>NC_064622.1:403850733-405050733 GCF_023898315.1 Schistocerca nitens
AGTATTAAATGTTACATAAAATCTAAATTTCGAATTTATTAAAATTCTGTGTCACTATTCCCTGGTGATAAAAAACTACAACTACGCTGTTAAATTGAGTATGAAGTCAGGTTTCGGAGAAACCTGCGTTGGGAAACGATAGTTACACCAAGATATCTAGGAACTTTTACAAAAAGCAGACTGAAGACAGCTGTTTAAAGAAAATTTATTTACGGCTGTGTTATTCTTGCAATGGATTGGATGGCGCAACAACTGGAAATTTGTACTTCCCTCATCGGTCAAAGGCTTCTGCAATATACCTGTTTCATCATTGCCTTTCGGTCGATTTGAATGCAGTACAGTGGTATCAAAGTCTACACGGATCAGATTTATTTTTGTCGTATAGCTGGCAATAGATGGGGGAGGGGGAAATCCTCTCCTGTCCTCTTTATGGGTGCCCCTAACGAGCCATTCAGCAATACGTTCTAGGGTCAAATGAGTATAATTTTTTTCTTAGGTGAGCCATGTTCGTGTGTGCATAGCTTGGGAACAAAAGCAACCAAGCTTGGTACAAATACGATTTAGTTTTGGGAGCCAATTACTGTTGGAGTAAAATACCCATAGCTCACCTAGTTTTGGGTGTAGTGATGCAAAATGGTAGTATGTAAAACATAACCATGGAGCGTCTGGAGCAATTTCCAGGAAACTCGTTACATACATGAATTTGTATCTGGGAAATATTCTGTTAGGGGGCGGGACAGCCCCTAGCACTCTTCTAGCAGGGATGCGGATATGAAGAGGGTGGAATATAATCAATTGTCTGTTTTTACATTACAGGCAGATTTTATACCTTCTCCTATCAGATCCAAGATTGGGTTGAATAAATAACTGAGTAAAATTGGGTAGATTTATGAACGGAAGCACTTTTTTTTATTCATTTTCCAGAGTCTTTTTGTGATTACAAGAAACCATTTTTCTGGCATGCAGAAAAGATAACTAATGGCTTACCAATCCGACAGTGACAGTGGGTGAAGGTCGACTGATATGCCTTAAAAGAACAATTCATCGTCTAAATACATGAGTGGGTAATGATACTTGAACCCCAACACTGTGGTATAGCTAGTCCCGTATCCGCCAGGTTATTTCTCCCTCAATGACGGAAAATCCGTATCGGCAGAAATTCCTTCAGGTTGGTATCGAAACCTGAATATTGATTTACTTATTTCTGGCGATGGACGGGTTCCTTAAAGGGTAATATTGTCTTTTGCACAAGACGTCCAGTGCAAGAAACATCGGAGAACAAACATTTTGTAACTGGTGTTGCAAATGCAGAAGGCGGTGGCGTTTTCATGACTTACGAGAATTGCCCAGAAACTAATGCACCACATTTTTTTCTTCAACAATTCTTTATCGAACATAATGAGGATTAGACCTCATCATTTCCTGCATAACAGACTGCTAAATTTCCAGTTTCAGGTTTACTCATTATAGCACCTCATACGGCTAGCGCGCTCCTGCCTTGAGCAATCAATCATTCGCTCACAAGCGAAGGTCAGCACTCACAATCAGTTCTCTCCAGCGAGGCAAGAATGGTGTTTTATCTACCTACATACACTATTTTCCCACGTAATCTCCATTTCGTTCTAGGGCCTTCCTCCAGCGCGAAACAAGGACGTGTATGCCTTGTCGGTACCAATGTTTGTCCTGGTGGCGGAGCCAGTGCTTCACTGTGTGAATCACCTCCTCAAACTGTCTTCCGATAGTGGCATCTTTTAATGGCGCAAACAAAATCAGTCAGGTGTACAGCCGTGAATGGTCTCTCCGACCCCTGCAAGTCACGGAGCACCGTCGAACCGCCTTCTGATGACCTCACTCTCCGTACCCAGCGACTAACTGTACTTCTGTCGACAGGAGATCCTCCATAGGCTTTGTTTGTGAATATTACCCACAGTATCTTTCTCTGCAGAGAGAAATTGAATGACGGCACGTTGCCTGTAACGTACATCACCTACAGACCCCACTTTGTAGCTGTCATGGAGCTATGCTATCTGTCGGAAGCGACGGAAACTTGGTGCGCTCACTCAGGAGACTTGAAATAATGCGCACGTAACGTTTCGAATTCGTAGAATTGCTTTCGGATGAGAAATAAAAAATGCGTTGCATTACTTTATGGGCAATCCTCGTATTCTGGGGCAGGTTAATCCACGTGGAAGACCCTCTTGATTGGATTGTGTGCTAACCTACTCCGTACGTCACATTGCTCCATACTCGACAACAATGTTACATGGGGAAGATGATATTGTTTATGAAGATAGTGTTACCTTGTCAGTCGGATGTAAGAGACAGTGATTGGAGGATATAGCGTCCCCAGTGCTATATTACGAAAGGACTTGAAAAACAGTATTTATAAATTGAATAATATGTTTTTATCGTGTAGCAGTAAAATAATAATCTCTCTGTCCAAGTTTCAAATGCAAAGAAATAATTTATGACAAAATGATATAAAGAGACGACAAGATACGCTCTTTTGTTAATTTTTTAGTCGTCTTCACTTCTTCTTTTGTCTTTAATGTGTTTAGAGGGACATCTTGCGAGTGCTGGCAAATGTAAGCATATTTGTATGAGTTAAGCATATAATATACTGATTTAATATTATTGTGCACTTTTAATTTGTAAGAGGTTTTCCCGATTTCATGTCCGCCTTCCTTGAATTAACCTGCATTCAAGTAATTTACAGTTCAACAATCGCAGCAGCCGATGCAGCCAACGACGCCATTACGTGGCGATATTAACTTATGAAAAATTAGCGGAAGCGGAAAACTCGCCCGCTATTAACATAGTATTAATTTTTCTCCACAGCCGCCCGACGTTGCAGAAAATACTTAGCTTTAAGATTCTTATTTTCAGTACCATAGCCGAGACCCAGAGCCAGGACTCTGACTACAATACAATGGTTAACGGAGGTAAGAAAATTACTCTCGCGCGTGTGTGGGCCGCAATTGTAATTAATAACTAAAGATCTTATGCTTTAAAGTGAACTGACTAGCGAGGAAATTAATATGAAAAGTTTATTACATTGTACAACTTATATGCTCATGTTTTAAGATTCAGCGGGTCTAACATTCATTAACGTAACGAATAATTTGAAATTAATATTGTTAAAAAGGAGAACTTCAGGAAAGCATTTAATCGTAAAATCAAAATTAAATGGAATATCATTTTTATTAAGGCCCACCACGTAAGTCGGCAACAATCAAATAATAATAATAACAACAATAATAATATATATATTAAATTACGACGGCCGACGGACGCGAGAAGGAGCACAATCAAGACCGTAGAATAGTACCCTACCGTCCCTCACAATCGTCGAATTTTACAGAAGAGTTGTAAAATATACATGTATTGTTCACTATGTACCTTCCCACATATGTATAAATCACTACAAACAGTATGATTTCAGGAAATCGGGTGAATTACCAGCATCTGATTCAGTCACTTCCTTGTTGTCGACTGGTCCTACAGTGTGTTCTCATGATGATGATACAAACTTTCAAGGATGACGGAGAGCGACAAATGTGTCTTAGTTATGGAACGGTGGTAAGGAAATAACAGTACTAAAACGACACGCTTAACAGATTAGCGCTATCATGGAAGTAGTAGAACTTATGAATTGTTTATCGTAGAAAAGAATACACTGATTTCATACGAATGCATCTGTTATTGATTGTCGGTCTAATGAGTGGAATATCATGATGGAGAGAGAACTGGAAGCATCACTAATGTAATATACACATCATAATGCACATACACACTGCCTACAGAAAATGATGAAGTACCCAGAAGAGGAGGAGGAAACGAAACGAAAATTCATACACTGAGAGGGAATGTGGCGTTATTTCAGCGATTACCATATCGACACAAATTTATAAAGAACTTGACAGTATGAGCCCACTTGTCAGTATGAAGTTGCACGCTTTCTGGCCTGGATGCATCCACTGGCTCGACTGGGAAAGTATCATAAAGCTGTAGTATCGTCTCCTAATGCGAACTGGTCCACAACCTTTATAACTTCATATCCTGGATAGTGGCACTGGGACGAAGCTGCCGTCCGAGCATGTTCCACACACGCTCTATTGGGAAAAGATCTGCAGTTTTTGCTGCTGCAGTTCTTGCTGCCAACAGAAATACCTCAACATCACGCAGATAGTTCACGCGGATACGTGCCACGTGTGGACGAGCATTGTCATGTTGAAAACTGTCACCACGATATTGTCACCGTGACCTGAAGTCATACCTGACAACTTCTCTCATCAAGACGTCAGGATTAACACGACTGTGACTCTGAAAAACATTAAAAATACTGGAAGAACGAGACCCAGGTTGTCGCCATATTCGCCAACGACGGTCATCTGGAGCAGTACAAAACAGCGATTCATTGCTGAACACAGTGCAGCGCCTTTCCGCAACTATCCATGCTTCCCAGTCACGGCATCCTCAGAACACAGACGTTTGTGTCGTGGTGTTAACGACAGGCTCAGCATGGGCCGGTAATTCCACATTCGGGCTGCTTCTATTGCCTGACCAAACGGGTTGAATGCGTAAAATGTAGCAGGGAGTCCATTATTTGCTCTCGGTGGCAGGTGGAGATGAGATTTATTGATATGCTTGGTGCGCAATGTCCTCCCTTGCGATGGTCAGATGGGGCCTACCGGAGTCTTGGCGACGAGTATGACCGGAGTCTTGGCGACGAGTATGCCCGCCCTCACGTTCACCAACATCAGGCCACTGGCACATTCGAATGCCCCCCCCCCCCACCCCCAAAAAAAAAAAAAAAAAAAAAAAAAACGATTGGACCAGCTGTCAAACTGAAGACCCATAATAATGCCTCTTTCAAACTCTGTCAGGTGTTTCCAGAATGAGATTTTCACTCTGCAGTGGAGTGTGCACTGATATGAAACTTCCTGGCAGATTAAAACTGTGTGCCGGACCGAGACTCTGACTCGGGACCTTTGCCTTTCGCGGGCAAGTGCTCTACCAACTGAGCTACCCAGTTGTGGCCGTTCTACCTATCACAGAGATTACAGTTCTTACCATTTGGCGAGGTTGGTGTGAGTGTGTGAGTGAGTGTGTGTGTGTGTGTGTGTGTGTGTGTCTCCGGGGTGCTTAACTTTCTTTGTCAGATAGTGTATGAGTTCAAAGTTACTGAACCCCATATTACTCTGTGCATTTCATCTTCGAATATCGGCATCATTTGTTTCCTGAGAGGTAGAGGAGGTGAGGAAGTCCTGTGCTGTAACCACCTTGTTCGCCTGTTCTGATTCCATTTGTCTTAAAAACATTAATAACCAGGAAAGGTACCTGAGATTATTATTACTGTAATCTGTTTTAATATTTGTTTTAAATGTCGGTCTGTGATAAGTCAGTTCTTTTACTTAAACAAGCTGAAGTATCTTATAAAAAATATTTATAGGAATACTGTCATTATATTAGCTATGGTAAAAAACAGTCGATTCTTATGTCGATAAAAGCAGTTATGTGGCCTTTGAAAAAAGAGAGGCATTTTGCATTTATAATGAATGTTATTAGAAGGTTGAACTAATCCAGCTGTACAAATATAAGAGGGTAAGTCAATTATTACCCGAAATTTAGTAATATTTTTGTTTATTTTGGTAGCTGTTGTTTTACATTGATGACACATGCTTTGTTCATTTATTGTTATATTTTTGCAATTTTCAACCTACTAAGTTATTTCCGTTATCCCTGCCGCTGTCTCTTTGCACCAAAGAAGATCAGCGTTCAGTGATCCGTTTTTTGTGGTCGGAAGGAGTATCAGGGGCCGAAATTCATCGAAGACTTTCGGTACAGTATCGGAACAGTGTTTTGCCATAACGGAGTGTCTACGAACGGATTTAAAAATTCGGAAATGGTCGCACAAGTGTTACGCACGATGAAGTAGTCGGACGACCGTTTACCGCCACAAACGAAGAAACCATTGAGCATTTACATGAAATTATTCTCTTAGACAGACGGTTAACTATTGACGAAGTAGCACATCGTCTGCAAATTAGTCACGGTTCTGCCTTCGAAATCATTCACAACAGTCTTGGGTTTCATAAAGTTTGTGCAAGATGGGTCCCAAAACAACTCACACAGTTCCATAAACAAAGGCGCTTCGACATCTGCAAAAAACATTTGGATTGCTATGGTAACGAAGGGGATAACTTCTTAGATAGGATCATTACTGGTGACGAAACATGGATCCAAAATTACGAGCCGGAGAATAAACGGCAGGATATGGAATGGAAATATCCAAATTCGCTGTGCAAGGAAAACTGATGCTTACGATTTTTTGGGACGCAAAAGTTCCACTACTGGGACATTATGGGGAAATGCGTACAACCATAAACAGTGTACGTTACAGTGAGATGCTTACTGCCAGGCTAAAGCCTGCAATCCTAAGCAGACGCCGAGGATTGCTGTGAAAAGGTGTTGTGTTGTTGCAAGACAATGCCCGTCCGCATACTGCTGCCCACACTGCTGAAACTCTCCATAAACTCAAATTTGACGTACTGGATCATCCTCCATATAGTCCCGATCTTGCCCCTTCTGACTGTCACTAGTTTGGTCCACTCAAACAGGCATTTAGAGGCCGTCGATTTGCTTCGGACGAAGCAGTGAAAGAAGCGGTGCATTCCTGGCTCACATCACAACCGAGAACCTTCTTTTATGAGGGCATCAGGAAGCTTGTAGAACGATGGACCAAGTGTGTAGAAACGCAAGGAGATTATATCGAAAAATGATGTTCCTGTAAGTTTCCTATTTGATTACAATAAAATTTTATAACTACTTTGCGGATAATAATTGACTTACCCCCGTACATTACAGTTCGGTATAAAATGTCTGAGTGATTTTCCACGGCTCGCAGCTACTAGGAAAAAAAGACTTCACCTCGGGGAAGGCTCGTGCTATGTCATTATTATTTGCTGGCCGAACGTAACTAAGCCATGCTGGTTTACAACGCGGAGCCATTGCCATCATGTGCCGTGATCGATTACACTCGACCAGATAATGATAGTGTTATCACAGACAGCCACTGAATGAAGCGGCCATACTGCAGCTTCCCGATACTTATGTCTCCCTTTTTCAAATAACCAGAAGCTGTGAAACACCACCTACACTACATACACATATCAAAAAAAGGTTTGCATCACCCCGTTTCCAAGAAGACCTGAAGATAGACGTTGAATGTGGATATTGTATCACAAACACAGTCCCTTAGACGGTTCAGAGATGTCACGAAACCCGCCCAAAGATGTAAACAATCATGTATGAGCAGCGCCTATTAGACAGAGGACGACCGACAGCCTGTCAGTTCCAGTCATTCCACCAGGAAGGAGGTACACGGCTCGTGTTGCCTGTAGTTCAACCACGCCTAGACGGTCAATACCGCGGTTCGATAGCGTCCGCATTGTTACTTTTTGCCAGAAAGGGCTCCAGCAGTGGAAGTGTCCAGGTGTCTCGGAATGAACCAAAGCAATGTTGCTCGGACATGAAGGAGATACAGGGAGACAAGAACTGTCGATAACATGCCTCGCTCAGGCCGCCAAAGAGCTAATACTGCAAGCGGATAACCGCTAGCTACGGATTATGACTCGGAGGAACCCTCAAAGCAACGTCACCATGTTGAATAATGCTTTTCGTGCAGCCACAGAACGTCGTGTTACGACTCAAACTGTGCGAAATGGGGTGCATGATGCGAAGCTTCACTTCCGACGTCCATGACGAGGTCCATCTTTCCAACCACGATACCATGCAGAGCAGTACAGATGGGCCCAACAACATGCCGAATGGACCGCTTAGGATTGGCATCACTTGCTCTTCACCGACGAGTGTCGCATATGCCTTCAACCAGACAATCGTCGGAGACGTGTTTGGAGGCAAACCGGTTTGGTTGAACATCTAAGACACACTATGCAGAGACTATAGCAGGGTGGAGGTTCCCTGCTGTTTTAGGGTGGCATTATGTGCGGCCGACGTAAGCTGCTGGTGGTCACGGAAGGCGCCGTAACGGCTGTACGATACGTGAATGCAATCCTCCGATAGGACAATCATATTGGCAGCATATTGGCGAGGCATTCTTCATGGACGACAATTCGCGTCCCTATCATGCACATCTTTTGAATGACTTCCTTCAGGGTAAGGACATCGCTCGACTAGAGTGGCCTATCGAACATGCCTGGGATAGATTGAAAGCGGCTGTTTATGGACGACGTGACCCACCAGCTACTCTGAGGGATCTATGCCGAATAGCCGTTGAGGAGTGGGACAATCTGGACCAACGGTGCCTTAATGAACTTGTGGATAGTATGCCACAACGAATACAGGCATGCATCAACGCAAGAGGACGTGCTACTGGGTATTAGAGGTACCAATGTGTACAGCAATCTGGACCACCACCTTTGTAGGTCTTGCTGTATGGTGGTACAACATGCAATGTGTAGTTTTTATCAGCAACAAAAAGGCCGGAAATGATGTTTATGTTGATCCCTTTCAATTTTCTGTACAGGTTCCAAAACTCTCGGAACCGAGGTGACGCACACTTTTTTTTTATGTGTGTGTATCGAATTACAACGTAGATCCTGTAGCTGAGTCATTTCACCCTTTTAAGTGTTCGGCATAGTCAAGCCCATTTAATTAGTCTTTATTATACTAGTGTGCCCCCCCCCCCCCTCATGAACCATGGCGGGGAGGCTTGCGTGCCTCAGCGATACAGATGGCCGTACCGTAGGTGCAACCACAACGGGGGGGTATCTGTTGAGAGGCCAGACAAACGTATGGTTCCTGAAGTGGGGCAGCAGCCTTTTCAGTAGTTGCAGGGGCAACAGTCTGGATGATTGACTGATCTGGCCATGTAACACTAACCAAAACGGCCTTGCTGTGCTGGTACTGCGAACGGCTGAAAGCAAGGGGAAACTACAGCCGTAATTTTTCCCGAGGGCGTGCTGCTTTACTGTATGATTAAATGACGATGGCGTCCTCTTGGGTAAAACATTCCGGAGGTAAAATAGTCCCCCATTCGGATCTCCGGGCGGGGACTACTCAAGAGGACGTCGTTATCAGGAGAAAGAAAACTGGCGTTCTACGGATCGGAGCGTGGAATGTCTGATCCCTTAATCGGGCAGGTAGGTTCGAAAATTTAAAAAGGGAAATGGATAGGTTAAAGTTAGATATAGTAGGAATTAGTGAAGTTCGGTGGCAGGAGTAACAAGACTTCCGGTCAGGTGACTACAGGGTTATAAACACAAAATCAAATAGGGGTAATGCAGGAGTAGGTTTAATAATGAATAGGAAAATAGCAATGCGGGTAAGCTACTACAAACAGCATAGTGAACGCATTATTGTGGCCAACATAGATACGAAGCCCACGCCTACTACAGTAGTACAAGTTTATATGCCAACTAGCTCCGCAGATGACGAGGAAATTGAAGAAATGTATGATGAAATAAAAGAAATTATTCAGATAGTGAAGGGAGACGAAAATTTAATAGTCATGGGTGACTGGAATTCGGTAGTAGGAAAAGGGAGAAAAGGAAACGTAGTAGGTCAATATGGATTGGGTCTAAGAAATGAAAGAGGAAGCCGCCTCGTAGAATTTTGCACAAAGCACAACTTAATCATAGCTAACACTTGGTTCAAGAATAATAAAAGAAGGCTGTATACATGGAAGAAGCCTGGAGATACTGACAGGTTTCAGATAAATTATATAATGGTAAGGCAGAGATTTAGGAACCAGGTTTTAAATTGTAAGACATTTCCAGGAGCAGATGTGGAGTCTGACCACAATCTATTGGTTATGACCTGTAGATTAAAACTGAAGAAACTGCAAAAAGGTGGGAATTTAAGGAGATGGGATCTGGATAAACTGAAAGAACCAGAGTTTCAGGGAGAGCATAAGGGAACAATTGACAGGAATGGGGGAAAGAAATACAGTATAAGAGGAATGGATAGCTTTGAGGGATGAAGTAGTGAAGGCAGCAGAGGATCAAATAGGTAAAAAGACGAGGGCTAGTAGAAATCGTTGGGTAACAGAAGAAATAATGAATTTAATTTATGAAAGGAGAAAATATAAAAATGCAGTAAATGAAGCAGGCAAAAAGGAATACAAACGTCTCAAAAATGAGATCGACAGGAACTGGAAAATGGCTAAGCAGGGACGGCTAGAGGACAAATGTAAGGATGTAGCGGCTTATCTCACTAGGGGTAAGATACATACTGCCTACAGGAAAATTAAAGAGACCTTTGGAGATACGAGAACCACTTGCATGAACATCAAGAGCTCAGATGGAAACCCAGTTCTAAGCAAAGAAGGGAAAGCAGAAAGGTGGAAGGAGTATATAGAAGGTCTATACAAGGGCGATGTACTTGAGGACAATTTTATCGAAATGGAAGAGGATGTAGATGAAATGGGAGATACGATACTGCGTGAAGAGTTTGACAGAGCACTGAAAGACCTGAGTCAAAACAAGGCCCCCAGAGTAGACAACACTCCATTGGAACTACTGACGGCCCTGGGATAGCCAGTCCTGACAAAACTCTACCATCTGGTGAGCAAGATGTATGAAACAGGCGAAATACCCTCAGACTTCAAGAAGAATATAATAATTACAATCCCAAAGAAAGCAGGTGTTGACACATGTGAAAATTACCGAACTATTAGGTTAATAAGTCACAGCTGCAAAATACTAACGCGAATTCTTTTCAGAGGAATGGAAAAACTAGTAGAAGCCGACCTCGGGGAAGATCAGTTCGGATTCCGTAGAAATGTTGGTACACGTGAGGCAATACTGACCCTACGACTCATCTTAGAAGCTAGATTAAGGAAGGGCAAACCTACGTTTCTAGCATTTGTAGACTTAGAGAAAGCTTTTGACAATGTTGACTGGAATACTCTCTTTCAAATTCTGAAGGTGGCAGGGGTAAAATACAGGTAGCAAAAGGCTATTTACAATTTGTACAGAAACCAGAAGGCAGTTATAAGAATCGAGGGGCATGAAAGGGAAGCAGTGGTTGGGAAGGGAGTGAGACAGGGCTGTAGCCTATCCCCGATGGTATTCAATCTGTATATTGAGCAAGCAGTAAAGGAAACAAAAGAAAAGTTCGGTGTAGGTATTAAAATCCATGGAGAAGAAATAAAAACTTTGAGGTTTGCCGATGACATTATAATTCTGTCAGAGACTGCAAAGGACTTGGAAGTGCAGTTGAACGGAATGGATAGTGTGTTGAAAGGAGGATATAAGATGAACATCAACAAAAGCAAAATGAGGATAATGGAATGTAGTCGAATTAAGTCGGGTGATGCTGAGGGAATTAGATTAGGAAATGAGACACTTAAAGTAGTAAAGGAGTTTTGCTATTTGGGGAGCAAAATAACTGATGATGGGCGAAGTAGAGAAGATATAAAATGTGAACTGGCAACGGCAAGGAAAGCGTTTCTGAAGAAGAGAAATTTGTTAACATCGAGTATAGATTTAAGTGTCAGGAAGTCATTTCTGAAAGTATTTGTATGGAGTGTAGCCATGTATGGAAGTGAAACATGGACGATAAATAGTTTGGACAAGGAGAGAATAGAAGCTTTCGAAATGTGGTGCTACAGAAGAATGCTGAAGATTAGATGGGTAGATCACATATCTAATGAGGAAGTATTGAATATGATTGGGGAGAAAAGTTTGTGGCACAACTTGACTAGAAGAAGGGAGCGGTTGGTAGGACATGTTCTGAGGCAGCAAGGGATGACCAATTTAGTGTTGGAGGGCAGCGTGGAGGGTAAAAGTCGTAGAGGGAGACCAAGAGATGAATACACTAAGCAGATTCAGAAGGATGTAGGTTGCGGTAGGTACTGGGAGATGAAGAGGCTTGCACAGGATAGAGTAGCATGGAGAGCTGCAACAAACCAGTCTCAGGACTGAAGACCACAACAACAAAATACTAGTGTGCTAATAGAAAATATGTAAATTAGATGCCCCCTCCCGTCACTCCAGCTACAATCTTAACATGTATTTCAGTATAAATTCATTCAACAGATTTTGTTTTAGTACCACCAAACTAAAAATTTTGAGAGGAATTTTAGGCTATTTTAAAGTTATTGGACTGGTGACATATGCAGTTGAGTTCTTACTTCTGCCCTTCCATGGAACTCTGTAGAACTTTTATTGTGGACTGTCCAAGGAAATGTGGGCGAAGGTGTTGAGAATATTTATTTCTTTTAATGAAATACATATTCTGTACGTGTGTTTCACCAGACCTTCAATTGTTTCTTATATTTTACATTTCGGCATCTCGTTTCGAGCATGACTTAATTTCAAGCGGAGCCTGTATAAAATTAGGCTATCGTAAATATACATACGCATTAATATACGTTTGTTTGTTGTACAGACATTTGAGAATGGAGACAAATTAGATAATAGCCAATATACAAATTACATAGATACCGAAGATGGTCTTGCACTTATTTCCAGGTTCTCTCTACGCATCTGCTACACAGATTAACCAACATAGGATGGAAGCTTCGAAGACAACATTTCGATCTCATTTGGGAGAACACAGTTAATAATGAACACGACATCACTGACAGAGTCCTACAGGGAAATCGTGGGGAAATCGTCAGGTACATAAGCGAATTGAAACAGCTCAAGATCTCCGAGGAACACGATTGACAAGATGGAAATGGCATATTCAGTTACCAAATATGCTTTTGACAAACGATATATAGCTCACACACTAAAGTCATTATTACGGAAGATCTAGACACAGCAGAAGATCTTATTTAAAAGAGACTACAAGAAGCCAAAGGAAGAAAAAAATGGTTCAAATGGCTCTAAGAACTATGGGCTTAACATCTAAGGTCTTCAGTCCCCTAGACTTAGAACTACTTAAACCTAACTAACCTAAGGTCATCACATACATCCGTGTCCGAGGCAGGATTCGAACCTGCGACCGTAGCAGCAGCACTGTTCCGGATTGAAGCACCTACAACCGCTCGGCAAAGGAAGATAGACTGCCTCAAAAATCTAGGGTTCAGACAAAGAAAATAGTGATTAGTCATGAGGCATATCTCAACGAGTGGGGAAAATAACGAACTCCATCCGAGTAAGGTGTTTTTCTTTATATGGTAGCTTGATACAAATGAGATCAAAAGAGGAGTCAGTTGTAGTCTTTGCCATATCTTTTTTTTCTGAAAAAGAAAGAAAAAAAGAAAGAAAACAGAAAAAGTAATGTCTGCATCACACAGAGAGAAACATTGGCTGGCGCAAGGAATGTCACAAGATTACATATTGAGTTGAAATGTAAAAAATGAAATTTGTTGGGCATCGGAATTTTCAGCCAAAGAGACGGCTGGCAAGACAAGACAAATGTACTCTTACCGAACAAAAATTTGGATTGTTGGGCTAATATCAGAGCTGCAGCGGAAGAGAAACAACAGGCTGAATAACGTTATCCACGGTAGGTCGAAATCTGAAGAAAGACGAACACAGACACCAAAAACTGAAAACGTTAGAAAATCATGTGATGATTACCTTAAAACTCACAAATACAGCCTTGATATGTACACAAGACAGCTGGGAACATTAGCAAAGTGTTATATCATTCCATAAATTTATTTATTTATTTTTTATTTTACCTGAGCAGATTAGGGTCTTCCATAAGTCTCTTACATCGAACCATGAACTAGATATACAAAAAAATACTGTAGAACATTTTCAATTTCAGCATGTACTTTTGGTCTAGCTGTGTACACCTGAGATGTGGATAGAGATGAGCAGAATTGTAATTATCAAGATAGATGTGGTCTTAAGTACAAAGTCAAAACAGGCCTGTGGCATTACAGGCTGTGATAGCTGTCACAGTGAAACACCCATCGTACCACTTTCCTCAGTCTACAGTCATTAATGATCCTGTTTGTACCACAAAACCGGTGGAATACGCAATACTACGCGCCCCTGTGTTAGCAAGAGTTGTGTCCCGCAGATGACAAACTGGCATTTAGAGGGCAAGCTGAATGTAGCGTGGTAATCGGCTGGACGCAGTGGGTTCGTAGAATGATCCAGAGCCTAATTCACGAGCGAGTGACATAACTGCACGTCTGTGTCTCCAGCCAGACCTAACTGGGAGAGATGTTGACCTCGCCCTGGAAGTAAACGTTGCCATTTTCTGTGAGCTATTTATAAGTCCCGTAAACTTACGCGTCACCCCGAAGTCACGCAGTAATGGCGTAAGTCGTACGTAAGCTATCTTCCGTACAGAGATCAGGCCTATACAGACGCCACCTAAATCTATCGGTCCAGTTTCAAGATGTGAGAGTGCCATTATATGTGTCCAGCCAACGATCAGACTCCAGTGTGCCATTCAGCCGGGTGACCTGAATCTTCGAACAGCCAGTCAGTGCGCACTTCCTTGTCGGTAATCATGATACGTCGCAAACTGTGAGCAAGGCAGGAAACGGAGAGGTACCAGAGTCGCATTTTTGATTGCCACAAATAACCACTAGCCATCTGTCATTTGTCATAATTGGAACAATGACAGCTTTGCAATTGGCCAAATAATTTATTTATAATGAGCATTTAAGAAGCTATCTTGTGAAAAAAATGGAAACGTCACGATAAGTTTTTCATTGTACTATTTTATACGATTTTCGTAAGGGGCTCACTCATCAAGGGGGTTTCAAATCGATTAGTTCAACTTTTGGCAATCAGTCAGATAAAAAAAATCATGGATGTCGATCAAAATCTTCATCTACAAATAAAAATTTTATTTCTTCAGTTTCATCATCTTAATCTATATGTCTACAGCTACATCACAAGTCACTTACGTTGGTTAGCAGAGGGTACATTGTATGCTATTATGACTTCCCCCTTTTCCTGCTCCAGTCTGTGAATGGTCCGCGGAAAGAACGATAGCCGGTAAGTCACCGAATGATCTCGAATATCTATAATCTAACCGATGTGATCTTTTCGCGAGAAGGAGGAAGCAATATATTTGTTGACTCTTCTAGCAGCGTACGCTCTCGGAACTGGAACAGCGAATCACACCTTGATGTAGAACGCCACTCTTGCATTGTCTGTCATTGGAGTTGGCTGAGCAGCTCTCGAACGCCTTCGTGCTTACTGCTTGAACCTGTAACGAAAAGCGTTGCTCTTCTTTGGATCATCTGTATTCCTTTCTATCAAACCTGTCTGGCACGAATACCAGACTAACGAGCAATAGTCGAGTACTTGATACCAGACTATCGAGCATTAGTCGAGTACTTGTCTTACGAGGGTTTTGGGTGGTGTCCCTGAATTGGCCTGAATCGGTAGATAGCGTGGGGCTGCGAGTGGTAAAGTGCTGGGCTTGAATTATCCACAGAGGAAAACGGTTTTTTCATGATGTTTATTCGCATCAGCGGTATTTAAACAATGCTGATAAAAATGAACAATCTAGAACAGACGTTATAAGCTCCACCATAAAATTATTAGCAAATGATATTGTGAAAAATAACAGTTCAAGACATTAGTTCAATTCTTTCTTGCTCGAAATTCCAAATCTTTCCATTTTTTTCTAAAACACAGTTAAGTAGCAAAGATGATAAGCTATACATTCGTCTGTGCCAGCTTTTCTTTCAAATGGCTGAGATATTTCTCATACAAATTTTAGTTTAGATATCGTGTTTGTCATGGTTTCAAAAATTACATTTGCTTGATCACTAAAGTCGCTAATGATTTTATCTACTGTTTTTCGGTGTACCGATTAAAATGTTTTCTTGAAATCAGTAAGTGATACTACTACAGGTTTGCTCGTTAACATTCTGTATCGAATTACTGATTGAGCTAAAACTCTGTTCCGAGAAGGATCTTCCCTTTTGTGTAGTGCTCTCAGTTATTTGTTTCTTCAGTTCTGTTCAGGGGAATTTGTGATAATATTTTGCACGCCACTGGCAGAAGTGACACTCCTCTGTAATTTTTGACATTTTTTTTGTCTCCATCTTTATGTAGCGGATGGAATAATCCTATTTTCCTCAGTTCTCTTCGCAAAATGTTGTTAAGACCAAGTGTAGATGATTTAAAACCTTTCATCTGACCTTTCAATGATTGTAATATAATGGGGTCTTCAGCACTTGCTTTGTTGTTTTTGAGTGTTTCGATTGCTTCCCGGATTTCTAGCTTTGTTGGTGGGAAATCTTCCTTAAGGTTTTGCTGATACTGGTGAAGCCTCTAGTCTGACTGTTCGTACTACACTGTTGCAGTAACGGATAAAACATTTTACTAATATCTAACAGTTTTCCTTGTTACTTAATACTATTACACCATTTTCATCTTTGAAATAAATATTTGGTGCTTGATACACTTTAATTATGTGTTCAAAAAGTTTCGTAAAAAATTCTAGTGTTATTTTAACGAAATTTTCTTGTATTTCCATTAGGTGATATTTTTCAAAGGCTCGTTTGATTTTTCAGATTATTTTCTTTATTTCTTTTACTTGTTGTCTGAATTATTTTAAATGTTATTCTTTTTGTACATCTCTATCTGCTGTTTTTCCATACTATAAGTAAAAACATAAATCAGATCTGAAATTTCGCAGTCAGTTTATCGGCAGTGAAGAAAGCGTCACTCTGGTGACCTCATATGCACCGAATATCATCTTGATCTTGTTCGGCTGGTTCTAAGCTGTTTATGACGACGTCTCACTCATAAAAATATCGCTATACACGCTTATGACGAAACTAGTAGTTTCCGGACCTATTAAAATCACAGCCACTTTCGTTCAGCTACCGAGCGAGATGGCACGTGGTGAAGGTACTGGACTCACCTTCGGGAGGAGAGGGTTCAAATCCCAATCCTGACTTACAGGTTTTCTATGGCTTACGTAAACTAGTTGCACTGAATGCCAATTTGTTTCCCTGGAGAAGAGATACTCAAGCATCTTACCCTTATCCAAACTTGTACTCTGTCTGTAATGACCCTTTCATTGATGGGTAATTAAACGCTAAGCTGTAGAGCCTGGCGTTCTAGTAATAGATTTTGTATCAGGATACCGAAAAGTCACCAGATCCCATCCCGGTCGGACCACGGAATATTTCGGTCTGCTATTACCCTCGCATTCACTTTTCACTGATGTGAATATTTGTGAGGAACGACACGTGGCTCCGATTCCACGTTCCACTGTAGATCCACTTTCCAGGTGTAATGTTTATTCATTTTTCACCACCATCGTAGGTCAGCAATTTTGCAATAAATACACTATGTGATGAAAAGTATCCGGACACCCCCAAAAACATATGTTTTTCACATTAGGTGCATTGTGCTGCCATCTACTGCCAGGTACTCCATATTTGACCTCACTAATCATTAGACACCGTGAGAGAGCAGAATGGGACGCTCCGCGGTACTCACGGACTTCGAACGTGGTCAGGTGATTGGGTGTCACTTGTGTTATACATCTGTACGGGAGAATTCCACACTTCTAAACATCCCTAGGTTCAATGTTTCCGATGTGACAGTGAAGTGGAAACGTGAAGGGACACGTACAGTACAAAAGCGTACAGGCCGACCTCGTCTATTGACTGACAGACACCGCTGACAGTTGAAGAGGTTCATAATGTGTAATAGGCAGACATCTATCGAGACCATCACACAGGAATTCCGAACTGCATCAGGATCCACAGCAAGTACTACGACAGTTACGCGGGAGATGAGAAAACTTGGATTTCATGGTCGAGCGGCTGCCACAGATCACGCCGCTAAATGGCAAACGACGCCTCGCTTGGTGTAAGGACCGTAACCATTGGTCTATTGAACAGTGGGAAAACGTTGTGTGGAGTGACGAATCACGCTACACTATGTGGTGATCCGATGGCATAGTGCGGGTACGGCGAATGCCCGGTGTACGTCATCTGCCAGCGTCTGTAGTGCCAACAGTAAAATCCGGAGGCGATGGTGTTATGGTGTGGTCGTGTGTTTCATGTAGGGGCCTTGCACCCCTTGTTGTTTTGAGTGGCACTATCACAGCACAGACCTACTTTGCTGTCTTAAGCACCTTATTGCTTCCCACTGTTGAAGAGTAATTCGGGAATGGCAATTGCATCTTTCAACACGATCGAGCAACTGTTCATAATGCACGGCCTGTGGCGGAGTGGTTACACGTCATTAACATCCCTAAATGGTATTGCCTGGACATAGTTCTGACCTGAATTATATAGAACAACGCTGGGATGTTTTGGAACGCCGACTTCGTGCCAGGCCTCAGCGGCCGACATCGAAACATCTTCTCAGTGCAGCATTCCGTGAAGAATGGGCTGCCATTCCCCAAGAAACCTTCCAGCACCTGATTGGACTATGCCTGCGAGAGTGGAAGCTGTCATCAAGGCTAAGGGTGGGCCAACACCATATTGAATTCGATCATTACCGATGGAGGGCGCGACGAACTTGCAAGTCATTTTCAGGCAGGTGTCTGGATACTTTTGATCACATAGTGTAGCTGTATTTCATCTGTTCCTTTCCTCTTTACAAATAAAGAGACGATAAACACAGAATTCATTTCTGATACGCCACTGAAGTAGATCAGACGTAGTCGCTTTCTTGTCCGCCATTAGCTGTAATCTGACGTGTAGAAGCTTTAATGCACCATTATATGCCAAAGTATAGGTGCGGTGGCATACGCAGTAATAATGTAAATGGAGAAATTATTGGTTAAGGTCATATACCAGTGAACTGGTGCGAGAAACAAGATATAAAATAAATCAAACGTAAATATCAAACTGTCTTCTGCCGGTGGTTGCCTTCTGAGTTGCGGTACCTCGACTGATAAAAAGGACGAGAGACGCTCTCGCCACGCATCTCGTCATAGTTTCTAGAGGGATCCAGTTCGTGATCAACGCTCGTGCAAAATACACGGTTCATTTGTATGAAAATAGCCCAATTGTCCTCCCCCTCCTTCCCTATTAACCATGGGGTGGATGTGTACCTCATTGATACAGGTAGCCGTACCATAGGTGCAACCACAACAGTGGGGGCAGACAAACGGATGGTTCCTGAAGAGGGTTAGTAACGTTTTAGGTAGTTGTTGGGGCAGCAGACTGGATGACTGATTGATATGGTCTTGTAATGTCAAGTAGCATGGGGTTGCTGTGCTGGTAATGCGAATGGCTGAAAGGAAGGGGAAGCTAGAGTCGTTAGTTAGTTTCATGCACCGTGAATCATTTTAATGATACGTTGTAATTACGTGGAACGAGTTACTTTACATTCACATCTTAAATTAATTATTTATAAATATATCTATATGCTGAAAATTGCTAAGGTTCTTGTTATTATTAAATATAGGGATGTGAGTTAATAATTCCTACCCATCACCTTTCACACATTACAGTAACAGAAATTCTTCTGAGGAACAGAAGGAGCTATCAAGGAGCAACATTTTCAGTTTGTTTTCAACTTTTGTTTTGCTGTCAGTCACACATTTTATATCAGTGGGTAAAATTATCAAGTATTTTAGTTGCAGGACCGTGTGCTCCTTTTGTGCTAAAGATAACCTTCATGTGAAGCATTTGCATGTCATTTTTCCTTCTAGCGTTGTGATTATGTACATCATTGTTTCTTTTGAACTGCAGTGGATTATTTACAAAAAATTTCATGAAAGAATAAATATGCTGTGAAGCAGTAGTCAGTATGCTTAATTCCTCAAAACAGATGTCTACAAAATGATCGTAGGTGAGCACCAAATGTTGTTCTTACAGTACGTTTTTGCGTTATAAATACTTTTTTTCTTAAAGAGGAGTTACCCCACAGCATTATTTCATATGACATAATTGTATGAAAATATGCTAACATGTCAGCTTACTATCTTTTTTTTTACCAAGATTCACAATGTTAATAAGTGCAATTCTGGCTGCACAAAGTTGTTCTAGGAGCTTCAAAATGTGATTTTCAAGTTTAAGTTCTCATCAATATAAAAACATAAAAATTTTTTAGTTTACGCCCTATTTATTATTTCCTCGCCCTGTGTTACACTTGTCATTGATGTAGTACCCCTAGATGAGCAGAACAGAATACGCGTGTCTTTTTAAAATTCAGGATGAGGCCATTCACAGGAAACGAGTCAATGATACTCTTAAAAGAATCCTGCAAGTTCTATATTAGACGGAAGATCGTTTACTAATATTACTGACAATGGCAGACCTAAGATTTAGACTTGGGGAACTCCGTCTGTTACATCCCCCCAATCAGAATAAAGTCTCTAGACAACATTAGCTGAATTAGCAAGTCACTGCACTTTTTTTGGTTACATATGACATTAGCCATTGTTTGGCTGTACCATCGTCCCAATGAATCTTCAGTTTATCTAGGAGAACATTGTGATTCACACAGTCAAATGATTAGATAACAAAAAATACAAACCATTATTTAATGTCTGTAAAATTTGGTGAGTAAACATATAAATGCAGAGCAGAGCAAACCTTCTGAAACCCAAACTGTGATTTGCTAAGGATATTATTCTTGCTCAGTAGAGGTACTGTTTTCAAATATGTCTTCTACTCAAAATTTTGGGAAAATGACATCAGCAGTGAAACTGGTAGGCAGTTTCTGACACCTCTCCTATCGCTTTTCTCACTTCAACAACGGTATATTTCAATGATTCTAGAAAGATGTCTTGAGTTAATGATGCAATACATATTTCAGATACGACGGGGCTTTTTGAGATATATAATTATCTTAATTTCACAGCGATATGCTGATGATACATTCTCATGATTGAATTTTATGAGACTAGCTTTTTTTTTTACATACTATTGTGATTTTTCTCTTGAACTGTTTGTTCCTATACATTCTCCTATATTTTAAGAAATGTTTTATGAAACGTATTTTCTGCCTGTGATTCATCATTTATAGCCCTTCATTTTGGAATCAGGGATAGACAGTGTGATCAGTCTCAGAATCATTCATTTCACCATTTGGTATCATCAACCACGTCATAATAAGCACGATCAACAACTTACAGTGAGAGATAGGAATCCTTGAGCATATCGATAATTGCTGTATACATTCCATCAACATTTAGCTGTGAAAAAGATGTGATTCTCATGGATTCCATGCAATTTGAGTGAAGCTCAAAAACAAGCTTGGGTCACATGGTGGAAGGATATAGTCAAAAAATTGGAACAAGGACCTGCATAACCCATATACAACATCGTAAAAAGTGATGAATCTTGGATATATTCGTATGATGTGGACACGGAACAGAAACGAGCTGTTCCAAGATGAAACGAAGCCAACAAAAGGGGTTAAGTTTGCTAAATTATTCCAGTAAAATGATGGTTTCTTTAATAGCCCTGTCACTGGCTGATACTGATCGCGGCTCAGACGCGCTATAGCTGGTGGTTGACGATTGTCGTCATGTGAGTCGTCATGTGAGTTGAGCCGTTCGTAGCCTCGCGGCCAGACAGGCGCTTTGATTCAGTGTAGTACGGTCCGTTGCTTGAGCTACTGTCAATCAGACCGTTCTGCTTACCCTTTGCATTTTCTTGTTATTGGCTCTCATTCATTGTTTTGAGCATGACGAACTCAGTTTTGTACACAGATTAGGCTTTTGTGGAGGAAGGGAACATAAAAGTTTGTTTCTTTGATTACACAGGACGTATGGCGACCATTACTTAAGACAATCGAAGAGGCATTAATGCTGTATAGCATAAAACAGTAAGTTATCCATAAGCAATCGAAGTAAGCTGGAACGACATCGGAAACATTGTATCATTCTTCAGAGCTAGAATGCCAGCTGTCTATCACCTATTCAAACAGCTGACTAATTGACGGAGAAAACTTCGAATTATTGTCTCACGACCCACATTCCCCTGGCTTATCGACGGGAGATTTTTCTTTTTCTTACAAAAAATTGCCTTGAGAGCACTTTTCATAACATCGATAACGTATTGTATCCTACGAAAACCATATTCTAAGGCGGTATCAGAGTGGAAAAAAGGTTTTCAGCAATGTCGGAAACGACTAAAAAGTGTATAAATTGAAAGCCGAAAAGACGAATTTATATATCCAGAAACTTGTTCTTTCATTGTTTATGTCAAAAGTCGCTCCTGATCATGGCTTTAGAACTACAGCAGTTGTGAGTGAATTAGTATCGTCTCACAAGTATACTGTCTGATCAAAAGTATCCGGACATCTGTTGGTGGACATTAATATGTGGTGTGTCTACCTTTCGCCTTCATGACGGCTTGCACTCTTCTGGGGACACTTTCAGTGAGGTGTTTGAATGTCTGTGGAAGAATGGTGGCTCATTTCTCCTCAAGAACCGAAACCAGAGAAAGTAATGGTTTTCGATGCTAGGAGTCTGGACCGGACGTTGTGACTCATCCAAAAGATGAGTCATTGGGTTCAGGTAGGACCTCTGGGGCCAGCCGGTGTGGCCGAGCGGTTCTAGGAGCTTCAGTCTGGAACCGCGCGACCGCTACGGTCGCAGGTTCGAATACTTCCTCGGGTATGGATGTGTGTGATGTCCTTAGGTTAGTTAGTTAGGTTTAAGTAGTTCTAGGGGACTGATGACCTCAGATGTTAGGTCCCATAGTGCTCAGAGCCATTTTAACCGTCTTCGGACTTCTGGGTAGGCTAGTCCGTGTTAGGAATATGACTGTCCACAAACCATTGCTACATAGAAGCTGCTTTATGGCAGGGAGCATTGTCACTCTTGTACAAATCATCATCGTCACCAAACTGTTCCTTTTCTGCAGGGGACACTGTGCTGTAAAATGTATTCATACAACTCCACATTTAGAGTTGTCTCAAGCAAAATTAGGGGACCACACCGTAGCACCAAAAACACCCCCATACCGAATAATACCTCCACTGTACTTCGCTGCTGGCACTACACATGATGGCAGGTAACATCCTTCAGGGATACACCAATCCCTAATGCTTCCATCAGACTGCCACAGGGTGCAGCGTGATTCATCACTCCAAATCCGTTACCGATCATCCACTGACTAGTGGAGTTTCAGCACCAGGCCATCCTGATTTAGGTTTTCCGTGATTTCCTCAAATAGCTTCAGGTAAATGGTTCAAATGGCTCTGAGCACTGACTTAACACCTGAGCTCATCAGTCCCACAGAACTAAGAAAAACTTAAACCTAACCAACCTAAGGACATCCCATGCCCGAGGCGGGATTCGAACCTGCGACCACAGCCGTCGCGCGGTTTCAGACTGTAGCACTTAGAACCGCTCGGTCACTGCGGCTGGCTTCAGGTAAATCCCGGGATGGTTCCTTTGAAAGTAAATGGCCGATGTCCTTCCACACCCTTCGCTAATCCGATGGGATCGATGACTTCGCTATTTGGCTCCTCCCTCAAATCAATCAACCAACTAGCTAGTGGCATTTCTCAGTGAATCGCCTCAAGGATTGCTTAGGGTCGACAACAGAAATGTGGGGCTTACGAGAGCTACTCGCATGTTGCAGCCCATTTCTTTTAACTCTCCACTCAGAATCACTGTGCTACTTGGACTGCTGATAGTGTAAGTAGAAATGGTTCAAATGGCTCTGAGCACTATGGGACTCAACTGCTGAGGTCATTAGTCCCCTAGAACTTAGAACTAGTTAAACCTAACTAACCTAAGGACATCACAAACATCCATGCCCGAGGCAGGATTCGAACCTGCGACCGTAGCGGTCTTGCGGTTCCAGACTGCAGCGCCTTTAACCGCACGGCCACTTCGGCCGGCTGTGTAAGTAGGCTGTTTAGGTTTTTTATTGGTAACGCCACCTAGTGCTCTATATGAAAGTCACTGACTGTGCTTTGTGCAGTCTATGGCTGGGCGGCATTGTTGGAATTTGCTATTGTAGTGTTGGACTGTTGGCTGTTAACAGCGCGTAGCGTTACGCAGTTGGAGGTGAGCCGCCAGCAGTGGTGGATGTGGGGAAGAGAGATGGCGGAATTTTGAGAGCGGATGATCTGGACGTGTGTCCATCAGAAACAATACATTTGTAAGACTGGATGTCATGAACTGCTATATATATTATGACTTTTGAACACTATTATGGTAAATAAATTGTTTGTTCTCTATCAAAATCTTTCATTTACTAACTATGCCTATCAGTAGTTAGTGCCTTCAGTAGTTTGAATCTTTTATTTAGCTGGCAGTTGTGGCGCTCGCTGTATTGCAGTAGTTCGAGTAACGAAGATTTTTGTGAGGTAAGTGATTTGGGAAACGTATAGGTTAATGTTGGTCAGGGTCATTCTTTTGTAGGGATTATTGAAAGTCAGATTGCGTTGCGCTAAAAAAATATTGTGTGCCAGTTTAGTGTTGATCAGAATAGGTAAAGAGCGAAATGTCTGAGTACGTTCAGTTTTGCTCAGCTGTTTGAAAATCAAATAATGTAAGAGATTTATCAGCACAGTCAATCATAAATTTTTCAAATGGGACGTTACAATAGCACTTTGGAACTCCCAAGTGATTCCCTCCACTGGCTTCAAGCGATTTTTTTTCCAGTCACCCTCCGCATTGCTCGACCGTCCCTGTGCGTCAGTGCATGAGACTGCCTGGTCTTGGTTTGTCCTTGATGGATTTGTTATTCAAGGGGCAGCCAGTGACTAGTCCATGTTCGAAGCCACTGATCTCTCCTGAGCGGCCCATTCTGTTATTACTGCTTCTCTGCTAACAAGGCAATACTTCCCGCCTCCTTTGTGCTGCCGGCTCTAGTCCCGGCGGAGGTTCGAGTCCTCCCTCGGGCATGGGTGTGTGTGTGTTTGTCCTTAGGATAATTTAGGTTAAGTAGTGTGGGCTTAGGGACTGATGACCTTAGCAGTTAAGTCCCATGAGATTTCACACACATTTGAACATTTTTGAACTGCCAGCTCTGTCACTTGTGACGGCTAGAGGTCAATGCCGTATTACGTGGGGGTGGCTTGGTACTTGTCATCACATCTACTCAAAACGATCCATACACCTGATAATCACACTTGCACATACTATGGTAATCGTAGTCCAGGCTTCTAGTGCCAGAGGGACCTACTCAACACGTAACTGAATTTGGGAAATACATTTCACTAGAAACTGTCTGTGTCAATAATTGCTATATCGCTCCTCAATTTTCCAAGTTCAAAATGTGCTTCACGAGTTTTCAAGGAGAACTTGATTTTTAAAAGAGTAAATAAATATTGTAGATGGATGATTTCGCAGCACAATCATCAAAACATTAGAAGCTTTCGGAAAATGCAAGATATATTGTAAGGTTCTCATATGTTTTCGGCTATTGTAAATAATTCACATTTATTGTACTAGGACAAAGATGAATGAGCGCAATGCGTGAGTAGTAAGCTCTGATTTCTCTTACTTTATCGTGGTGATCTTTCCTCCCTATGTAGGTCGCTGTCAACAAAATATTTTCGCGTTCGGAGGAGAAAGTTGGTGATTGGAATTTCGTGAGAAGATTCCGTCGCAACTAAAAACGCCTTTCTTTTAATTATTTCCAGCCCAAATCCTGTATCATTTCTGTGACACTCTCTCCCATATTTCGTGATAATACAAATAGTGCTGCCTTTCTTTGAACTTTTTCGATATATTCCGTCAGTCCTTCTGGTAAGGATCCCACACCCTGCAGCAGTATTCTAAAAGCGGACAGACAAGCGTAGTGTGGGCAGTCTCCTTAGTAGGTCTGTTACATTTTCTAAGTGTCCTGCCAATAAAACGCAGTCTTTGGTTAGCCTTCCCCACAACATTTTCTGTGTGTTCCTTCCAATTTAAGTTGTTCGTAATTGTAATACCTAGGTATTTAGTTGAATTTACGGCTTTTAGACTAGACTGATTTATCGTGTAACCGAAGTTTAACGAGTTCCTTTTAGCACTCATGTGGATGACCCCACACTTTTCGTTATTTAGGATTAACTGACACTTTTCGCACTATTCAGATATTTTTTCTAAATCGTTTTGCATTTTGTTTTGATCTTATAATGACTTTATTAGTCGATAAACGACAGCGTCATCTGCAAACAACCTAAGATGGCTGGTCAGATTGTCTCCAAAATCGTTTATATACACTCCTGGAAATTGAAATAAGAACACCATGAATTCATTGTCCCAGGAAGGGGAAACTTTATTGACACATTCCTGGGGTCAGATACATCACATGATCACACTGACAGAACCACAGGCACATAGACACAGGCAACAGAGCATTCACAATGTCGGCACTAGTACAGTGTATATCCACCTTTCGCAGCAATGCAGGCTGCTATTCTGCCATGGAGACGATCGTAGAGATGCTGGATGTAGTCCTGTGGAACGGCTTGCCATGCCATTTCCACCTGGCGCCTCAGTTGGACCAGCGTTCGTGCTGGACTTGCAGACCGCGTGAGACGACGCTTCATCCAGTCCCAAACATGCTCAATGGGGGACAGATCCGGAGATCTTGCTGGCCAGGGTAGTTGACTTACACCTTCTAGAGCACGTTGGGTGGCACGGACGTGCATTGTCCTGTTGGAACAGCAAGTTCCCTTGCCGGTCTAGGAATGGTAGAACGATGGGTTCGATGACGGTTTGGATGTACCGTGCACTATTCAGTGTCCCCTCGACGATCACCAGTGGTGTACGGCCAGTGTAGGAGATCGCTCCCCACACCATGATGCCGGGTGTTGGCCCTGTGTGCCTCGGTCGTATGCAGTCCTGATTGTGGCGCTCACCTGCACGGCGCCAAACACGCATACGACCATCATTGGCACCAAGGCAGAAGCGACTCTCATCGCTGAAGACGACACGTCTCCATTCGTCCCTCCATTCACGCCTGTCGCGACACCACTGGAGGCGGGCTGCACGATGTTGGGGCGTGAGCGGAAGACGGCCTAACGGTGTGCGGGACCGTAGCCCAGCTTCATGGAGACGGTTGCGAATGGTCCTCGCCGATACCCCAGGAGCAACAGTGTCCCTAATTTGCTGGGAAGTGGCGGTGCGGTCCCCTACGGCACTGCGTAGGATCCTACGGTCTTGGCGTGCATCCGTGCGTCGCTGCGGTCCGGTCCCAGGTCGACGGGCACGTGCACCTTCCGCCGACCACTGGCGACAACATCGATGTACTGTGGAGACCTCACGCCCCACGTGTTGAGCAATTCGGCGGTACGTCCATCCGGCCTCCCGCATGCCCACTATACGCCCTCGCTCAAAGTCCGTCAGCTGCACATACGGTTCACGTCCACGCTGTCGCGGCATGCTACCAGTGTTAAAGACTGCGATGGAGCTCCGTATGCCACGGCAAACTGGCTGACACTGACGGCGGCGGTGCACAAATGCTGCGCAGCTAGCGCCATTCGACGGCCAACACCGCGGTTCCTGGTGTGTCCGCTGTGCCGTGCGTGTGATCATTGCTTGTACAGCCCTCTCGCAGTGTCCGGAGCAAGTATGGTGGGTCTGACACACCGGTGTCAATGTGTTCTTTTTTCCATTTCCAGGAGTGTAGATAAGGAACAGCAAAGGGTCTATAACACTACTTTTGTATAACTCGATGACTTTCCGTCAATTACTAAGAAATGTGACCTCTCTGACAGGAAATCGCAAATACATTCACATAACTGAGGCGATATTCCATAGGCACGCAATTTCACTACGAACCGCTTGTGTGGTATAGTGTCAAAAGCCTTCCGGAAATCCAGAAATACGGAATGGATCTGAAATCCCTTGAAAGTAGCACTCAACACTTCATGTGAATAAAGAGCTAGTTGTGTTTCACAGGAACGGTGTTTTATAAACTCATATTGACTGTGTGTCAATAGACCATTTTCTTCGAGGTAATTCATAATGTTCGAACACAATATATGTTCTAAAATCCTGCTGCATGTCGACGTTAACGATATGGGCCTGTAATTCAGTGGATTACTCCTACTACTTTTCTTGAATATTGGTGTGACCTGTGCAACTTTCCAGTCTTTGGGTACGAATCTTTCGTCGATCGAACTGTTGTACACGATTGTTAAGTATGGAGCTAATGCATCAGCACACTCCGAAAGGAACCTAATTGGTATACAGTCTGGACCAGAAGACTTGCTTTTATTAAGTGATTTAAGTTGCTTCACTACTCGGAGGATATTTACTTCTACGCTACTCACGTTGGCAGCTGTTCTCGATTCGAATTCTGGAATATTTACTTCGTCTTCTTTTGTGAAGGCATTTCGGAAGACTGTTTAGTAACTCTGCTTTGGCAGCACTGTCTTCCATAGTACCTCCATTGCTATCGCGCAGAGAAGGCATTGATTGTTTCTTGCCGCTAACATACTTCACATACGATCAGAATCTCTTTGGATTTTCTGCCAGGTTTCGAGACAAAGTTTCGTTGTGGAAAATGTTATAGGCATCTCACATTGAAGTCCGCGTTAAATTTCAGGCTTCTGTGTTAGATCGCCAATCTTGGGGATTTTGCGTCCGTTTAAATTTGGCATGTTTGTTTCATTGTTTCTGCAATAGTGTTCTAACCCGTTTTGTGTACCAAGGAGGATCAGCTCCGTCGTTTGTTAATTTATTTGGTATAAATCTCTCAATTGCTGCCGATACTATTTCTCTGAATTCGAGCCACATCTGGTCTACACTTATATCATTAATTTGTAAGGAGTGGACATTGTCTCTCAGGAAGGCGTCAAGTGAATTTTTATCTGCTTTTTTGAATAGGTTTATTTTTCGCTTATTTTTCGAGGATTTGGGGATTACAATATTCAAACTCGCTGCGACAACTCTGTGTTCACTAATCCCTCAATCGAGCGGTCTAAGGCGCTGCGGTCAAGGACTGTGCGGCTGGTCCCAGCGGAGTTTCGAATCCTCCCTCGGGCATGGGTGTGTGTGTGTGTGTGTGTGTGTGTGTGTGTGTGTGTCCTTAGGATATATTTGCTTAAGTAGTGTGTAAGCTTAGGGACTGATGATCTTAGCAGTTAAGTCCCTTACGATTTCACAGACATTGGAACATTTGAATCCCTGAATCAGGTTTGATGCTCGTTATTAACTCAGAATTATTTGTTGCTAAGAGGTCAAGTGCGTTTTCACAACCGTTTACTATTCGCATGGGCTCATGAATTAACTGCTCGAAATAATTTTCAGAGAACGCGTTTAGCACAATTTCGGATGATATTTTACGCGTACTTTCACCAGGTCCGATCTAATACTTTAAAAGAGTAATGGCAGTTGTTTTGCCACGACTTTCCTTTCATTTTCGTTTCTTCTCAACGCTAGCTGTAGTATTTGCTTTCATTTTCTACTCACATGACTGCCGTCTTCGTACTTTGTAATATCTGAATATTCACAGAGTCATTTATGTAAATGGCAGAAATGGTTCAAATGGCTCTGAGCACTATGCGACTTAACTTCTGTGGTCATCAGTCGCCTACAACATAGAACTAATTAAACCTAACTAACCTAAGGACATCACACACATACATGCCCGAGGCACGATTCGAACCTGCGACCGTAGCGGTTGTTCGGTTCCAGACTGTAGCGCCTAGAACCGCACGGCCACTCCGGCTGGCCATTTATATATTAGGCTTTCATTGATTTCATTATAAGGCTCTAAAATAAAGTAAATGTGAATAAACTGTAACATAAAGCGTTCGTGTTAGTGATAAAGATGTCAAAATATGTAGCTTAAAACAACATTTTGTTGGCAGCAAAGATGTTTCCAGTCTACCCAACATTGGATGTGGAATAACTCATGGCAAGGAGGGTATCACCAACTCAAAATGAATGGCTTCATGTAGACAACTGAAAATATCAGTTGAAAAAGACCAGTTGCTAGAAATTTATCTCTGATTAAAAGCGGCGATCACTTGTCGAATCACCCTGTAAACTAATTTCTTTCACATGTTTGGGGTAGGCCCCACTTGCAATATGCCCCTAAATTAATACTTGATGTAAAATTTAAGAATGACTTCAGCGATTTGATATTCTGCGCATGTGTCCCCGATCACCCTTATATTGCGTATCTTTCTACACTACCGGCCATTAAAATTGCAACACCACGAAGATGACGTGCTACAGACGCGTAATTTAACCGAGAGGTAGAAGATGCTGTGATATGCAAATGATTAGCTTTTCAGAGCATTCACACAAGGTTGGCTCCGGTGGCGACACCTACAACGTGCTGACATGAGGAAAGTTTCCAACCGATTTCTCATACACAAACAGCAGTTCACCGGCGTGGCCTGGTGAAACGTTGTTGTGATGCCTCGTGTAAGGACTGATAAAGGTCGGTTTGTAGCCTATCGCGATTGCGGTTTATCGTATCGCGACATTGCTGCTCGCGTTGGTCGATATCCAATGACTGTTAGCAGAATATGTAATCGGTGGGTTCAGGAGAGAAATACGGAACGCCGTCCTGGATCCCAAATGCCTCGTATCACTAGCTGTCGAGATGACAGGCATCCGCATGGCTGTAACGGATCGTGCAGCCACATCTCGATCCCTGAGCCGACAGAAGGGGACGTTTGCAAGACAGCAACCATCTGCACGAACAGTTCGACGACGTTTGCAGCAGCATGGACTATCAGCTCGGAGACCATGGCTGCGGTTACCCTTGACGCTGCATCACGTACAGGAGCGCCTGCGATGGTGCACTCAACGCCGAACCTGGGTGCACGAATGGCAAAACATTTTTTCGGATGAATCCAGGTTCTGTTTACAGCATCATGATGGTCGCATCCGTGTTTGGCGACATCGCGGTGAACCCACATTGGAAGCGTGTGTTCGTCATCGCCATACTGGCGTATCACCCGGCGTAATGGTATGGGGTGCCATTGGTTACACGTCTCGGTCACCTCTTGTTCGCATTGACGGCACTTTGAACAGTGGACGTTACATTTCAGATGTGTTACGACTCGCGGCTCTACCCTTCATTCGATCCCTGCGAAACCCTACATTTCAGCAGGATAATGCACGACGGCATGTTGCAGGTCCTGTACGGGCCTTTCTGGATACAGAAAATGTTCGACTGCTGCCCTGGCCAGCACATTCTCCAGATCTCTCACCAACTGAAAACGTCTGGTCAATGGTGGCCGAGCAACTGCCTCGTCACAATACGCCAGTCTCTACTCTTGATGAACTGCGGTATCGTGTTGAAGTTGCACGGGCAGCTGTACCTGTACACGCCATCCAAGCTCTGACTCAATGCCCAGGGGTATCAAGGCCGTTATTATGGCCAGAGGTGTTTCTTTTGTGTATTGATTTCTCAGGATCCATGCACCCAAATTGCGTGAAAATGTAATCACATGTCAGTTATAGTGTAATATATTTGTCCAATGAATACCCGTTTATCATCTGCATTTCTTCTTGGTGTAGCAATTATAATGGCCAGTAGTGTATATTTCCGCCACTGTGGCGACGGTTTGGTGACATTTTATCGCGTGGCTCGCACGCGCCGTGATGCGAACTGCTGAAGTCAGATGACAAACAAACACAGAGGTCTACAGACGCTGGGGTTCCCGATACCTTCCGTGACGCAGTCTTTGCGTAACTCCCGCGCATCAGAAACCGGAAGCGGCTTATTCACTTCGTCTGCCTTGGCTGCCCTGTTCCGCTGTAGCGCCCTGACATGAAGTAGGAAAACAAACAAACAATGGCTGTGACTTTCAAACCGCCGCGCTGTGCTCGGCTGTGCCGTGCTGGTAAACTACTGAATTAAGGAAACGCTAACTTGGACTGAAAACGATGACCGAGTGAGGTTGCGGAATGGTTGGACACCGTTCTGGTGAAATGGGTGGTAGGGTTCAGCGTTCCTTCGACGACGATGGTTTTAGATATGCATAGAAGCTCGGCCTGGAAATGGTTTATAACGAAGTCGTCTGTGTCCTTTTCAAACGAATCGTGCCAGCATTCATCTTAATAGATTCAGGGTACTTGCAGTGCTGACGACCAATGCTTTATTTCTTGATTTCTCGACTTGTAATTTCATTGCACTGCCACACTTCTCCACAGCACATGTTATTCTGTAACGCTCCATGCACAGGCTAAGGCAGCTGGCAGGCTATACAAAATATAGCGAGTTTTGCGACCCACGGAAGCGATTTTTCACGATTTTAGCTGTCAAGAATTATAATTCCTACTGATAGGAGCTATGATTACCTGTAGGTAACGAAACTAGCTCTGACGAGATTAAATGTCAGATCTACACTCATGCTCACAAATTAAGGATAATGCTGATACATGGTGAAACATCGCTCTGGTGGGCGGTCTGTTACCATGTGGTGCATTTATCTTGCACGTGGCGCACGTGGCGCCGGCAACGCAGAGGTGTGTTGGTGCATGTCAGAGTACGGTGCAGCGAGTAAGTGTGCAGACGTTTTCCGACGTGAAAATGGTGACTGCGTGTTGAAAACTGCTCAAAGAACACATATTGATGACGTTGTGAGGAGTAGAATACCAGGGCGACTGGAGGCTGGTCAAACACAGCAGTTCGTAGCACGGGCCCTCCGTGTGCCACAAAGTGTGATCTCACGATTACGGCAACGATTCCAGCAGACTGGAAACGTGTCCGGGCGATACAGTACGGGACGTCCACAGTGTACAACACCACAAGAAAACCGATATCTCACTATCAGTGTCCGCAGACTGCCACTGATTATTGCAGATAGTCTTGCTCAGGACCTTACCGCAACCACTGGAACAGTTGTCTCCAGACACACAGCCTACAGACGACTGAACAGACATGGTTTATTTGCCAGGAGACCTGCAAGGTGCATTCCACTGACCCCTGGTCACAGGAGAGCCCGTAAAACCTGGTGTCAAGAACACAGTACATGGTCATTGGAATAGTGGTCCCAGGCTATGTTCACGAACGAGTCCAGGTATAGTGTGAACAGTGATTCTAGCCGGGTTTTCATCTGGCGTGAACCAGCAAGCAGGTACCAACCCCTTAATGTCCTTGAATGGGACCTGTATGGAGGTCGTGGTATGATGGTGTGGGGTGGGATTATGATTGGTGCACGTACACCACTGCATGTCTTTGACAGAGGAACTGTAACAGGTCAGGTGTATCGGGACGTCATTTTGCACCAGTATGTCCGCCTTTTCAGGGGTGCACTGGGTCCCACCTTCCTCCTGATGGATGATAACGCACGGCCCCACCGAGCTGCCATCGTGGAGGAGTACCTTGAAACAGAAGATATCAGGCGAATGGGGTGGCCTGCCTCTCCTCCAGACTTAAACCCCAACGCGCACGTCTGGAATGCTCTCGCTCAACGTATCGCTGCACGTCTTCAAACCCCTATGACACTTCAGGAGCTCCGACAGGCACTGGTGCAAGAATGGGAGGCTATACTCCAGCAGCTGCTCGTCCACGTGATCCAGAGTATGTCAACCCGTTGTGCGGTCCGTGTACGTGTGCATGGTGATTATATCCCATATTGATGTCGGGGTACATGCGCAGGAAACAGTGGCATTTTGTAGCACATGTGTTTCAGGACGGTTTTCCAAACTTATACCGTGGAATTACAGATATCTGTCATGTGTGTTCCCTTTGTGCCTACGCTATAAGTGCCATTTTTGTGTAGTGCCACGCTGTGTGGCACCACATTCTGCAATTATCTTAATTTATGAGCATGAGTGTAGTTTCTCGAGAGTCTTATTTAACGAAGTATGTTATTCTTAATTTACGTTACAAGCAATACTCCCATAGAATCCCATATATTTAGGAATCCGAGCGAATTTTGACCTTGAATGTGCCTAAATATTTAACTCAGAACCGTAAAGATATGATACTGAACTACTCGAGAGCTGGAAAATCCCATTGCGATACCGAAGTTCTCGTAAAAGTGACGTTTGCATTTAGTAAACAAACCCAAAAAATATGAATTACGAAAATGCCACTACTAACTTTGTAAAATAATCGAAAGAAATTATATTGTTACCCAAATATAACTGGAAAAGTGAGTAAGCTTACTCATATCTCAGGGAATGTTACCATGTGTCAAGTTAGAGAATGTAAACATACCCTGTCATTCCTAAAAGTTTCGAGACTGGATTAATGAAAAACAGATGAAAATTAAGATGGTGGTTTTAATGCTGCAGGTGGTCTACATAGTCTACCGACACCATGATACCAATGCACAGAGCATTCACACAACTATGCGAAAATTTCACAGACGTCCTTCTTTGGGATGTTGTTCAACTTGAGCGTCACATTTACTTCAACCTCGGTTATGTCATGTGAATTTCTGCAGTTCGTAGTTTAGTGATAGATTAGTTATCCGTGATGATTATTCCCAGAAAAGAATTGTTCGCTTGTTGTATTTCAATCACGTCCCGGCAGGCGTCAACGCATGGTTGTTTTTGTTCGGGAGTCAAGGTACGCGGGACAGACTTTGCACACACTTTTCTCTTCTTCAAGACATTCTAGAGACTGTCTTGAACGGATCATTTATAGATGTTTCTTCATTGCAATTTGTGACACAACAACGTTGACACAGTGAGACCACACGTCCACTACTTAACACTGGCAGCTCACAACTGACTTCTCGAACGCGCATCTGTTATTAGTTCAAGCTGCTACCGTTGTAACTGCGCTGACGTTTCTTATGCGCCAGGAAGAAACTCAATCTTGGAACTTTTTGATCGCATTGTACAGCTGTCAGATTTAAAATATCAACTTTATTTAGACCTAGCAGCAATAAGAAGCATTCCGATTAGTCGCAACCAGATATATAATGGCAGACGCCGTAGCTCGTAGACTTTTAAGCAAATACCGCATATAAACAAGTAAAATTATCTAACACCGTGACTGAACGCACATATGCCAGAACATATCCCCCCAGAATACATAAAAACAATTATAAGCTAAATACTTGAATTTAGTTACCTTAATTACCTTACTATTGAAAAGCACGTATTCGATTAAGTCAATGAAAAAAAATAAGACTAGAAACTATGTGAACTGCTTTCAAAATCTTTGGGGAGGGGAAGCTTTATGGCAATGCAATGTTGTAAAGTTGCTTATCTGCGCACGCTAGTTGATGCAGTCCGTTGTCGTCAGCAGTTATGCGGTGATAGCGAAGTTGTAGTAGGCACCTTAATATTAAAAGACAACTGTTGCATATTCTTGATATGTGCATAGCCCCTTCGGCGATGACAATATCGTACGTCGATTCCCGCTAGATATAGTATGGTCGGAAAAAACTATGAGGGCGTGCTGAAAAGAAATGACCCCGAATTATTTATATGAAAACTCTTAAAGCCTTTTTAAATGAAACAAACTTTATCAACTTTCTACATTTTTACTCTTTATGTATGCACGTTTATTTCTCAACACAGTCACCCTGGCGACGATCACATTTCTCCCAACGAGGGACCACTTTGTTATCGACAGAGCCACAACCTTACCTCTGCTTGCACCGCTACATCTCCATCAAAGTGAAGTCTTCGAAGGAGTTCTTCAATTTTTGCAAACAGATGAAAATCAGATACGGCCAAGTCGGGACTGTGAGGAGGGTGACTGATCAGAGTGAACCCAAGGCGTCTTAATGTTGCAGATGTCCCAGCACTCGTGCGTGTTCCTGCATTGTCATGGTGAAGGAGAGGGTGCTCGACGTGCTTTCAGTTTTCTGAGGGTTTCGCATACGGCGCAGCGTTTATGGTTGTGACATTAGGCAGGAACTGCAAACGCACTACATCTTCAACATCCAAGAACAGTGTGAGCATGACATTGTCTACTGATGGTATAATGGATTGCAATTGGATGCACATTTTCTGCGGTTAGAAACTCTATTACAGCAAGCTGTTTCTCACGCATCGACATAGCTACGTACTCACCGCCATGTTACACGCTAGAACTCGGAGCCCTCTAGCGGCAGAGGATTGCAGCGTGGGTCAGCGGAGCGTGGAAGTAGAGCGAGTAATATGCATGGCATGTAATACACTGCAGTTCTCTTCTGAACAGCACGTCGCAAGGCATCCCAGATATGCTCAATAATGTTCATGTCTGGCGAGTTTGGTGGGCAGGGGAAGTATTTAAACTCATAAGACTGTTCTTGGAGCCTGTCTGTAGCAATTCTTTGCGTGTGGGGTGTCACACTGTACTGTTGGAATTGCCCAAATCCAGCGGATGTATTTAATTTCAGAAGAGTGTGCCTGGAGTCACTCTGTCAAAATTCTGGACTTTTGGGTTGTCACATTGTCCTATTGGAAGTCCGTCGGAATGCACTATGGTCATGAATGGATGCAGGTGATCAGACAGAATGTTTACGCACATGTATCTAGACGTATCAGGGGTCCCATATCACTCCAACTGCACATGCCCCACTCATTACAAAGCCTCCACCTGCATGAACATTCCCCTTGTGACCTGCATGCTCCATTTACTCATGTAGTTGTGTCCACACTCGAACTTGTCTCTGCGGTCAGAAGGGTTGCACTTCAGTCTCATTGAACGATTCTGTTCATTCTTCGTTGGTCCCGTTCTTGCAGGATCTTTTTCCGTCCACATCGATGTCGGAAATTTTATATTTTTCCGCATTCCTAATATTCATGGTACACTCGTGGAATGGTCGTACGGGAAAATTCCCACTTCATCGCTACTTCGGAGATGTACGCCGATTATAACACCACGTTCAAACTCACTTAAATCTTGATAACCTGCCATTCTAGCAGCAGTAACCGATCTAACAACTGCGACAGACACTTGTTGTGCTATACAGGGAGGTCCATTGATAGTGACCGGGCCAAATATCTCACGAAATAAGCATCAAACGAAAATACTACAAAGAAAGAAACTTGTCTAGCTTGAAGGGGGAAACCAGCTGGCACTATGGTTGGCCCGCTAGATTGCGCTGCAATAGGTCAAACGGATATCAACTGCGTTTTTTTTAAATGGGAACCCCCATTTTTTATTACATATTCGTTTAGTACGTAAAGTAATATGAATGTTTTAGTTGGACCACTTTTTTCAGTTTGTGATAGCTGGCGCTGTAATAGTCACTAACGTATAAGTACGTGGTATCACGTAACTTCCCGCCAGTGCGGACGGTATTTACTTCGTGATACATTACCCGTGTTAAAATGGACCGTTTACCAATTGCGGAAAGGTCGATATCATGTTGATGTATGGCTATTGTCATCAAAATGCCCAACGGGCATGTGCTATGTATGCTGCTCGGTATCCTGGACGACGTCATCCAAGTGTCCGGACCGTTCGCCGGATAGTTACGTTATTTAAGGAAACAGGAAGTATTCAGCCACATGTGAAACGTCAACCACGACCTGCAACAAATGATGATGCCCAAGTATGTGTTTTAGCTGCTGTCGCGGCTAATCCGCACATCAGTAGCAGACAAATTGCGCGAAAATCGGGAATCTCAAAAACGTCGGTGTTGAGAGTGCTACATCAACATCGATTGCACCGGTACCATATTTCTATGCACTAGGAATTGCATGGCGATGATTTTGTACGTCATGTACAGTTCTGCCACTGGGCACAGATGAATTTACGGGACGACGACAGATTTTTTGCACGCGTCCTATTGAGCGACGAAGCGTTATTCACCAACAGCGGTAACGTAAACCGGCATAATATGCACTATTGGGCAACGGAAAATCCACGATGGATGCGACAAGTGGAACATCAGCGACCTTGGCGGGATAATGTATGGTACGATATTATGGGAGGAAGGATAATTGGCCCCCATTTTATCGATGGCAATCTAAATGGTGCAATGTATGCTGATTTCCTACGTAGTGTTCTACCGATGTTACTACAAGATGTTTCACTGCATGACAGAATGGCGATGTACTTCCAACATGGTGGATGTCCGGCATATAGCTCGCGTGCGGTTGAAATGGCTCTGGGACTTAACATCTGAAGTCATCAGTCCCCTAGAAGTTAGAACTACCTAAACCTAACACAAAGACATCACACACATCCATGCCTGAGGCAGGATTCGAACCTGCGACCGTAGCGGTCGCGCGGCTCCAGACTGTAGTGCCTACAACCGCTCGGCCAAACCGGCCGGCTCGCATGTGGTTGAAGCGGTATTGAATAGCATATTTCATGACAGGTGGATTGGTCGTCGAAGCACCATACCATGGCCCGCACATTCACCGTATCGACGCCCCCGGATTTCTTTCTGCGGGGAAAGTTGAAATTTGCTATCGTGATCCACCGACAACGCCTGACAACATGCGTCAGCGCATTGTCAATGCATGTGCGAACATTACGGAGGGCGGACAACTCGCTGTTGGGAGGAATGTCGTTACACGTATTGCCAAATGCATTGAGGTGGACGGACATCATTTTGAGTAATTATTGCATTAATGTGGTATTTACAGATAATCACGCTGTAACAACATGCGTTCTGAGAAATTATAAGTTCACAATAGTACATGTATCACATTGGAACAACCGAAATACGAGGTGCATTCAAGTTCTAAGGCCTCCGAATTTTTTTCTCCGGACTGGAAAGAGATAGAAACATGCGAATTGTTTTAAAATGAAGCCGCATTCATTGTCAATACGTCCCAGAGATGGCAGCACCGTACGGCAGATGGAATTTTACCGCCAGTGGCGAGAATGAGAACTGTTTTAAATACTTAAAATGGCGACGTTTTCCTTCCTTGAACAGCGTGCAATCATTCGTTTTCTGAATTTGCGTAGTGTGAAACCAATTGAAATTCATCGACAGTTGAAGGAGACGTGTGGTGATGGAGTTATGGATGTGTCGAAAGTGCGTTCGTGGGTGCGACAGTTTAATGAAGGCAGAACATCGTGTGACAACAAAGTGAAACAACCTCGGGCTCGCACAAGCCGGTCTGACGACATGATCGAGAAAGTGGAGAGAATTGTTTTGGGGGATCGCCGAATGACTGTTGAACAGATCGCCACCAGAGTTGTCATTTCTGTGGGTTCTGTGCACACAATCCTGCACGACGACCTGAAAATGCGACGGACGACCACATGGCTGCCCGTGTGGCATGTTGCCAAGCAATGTTGACGCGCAACGACAGCATGAATGGGACTCTATTTTCGTCAGTTGCGACAATGGATGAGACGTGGATGCCATTTTTCAATCCAGAAACAAAGCGCCAGTCAGCTCAATGGAAGCACACAGATTCACCGCCACCAAAAAAATTACGGGTAATCGCCAGTGCTGAAAAAATGATGGTGTCCATGTTCTGGGACAGCGAGGGCGTAATCCTTACCCATTGCGTTCCAAAGGGCACTACGGTAACAGGTGCATCCTACGAAAATGTTTTGAAGAACAAATTCCTTCCTGCACTGCAACAAAAACGTCCGGGAAGGGCTGCGCGTGTGCTGTTTCACCAAGACAACGCACCCCCACATCGAGCTAACGTTACGCAACAGTTTCTTCGTGATAACAACTTTGAAGTGATTCCTCATGCTCCCTACTCACCTGACCTGGCTCCTAGTGACTTCTGGCTTTTTCCAACAATGAAAGACACTCTCCGTGGCCGCACATTCACCAGCCGTGCTGCTATTGCCTCAGCGATTTTCCAGTGGTCAAAACAGACTCCTAAAGAAGCCTTCGCCGCTGCCATGGAATCATGGCGTCAGCGTTGTGAAAAATGTGTACGTCTGCAGGGCGATTACGTCGAGAAGTAACGCCAGTTTCATCGATTTCGGGTGAGTAGTTAATTAGAAAAAAAAATCGGAGGCCTTAGAACTTGAATGCACCTCGTAAAATGTTCAAACGTACCTACGTTCTGTATTTTAATTTAAAAAACCTACCTGTTACCAACTGTTCGTCTAAAATTGTGAGCCTTATGTTTGTGACTATTACAGCGCCATCTATCACAAAGCGAAAAAAGTGGTCCAACTAAAACATTCATATTTCTCTACGTACTACACGAGTATGTAATAAAAAAATGGGGGTTCGTATTTAAAAAAAACGCAGTTGATATCCGTTTGACCTATGGCAGCGCTATCTAGCGGGCCAACCATAGCGCCATCTGGTTTCCCCCTTCAAGCTAGACAAGTTTCGTTCTTTGTAGTTTTTATTTGACGCTTATTTCATGAGATATTTGGAGCGGTCACGATATTCTCACCTCTACCAGTTACTCGGGGAGGGCTATCCTAATCGTGCAGTGACATTTATCCTGCTGCTACGCTCCATGTTCGCTGAGGTTAGCTTTTTCATATGTCTTGGGATATTTGTCACGTAAGTGGTTTGAAGTCTTATCTTCCCTTTCCTCTTTATAGCCATGGAAACGCACTTTATCACGAAGTACTTTCAGTTATTCGTTTTGTGTATGCGTGCCATCAGCCTGGATTCTGAGAAGTTTTCATTTATAGGGGTGACTTTGAAACTATCTTTGATGAATTCACTGCGCCCATTAGTATGGTACCGAATCCGTGGACGAACGCACCACTCGTTCCGACCAGATGTTATGGTATGAGATATGTCCGCTTCGCCGGCCACTGTGGTCGAGAGGTTCTAGGAGCTTCAGTCCGGAACGACGCGGCTGCTACGGTCGCAGGCTCGAATCCTGCCTCGGGCATGGTTGTGCACGATGCCCTTAGGTTAGTTAGGTTTAAGTACTTTTACGTCTAGGGGACTGATGACCTCAGATGTTAAGTCCCATAGTTCTCAGAGACATTTGAACCATTTCTCTGACCACTTCAATTGTTTCCTCCTTTTAGGGAGGTCACTATTGCCTAATAAAGTAACGAACAACATGCTACCGAAACGTTATTAGCCATCAATATGCAGGTATTAAAATCGTTTTTAGGTTCCGACAACACCGGAAATGTTGCAGCTATGTCAGACCAACCCAGAATATTTCTGTAGCCACTATTTATCGAATGGGCTACGGCATACGTAAGTTTCAACGATGCAACAGCTTCACTGGTGTGGAAAGGAATTATGTACTGAAAGTGTGTTCAAAAGTGGATTTTCCTGATGGGTTTGAACACGCGCCAATCGGACCTCTATGTTTCTCTCGACAGTAAGATGTTCCGCCGAAGTAGGAGATACTCGGTTAACTGTGTATTTCATTCTGAAGATTAGATTTAAGTACAGCAGAATCGAAGTCTGCGTAGATCATACGAATGTTGAACTACCTTTAACTTATACTACTCCTAAAATAGTGGAGTAGTGTTACGTGTGGATGTTTTCTAGGTCTGCAAAAGTTTTTGCTAATGAAATTAGTTGATTATGAACTAACTCATGGAAATGCGTAAAGGAACAACAAAACTCAATGGAAAACCATCCTGGAAACTCAAAACCCCGTAGTTTCATCTAAACGACGGATCTGATACCTGTAGCTCGGTGAAAAACATAGCTAACATAACAAGCTGCTCGCTGTTTTATTAGGGGTATAGTAACTACTCTACAAAGCAAAACTAGATTATTAATATATTCAGCATATCAGAAAGTACCTAAAGTAAAGTACATTCCTCCCCCTGTAAGCCTACTGGCCCTTGTTGTGGTTTTCGGTTATCTTCTTTGTGCCAAACTTAATACACTGAATGTAAAAATTAGTTTTTTTGATGACTTTCACTCAACATCATGGAATTAAAATTTCACATATGTGTGTGTGTATTAATGTTATCACTCAACGCTGTTGATCACTTGTTGATTAGATGTCATAAGTTTCATTCGATAGATCAGCAAACTTGCATACAAATGGGAATATTCAATAATTACATACCACAAGAACAACTGAAAATATTCCGAATGCCATCGTATTTGCATTCTTTGACTGCTTCTGACTGGCTTGAAGATATTACTGACTGATAAGTAACATCAAGTAGTTTGTGTCCTGGTCGCCAGTTGTGGATTGCCAATGATTTGTGCGCGATGCCTATTTAAAGTCATGCGTGCAATAGATATTAACAATATGAAGGTGTTACATTTTAGATATAACATGAAAGACAGAACAAACATACAATACAGATTTACATCACACCAAGACGTTATTTTGGTTAACAATTGCCTGAACGTCTTTATATTGGTACTAATAATGGTTCTACACTTTCCAGCCGAAAAGTTCCGAGACCGGTCTTATTCGTGGGTAATAACCTATGTTTGTGCAGTAACTACTGTGGTAGCTTAAATTAACAACTGGAAACAACAAATTTGCATTCGACCAGGAAATTGTGAGCCAGTAGTGTCAAGTACGGGATGTGTGCCCGTTGTGAGTCAACGTTGTTGCGTCACAAATCGCAATAGAGCATCACCTACAAATCAAGTATTTCAAGACATTCTCCCGAATTTTTTGAAGAAGAGAAAAATGTGTGCTGAGTTTTTTTCCGCACTCCCTGACTCCCGAACAAAAACAACGACGTGTGGACGCCTGCAGTAACTCGACTGAAATGAAAAACGCGGACAAATACTCATGAGTCACGGGTGACGTGACGTTGTGTTATCAATACGAACCTGCCACAAAAAAGTGCAGAAATTCAGGTGAAGGGCAATTGCTGTGATGACATAACCGAAATTCAAGCCAATTTGACGCGTGAATTAAGCAACGCAGAAGGACTTTTTTGACAGTTTTACGTCGTTGTTTGGACATTCTGCGCATTGTACTCAAATAGAGGAGGACAGTGTACACAACGTGAAGGATTAAAACCACCATCTTAAATTTTAACTCTTTGTTTTTTATTAATCCTGTCTCGAAACTTTTGGTCTGACAGGCTATTTTATGAGGTAGACATATGGTTTGAACTGGTTTTACAGCCCACCAAGAATTTTCTGGAAATTCAGACTTCCCAGCTGAAAGCTAAAACGCTTTTTAGTCACAGAACTTTTGATTATATTTCAACATTCGAACATTCTAGAAATTAAGAATTTTGAGTAAAGGTAATTATTGAAGTAACGATCGTTTTCAATTATAATCTGCTCTTTAGAAAGAGGAGAATAATGGCATTCAAATAAGGTGTATCAAACCCCATGACAAAAAAATTATTAGCGGGAACGAATTTTCGTAGTGTTTGTGGTTTTCAAGAATTATAAATTTTGAATATTTATCTAAGTACAATGTGTCTACGTAACTATCTACATTACAGTTATCAGAGGACTGTGAACTGTAAAATGAACAATAAAGTGAAGAAAAATACAGAATGTGTAAGAATATGGAGATTTCACATACTACCTGACAGAACATAACTAGGCAGCCAGAAGGAAGTGAAGTAAAACTTCACAGATGTGGAGTGCATGAGATATTACTTCAGTAACTTCAAAATCGAGTCAAATTTTCAAAGAACCTGACAGTATGCTCCCGTTTACGTTACCTTTGAGCCATCAGAGTTTCCTCAATCACTGCCAGTCCTGACCTGAAGTCTTATCCGACGGCTCCCCACACCTTGATGACACCGCTGTGCCTCTAAAAAATGTTTGAAACATGGCGACTATCTCTACGTCGCTGCCATACTTGCCGGCAATGATTGTCCCGGGCTAGTGGAGAACTACGATTCACTGCTGAGCACAATGCGGCGCCATTCGTCAGCAGTCCACGCTTTCCAGTCACGGTATCACTACAGACGAGGCCGCTTGTGTTGTTAACGGTAGTCTAAACGTGCGACGGAGCCCCTTAGTCTGGCTGCTGCTCGTCTCAGACAAATGGTGCGGGATGGTACACAGTGTTGCTGGGAGTCCATTACTTGTTCTCGGATGACAAGTGCAGATGTGAAGTGATTACAATGTGCCTGTTGCACGATAGGGCGATCCTCCTATTCGACTATCCCACAAATCTGGATATGGATGAGTTGACCAACTGGTCAAATGGAGACTCAAACTGAGGCCTCTCTGTCAGGTGCTGATAACGCCGTCTCACCCGTGTGTCTCATAGTGGTCACTCAACACCTGACACTGTTCACATCACCAGCACACTACCACGAGTGGTAACAACACTAACAAGGGGAGGCCGCCAATTGTGAAATTCAGATTCGATTGATACTGCGCATAATAAAAGCTCATGGCCAGAGGTGTAATGTGGCAAAGCACCAAGATGCACTTCTCAGCCGCTGTCGAGAAAATCGACAGTTAAAAGAAACCGTTGCGGTGAAATACCCTCTACGATTAAGAATTTTCTGCAGAGTCGTGGCGCAGCGGTAAGCACTCGGGTTCGTAATCCGAAGGTCGCCGGATCGAGTCTCGCGCCATGCAATTTTTTTATTATTAGTTTTTTGTAATTCATATATATATATATATATATATATATATATATATATATATATAATTCCTGGCAATCAGTTGCAACAATTATGCATATAATAAGTTGTTGAAAGTCGTTTGTCGTGGAAAAACTGGCGACTTCGAACATCATTATGTTTTCCGCAAACAAAGTTGTATTTCACAAATGTTATTAACTGTCTTCATAATGTTAACCACGTATAGTTAACGGAAGACGTAGAGACGATATTCCGAAACGAATACGTATAGCGTAAGTCAAACGTTCGAATTAGAAGAGAGACCCCACGAACACAAATTTGCTGTGGCGGGTATGAAATATAAACTCCGTTACTCGCTCGTTACTCTTGAAGGACAGTTGAATGGGCCGAAACGAGCCGCTGCATAACAGCGTAGTTACGTGCTAACTTCGAAAGAAGGTAGATGCGGTCCCTAGCGCAACTTATAACATCGTCGAAAATCAGTGCGGACGTGAGAGCTTTGGTGCACCCTGTTAAACAAACGGAAAAATGGAGGCGGTACAATTGGAGAGCTATCCGCCTTCACCAACATGCAAAAGCAATTCATTAATAGTATATATATATATATATATATATATATATATATATATATATATGAATTACAAAAAACAAATAAAAAAAAGGTTGCATGGCGCGACACACACACACACACACACACACACACACATATATATATATATATATATATATATATATATATATATATATATATGAATTACAAAAAACTAATAATAAAAAAATTGCATGGCGCGAGACTCGATCCGGCGACCTTCGGATTACGAACCCGAGTGCTTACCGCTGCGCCACGACTCTGCAGAAAATTCTTAATCGTAGAGGGTATTTCACCGCAACGGTTTCTTTTAACTGTAGATTTTCTCGACAACGGCTGAGAAGTGCATCTTGGTGCTTTGCCACATTACACCTCTGGCCATGAGCTTTTATTGTGCGCAGTGTGAATCGAATCTGAATTTCACAATTGGCGGCCTCCCCTTGTAAGTCCGAACAAAAAGTGGAGGTACTGCGCCCTGCTACGTTTGACCCATAGGACCGTTAACTTTCGTTCTTTGGGGCCCGCAGAACAAAATATGTGTTATAGTGATGTGATTATTACGAATATCAGCCAACTACACTGCTCTTTAAATGGATTTTATTTTATAAATTATTACAAACAATCCTGTTGGCAGAACATCCGCAACTGAGCAATATAGCAGAGGTTGAAAATACCGCTTCAGTTGTAAATTACTTTATTTTAACACGACCGGTTTCGGACTGTTATAAGCCCATCCTCAGGTATCGTAGCTGTGCTGTGGTCCCCGAGCGCCACATGTACCAGGCGCGGTGTGCTGCTTATGAGCGCAAAACAGGACTCCTGGGCTTATAACAGTCCGAAACCGGTCGCGTGAAAATAAAGTAATTTATATCTGAAGCGGTATTTTCAACCTCTGTAATAAATTATTCACGATGAGCCCATATCAGCATATTGCCATCATCAGGTACTCTTACATGTACTTATAATATCGTTGCTGCCCTGTTCTGTCTTTTTTTTAGAATGATTAGTTTCTCCTTAGATGTAAACTGCAGATGTATATCTGACTTTAGTTGGTTTTTATGTATGTCAAGAGAAAAAAATAATACATACAAACCAACTAAAATCAGATATACATATAAGGAGAAACTGATAAATTTAAAAAAGAAAAAAAAACAAAAACAAAAAACAGACAGGAGATGGCAGCAACGATGTTACATGTAAGAGCATCTGATAGTGGTAATATGCCGAAATGGGCTCATCGTGAATAATTTATAAAATAAAAACAATTTAAACAGCAGTATAGCCAGCTGATGTTCGTAATAACCTTAGGAGCGAGGTTCGAGGAAGTGACTTAGCCCCTCCTGTTTAAAAATCTCTCGCTCCCCGGTCGTCTGTAGCAACCCCCGGGGTACCGACTGGAAAGGCGTGAAGGCTCCGCTTCGGGCACGCCTCCTCCGTTACCAGCGCGACTTGGGAGAAGTTGTAGGAAAAGAATGGAAACAAACAATGGTCTTACGGAGTGTGCGACGTTAAGGGAAGAGCTACTTCGTCGCCATCTGGAGCGCTAGTGTCGTCCAAACTGTCAAATAGTAACGATTTTCGCAACAGCGAGTGTCTCGATTGTATGCGTCAGACTGTTGTGTGTGTGAGCCGGTGAGGTATTGTCGCGTGGATCATCTGAAGAACAAAGCCCGTTTTACTTTTCGACTGTCGGCCCAGAGTATATTTGTACTTGTCATACGTTAGTAAAACACTTTTCATTCAATATAAAGGAAATATTGAATGCCTGGTGCTCCGCGGCTTTCAAATATTTATTAAAAGACGTCTTCAATACAGCATGAGCTGCGCTAGAATTGTTTTACTTACTAAAACTGTTTGGGAATTATAACCCACTATTAGTAGCGTCCGATACAGAGGAACGAACATGTGAACGTGCATCGATTTCTACAAAATGATAACTGTGCATATGTAGCAGAAATACAAGTCTACTTACATTATGCACTTCTACAGCAATGACATCCTTGTAAGTTAATACGACAGGATTTGAAATAAGTCTTACGACATAGTATACAGTTTTGGTCTCAAATTTTAGGCAGCGAGAATTTTTGATAACGTTTGGTATAATTGTTATATATAATAAACATAAAACTGACAGGTCAATTGTGAAAAATTGTAATTTACATGATTGTATGAATGCATGACATCCTGGATATTCTCAACTACTTTATGAACTGGGTACAAACGTTGCGGAGAGTAAATGGCACTCAAATAATCTGAACAGACAAGAAATTTAGCACTGGAAGAATGTCTCTTCTGCCCCTGAGCCCGCAAGATTGCATATAATTCCGCATCGAAGCCTGTAAAGTCATGAAACAGTCGGACCTTGAGAACGCACTCTGGGAAAACAACAGAGTAACCATCGGAGTCCTCCTGTGTGTATAACTTGTATTAGGCTGCCATGTGGTCTTCCATCACTGGCGTAAGTCATGGCAATGAAGTGGTTTGTAGTCGTATATGCCAGTCTATTGTTTGGAATCACCGCAGTTAATTGCATCTACCCAGAGACGTGACAGAATGGCAGAAGAGAGATGTAGTGTTCCGACGTGCCCTTGAATACACCGTTGATGAATTTTCTCGACTCTTTTTGGTGTGTCGACGACACTGTTCAACGTGTCCAAAGTGAATGGTGTGCCGCTTGGCACGTAACGCCTCTTAATAACAGTAAGTGGTCATTAAGAGATCCTAACCGACAGGTGATGCTGAGAGAATTAGATTAGGAAATGAGACACTTAAAGTAGTAAAGGAGTTTTGCTATTTAGGGAGTAAAATAACTGATGATGGTCGAAGTAGAGAGGATATAAAATGTAGACTGGCAATGGCAAGGAAATCGTTTCTGAAGAAGAGAAATTTGTTAACATCGAGTATAGATTTAAGTGTCAGGAAGTCGTTTCTGAAAGTATTTGTATGGAGTGTAGCCATGTATGGAAGTGAAACATGGACGATAACTAGTTTGGACAAGAAGAGAATAGAAGCTTTCGAAATGTGGTGCTACAGAAGAATGCTGAAGATAAGGTGGGTAGATCACGTAACTAATGAGGAGGTATTGAATAGGATTGGGGAGAAGAGAAGTTTGTGGCACAACTTGACTAGAAGAAGGGATCGGTTGGTAGGACATGTTTTGAGGCATCAAGGGATCACAAATTTAGCGACAGGTACCAGAGATGAGTGTTGGGTCTTGTCCGTACCTATTGCTATCAGTATCCGGGCGTACATTACGAAATCAGCTGCATGAAGGGGGTATTTGGATTCAGATATGTCGAATTTTAGATGCGGAACTGTAGAAGGAACATTAGATAAACTGATAAGGTTAGAATTGGTAGCAACATTGCAAGTGCAAAAGAAAACAGCAATCGTTAAAACACTAATAAAAATAGTTTTAATAAAAGCAGTGTTGTTCGCACATATGTTATTTATTTCATTCGATGAACGATTTCGACCCCTTTTAGTATCATTGTTACACTATGAAAAAGAGTAATACAGTTTTTAAAGACCAAAGGATTTGTATACAATCATAAACGGCAAATAATCTAAAAGTATGGTTGATGTACCCTTGGTGAAAGCAGGAGACGGTAACGTGGAGAAGGCCTCTCTGGAGAGCGCTGCTGAATAAGGTTCAGTCGCTAGCAGTTCAACAGTGGAAGATCCGCCCACCACCTCCAGCATAACGTCTCTAATAGCCAGTGATTGTGAGACATGACTATATTCCGGGGAATGTATTTATAAAAATATATAATTATTAGAAGTTTGCTCATAGAATAAGCAGCTAAGGATATTTCAAATATTACGAAAAAATGCACTATAAAAAGTTCAAAAGCAGAAAAGAAATCATTATCCAATGACATTGAGACGTAATCTGACCTCTATAGCGAGTTAGGCGGTTGTAAGCGTAGCAAAGAAAATTGGTAGGACGCCAATTGTTAACCAAGGAAACGATATCGAAATCAATCAGTTGTATAGCTATCAGTCACAGATGTTGCGGAGGTACCTGAAGCTACATTTTGACATGTAGTTTCCTGTTCTGTTGTTAAGGTTGAGTAGATCTATTATCGTTTAAACAGCCAGGCAACCCTTTACAAATAACATAAAAGCGCAAACTTTACAATCTTGGCGAACAAACTATAAAAGTACAGCAAACTTTGTGCAGATGCGATGTACATATATGTGCATTAAGGATGCAAATTACCTCAGACCATACATGAATCTTGGTCGAGGAAAAAAGAGGAAATTGATAACAGTAATATAACATTGTAGTTAAAAGGCTGTGTGTAACCATTAGGTACTATATTTACGTTACGTAAAAACTAATACCGAATACAGAACAAAAAAATATTGTGTAAAAAGCATCTATAAAATAAAATGATGTATCCAGGAAATTCGAAGGATGTAACGGAAATGTTATCATAGATATAAAAACTATTTCAGACATCAAGAAATTATAAAATAATAAATAATACAAGGAGAGAGTAAATGAACCATAATGGTCATACCATGTTGACACAGTACTCTGAAAGTGGACTTATACAAGACGTAGAATATTATTTTTTTATGCACAACCCTCTAAATACGTATAAGGTATCAAGAGTATATGTACTAATTATTGAGTGTAATTAAATAGTATTCTTGTCAATACAGGCATGTACTAAGTGTAGTCTATAAAAGTAATTAATTACCAGTAAGGTATATGTTTCGGATTAACCACAGGCATAAGAGGCTAAATTATAGGCGGGACCGACGTTATACAACGTGCATAATAAAAAAAAGAACAATTCGTTCAAACCCGAAAAAACAAGGAGAGGAATAAATGGAAAATTAATGGAAAAGAAGGTAAAATATTTTGAAAATATAAAGCAAATAAATACTTGATTAAAATATATTTATATATAGGAAAAAGATAAGTAATAAAATAATTTCATCTGTATAGTAAAAAACTAATTGACAACCTATGAACAAGAAGAAGTGGGAATTTTAGAGTATTTCACTGAAAAGATAGAAGAAAAACTTCTCTCTTAAATCCAATTGCTCATTAAGACATCCTTTTTAGGATGAATATGGATTTCAGGTTCCTCCAAAGTATTAAGACTCATTCCTCAGGGGCGTATGAAGAACTTTGGTGGTTTTAGCAATAGTTCCCTCGGAATGCTTGTTCTGAATGTTCTGACAGCAAAAAGATTTACTACTAACTGTTCGGGAAGTGTGTTGACGATATCTAATTTGAAAATTCCTCGCTGTTTGACCTATGTAATGGTTGTCACAAGTGCTATAATTTATTTTATAAATTCCAGAATTCAAGTATTTGCTACCACAGTTATCAATATCATGTCCTAAGTTATACCGCAAAGGGTCATTTATTGAAAAGTGTTCAAACTTATTGTGCAAAATCTCATTTGTTGAAAAATCTATGGTCAGTTCTGTATTCTTCAATAGTTTATTAACTTTATCGGAGACATTTCCTAGACAGGCCATTTTAGTAAAATAATAATTACCTCTAATTGTAACTTGAACTGAATTTTGATAAGATTTAGTAAATAGGGCATCTACATAGCTATTAGGTGTAGCGATCTGTTTAAATATATTCAGTTCTTTTTTAATTATTTTACTAGCGGCAGATTTAGAATCCCAAAAATTAAGGACTAAAAAAATGCCTTTTATACCTAAATGAATGATAAGATGTGACACTAGAAATTGTAGCTTATCTGTAGAAAGCGAACTGACGCTTACCGAAATGATGAGTAGGAAATTGATGGTCTTATGGACCTCATGTTCAACGGTGAAACGTAAATTTGAATGAACGTTGTTCAGCATAACTGTCAGGGATTCAATTTCGTTTTGGGAGCCGTTACAAGGTATGACCGCGTCACCTACATACCTTTTATAATAGATGACTTTACTCCTTATATCAGAACTGTTATTTCAAAAAATATGTTTCTATGTAAATTTACAAATATACCTGCAGTTGTGCCTACCAGGTAAATACCCACAGCTTGACCATCCTTTGAAAGTAAATTTTCCCATCAATTGAAAAAAAATTCTGTAGTTCACAATTTTATTTTGTAGCAAGAACTCCAGAAACAACTGTATTTTCAACCAGTTTTATTGTGTCACTAACGGTTTCGTGACTTGTAGCCATGTAATCAGGTGCATTTACTTCTTATGCACGAGGATGCCCTAGCGCCTGAGGGATAGGCAACTTCTTCGAAAGCTTTCGGTGGAATGTGCCTACCTTCCGGTTCTAGAGTAGCTGTAAGGCTGAACTGGTTTCGAAGTTTGTTACAGGTACATTTTTAACGTGTTCAGCAAAGGTTCATGGGTGGCTCAGAGGCTATTGCGGAACTGGTTGGTCTTAGCGGGAGAATTTGCCATTTTATTCACGCATGTGTCAATGTCTAACCGTCCTGCTATCACGTCACAGGAGAGCGCGACAAAGGAGGAATGAAAAAGCATGAAAACACTTTTCTGCTTCGGATCACGTTCAAATCTCATCGAATTGTTATGGACGATCCCTAGTGGTTCCATCCTGTACGGCGCAGCAAAAATTGCTGTCGCACTACACTCCAAAGGGGTGCTATCACTTTCGGGGTTTGGCCAAATTTTTGAAGAACGTCACATTGTTTATCATCACACTGCGAAATATGTGGTAATTAATACGTAAAGGGGAGCAGTGGTTTCTTTGACGTCCTTTATGAAAACCCAAGAGGCCTTTTTGCATCGATCCTGTGCGGCGGTGCGTCCGAAATATTTTCCTCGGCCATCCAGAAAAAAAACCGAGTAATTTCAATGCTGGGTGTCACATTTCTGATTTCCTTCATACAGGCGTCAGAAAAAGGTGTGGAATATGGTTGACAGTGGATGTGAAAACCATCCCGTCGTGTGACACGTCAACGGTGTCATTGAGCAGGATTGTGGTGAGATTTGGTGCCAATGTGACATCATTAACACACCTAATAGCTCACATCAACTTCTGAGCCGTGGCCTTTTTTCGCGCGTGTCGACACTTTTCTGTTTGAAGCGTCGACTAGCAGGAGGGTGAAGTAGCAGGGCACCATGCTTTTGCAGAGTTACAGAGGAGGGCTGTAGGCATTTTCGAGCCATATTTCAAACTTTTGCGTCGAAACTGGATACAATTATGGGGTTTCGAAAAAGTGATCCTTTAATTTTGTTGCGAAGTGTCTATATTTTTATAAATAGATTCCGCGGAATGCAGTCATGCTACACAACCATTGGCTGTTAGTTACATTATGTCGGAGGTGGTAGGTGGAGCTTTCGCTATTAAACTACTAGCGACTAAGCCTTATTTAGCAGTGTTATTCATGCCACTCCAAATCCGTCTGCCCTACGCCACTGTCTCGTACTTTGACCAAGAACATATCAGCCATACTTTTATATTATTTTGTGCTTATGATCGTATTCAAGTACTTCGACCTCTAAAAAAGTATATTGCTCTTTTTCAAAGAAAAACATGATGTGATGATAATCCTATAAGAGATCTAAACCGATCACCGAATGAAATAAATTACTTGCGACCAGGCCTCCTTTTATTGAAATAATTTTCTCATAAGGTACGAGCTGAGAAGGGCTTCCGCAGAATGTGCGAGGAGAGGAAGACGTGGAAAAAGACTGACAAGAAGGAGTGATAGGATCGTCGTGTCATGTTAAGATCAGGGAGTAGGCTCTATGGTACTAGAGGAAGCCGTAGGGGGGGGGGGGGGGGGGACTGTAGGAGAAGACAGAGAGTGGAATACATTCAACAAATAATTGAGCACTTATGGGCAAGTGCTGCCCTGATACGGCGTTGACACAGGAGGGAAATTCATGACGGGCCACATCAAACCCGATACCAAAAAAAAGCTGCACTTGAGATCAAAATAATTGATAAAACTTATTATTTAACACGCTGCTTAAAGCTGCAAATTTGCAACGAACCAAAAAATGCAGAAACTGGCCAGTAGCTGGATGGAGTATGTAGTGTGCTGCGACGACTCGATTTCGACTCTTGTTTTCAAAAGATGCAATATGTCGAACGCACCAAATGCAGTGTAGTCCACTCTGGAGGTCTTTCTATTTTTGGAGTTTTTTGAGTGCTGTGATTTGGTTCAAATGGCTCTGAGCACTATGGGACTCAACTGCTGAGGTCATTAGTCCCCTAGAACTTAGAACTAGTTAAACCTAACTAACCTAAGGACATCACAAACATCCATGCCCGAGGCAGGATTCGAACCTGCGACCGTAGCGGTCTTGCGGTTCCAGACTGCAGCGCCTTTAACCGCACGGCCACTTCGGCCGGCTGCTGTGATTTGGATCCACTCATTCAGATTAATTGTTAACGTGAACTACGATTATTTCAATATTCTCGGTGACTAACTGTTGCCTTTTTTCTAGATCCTCATCATGACTACCAGTATTCTGTGGACAGTCAGATGTTCCAAAATGACTACAGCCGTGTTTTCAGGGCTGTACGCATACGTTCGTGTTTTGATGAACACTCAGACTCTCTGTCGCACCCCGAATTTTCCCTTAACTCGCCTGACCTTCAAAATGGTTCAAATGGCTCTGAGGTCTTCAGTCCCCTAGAACTTAGAACTACTTAAATCTAACTAACCTAAGGACATCACACACATCCACGCGTGAACCAGGATTCGAACCTGTGACCGTAGCGGTCGCGCGGTTCCAGAATGAAGCGCCTAGAACCGCTCGGCCACAACTACCGGCCTCGCCTGATCGTAATCCCTTATAAAATGTTGAGGTCATATTTGGAAGAGATGCTGAAATTTGTCATCTTCTTCGCCGAATTGGAGCCAATACCAATGCTAGTGGCAGTGTTACACGGTATTAGCGTCATGTCTCCTTTGGGTGATTAAATTTTTGTTCGGTGTACTTATAAGGGGACACTACCGTACGGCCTACTTAGTCACGTGTTGCGGGTAGCCGATACTTCGGTTGGTAGGCGAAAGCCTTGTGCCTGCCTTCGAGCTACTAATGTTCGTATACAATTAGGTGTATAGTGTGCACATACACCTCACCACAGAATACCACTCCTAAAGGTCTTAGTAACAGAGTTTATCGTGACACACGAAATTTTGTCCCAGGTTGGGGGTTCGAGATGGTAACTCTCCACCTGGTTGACCAAATGAGGTGAGGCGATTGCTAACGATAAGCAGGATGTAGATAGTATTCGATTCCACATCTGTTACTGACTTTCATTTGTCACGATGTATTTCTTGCTTCTACTCAAGCCGCTGCTTCAAATTTGAGTGAAAATCATGTGATATGGTGGCTGAAAACTTCCAGTATAGCAGATCAAAAAAAAAAAAAAGGTTCAAATGGCTCTGAGCACTATGGGACTCAACTGCTGTGGTCATAAGTCCCCTAGAACTTAGAACTACTTAAACCTAACTAACCTAAGGACAGCACACAACACCCAACCATCACGAGGCAGAGAAAATCCCTGACCCCGCCTGGAATCGAACCCCGGAACCCGGGCGTGGCAAGCGAGAACGCTACCGCACGACCACGAGATGCGGGCTGTAACAGATCATTCTCATTCTGCCAACGGCCTTGTCGAAACAGAGAAGAGAAGCGAACAGTGGTTAAGGACACATTCTTTCCCTTCAGGTGGGAAACAGTTCCTAAAACGGAAGAATCAGGAAAAAAATCCGTAAAAAATAAATAAAGTGCACCAACTGTGGAATGTAATGAATATATTTTTTATTGTATTCAGTGAGGAATAATAAATACTCTTGTTGAAAAAAATTATATCGTCTGAGGATCCATCATCTGCAGAGAGCAAGAGACAGCAATGAAGGCACGAGGATGCAAAAGGGAGTGGAAACTATTATATTACAAACACGCAAGTGTTTTCACAATAAATGTTTCCAAGTGGAGAAATTAAAGATTGTGATTCTGAAAATGAATTGGACTGCGAAGGTAAGAAATGAAGAGGTTTTCCGAAGAATCGGCGAGGAAAGTATGAAAAACACCAAACAGAAGAGGCGGTAAGATGACATAACATGTACAAATTACCAACGAACAGCTTTCATTGTACTGATGACCAGGACTTGAATATATACTACAAGCATCTGAAGACATTATGCATACATACTATTCCAGATGAAGAGAAGACTGACACATGAGAAGAAAGGTTAGCGGGCTACGTCAGACCAATCATAAGACTGGCGGCAGAAGTATAAGTCTTTATACGGGGGACACATGATCGGCCGAAACCACTCACAATATAAACATTTTTTTAAAGTCATTGCTTCTGGACGTCATCCACGAAGCCAGCATTCACGAAACGTTTATTATTCACGTGGCCTAGTTTTCTTTAATAAACAGGTAACTATTACGAGTGGTTGCAATGATTTGTTTACTGTTATACAGAGTGAGAAAGAATCAGCACACTCGCGATTCCTTGCATGCAAGTGACACAAAAATCTGGAACAAATTTTCACCCTATGCATATTTCTGTAGAAAATAAATGTTAAATATTGGCAGTTTGACAGAACTATAATCAGATGTACTTCTTCAGGGCTGTACAACAGCGCAGCTCATTAGCTACAGTGTTTATTATTGGTTTACAATAATCGAGGTAGAGTGTTTGATGACAGGTGGAGTTTTTTTTAAGTTATAGGAAATGAGTTGGACTTCGTCTTTTTACACGATGATGTGTTGAGGGTATGATGTTCTGACGACGTGACCTGTTGCTAATTACCTTTTCAACCGATGGTAGTTTCACATAAGACGTTACTGTATCCATTACGATACATTTTTGTTACAGATTTAGAAAACTGGCTAAATTATTACTAATGATTATGGTAAATTGGGAATATACAGGGTGAGTCACCTAACATTACCGCTGGATATATTTCGTAAACCACATCAAATACTGACGAATCGATTCCACAGACCGAACGTGAGGAGAGGGGCTAGTGTAATTGGTTAATACAAACCATAAAAAAATGCGCGGAAGTATGTTTTTTAACACAAACCTACGTTTTTTTAAATGGAACCCCGTTAGTTTTGTTAGCACATCTGAACATATAAACAAATACGTAATCAGTGCCGTTTGTTGCATTGTAAAATGTTAATTATATCCGGAGATATTGTAACCTAAAGTGGACGCTTGAGTACCACTCCTCCGCTGTTCGATCGTGTGTATCGGAGAGCACCGAATTACGTAGGGATCCAAAGGGAACGGTGATGGACCTTAGGTACAGAAGAGTCTGGAGCAGCACATTACGTCCACATGCTAACACCTTTTTATTGGTCTTTTTCACTGACGCACATGTACATTACCATGAGGGGTGAGGTACACGTACACACGTGGTTTCCGTTTTCAATTACGGAGTGGAATAGAGTGTGTCCCGACATGTCAGGCCAATAGATGTTCAATGTGGTGGCCATCATTTGCTGCACACAATTGCAATCTCTGGCGTAATGAATGTCGTACACGCCGCAGTATATCTGGTGTAATGTTGCCGCAGGCTGCCACAATACGTTGTTTCATATCCTCTGGGGTTGTAGGCACATCACGGTACACATTCTCCTTTAACGTACCCCACCTGCACATTCCGCAAACACTCGGCTGACCCTTCACAGGATGTTCGACGGGCGTTTCATAGGACGTGGAGGACGCATAAATTGACCAGCCCGTTCTCCTGTTCTTACACCTCTGGACTTCTTTGTGTGAGGTACGTTAAAGGAGAATGTGTACCGTGATGTGCCTACACGTGTGTACGTGTACCTCACCCCTCATGGTAATGTACATGTGCGTCAGTGAAAAGACCAATAAAAAGGTGCTAGCATGTGGACGTAATGTGCTGCTCCAGACTCTTCTGTACCTAAGGTCCATCACCGTTCCCTTTGGATCCCTACGTAATTCGGTGCTCTCCGATACACACGATCGAACAGCGGAGGAGTGGTACTCAAGCGTCCACTTTAGGTTACAATATCTCCGGATGTAATTAACATTTTACAATGCAACAAACGGCACTGATTACGTATTTGTTTATATGTTTAGATGTGCTAACAAAACTAACGGGGTTCCATTTAAAAAAACGTGGGTTTGTGTTAAAAAACATACTTCCGCGCATTTTTTTATGGTTTGTATTAACCAATTACACTAGCCCCTCTCCTGACGTTCGGTCTGTGGAATCGGTTCGCCAGTATTTGATGTTGTTTACGAAATATATCCAGCGGTAACGTTAGGTGACTCACCCTATATATATATATATATATATATATATATATATATATATATATATATATATATATATATATATATATATATATGTGTGTGTGTGTGTGTGTGTGTGTGTGCGTGTGTCTGTATTATGTTTTGTAGTACCAAAATTAATCTAATAACACACCTGAGTCTGCACTTCGTGCACGTATTGGGCAGTGATCCACATTTGGAAGAGGTGCTTGCGGGTGCCATGAAGAGCACAGGGTGCAGCCAACTGCAACCAACTCATGTTGGTACTAACGATGGGTGTCGCTTTGGATCGAAAGAAGATTGTCTCTGGTTTTGGGCTTGTTAGATGAAGGTCCTTTGGTACAGAGTAATGTGGATTTTGTGAATCAGAAGATCGGTAGTTCTGCGACCGTATAGATTGCAGATTCCTCGACTTGCGCCATAAGGCGGCGGGTTTTCAGCTTCCGTTAAATTAGTTACGAGTTCACTACTTGCAGGAAGCGGCTAAACATGTAGCAGGGGCTATTTGGAGTGGGCTGGGCAGCTTTTTAGGTTAGAAGATCTCGGGAACGTGCAGAAAGTGCTTCAGTTTCAAAGGGTGCTAGAAGAGCACTGGAAGAGAATACAAACAGGAATGTAGATGTGCACTGTCATAACTGTGTTGGAAAAGAACCAGATCTCCAAGCGATAATAGAAAGCACTAAATCACAAATCGTTGTAGTACGGAAAGCTCGCTAAGGCTGGAAATAAGTTCAGCTGAAATTTTACAAAGGGCCTAATCATGTTAAGAAATGATAATTAAATACAGATGATGATCGAGTGTTTATTGCTGTCAGAAGTAGTTTGTCTTGAAGTGAAATGAAGTAAATAGTTCCTGTAAGTTAGTATAGTTAGAGGTTACATTTAACAATCGATATAAATTAATAACTGGTTCCTTTTACCGACCGCCCCTTCCCCCGAATCTCTCTGGCTCAGATGATATAGTTGCTAAACAGTTCAAAGAAAATTTGGGTGTCATTTCAAATAGGTACCACAACCACAGAATTATTATTGGTGGCGACTTCAATCTACACTCGATGTATTGGCGAAAATACGTATTTTAAGTCGCTGGTAGGTATAAAACATCGTCAGAAATCGTATTGAATGCCTTCTCAGGAAACTATATTGAACAACTAGCTCAGGAACAAAGTCGATGTGTAAGTGGTTGCGAAAACTTGCTTGACATCTTAGAAACAAATCATCCTGACCAAAAAGGAGCATCATGACAGATATAGAGATTAGTGACCACAATGTTGTTGTAGCTAGAATGAATACCTAACACCTGAACCCACCAAAAATAAACGCAAAATGTATCTATTTAAAAAAGCAAATAACAATTCGCTTGACATCTTCCTAAGAGACAGTCTCCACTTCTTCCAATCTGATTATGTAAGCGTAGAACGTCGTCTAAATTCTAAGAAATAATATTGACGGAAATTGAGAGATATATACGAAATAAGTTAATAAGAGATGGTACTGACACCCCATGGTACCCAAAAAAGGTGTGAAAACTACAGCAGAAGCAACGAGAAAAACGTGTCAAATTTAAATGAACGCAAAGTCCCAAGATTGGCGAAGCTTTATAGAAGCTCGAAATTTAGCGAGAACTTCAACGAGAGATGATTTAATCGTTTCCAGAACGAAATTCTGTCTCGTTATCTGGAAGAAAACCCAGAGATTCTGGTCGTTTGTAAAGTGCACCAGTGGCAAGACTCAATCAATACCTTCACGGTGTGACAACGATGGTGATGCTATTGATGACAGCGCCACTAGAGCAGCGTTACTGAACACAGTTTTTCGAAATTCCTTCATAAGATTTTATACCAGTCACGTGCCTTTCGAAGTACGCTGATACAATAGCTCCATAATTAATAGTCATATACAACCACGTACTCATAGAAAGATCCATTCACAGAGACTGGAAGGTTGCACAAGTCACACCGATACTCAAGAAAGGAAATAGGAGTAATCTACTGAATAACAGACCCAAATCACTAACATCCGTTTTGAGTGGGATTTGGGAACATATACTGTGCTTGAACATTATGAATCATCTTGAAGAAAACCATTTGTTGACGAATAACCAACTCGGATTTTAAAAAAAATATCGTACTCGTGAAACACAACTGTCCCGATATTCCCACGAAGTAATGAGTGCTATCGACAACGGACGTAAAATTGATTCCATATTTTTAGATTTCCAAAACGCTTTTGACACCGTTCCTCACAAGCGACTTATAATTAAATTGCATGCCCATAGAGTGTTGTCTCAGCTGTGTGACTGGGTTCGTGATTTCCTGTGGGAAAGGTCACAGTTCGTAGTAAGTGACGGAAAGTCATCGAGTAAAACAGAAGTAATATCCAGTTTTCCCCATGGAAGTCTCATAGGCCGTCTGTTGTCCCTGATCTACGTAAATGATTTAGGAGACAGTCTGGGCAGCCCTCTTAGCTTGTTTGCAGATAATGCAGTCACATACAGTCATGTAACGTCATGAGATGCTCAAAACGAATTGCAACATAATTTAGACAAGATATCTGTGTGGTGCAAAAGTGGCAATTGATTCTAAATCATGAAAAATGTGATCTGCATGAGAAGTAAAAACAATTCGCTAAATTTCAGTTACACGATAAGTCACATTAAAAGGCTGTAAACTCAGTTAAATACTTAGGGATCACAGCTACGAATAACTTAAACTGGAATGATCCCATAGACAATGTTGTAGAGGAAGCGAAATAAACATAGCGATTTATATGACAGAATATTTAGAAAATGTAAAAGGTTTGCTAAAGAGACTGCTTACACTACGCTTGTCCGCCCCCTTCTGGAGTATTGCTGTGCGGTGTGAGATCCGCATCACATAGTATTGACGGAGTGCATCGAAGAAGTTCAAAGATCGACTGCTCGTTTTGTGTTATTGCTAAATAGGAGAGAGAGTGTCACGGACATGATACACGAATTGGGGTGGCAGTCATTAAAACAATGACGTTTCTCGTTGCTGCATGATCTTCTCATGAAATTCCAATCACAGACTTTTTCCTTAGAGTGTACACAGGCAGAAATGATTAACGTAATAAAATATGCGAAATCAGAGGTCGCACGGAAAGATTTAAGTGTTCTTTTTTCCAGAGCACTGTTAGAGAGTGGAAAGGTAGAGAGAGAGAGCTTGAAGGTGGTTCGATGACCCCTCTGCCAAGCACTTAATTGTGAATTGTAGAATAATAATATCGATGTAGATGTAGATCCTGGTCATGAACGGTATGACAGGAGGGTTTGCCACACACTGGTGAGCATTGAGACTCCGTTCAACAATTACCATATCAGTCCTCTTGTCATATCCGATACCTTTCCTCGATATGATTACAGGAAATGGCGTCGGTCTCGAGAATCAGTGCTTCCTGTGATGGACGCGTTGGTGCTGCTCTGAGCACCACAAATGCCGCAGTATGCCATGCAACATCCGAAACCACGCGGCTGCTACGGTTGCAGGTTCGAATCCTGCCTCGGGCATGGATGTGTGTGATCCCTTAGGTTAGTTAGGTTCAAGTAGTTCTAAGTCTAGGGGACTGATGACCTCAGATGTTAAGTCCCGTAGTGGTTAGAGCCATTTGAACCATGAAACACAACGCGCCAGTTGTCTCTGGTTCTACGCATGCAAGTCTCTGTCGTCCGTAGTACGGTGTGAGCGGTAAACGGGGCTTGGAAAGTCGAGAGCTCAACCCAGCTTTCAGTAATCCATTCCCGACGGTTCGTGGTAACCCGATACCTGTCACTTAGACCACAGTGTTGGTCGAACCGTCCTGTGACTTTCTCGAGGTGTAGACTGGCCGAATGGTTCTAGACGCTTCAGTCCGGAACGGCGCTGCTGCTGCGGTCGCAGTTTCGAATTTTGCCTCGGGCATGGATGTGTGTGATGTCCTTAGGTTAGTTAGCTTTAAGTAGTTCTAAGTCTAGGAGAGTGAGGACCCGACCTTTCTCTAAGACCGAAAGATAACTCTAAAGCTGCAGTGCCACGAAATCTTGGAATCTCGATTGAAGCTCGTCCAACATAGTGGAATGGTTCCGGGAGACTGTGTCTTTCAAAGTGCCCCACAAAAAGTTGTGACAACGGGACAGATCGGGCGAATACAGGGGCCAATCCATCCCTGCTCTAGTAAATGTGCAATAACTCTGTTCGCGAAGTATTCATCAAGAAAGCGAAGCGATGCGTTCTGGCTGTCTCCAACTAGCATGAAGGACACCATGCGTGGTCGATCCTCTGTGCGGCAACAAAGATTGCAACGTAATGTTCACAGATAGTTTTTGTCATGAGAAAAGGGGCAATAACTCCTGCGCTGGCTACCGCAGCCCAAACAGTAACTTTGGAAGAATACAGGTTACATCTACATGGATACTGTGCAAATCACATTTAAGTGTCTGGCAGAGGATTCATCGAACCACCTCCACAATTCTCGATTATTCCAATCTCGTATAGCGAGCGGAGGAAACGAATACCTACATCTTTTCGTACAAGCACTGAGTTCCCTTACTTTATTTGGTGATCGTTTCTCTCTATGTAGGTCGGCATCAACAAAAATTTTCACATCAGGAGGAGGAAGTTGGCGATTGAAATTTGATGAGAAGAACACAACGAAAAACGCCTTTGTTTTAATGATATCCAGCGCAAACCCTGTATCATTTCAGTGACACTATCTCCCCTATTTCGCAATAATGCAAAACGTGCGGCCCTTCTTTGAGCTCTTTCGATGCACTCCTACAGTACCATCTGGTAAGGATCTCACACCGCGCAGTACTATTCTAAAAGCATTTTCGGAACCCCAATATCGCTAGCTTTTTTTAATTTTTTTTTTATTTGACACTTCATTCAGTTGGACGTGTGCTTCATCTGTGAGTCAGATGAAGCCAACGTCACATCATGCACTACCAATCATTATGAGAACATGTTTCGCAAAGTCAGCCCTCTGTCGCACAGCTCGTACAAGTGTGGTCTGGTTGGTTTGGATTTTGAATACAAGCATTTGTAGGCTCCATCTCAGTATTTCCTGCGTGCTGAAACGCTCCAAAACAGTGACCTCTGCAATTCATCGGAGGGATTTCCTTGGATTTTGATGACTAATTCCAGAAACCGAGACGATATTTTACGGGGTAGTTACAGTGTGCCAAGGCTCAAAAATTCCCCTCTAGATCAGTCTGTCCTTTGGACTTTGTCGAAGAGCTTGCGAATGGTTTTCGCATCGGGTCCTTTTACAACATAAAAACGTGTTTGAAAACTGTACCTTGTTGCCATAGTACTGTGTTCAAACCTGTGGTATTCCAGCACCAGGAAAACACGTTGTTCAATTGAATACGTGAATTCAGCCTCTGCCTTCTGTACGCTAACCTCATTTTACGTTTCAACGGTGGATTTTATCGCTTTGAACTTTGGCACAAAATTCGTAGGAACTACATGTTACGCTTACAGTGCCGTATCTTAGCAACTTTTACAGTTATTTCGAAACTTCTGTATAACATTCTTACAGTTTCACTGAGCTGTGCTCCGACTCGCGTTTGTGCCGTTGACAGGTTGGCGTCGTATATTCGGATTGTGACCTCTCGTTTTCTTAGTGCCTTCACTGGCACAACTACGTTTTCTCGCTTTGTCTGTCCGTGAGTGGCAGCAGCGGCGTTTATCGATAGCGAGTACTGTGGTACTATCTTTGGAGCCAACTCTAGCTTACGGGTCGTCGTGTGTCGGAGTTCAGTTGGGACGGAGGAGTAGTGAGGTCCGACAGCGCCAGTACTCGCCGAGGGAGCTGGTGATGTATGCACTGCCCGATGGAAGGATGTGGTCGCGAGAGTGCACGACCGCGTCGAGGTCCGGATTTAGCGAGTTTAAGTTGAATGGATCGTTATATTCGCGTAGTGCAACTTTCACTTGTGTGTGTGTGTCCGTCCGTCGAAGTGACCTCATGCCATCAAGCCGTCAGTTGGCGGTTTTATACTCCGTGGTTTCCCTTGCCTGACTTGATTGGCAACGATCGATGGTTGGTCGTTCGGTTAGTCGTCTCAGTGGACGACGTGTATCTGGTCTTTCGACCGTTTCTGTGATCTTAGCGTTCATGTCTACGTGCAATTCGTCTTGTTGCTGTATAGTTACGGTTTTAGCATTGTTTGAGTTGTTTGTGGAATTGCCTTTTGCGGTTCCATGTGCATATGGTCAGATTTTGAATAGGCAGTTTGGTCTTAACCCTGTCTGCGTACTAGGAATTGGTGGAGCCAACTTGTGTGATTAAATGTTCAAAAAATGTGTGTGAAATCTTATGGGACTTAACTGCTAAGCTCATCAGTCCCTAAGCTTACACACTACTTAACCTAAATTATCTTAATGACAAACAGACACACCCATGCACGAGGGAGGACTCGAACCTCCACCGGAACCAGCCGCACAGTCCATGACTGCAGCGCTTCAGACAGCTCGGCTAATCCCGCGCGGCTGTGTGATTAAATGCTTGTCATTTCATGATTGTTATTCTATCGTGGTATTGATTATCACATCTTAGGTGGATTTTGCGAATGTGCTCTCGGCGTTTAAGCTGTCCCTAGTTTGAGTTGCCATCCTGTTAAGTGAGCATAACTCTTGGCTGCCTGTCTCACCGCATACGCAGCTGTAGGGAATTTTCTCACGTCGATCCTCGGAGCACTGCCTGTGGATAACCCCCTTCTTTATTTGGTCTGATCGTGTCAATTGTCTAAAAACAATTTGAATTCTTCTCAATAAGGCCTTCAGCCGTCAGTGTAGCTTGTGTTTTTATAAAATGATTGTTTTAAAATGATTTTGGTATTTTCTACGTGTAATTGTCTTCCTCACTTGTCGTTCAGGCCTTCAGCCACTAACTGTTCTCAAGTATTGCTTGTGGCCTTCGGCTGACAAATAATTTTAAATTCTTTTTTAATAAGACCTTCAGCCGTCAGTGTAGCTTGTGTTACAGTCAGTTTTTTTTTAAAATGATTGTTTTAAAAAAATTATTTCCTTAAATAAAGTGAATCTGTTTACTATGCAACCAACGGTAACTGATTAGGCCCCGTTCACACCTTTTCTTGCTTTCCGTAAGTCCCACGTCTCTCACAGTAAAAAATGTTCAAATGTGTGTGAAATCCTATGGGACTTAACTGCTAAGGTCATCAGTCCCTAAGCTTACACACGACTTAATCTAAATTATCCTAAGGACAAACAGACACACCCATGCACGAGGGAGGACTCGAACATCCGCCGGGACCAGCCGCACAGTCCATGACGGCAGCGCATCAGACAGCTCGGCTAATCCCGCGCGGCTGTGTGATTAAATGCTTGTCATTTGATGATTGTTATTCTATCGTGGTATTGATTATCACATCTTAGGTGGATTTTGCGAATGTGCTCTCGGCGTTTAAGCTGTCCCTAGTTTGAGTTGCCATCCTGTTAAGTGAGCATAACTCTTGGCTGCCTGTCTCACCGCATACGCAGCTGTAGGGAATTTTCTCAGGTCGATCCTCGGAGCACTGCCTGTGGATAACCCCCTTCTTTATTTGGTCTGATCGTGTCAATTGTCTAAAAACAATTTGAATTCTTCTTAATAAGGCCTTCAGCCGTCAGTGTAGCTTGTGTTTTTATAAAATGATTGTTTTAAAAAATGGTTTTGGTATTTTCTACGTATAATTGTCTTCCTCACTTGTCATTCAGGCCTTCAGCCACTAACTGTTCTCAAGTATTGCTTGTGGCCTTCAGCTGACAAATAATTTTGAATTCTTTCTTAATAAGACCTTCAGCCGTCAGTGTAGCTTGTGTTACAGTCAGTTTTTTTAAAATGATTGTTTTAAAAAAATTATTTCCTTAAATAAAGTGAATCTGTTTACTATGCAACCAACGGTAACTGATTAGGCCCCGTTCACACCTTTTCTTGCTTTCCGTAAGTCCCACGTCTCTCACAGTAAAAAATATTCAAATGTGTATGAAATCCTATGGGACTTAACTGCTAAGGTCATCAGTCCCTAAGCTTACACACGACTTAATCTAAATTATCCTAAGGACAAACAGACACACCCATGCCCGAGGGAGGACTCGAACATCCGCCGGGACCAGCCGCACAGTCCATGACTGCAGCGCCTGAGACCGATCGGCTAATCCCCCGCGGCCTCTCACAGTAAACGTACCGTTTTTCGCACTCGTCTATCGATCTTAGTTTTCGAGATATTTAATTTTGAATTCAAGGACACCTTTGCTGGAGACTCTGCACCAAGAAGAAGAGGGCACGGGATTATTTTAAGGATGAAGCAGCTGTTGGTTTCTTGACATGGTCGCAGTTTAGCAAACTGTACCGGTGCCAGGAATGCATCTCGTTGACGAAACAAGTGCACACGTGCTGCAGTGGCCTGTGGTTCCCTGAGGCCAGCTTTTCGCAACCGGATGCGGTATCTGAATGGCGTGTTTTGCTGCAGGCTGGGCCCTCCAGATATAAACGGCGTGCGTGGTGCCGAGGTGTGCAGAGGCGCGGCGGCACACATCTGTCACTCAGGACGAGAGCCCGCTAGATACTCGCCATCGGGGCACGGCGGCCGCTCGGTCACACACGCGCCATCCCAGCGCTCCAGAGCGCAGATTTATAGCGTCCTCCGTGCAGGGTACAGGACAGTCTACATCTACGTCACATTTTTCCTTCTTAGCATGGCTCCCATACAGACACGCAGGGTCCACCTCTTAAGTTAATCTTCGTCTCATTTTGCCTTTAACCACGGATTTGACATCTGTCCATTTCTCGTTCTTCTCGATCTTCCTCAAACATTGTTTTTTCGAGGGACCGCATGGACAACTCCCTTCAGCTTCATGACGGAGGATTAATTTTGAAAAAGCAGTGTCATCTTAGTATCTTCACTAATTGTATTTCAGAATGAGATTTTCACTCTGCAGCGGAGTGTGCGCTGACATGAAACTTCTTGGCAGATGAAAGCTGTTGCCGGACTGAGACTCGAGCTCGGGACCTTCGCCTTTCGCGGGCAAGTGCTCTACCATCTGAGTTACCCAAGCACGACTCAAGACCCGTCCTCACAGCTTCAATTCTGCCAGTACCTCGTAGTCCTACCTTCCAAACTTCACAGAAGCTCTTCTGCGAACCCTGCAGAACTAGCACTTATAGAAGAAAGGATATTGCGGAGACATGGCTCAGCCACAGCCTGGGGGATGTTTCCAGAATGAGATTTACACTCTGCAGCGGAGTATGCGCTGATATGAAGCTTCCTGGCAGATTAAAACTGTGTGCCGGACCGAGACTCGAACTCGGGACCTTTGCCTTTCGCGGGCAAGTGCTCTACCGTCTGAGCTACCCAAGCACGACTCATGACCCGTCCTCACAGCTTCAATTCTGCCAGTACCTCGTTTCCTACCTTCCAAACTTCACAGAAGCTCTTCTGCGAACCCTGCAGAACTAGCACTTATAGAAGAAAGGATATTGCGGAGACATGGCTTAGCCACAGCCTGGGGGATGTTTCCAGAATGAGATTTACACTCTGCAGCGGAGTGTGCGCTGATATGAATCTTCCTAGCAGATTAAAACTCTATGCCGGACCGACACTCGAACTAAGGTCCCGAGTAGGTGTCTCGGTCCGGCACATAATCTGCCAAGAAGTTTCATTAACTGTATTTGTTTTTTTTTTTTTTTGTTCATTTGTAAATGCGTGTAACATGGTAGTGTGATGACACTGCTACAGATCTTGTGTATTAGCGAGGGATTTGAATACCTGTGAACTAGAGTGCATTGCATGCCATGTTTATTTCATTTGTGAAAACTAAGTTTTAGATTTATAAAGTATCAAAAGAGAAACAGCAGGCCTAAATTGTGCAGTTTTTCCTAATTTAATTGGTATACACAAGTTGAGGGAATGTTTCCACTTTTTGTTTCAAAATTACAGTAGTTAAAACGCACATTTGAGTGTCATTAATTAAAGACTACAAATTTTATTTTATGGAGTAAGTTGCTTCAGATTTATGTTCCAAAGGAGATAATAAGTACAGTTAATGCAGTTGTATCATTGGAAATCTCCGAAATTATAAAAGCTAGTACATGGGCATTCTCAAGACAGCATCTGAGGTGTGAAATTCCAAGTTTTTGGCTAAGATTTGACGTGGAACATTATAGTTATAGACATATTCGCGACTGAATTAAGATGATATCCAAGTTATACAATGATTTAATTATAAAGGCGTTGATTTACGGGTAGGGAGAAAATTTTTTTCGACGGTTGGCAAAGAATCATTGACTGTTAGTCGTATAATACAAGCTTTAACATGCAACCCATACAAAATTATATTGTTCAGTTTCAAATATTAGAAAAAAGTTCAGTGACTTAAATTGTAATTTCGTATTTTGTTATGTCTGTATAGTACTGCACTTGATGGAAGTGTGAATACTAACTGGCTAATAAAGCGAGCAGAGCTTGTAGTTACGAGGGCGTGCTGAAAAGTAATGCCCCCTATTATTTTATGTGAAAAGACTTAAAGCTTTTTAAATAAAATTATTAACAACCTACATCCGAATTCCTCATATCTCCATATCTATTTCACAACATAGTCACCCTGTCGTCGAACACATTTCGCCCAACGAGAGATTAGTTTGTTAACATCTTCATGGTAGCATGTTTCAGTTCGTTGACGGAACCACAATGTCACCTCTACTTGCACCGTTTCATCACTATCAAAGTGGAGTCTGCGAAGGTGTTCTTTAGGAGTTGAAAACAGATGAAAATCTGATAGCACAAGGTCGGGGCTTATGGAGGATGATCGATGAGAGTGAACCCATTGCGTCTTATTGTTACAGATGTCGCAACGTCTGTCATGCAGAAGGACATGGTTCTCCACGTGTGGATGAACTCCTCGAATTCTAAACTCGATTACAGCACGCTCCTTCTCACGCACCAACATAGTTATGTTACACACAACCATGTTACATGGTACAGTTCGGTGACCTCTGTATAATGTAAGTAACGTTTGTCTTATTTAAAAGCCTTAAGAGTTTTCACATAACAGATTCGGAGACATTATTCCTCATTATGTTCCCGTAGTTGCCAGAATGTCCCTGCTACTGTAAGGAGTGACACGAGATATACGTTGTGTTTCATACAAGTGCAAGGCGCCAATGGCGTAAGGATCTAGTCAGTTTGTTTAGCCACTGACGTGAAATGAGGACCTCCTCTCAAGATGCAAGTTCCATCCTACGGTCCAGTTGTATGTACAGGACCTGTTCACAAGGAAACAGAAGGAAAAGATTGGCCCTAACAAGTAGACTGCAGTCCTGTGGCTTAACTAAACATTAACAATTACTAAGTGGTAATGGAGACTATCACCTGTTGTAATGAAACAATGTTCACAAATTACTTACATTTATTTTTATGATATCAGTGATTGCTCAGAAGAAACAAGGGACAAATACTCATCACGGGAGAAAGAGTGCATATACACTTGTAACTGTGTGATAATTGTGGATCTTCAAAGGGAAAGGACAGGAAAAGTTCTCATGATGTTAACTGACTGATAATTGCGGAATTTAAGTGTTGGTATGGTTATATTGGAAGATTAGGACGTATAGAGATATAGAACCCCAAAAAGTAAAATCGTGGCTGAAAGGTCACCACACAGTGACTGATTGATCAGTATGAACAAACACGCCTGTCATCCCGTGCGAATTTCGTGCGCCATTGTTGCGACACTTAGATTGTTTGCGTGAGACGAGGTGCGGTGAGGTGGTATGTGAGGTCGGACACGAGCATGGCACGACCCGTCTGCTCATGAATTGCCTTCTCCTCCGCACCGCTCGACGGTCAAGTCCGTCTACTATGGCTGTGGCGCAAGTGTTTTATATGGCTCCCAGCGAGGAAACGTCTGATACTTTTTTCTCCTGCTTCTTCTCGGTGTGATCCCGCCAAAAATGCCATTTTGGGCAGTCTGAGACCGTGTACTTTGTTTCGCCAATCCTAATCCTCCTAGCAGTTTTGTCCTGGAAGTATCAGCGTTGATTCTTTTGGAAGATTCCAAGCGGCGACCCATCTGATCTCCTGTTTCCAGCAATTTGCGATTGCCACCCTACAGCCGTTCTCAAAGATTCAGATTTCCGACCTATCAAACGGCGTCCTGCCAAAAACTTTCCGTAACTTTGTCTACTCAATGTTTACGATCAAGGCATTAGTGGTCCGTTGGCACTACACAAGACTCGCGTTTGGAGGCACCCTGTAGTTACTGCACAATATTGCGATGTTATCACACGGGACAAGTCATTTGCGTGGGTTGTCTGTTCTTTGGAGAAACCTCTGTACTCAGATATGCCAACTGGCAAGTACAGGGCGAATTCGCTGAACTCAGCAGACAGCTGCGTTCCTTCGCGAGCGTGGATAATTTTGTCAAAGACACACAGCGCCCTCTACTGGAGTGAACGCGGTAGCGGACGGCCAGGGGGTCACAGGTGGGCGACGCAACCCCCCCCCCCCCTCCCACAGCACGCGTCCCCAGACAGCCGCCTCGTCCGCTAAAGGCACGCCAAGGAGAGCGAAAAATGTAAGAGCCAGCCGGCCAGGGTGACCGAGCGCTTCTAGGCGCTACAATCTGGAACCGAGCGGCTGCTACCTGGCGCGTATGGCAAAAGGGGCAATATACAACGAAGAGCCAAAGAAACTGGTACACATGTCTAATATTGTGTAGGGCGAGCTCGCAGAAGTGCCGCAACACGACGTGGCATGGACTCGACTAATGTCTGAAGTAGTACTAGAGGCAATTGACACCATTAATTCTGCAGGGCTGTCCATAAATCAGTAAGAATACGAGGGGGTGGAGATCTCTCCTGTACAGCACGCTGCAACACATCCCAGATATGCTCAATATCGTTCATATCTGGGGAGTTTGTTTGTTGGCCAGCGGAAGTGTTTAAGCTCAGAAGACTGTTCCTGGAGTCACTCCGTAGCAATTTTGGACGTGTGGGATTTCGCATTGTCCTGCTGGAATTGCCTGTCCGTCGGAATGCACAATGGACATGAATGGATGCAGATGAACAGACAGGGTGCTTAAGTACGTGTCGCCTGCCAGAGTCGTGTCTAGACATATCAGGGGTCCCACATCACTCCAACTACACACGCCCCACACTACTACAGTCCCTCCACCAGCTTGAACAGTCCCCGCTGACATGCAAAATCAATGGATTTATGACGTTGTGTCCATACCCCTACACGTCCATCCGCTCAATGCAATTTCCAGCCTTCAGTCCAATGTCGGTGTTGACGTCCCCAATCGAGGCGTAAAGCTTTGTGTCGTGCAGTCATCAAAGAGACACGAGTGGGCTTTCCGTTCCGAAAGCCCAAATCGATGACGTTTCGTTGAATGGTGTTCACGCTGACACTTGTTGATGGTCCATAACTGAAATCTGGAGCAATTTTCGGAAGGGTTGCACTTCTATCAGGTAGGACGATTCTCTTCAGGCGTCTTTGCTCCCGTTCTTGCAGGATCTTTCTCCAGCCTCACCGATGTCGGAGATTAGATGTTCCGGATTCCTGATATTCACAGTACACTCGTGAAATGATCGTACAGGAAAATCTCCACTTCATCGCTACCTCGGAGATTCGGAGTCCAATCGCTCATGCGCCGACTATAACACACGTTCACACTCACTTACATCTTGATAACCTACCATTGTAGCAGCAGTAACCAGTCTAACAACTGCGCCAGACACACTTGTTATCTTAGGAGTTGGCGACAGCAGCGCCGTATTCTGACTGTTTACATATCTCTGTATTTCAATACGCATGTCTATACCACTTTCTTTAGCCCTTCAGTGTAAAACTGCCCAGGAAAAATTTTTAAGACTGATGCGGAACTGGTCCTTGTTAACGAACAAGAGAACTGTCCATCGAGCTCCGTGAAACCGATGCACCAGTCTATGGCCTCTCTCACGTGCTCGGTCCCCAATACCTAGTCGTATGATTATTTTTGAGTGAGTGAGAGGGTTGACGTGTTCACTAACCAACTGAATGAAACTCAAAGTGGTCTTCCCAGTAAAACATCCCATATTCATTGTCGAGTGTTATGCTAAACACAACCGGTGGAAAACGTGTGCTAAAATGTTTGAACAAAAGTTTCGGACGGAAAGTGTTTCGGCAGAACCGCCAACAAATGCAATTTTGTCATATGATGACATGGTTGAAGACCGTGGCTGTTATTTGAAGACAAATGCTGGTGTTGATACAGCAACCAGCCACAAATTTATTTTCAGTTCCTGTATTCAAAAGATACCGTTACTGGTTTCGAATATCTTTGACATGGAACATCTTTATAATTAATGCAACAGTACTGGCTCTAAAACTCACAAAATCAATGACTATCTTTACTAGTGTAAAAGGCGTTTCAGTTGCATAAGTGCATATATTATCTTTTCCCAAACATAGGACATCTTTATAATGTTACGATATATCATAGCATCTTTCACACTCATATGTTTTTGAGCACTTTCTATTTATCAAAAGATGTGATGCATGTTAGAAATCTATTCTGTGGCAAATCTTAAGTGTTCAGTGAGAGACGGCCGCTGTGGCCGAGCGGTTCTAGGCGCTACAGTCTGGAACTGCGCGACCGCTACGGTCGCAGGTTCGAATCCTGTCTCGGGCATGGATGTGTGTGATGTCCTTAGATTAGTTAGGTTTAAGTAGTTCTAAGTTCTATGGGACTGATGACCTCAGAAGTTAAGTCCCATAGTGCTCAGAGCCATTTGAACCATTTTTTATTCAGTGAGAAAAATTTGCGTGTGCAACGGTAAGAATGCAGTGGGAATGTATTCACATCTGTTGGACGAAAACTATGAAAACAAACACTCCAAACCGACAGTTCACGTGTCATATCCAATGCAAATCTGTAGCCCAACCATCTGTGTGGCGTGCTTATAATTATGTATTATTTATATTTTAGGAAAATTAACACGTAAAAAAACGGACCACATGTTGTAACGAAAGAATGAAAGCCGTCAGAAGATGAATCCTAATGATTCGAAACTGGTAACAGTACTTTTTGAATAAATGAACTGAAAATAAATTTGTGGCTGGTTGCTGTCTCAACACCACAACAACAAAGTCTGCAATGCAAAATTTAGTGTCAGAATGGCATGAAACGGGCTCTGTAGCGAATAAAAACATAAAGGGAGATCAATCCTGCGTCAGTATTATCGTAAATATTTTTCAGTAAATTTGCCCACTATGTATAATCTCGATTCAACAGTTGGCATCAGTAGCGGAGTTGTGTGCATATGAAGTAAAAGCAAAACTTGGGTGAATTTAGAATATTGAAATGTTCATTACAGACTTTTATTTCTCCTGAAATATAAAATTAACAGCGTATATTACGTTATGCAAGAAGGGAATCAATCATCTAAATGGTCAAATGATCTAACCCATCTTAAAAAGAGCACACCGGAAAATTAAGTTTAAAATTGTTTCATTTTCGAGACAACAAGGTGTACCTACGTCCTGCCAATTGTTGACCAGTATAAAAGACATTGATCACCAACGCCATTGTACTGTCGAAATTGGTTTTCTGAAATGTGAGACGTCATGTGATTCAGTGCGGCATGTTGTCTCTTATACATGAAATGTATTCGAAGTCGTTGTCTATTATACATGAAACGTATTCGCAGACAACCATCAGCTGTATAGACAACCATCAGCTGTTAATGGAGTAACGACAATGAAAATTTGTGCCAGACTAGGACTCGAACCCGGATTTCCCTATTTAAGCGAACGGTCAGCTTAACTATTTTGGGAGTAAGAGCTCAACCCACGGCTAGACCCAGACTTCCACATATCATTGTTCCTGCGCCATACCCCGTACTCGTACACACATTATGTAATTCCCAGGGGAGGACATTGTAACTGAATTTCGCTGCCTGGTGTCAGCGGATAAAGCCGATGTTACAGTGCGTCCGTCGTTAAGAAGAACAATAGATGCATGTCCAAAGGAGCATTGCATCGTTCTTCGTAGCAACAAAGGCACAGAAATAATCTTGTCTGTTAGTTGGGGGCATGTTATACAATCTGGCAATGTGCCCATATTTAGGGGCGGCATGCCTTTAGATGCACACAGTGACTTGCCCCCTCTCATATTTATATCTTACTCTGAGTAATTCGATTTGGGGAAGTATGGCCGAGTATTGTCATTACAAGGCTAGTACTGAGAACTCAGAAGATATGAACATTTTCCTCCTAATTGCATGTGGTGAAAAGTTGCTATTGCTTCACATGCGGACTTCCCACGCAACGTCTTTCGTCACCCGGGTGGTCCGGTGACAGGCTGATTCTGCTGATCTTGAAAGGGTTAAGCCGACGGGTGTGAGGGAGTCGAGTGGATGCTTTCCAGACGCCGACATTGTCATAAGAGCGGGGGCGACACGCCCACCAAGCACTGAAGGAGCGGCTCGGGCTAGAGATTCCGTTACTTCGCAGATACTTAGTGAAAACACTTTCTGATGGGCTACCAGCGAGGCGTGGGAATGACTTGGCAGCCTTGGCGGGCAAATTCCCGCGTTTTCTGCAAAATCATAACTGTGATTGGCTTGGTCAGAGGATAGCTCCGTGGCGTAGCAAAATCGCCTCAGAAATTAGCGCCAAGTACCTCCATTGGTGGTATAGTAGTGCTTCGGCAATAGAGTGGAATTTTGCGCTGGTTTTCGAGTTGCTGATTGGAACGTTTAACCACGGCCACTGTCGTGGGGGCGGGAATGTTCTGTGTTCGGCTTGTATGGGCGCTCTTGTGGGAGTAGGCTCTCGCCTTTCGGTCAGTGTAGGTTACAAGACTGAGCTCTCGCTGCTCTGGACAGCCTGCCTTCCGTTGGCTGTCTAATATACTTTCATTGAATTGTAAGTGTTTGACGAAGTTGCTGAAGTTTCGAATTCAACGTAACTTTCCGAATACAGTCGGTAATTGAGCGTCCTGCGCACAAGCGCCCTATGTTGTCCGTCTTGAGCAGTTTTGGCTAAAGTTGACTGTATCGGAGTTACTGTGTGACTTCGCTTTTTAAAATCAATCACTGTGCCGTCAGTGATTGTGTAGCGAGCCTTCTTCATCTCCCTCAGAGGCGCATTTGTGTTGCTAGGAAGTCTATAGTCTCGAACAACCAGACCAGAATAATTTGTTTCGGGCTATACTTACGATATGATCATCGCCACGACGGGATGTCGAAGCAATCAGCCATCGCCTCCCATACGCCAAATCGTGTCCATGCAGTTAAGAAGGCAGCTTGGTAATGTATGTCCGCAGCACCGGCAGTGCTCAGCAGAGCTCGGCTGTTCCCGTCTTTTCTAACGTGGTTCTGTCTTGGGTGTTCATTGTCTGAGTTCTCACTACTGTAGTAGCAATTAATGTTGGGTTGGCTGGGTGTTTCTCTTAAGATTTGAGTTGCAAGGAATTGGCTCCACATACCACTTGGTCATAAATGTCACAATCTAGCTTATGGACAACGTCACCTTCATAGCATTTATTTGAGTATCCAATTTGACGTATTGTAAATGTTTCATGTGTTTTGTTTATTATTTTGAGTTTAGTCATAATAAATCAAATTGTTGTTTTGGACAGAACTTTCATTCTGTTGATCTGTAGAGCAACCCTTTCATTTCTCACTACGTTAATGAAACTTTCCTTTATCAAATTAATTTCTATCAAATTAAATAATTGCAGGTGCCAAACTCTTTGCTACTCCACTTGCAGGGTCGATTACAGTCAGTTTGCGTTTCTTCTTAATCCATGTGCAACAGCAAAAGTCGGAGTTAGAAAAGGGGAGGGGGGGGGGGCTTAGAGCATAATTTCCGTATGAAGATTCTAGAAGAATGTAGTGTTAAATACACTGCTAGCCCCGGTACCTCGCAATATCGTCAAAGACGTAACTTTGAATTTGTTCTTGGCTGCTGTTAGTGTACGCTTTAATGAACAAATTCTAAATTGTCAGTTTGTACTACTGCGATGGTATCGTTAGTCCAAAACTCAGAAGACCAAATTCCAGAAGTTCAGTTTTTATGATGTGTTTCGAGGTGTAGGTTCGTTAACTAGTTTGCAAATGTACTGTCGGACAAGAAAATTGAAGCACCCAGAAGACGGGGTCGAATGCCAGTGTAACTACGCACGCGCATAGACCATCAGTAGGTATGTAAATGGTTACAGTTGCATTTCTCTTTATCAGGTGGACTGGCCACCAGAGGGCGTCAGTGCTGTCAGTGGTTAGCGGTGTCAGGTCCTCATAGAGGATGTAATGGCTAAGAATAGCATCAGATGCTGAGTGAACATGGTGAATAACATGTGTGAGTCAGCGTTGTCAACGCCTGACATTTTGAAAAAATGGTTCAAATGGCTCGGAGCACTATGGGACTTAACATCTATGGTCATCAAATGGTTCAAATGGCTCTGAGCACTATGGGACTCAACTGCTGAGGTCATTAGTCCCCTAGAACTTAGAACTAATTAAACCTAACTAACCTAAGGACAGCACACAACACCCAGCCATCACGAGGCAGAGAAAATCCCTGACCCCGCCGGGAATCGAACCCGGGAACCCGGGCGTGGGACATTTTGAAAGTGGCCACTGTGTTGCTCTCCATTAGTCCGACTGGTCGAATGGTACAGTATCTATACTTGTATGTCATTCGGACATGAATGTGCCCCAATATAGGACTAAATGGGAACGCGAGAGCAGGCATACCCGTTGAGAAGGTTTTGGTCGACCACGTCTGACCACCATAAGGGAGGATGGCCGTATTGCGCCAAGCACATCGTAATCCCTTCGAATCTCTGTCTGCCATGCCAGAAGAAATAATGCGCTGCCTGTGACATTCTGCGTCGTCCCACTTTGTGTAAGTAGTCTGTTTAGGTTTTTAATGTTGGTAACGTCACGTAGCGCTCTGTATGAAAGTCACTGGCTGTGCTGTGTGCAGTCTGTGGCTGGTTGGCATTGTTGAAATATTCGCTATTGTAGTGTTGGGCAGTTGGATGTGAACAGCGCGTAGCGTTGCGCAGTTGGAGGTGAGCCGCCAGCAGTGGTGGATGTGGGGAGAGAGATGGCGGAGTTTTGAGAGCGGACGATCTGGACGTGTGTCCATCAGAAAAAGAAAATTTGTAATACTGGATATCATGAACTGATATATTTATATAATGACTTTTGAATATTATTAAGGTAAATACATAGTCTGTTCTCTATCAAAATCTTTCACTTGCTAACTATGCCTGTCAGTAGTTAGTGCCTTCAATAGTTGGAATGTTTTATTTAGCTGACAGTATTGGCCCTCGCTGTATTGCAGTAGTTCGAGTAACGAAGATTTGTGTGAGGTAGGTGATTCATAAAAGGTACTCGTTATTGTTAGTCAGGGCCATTCTTTTGTAGGAATTATTGAAAGTCAGATTGCGTTGCGCTACAAATATTGTGTGTCAGTTTAGTGTCGTTCAGAATAAGAGAGAAATGTCTGAGTACAGTTTTTCTCAGCTGTTTGAAAATCAAATAATGTAAGAGGTTTATCAGCACAGTAATTCATAAATTTTTCTAAGGGGACGTTGCAATTACACAAACGGCTGCGATTGGATTGGTGGGTGATTGGGAACCGTGGACTGCTGATGAATGATGTCGCATTATGTTTAGCTATGAATCGTGGTTCTGCATTACTCCAGATCGCCATTGTCGGTGGGAAGAGATCACATTCTTCAAATGTTTTGGAGAGGCACGGCGGTGTTACTCCTGTAGGCACGGTGTGGCGAGCCGTCTGACACGACTATGTACGGCTAGTAATGATTCAGGGATCTCTGGCGGCAGAAGGGTTCGTGACGGCCAGCCTGCGTCGTCATGCGTCACTATCGTGGTGCCATTTTTGAGCAGCCCATATATGGCAGGGGTCTATGAACTGTTTGCGTCATGTCGAGGTACTGCCGTGACCGGCAAGATCGCCAGACCAGACGTGCTCTCATAGAGCGTGTGTAGGACCACTTTGGACGCGATTCTGTTCCATTGCCGTTATCCAGGATGTCAAGGACCAGTTACGGCAGTTGTGGGCCAGCTTGCCTCAGAAGAGGATAGAATAGCTTCATGACAACCTTCTTAACCGAATACGCGCAAACATACAGCCCAGAGGGAGTACATCACCATATTGATGAGTGGATCTTTACTCCCTAGTTCTTTATGAATTTCAATTGATCTTTTAATCAGCGAAATAAGATTGCATACCCTCTCAACTCGTGAAGCTTCATTTCGTTTCCTGCTCCCTTTCTCGGCGCTTCTTTGGTTCAAATGGCTCTGAGCACTGTGGGACTTAACAAATGGTTCAAATGGCTTTAAGCACTATGGGACTTAACATCTGAGGTTATCAGTCCCCTAGAACTGAGAACTACAGTGTGTTAACTGTAAGACGGCCGAGTTGTGAGGGGAGTGCGTGGAGAGGAGGAAGCAAGCATTGCCTGGCGTGGGGAGGGGAGAGCAGCCATTGGGGGGGGGGGGAGACAAGGCACGCCTACCAGTTGCAGTGCTGGCACTACAAATTGCGCGTCATGCTTACACGAAAGCAGATGAACGGCTTGGTAGTAAAACTCGCTTTAAATGTTGTTCGTAAACGAAACTGAAATCGTCATGTACATTTAAATCTATATATATATATATATATATATATATATATATATATATAAATTAATGTATGTATGTTTGTCTACTATGCGCTCACAAACCATTTGGAAATGTACTGTAATATGTGTTTCGAAATAATACAGTAATCAGTGGTCTTTCCATACAAAGCAATACGGTAGCAAGGAAAAATGAAATATAAGGTAATTCGGACGAAATAGGGGGCTCCTTCAAAGTGATCGCGAACAAAATATCTGAAATGGAAACTCATCTTTTCTTGCCAGGCGTTTGTGGTGACACGCCAGGATGATTCTTGGAAAACTGAATCTTCCAATGCTACGCATGCTTTGTCCTGTGTATGTAGCAGCTCTCACTGAAGATTTGTAAATGGGGTGAAGCAATTTTTTCTGCTCCGTTTCCCTTCGCAGCATTCAATCACAATATAATTTTGCGAGCATCACTACGTAATACTGGTTTCCTTCTAACCGTAAGCCTACCAGTAGGGGTTGTTGGCGACTCCCGAGATGGGCCAGCAACTGCCTCTTCACTCATTTTGATAATGTTTAGCACAACTGCATAATAAAAACACGCAGAACAGTACAGCGCAAAACAATAACGAAGCAGACGACAATGGATACCTTGTACAACACAGTCAGCTACGTAATGTTGCCAGCAGTCGAAACTGCGTGCCTGCCGAAGCCTCCCGACCGAGACTCGAACTCGGGACCTTTGCCTTTCGCGGGCAAGTGCTCTACCATCTGAGCTACCGAAGCACGACTCACGCCCGGTCTCACAGCTTTACTTCTGCCAGTATCTCGTCTCCTACCTTCCAAACTTTACAGAAGCTCTCCTGCGAACCTTGCAGAACTAGCACTCCTGAAAGAAAGGATATTGCGGAGACATGACTTAGACACAGCCTGGGGGATGTTTCCAGAATGAGATTTACACTTTGCAGCGGAGTGTGCGCTGATATGAAACTTCCAGGCTGTGGCTAAGCCATGTCTCCGCAATATCCTTTCTTTCAGGAGTGCTAGTTCTGCAAGGTTCGCAGGAGCGCTTCTGTAAAGTTTGGAAGGTAGGAGACGAGATACTGGCAGAAGTACAGCTGTGAGACCGGGCGTGAGTCGTGCTTCGGTAGCTCGGATGGTAGAGCACTTGCCCGCGAAAGGCAAAGGTCCCGAGTTCGAGTCTCGGTCGGGCACACAGTTTTAATCTGCCAGGAAGTTTCAACAACAACATTAACAGCAGCAGCAGCAACAGCAGCAACAACAACAATAACAACAACTACTACTACTACTACTATTACTGGATGAAAGCCTCCTATAGACTCATCGACGAATTATAGTCTTCAGTTAATAGCATCGGCCGTGCTCTATTCGCTCATCGTCTCGGTCGTTGCTTGCATCTCGGGATCAATTCATCTGGCTGAATGTTCTGCCAATAGCAGTTTCATTTTCAGTATAGTCACACATATCACACCCTGATTAATTCCCTAATCCATTTTCTTCTTTCCTGCCTCTACTAGAAATTTCCAGCAGGAATGTTACGATTAGTCGCTGAGCAACACTGGTTTTGAATGGCTGTCGCCATCTTTATCTACTGCCAATGTAAACATTCAGTTTTCGACACACTGGGTGATGAACGTTGACCCTCAGTGTGAAACGATGCGGAAAATGCAGAAAAAGAGGCGCGATGTCGCTAGAATAGGAGTTGTGTTGATCTGACATTCTACTGAGCACACAACATATTACCTGCGGATTTCCCCGCATGAGGGGTTTCATTATCTATCCTGTAGTCGTTCCGTTCTTTCCACGAATTTCCACGGTTTCTTACAGCTGAAGAAGTCGGTCCTGGGATGACATTTTGAAAGTAAGGAAGATATTTTGAGAGCTGTCATACCCAGTCCCAATCTACAGACCTCTACGACATATGATTACGAAACTCGAGCGTTCGATATGACAGATGTCCTGTATCTGGTAGGAAATGTGCACAGACCTGACCAACTAGTCTTCAGTCTCAGTTGCAATACGTTAATCGAATTCCGTGGATTAGACAAAAGAAGCGTCTCGGATGTGAAAAGAACCATGAATATTTTATTGAACTGCAATACATTACGAAACATTGTTTTCATAGTGGTATAATAATTATGTTTAAGTGTAGCCTGGTGGCATTTCGGTATCCCTGTAAAACTAATAAATCTTTTGGTGGCTAAGTGGGTAATCTTCAGACTCCAAATCCAAATTTCAAGAGTTCAAACCTTTGGAGTTTTATGAGGAGTACTGAACTATTGATCAGAAAGATATCAAATACGTCTCTGAAATTTGACCTGATTAAAATGCCCCTACATCTAAATGATGTTCACCCACAAAAGTACTAGACTGCTCAGCAAAACTTAAGGACGATATAGATAAAGTTCCATAGCATTTCAGTAGCTTGGTGGAAGCGAATGAAATTGCGAGGTCATGTTACCACAGGTCTCCCAGTCGTACACAGAGAGCTAGACATCACATGTCGCCAGGTCAGCGTGCCTATTTCTCCAAACGCGGCCGGCCCCACAACAAGATGCAATTTAAGGAACGGGAAGAGACAGTATGTGTCAATCAGCGAGCGGTTACGGTGCACTTCGGTGGGTTTCTTCACTACAAAGTGCCTCGAGGACAACATTTGGCTGAGTTCACACTGGTAAACTGAAAGAAGGTCGAAGTGTAACAAGTGTAGCCCAGGAGTTTGGTATTAATCGCTGCACTGTTGCATGAATATGGGGAAATTTCCGAACCAAAGGCACTGCAGCCAGAAGAAGGTGGTCGAGCACAGTCAACTGTAGCAGCAGATGACCGCTGCATTGCGCAACAAGGGGGGCCCCTGTCAAACGGCGGGTGCTGTTGCAGTCTCGTTTAAAAGGACTACATGGTGCGGAATATCACGCTCCTCGATGGAAAGTCATCTTTAGTGTGACACTGTATTCCTTCCCCAGTGCGTCTTGCATTCGACCATGTCTTCATCTTTATGGCTGAGAGAGCGTCACCACATCGAAGAGTGCAGATCGTGAAGCTCTTGGAACGAGAGGGCATTCGACGAATGGACTAATCTGTCCGCTCTTTCCCCAAATTACATCGAGCACTTACCGGTACGTGGATACGCATTGAAACTCGTCCACATGGACCAGCTACCTCCTACCAGTTTTTAACCGTTCTAGTGGAGGAATGGAACACTCTACCACAAGAACTCCTTTTGTGCATGGTTGCATGTTACCCTGTGTTGATCACACAGCCTATTAACAACATTGTTCCACCTTTTATAATGTGCATGGAACAATCATACATCGTTGTGACTTCTCTGTAATTATTATTGTCTCTAAATAAAAGTGTCGTTTCTGTTCGTCTCATTGCGTATTTCTTTCATTTAGCATCTGTGTTACACTGTAGCAGCAGTTGTTTCTATGTATTGTATGTATTGTGTGTTAACCGGGGACCTAGAAACGACGGAGAGGCTCCGTCCCCGCCGCAGCCGCAGTGGTCCACAACCCCACGACGACTACCGCAGTCCACCCCTCCGCCGCCCCACACCGAACCCAGGGTTATTGTGCGGTTCGGCTCCCAATGGACCCCACAGGGAACGTCTCACACCAGACGAGTGTAACCCCTATGTTTGCGTCGTAGAGTAATGGTGGTGTACGTGTACGTGGAGAACTTGTTTGCGCAGCAATCGCCGACATAGTGTAACTGAGACGGAATAAGGGGAACCAGCCCGCGTTCGCCGAGGCAGTTGGAAAACCGCCTAAAAGCCATCCACAGACTGGCCGGTTCACCGGACCTCGACACAAATCAGCCAGGCGGATTCGTGCCGGGGACCAGGCGCTCCTTCCCGCCCGGAAAGCCGTGCGCTAGACCGCACGGCCAACCGGGCGGGCTGTTTCTATGTATGGTCCAAGTTTCATAGAGATCTATGTTTCTTGGCACTGTCACATCATGCACAAGTTACTTTCGTCATGAAATTTACATACCAGGGTATTATAACTCAATATGATCTAACGTCTTGAATAATGTAACACTTGCAGCGTTTACTTCAGACAGTGGTTAATTTAGGCGTAGCGAATGATTAGTTCACTTTATTGACTAAATTTCCTAACAAAATAATTTCCATTTGACCTTAAAAAACTTTGACATGTGCCGCGTAATGGTCAAATGGTTCAAATGGCTCTGAGCACTATTGGACTTAACTTCTAAGGTCATCAGTCCCCTAGAACTTAGAACTTCTTAAACCTAACTAACCTAAGGACATCACACACATCCATGCCCGAGGCAGGATTCGAACCTGCGACCATAGCGGCCGCGCGGTTCCATACTGTAGCGCCTTTAACCGCTTGGCCACCCAGGTCGGCTAATGGCCAAACATGTGCAGTAAGTATGCTTGGCTCATGAATGTGTTCCTATATACCTTTCTACTTTTTCTACAAGAACCTGAAGCTATTGAACATTCGAAGAATTTTATTTGGAGCATAAGACAGCAACTGCTGCTCACAAGATCTCGAAGAAAACGCACCTCGTGGAACCTGTAAGGATATTTCGACGGAGGTCAGCCGCAAATGGGCACTGAAATAACTCAATGGCGAAAGTTGAATTTCGTGCCAGACCGGCGCTCGAACCCGGATATCCCACTTTGCAGGAGCGGCCGCCTTAACGGTTTCGGCTGTCGGAACGTGCTTTCCGTCAGGCCCAAATACACAACTTATTGCACACCACAAAGTAGCATCACCATTTACTTCACTATGCTCGCAGCATTTCCTTTTTCCCGCAAGGGGTACAGACGCTATTGTGCGTCAACCCATCACAGCAGTCAAGCTTACAAATACACTATATACTCATATGTCTGGCGTCTGTTTTGTCGGACGTGCCGTATGGTTCCCGTAAGACAACTGGTTGGTGAACAATATGGTTCAGCTGCTGCTACCTTTGGGTTTTATGCATCTCACAACGCCTTCGAATAGCACGTCTACTATTTTCATTTTCTCTTGATCGCTATGCGCAAACTATTAGGTCAATAGAAAAAATGAACATAACCTTTTTGTAGGAAATTTAACTAAGTTAAATTTTGTACTGGGATAAGTTTACGCTAGAGGTCACAGTTTACGAATTATTCAAAAATGGTTCAAATGGTTCTGAGCACTATGGGACTTAACATCTGAGGACATCAGTCTCCTAGAACTTAGGACTTCTTAAACCTAACTAACCTAAGGACATCACACACATCCATGCCCGAGGCAGGATTCGAACCTGCGACCATAGCGGTCGCGCGGTTCCAGACTGAAGCGCCTAGAACCGCTCCGCCACACCGGCCGGCACGAATTATTAAAAAAAAAACCTACAAAAAGGTATTCAAAAGCGTTTACCTCGAATAATTCGAAAACCGATGTCTCTAGCGAAAACGCGTCCCAGCACAAAATTGAACTGCATTAAATTTCCTTCAAAAAATTTCTGTTCTTTTTCTTATATGGAACTAATAATTCGTCATAGCGAGTGAGAGAATATGAAAATTTCGCAATAGGTTTCTGAAAATTATCTGTGTTGCGTAAAATGTATCGGTAGGAGCAACTCAATCACCAAGTAAAAATATTATCAGTTTAATGGTGGCAAATTGTGTTAGTAAATACAGCATAATCTGGTAATCACTTGATAATTATTAGAACACAAAAGTTCAATAGTTTCTCATCACTACACAAGATTTCATGTGGGTGGCTATACCGTGGCAAGACAATATGTCATGAAACTTAGAAAAATGTAACGAAACGTTTAGTGAATAAAGGATGTGTATTGTTTAGTTCGGTTATGAATCAAATGTAACGTATGAATAAACAGACTCTGCCCCACACTGATCGAAACTGTCTCCTCCATAGTGCTCACAACGTACAGATGTGAACATCTTACATCAATAAAGCTCGCCAAGATACACATTGCAGCAAATACTACCTTGTCTTCCGCTGTCCGTACACAGTCCTCATTATAAGCTTTCACACACGAATCCCAGTCGTAATCATTAGCCACCCCCTTCTCTGGTGTTTATTTTTGCTGAAGACAAATGTCTCGAAAACTACACATCTGATCAAAAAAAGTTATAATTCCTATTTGTTTGTGTCGGAAGGGGGCACCCAACGACGCCACACTCGACCCGCCACCCTACCCGGCACGCGGGTGATGAAGGACAACTTTGAAGTCTTCAGCGGGAACCCCAGCTATTATTGCAGATTACGAATCTACGGCAAAATCTACATACGTTTTCTCTGAAACATTTTCTTCGTTTTGCCACAAATTGCACCGTAATCGGAGGAATAAAAGATGGGTACACAATCGTAATTTACGACAAGCTACTCAATGACCCTTGAATATCCAATGGCACGTGGGACCCCACTTCCAAGCTGCGAGGGTAGGACAGGCCAGTATTGCATAACTTCTAATTGGAAACCGCATTCGCAACTCTATATTCCTCCAACATATCGAACAGGGGATTACTCGACTCGCCACTGTGACTGTGGCTTTAGGCGAACGCTGCTGTACTTTTCCAATAAGAGTAAGTGTTCAAAGAAATACCGACAACGTCAATCCACTCAATGATCCGCTTTTCAAATGACCGTATTTTGGGCGGGTTTGTACCTGCGGGAATGTCGGAACAAGCGTTTGTGATGTCTTCATAGGCAGTTGGCACTTGCTGGTGCACTTTGTCTTTTAAATATCCCTAAAGAAAAAAAAAATCTGCCGACGTCAGATCTGGCGCCCCAGCACGAAAATTAATAGGGCCACCTCTGCCGCCGGCCGGTGTGGCCGTGCGGTTCTAGGCGCTTTAGTTTGGAACCGCGTGACCGCTGCGGTCGCAGGTTCGAATCCTGCCTCGGGCGTGGATGTGTGTGATGTCCTTAGGTTAGTTAGGTTTAAGTAGTTCTAAGTTCTAGGGGACTGATGACCTCAGATGTTGAGTCCCATAGTGCTCAGAGCCATTTTGAACCACCTCTGCCGATCCACCGAGTAGTGTAAACACGGTCTAACACACCCCGCGCTTCATTTGCGTAATACACTGGACAATCGTCACGCTGAAACCGCATACGTTGTCAAACGCCCAGGACAACACCCTACTGTAGTGCTGGTAGTTCCTGTTCCAAAAAAGTTCGCTATTTGCGCCCATTCAACGTGCCGTCGAGAAAATTCGGACCAATGAGTATGTTCCCCATGACGCTACACGATACGTTAACCGATCAAGGACGTTGATGGTCGGCTTTCTGTAACCTGTGGGGACTGTCTACACTCCAGTAATGCATGTTATGCCGGTTAACGGTACCATGGTTTGTGGATGTAGACTCATCGGAAAATAGTACCTCGGCAAAGAACGTGGAGGTCGTTTGCATTTGTTGACGTGCCTACTCAGAAAACACTACCCAGTTGTGGAAATCGGCGCCATGAAGTTCTTTGTGCAGTGACAAGTGGTATGGAAGATACGAGGGGCGTTTGAAAAGTCCGTGCAAAAATAAAAACTACTTACGTGTTTGGGGTAAACCTCTTTTTATTTTCGACGTAGTCTCCTTTTAGACTTATCCACTTCGTCCAACGATTTTCTAATTTGTTGATCCCTTCCGAGTAATAGAAATTGTCCAAGTCTGCAAAATAGCTATTAGTTGCTGCAATCACCTCCTCATTTCAATAAAATCTTGGTCCCGCCAGCCATTTCTTCAAATTGGGGAGCAAATAGTAGTCCGAGGGAGCCACGGCTGGAGGATAAGGGGGATGTGAAACGAGTTGGAATCCTATTTCCATTAATTTTAGCCGGCCGCGGTGGCCGTGCGGTTCTGGCGCTGCAGTCCGTTACCGCGGGACTGCTACGGTCGCAGGTTCGAATCCTGCCTCCGGCATGGGTGTGTGTGATGTCCTTAGGTTAGTTAGGTTTAAGTAGTTCTAAGTTCTAGGGGACTTATGACCTAAGATGTTGAGTCCCATAGTGCTCAGAGCCATTTGAACCATTAATTTTGCGACCACAACTGCTGAGGTGTGTGCTGGTGGATTGTCGTCATGAAAAAAAAGACTTTTTTGCGGTTCAATCGCCGGCGTTTTTCTTGCAGGTCGGTTTTCAAACGGTCCAATAACGATGAATAATATTCACCTGTAATAGCTCTAACCTTTTCCAGATAGTCGATGAGGATTATCGCTTGCGAATCCTTTGGTAACCCATTGTTTAGATTGTTGTTTGGTCTCAGGAGTATAGTAATGTATCCATGTTTTATCCAAAGTGACGAAACGACGCTTAAAGTCCTTCGGATTCTTTCTGAACAGCTGCAGACCATCCTTGCAACACTTCACACGATTCAGTTTTTGGTCAAGCGTGAGCAATCGCGGGACCCATCTTGCGGATAGCTTTCTCATGTCTAAATGTTTATGCAAAATACTATGTACCGGTTCATTCGAGATGGCCACAGCACTAGCAATCTCATGCACCTTCACTCTTCTGTCATCCATCACCATATAATGGATTTTATCAATGATTTCTGGAGTCGTACCCTCTACAGGACGTCCAGAAGGTTCAGCGTCACTTATGCCCATATGGTCACTCCTAAAATTCTGAAACCACTTGTAAACTGTTCTAATCGAATGTGCAGAGTCACTGTAATGTTTATAAAGCTTCTCTTTAGTCTCCTGAGACGTTTTGCCTTTCATAAAGTAATGTTTAATTACGACACGAAATTCTTGTTCGTCCATTTTTTGACAATCACTCGACTTCCTTGATTCACACGAATGCCGAACACAAAGAAATAGACCAATATGGCTGAAACTTGGTGAACGTTCTTTCCAAATAAGCTACTAACTAAAAAGTACCTCAATACGTGCCGATGGTGCCATCTCTCAGACTTTGCACTGACTTTTCAAATGCCCCTCGTACTTATGACGATGCAGTAGTGTGAGAATGATAACTACGGACATACCGGAACCGCGGTGTAATTGCCGAGCGCTTATCCGTCGGTTGCGGTGCATTGCTACATGTAGAGCTATTTCCTTAGCTTCTCCTGTAACACCTTTTCTTCGTTTAAGTTTGCCGGTCTGTACGCTGCCATCAGACATAAATGCATTCAGAACTTACTAAAAAACAAACGAACGACAGTGAGATTTTCTTGGAAAACGCTCGACATACAAAGCAACAGCAGCCTCAACATTTCTCCTACATTCTCCGTAAATCAGGATCATTTCAGTTTTTTCTTCTGTAGGTGCAATATTCATTGTCCATTTGCACGTCTGCTCCCCAAATGACAGGTAGGTGGGCAGGCAATAAACACTGAACGAGTATTGTATTGTTTGGAGCCGCTACCTGCTCTACATCTGCAGGGTACGTGAGCGACGGTCGCCGAGTTCGCAGTTAGCTACACGGCCAAGGTGGTGAGTCGAATGGTCTCCTGTTCGATATGTAGGTGGAATATTACGCTGCGAAGAGGTTTCCAGTTACAAGTTATGAAATACTGGCCCGTCCCACTCTCCCAGCAAAGAGGTGGGGTCCCACGTGCACTGGATATTCAAGAGCCATTCAGTAGCGATCTGCAATAAAAACGGGGATTGCCATTGAAAATTTCAAAGCTAGCCCCTGTCATCAACGCTCGGGGAGGGGTGGCGCGGATCGAGTGTGGTATAGTTGGAGGTCCCCCTTAGAGACAAATAAATATGAATTTTAACGTTTTTTGATCCGATGTGTAGTTTTCGAGATATTTCAATCTCGTCAGTTAAAAAGAACACCCTGTATGTAGCTCAGCACAGAAAAGAACACAATCGAACTCCAAAGCACGGTCCTTGCTCCACACTCTGGCCACCCACAATTCGTAATAACTGTGCTACAGCTCGCCACAAGGACTGTCGTTAAGACAAACGACAGCAGAAGATGTCGTTCAGTGGGGATAGATTATAACAGGGAAGATTGCTTACGAGTTCACCGATGTATAAAAGATGAGGAGTTGGACGTTGACAAATTTAACAGCCGTTCTTTAATTGTACATGCCGGGCCTTGTCAAAATTTAATGACAATCCATTTGTTTCGACTTGTCAGCTAACTTTTTATAATATTTCAATAGCACCATCTAGTATACACCCTTATCTTAAAAAAGGACAAAATGTATCTACTGACAAGAGCAACTCCCATCGCACCCATCTCAGATTTAGTTCAAATGGATCAAATGGGTCTAAGCACTATGGGACTTAACATCAGAGGTCATCAGTCCCCTAGACTTAGAACTACTTAAACCTAACTAACCCAAGGACATCACACACATCCATGCCCGAGGCAGGATTCGAACCTGCGACCGTAGCAGCAGCGCGGTTCCGGACTGAAGTGCCTCCCTCGGCCACAGCGGCTGGCTTCAGATTTAGTGGTAAGATGGCCCAGTGAATAGCTCGTCAAAAACGGAACGTAGATCAGGCATGAAAACAGGAAGAAGGTGAACTAAACTACCTAAAAAAAGGGGGGAAAGGAATCAGTGAATTCTCCAAGCTTAACAAGTTCAATGTTCAGGGGCTATTAACAGTCGCGGCGTCGTGGTCACGGTGATGGACTATTAAGCGGGCGAGCCGTGTTCAAAACTCTCTAATGCCATTTTTTTTCCACAACATTATGAACTGTCTGTCCGGTCCCTCAAATGTTTGTTCTCTTTATGTAGTCTTGGCAGTTGTCGTGCTATTCGTTGGTCATGGAATATGAGTCATGTGGTAAGAACACTTTACCGTTGCAAGTAAATGTGACGAATAGTGAGAGCAGGCGATATACCACATAGACAGCTCACAGAAACGAATAGAGCAAGTAAACGATTGTGAACTATGTTACAACAAAGGAATTAAAAAAAATGGTTCAAATGGCTCTGAGCACTATGGGACTCAACTGCTGTGGTCATCTGTCCCCTAGAACTTAGAACTACTTAAACCTAACTAACCTAAGGACATCACACACATCCATGCCCGAGGCAGGATTCGAACCTGCGACCGTAGCAGTCGCACGGTTCCGGACTGCGCGCCTAGAACCGCGAGACCACCGCGGCCGGCAAAGGAATTCGCGAGTCAAAAATTCCAAAACGGAACGCAACTTCAAAAACGTTAAAAAACGTATGTTTTGACAGAGCATAGAGAAACTGTGCGATTGTGAAATGTTGCGTCCATTTGTTGCAGCTTATGTGATATATTATATTTTCATCATTTCGTTGGGAGTGATCACATTAATACGAAGACGTAAATGCCGGCCGGGGTGGTCTCGCGGTTCTAGGCGCGCAGTCCGGAACCGTGCGACTGCTACGATCGCAGGTTCGAATCCTGCCTCGGGCATGGCTGTGTGTGATGTCCTTAGGTTAGTTAGGTTTAAGTAGTTCTAAGTTCTAGGGGACTGATGACCACAGCAGTTGAGTCCCATAGTGCTCAGAGCCATTTGAACCATTTTTAAAGACGTAAATTGGGCAAGGATGCGTACCCTACTCACTTACCACGCGTACAAATTAGGTGCGTCGATAAGAGATAAGAGAGATCATATGACACACGTACTGTCACTAACGCCATTCATGATACACTAGACGAGTTTTCCGGTGGAAGATTGGGTTGACTTGACGCCTTGTCATCAAAAGTTCGCGGCGAAAGCCACTTCCCTTCGGCTGCTAATAGAGAAGCTGTGCAGCATGAATTACAGTAAATTCCTTTCTTACACGTCACTGCTGCAAACGGATGTTTCACCACGACACAGAGCGAGATGACGCAGTAGTTAGTACATTGCACTCGCTCTCTGGAGGACGACGATTCAACCCCGCGTCTGGCCATGCTGATTTAGATTTTCGGTTATTTCCCTAAATCGCTTCAGGCAAATGCTTCAGGGCACTGCCGACTTCCTTCCCCATCCTTCCCTAATCCGACGCAACCGATGACGTCGCTCTTTGGTCCCTTCTCCAAAATCAGCCAAACAACCAACCACGACACAGACAGCGAACAGCGGAAATAAAGAAAGAAAAATTGACGTGAGGGAGTTCTGAACATGGCTCGCCTGCGTGACAGTCCAACAATGTGACCACTGCACCTACGATGCCGCTGCTCTTTCATGCTCCGCTATATTGTATTTCTTGTCCTTGGGCCGTTCACTTCTTCTGCTTTACTTTTTTTTCACAGTTCAGTACACATTCTTCCTGTTTTCGTGCTTCATCTGTGTTCAGGTTTTGACCAGCTATCCACTGGGCTCCCTCACCACAAAATCTGAGGGTGGTGATATGGGGAGTTTACCTTGTGAGAATGCACGTCGAAAACTATTGACATACAGGGCTATTACAAATGATTGAAGCGATTTCATAAATTCACTGTAGCTCCATTCATTGACATATGGTCATGACACACTACAGATACGTAGAAAAACTCATAAAGTTTTGTTCGGCTGAAGCCGGAACTTCAGGTTTCTGCCGCCAGAGCGCTCGAGAGCGCAATGAGACGAAATGGCGACAGGAGCTGAGAAAGCGTATGTCGTGCTTGAAATGCACTCACATCAGTCAGTCATAACAGTGCAACGACACTTCAGGACGAAGTTCAACAAAGATCCACCAACTGCTAACTCCATTCGGCGATGGTATGCGCAGCTTAAAGCTTCTGGATGCCTCTGTAAGGGGAAAACAACGGGTCGGCCTGCAGTGAGCGAAGAAACGGTTGAACGCGTGCGGGCAAGTTTCACGCGTAGCCCGCGGAAGTCGACGAATAAAGCAAGCAGGGAGCTAAACATACCACAGCCGACGGTTTGGAAAATCTTACGGAAAAGGCTAAAGCAGAAGCCTTACCGTTTACAATTGCTACAAGCCCTGACACCCGATGACAAAGTCAAACACTTTGAATTTTCGGCGCGGTTGCAACAGCTCATGGAAGAGGATGCGTTTAGTGCGAAACTTGTTTTCAGTGATGAAGCAACATTTTTTCTTAATGGTGAAGTGAACAGACACAATGTGCGAATCTGGGCGGTAGAAAATCCTCACGCAATCGTGCAGCAAATTCGCAATTCACCAAAAGTTACCGTGTTTTGTGCAATCTCACGGTTTAAAGTTTACGGCCCCTTTTTCTTCTGCGAAAAAAACGTTACAGGACACATGTATCTGGACATGCTGGAAAATTGGCTCATGCCACAACTGGAGACCGACAGCGCCGACTTCATCTTTCAACAGGATGGTGCTCCACCGCACTTCCATCACGATGTTCGGCATTTCTTAAACAGGAGATTGGAAAACCGATGGATCGGTCGTGGTGGAGATCATGATCAGCAATTCATGTCATGGCCTCCACGCTCTCCCGACTTAACCACATACGATTTCTTTCTGTGGGGTTACGTGAAAGATTCAGTGTTTAAACCTCCTCTACCAAGAAACGTGCCAGAACTGCGAGCTCGCATCAACGATGCTTTCGAACTCATTGATGGGGACATGCTGCACCGAGTGTGGGAAGAACTTGATTATCGGCTTGATGTCTGCCGAATCACTAAAGGGGCACATATCAAACATTTGTGAATGCCTAAAAAAACTTTTTCAGTTTTGTATGTGTGTGCAAAGCATTGTGAAAATATCTCAAATAATAAAGTTATTGTAGAGCTGTGAAATCGCTTCAATCATTTGTAATAACCCTGTATATCATAAGGAATAGTGGTCCCAAAACAGAACCGTACGGTAAGTACCTATTGTTATATGATCCACTTGTAATTGACATGCTCTGCTTTCTGTCACGTTGATAATGAGAAATCCGTGAATATGGTGTGCCTGCTGCACTATAATGTGTTTTTTTGTGTGTTTTTGCTTGAGGGATTCACAGTTCTCACAATAAAAACCTTAACTGAGTAAAAACAGTCTCAAAGATAATAATTTCTTAGTAACTGATACATGTATATCATCTTCAAAAGTAACTATAGCTTGTTGGCAGTCCATCTGAAGTCAAAGCTGTTTATCACTAAGGATGTTGTTCTGTACTAAGTATTCTATATGTTTATAAATTGTGTTCTACATTATCGAAACTTCTTTCGTACTGGAAATAATGAGATTTTACATCTACATCTACATGGATACTGTGCAAATCACATTTAAGTGCCTGGCAGAGGGTTCATAGAACCACCTTCACAATTCTCTATTATTACAATGTAGTATAGCGCCTGGAAAGAACGGATGACCTCACTCTTTTCGTTATTTAAACTGCCACTTTTCACACCATTCAGATATCTTTTCTAAATCGTTTTGCAGTTTGTTTTTATCTTTCTTGACGAGATCTGATTTCCCTTATTTTATCGTGGTGATCGTTTCTCGATATTTAAGTCGGTGTCAACAAAATATTTTTGAATTCGGAGGAGAAAGATGGTGATTGGAATTTCGTCAGAAGATTCCGTCGCAACGAAAAACATCTTTCTTTTAATGATATCCAGCCCAAATCCTGTATCATTTCTGCGACACACCCTCCCATATTTCGCGATAATACAAAACGTGCTGCGCTTCTTTGATCTTTTTCGATGCACTCCGTCAGTCCTATCTGGTAAGGATCCCACACCGCGCAGCAATATTCTAAAAGAGAACGGACAAGCGAAGTGTAGGCAGTCTCCTTAGTCGATCTGTTACATTTTCTAAGTGTCCTGCCAAAAAAACGCAGTTTTTCGTCAGCCTTCCCCACAACATTTTCAATGTGTTCCTTCCAATTTATGTTGTTCGTAACTGTAATACCTAGGTACTGTATTTAGTTGAATTTATCGTGTAACCGAAGTTTAACCAATTCCTTTTAGCACTCATATGGAGAACTTCACACTTTTCGTTATTTAGGGTCAACTGTCAATTTTCGCACCATTCAGATATCTTTTCTAAATCGTTTTGCAGTTTGTTTTGATCTTCTGATGACTTTATTAGTCGATAAACGACAACATCATTTACAAACAACCGAAGACGGCTGCTCACATTTTCTCCCAATTCGTTTATATAGATAAGGAACAGCAAAGGGCCTATAACACTACCTTTGGGAACGCCATAAATCACTTCTGTTTTACTCGATGACTTTCCGTCAATTACTACGAACAGTGACCTCTCTGACAGGAAATTTTAAATGCAGTCACATAACTGAGACGATATTCCATAAGCTCACAATTTCACTACCAGTCGCTCGCGTGGTACAGTGTCAAAAGCCTTCCGGAAATCCAGAAATATGGAATCGTTCTGAAATCCATTGGTAGGTATTTCTTTACCATTGTTACACAGTATCTCTTTTTACACGAACTGGCTCGGCAATGAATGTTTGGAGTCGAACTCGTATGTGACATGCTCAGTCGGCCCCCAGAACTGACATTTACAACCTGCTCGTTGCACTCCAGGCGATGTAGAAAAATAAATACTTTTGGTGGTCTCGGAAGACAGCGCGGCCTCCGGTAACGCTGTGCAGACGCTCCCGGTGTTTACACGGCGCGACCCTGGCGGCGAGGCGAGCACCTGGAGCCAACCGGACTCCACATGTGACCCACATGCGTCGCTCATCTCCGCGGGGCGGCAAGGCCGGCCGCCGGCCTCCCCGCGAAGCTACGGGGCGCTGCCGGCCGCTGTGCAAACACTGGCCGCGCCGTGACTCGCCACCCGTGGACTCTGGCACCGTCTCAGCGCTCTCTGCTGCCTCTCCAAGTAGACACGCCGTCCTCGCACGTTTCCGTCTTCTGTATACTACAGGGCAGAAGGCGTAGATAACATTCCTACAGAATTCCTGGAATCATTGGGGAACTGACAACCGATGTGTTGTTGTTGTGGTCTTCAGTGCTTAGACTGGTTTGATGTAGCTCTCCTTGCTACTCTATCCTGCGCAAGCTTCTTCATCTCCCAGTACTTACTTCTACCTACATCCTTCTGAATCTGCTTAGTGTATTCATCTCGACGAGTTTTACCCTCCACGCTGCCCTCCAATGCTAAAGTGGTGATCCCTTGATGCCTCAGAACATGTCCTACCACCAGTCCCTTCTTCTTGTCAAGTTGTGCCACAAACTTCTCTTCTCCCCTATTCTATTCAATACCTCCTCATTACTTATGTGATCTACCCATCTAATCTTCAGCATTCTTCTGTAGCACCACATTTCGAAAGCTTCTATTCTCTTTTTGTCTAAACTATTTATCGTGCACGTTTCACTTCCATACATGGCTACACTCCATACAAATACTTTCAAAAACGACTTCCTGAAACTTAAATCTATATTCGATGTTAACAAATTTCTCTTCTTCAGAAACGCTTTCCTTGGCATTGCCAGTCTACATTTTATATCCTCTCTACTTCGACCATCATCAGTTATTTTGCTCCCCAAATAGCAAAACTCCCTTACTACTTTGTCTCATTTCCTAATCTAATTCCCTCAACATCACCCGACTTAATTAGGCTACATTCCATTATCCTCGTTTTGATTTTGTTGATGTTCATCTTATACCCTCATTTCAAGACACTGCCCATTCCGTTCAACTGCTCATCCAAGTCCTTTGCTGTCTCTGACAGAATTACAATGTCATCGGCGAACCTCAAAGTTTTTATTTCTTCTCCATGGATTTTAATACCTACACCGAACTTTTCTTTTGTTTCCTTTACTACTTGCTCAATATGCAGATTGAATAACATCGGGGAGAGGCTACAACCCTGTCTCACTCCCTTCCCAACCACTACTTCCCTTTCGTGCCCCTCGACTCTTATACCTGCCATCTGGTTTCTGTACGAATTGTAAATAGCCTTTCACTCGCTGTTTTTTACCCCCTTCCACCTTTAGAATTTCAAAGAGAGTATTCCAGTAAACATTGTCAAAAGCTTTCTCTAAGTCTACAAATGCTAGAAACGTAGGTTTGCCTTTTCTTAATATAGTTTCTAAGATAAGTCGTAGGGTCAGTATTGCCTCACGTGTTCCCATATTTCTACGGAATCCAAACTGATCCTCCCCGAGGTCGGCTTCTACCAGTTTTTCCATCCGTCTGTAAAGAATTCGCTTTAGTATTCTGCAGCTGTGACTTATTAAACTGATAGTTCGGTAATTTTCACATCTGTCAACAACCGATGGATTATTCAATTTAGCGAGTGAAATCAATGAGACTGGAGACTTTCAGAAGAATATAATCAATACTATGCCGATCATATCGAAGGCAGATAAACAGAGATCTATCGTACAGAAAGATTAACCGTTCATGTATGCATTTTACTGACCAGAATAATACGTACATCAATGGAAAAAAAACTAAGGATCTCTTAGATGATCAGTTTAGCTTCAGGTAGTAGAAAATTAGTCCTGATATTGAGCTTAATAATGGAGGCAAGACTTGATTAAAAAAAACTACATTCGTCATAGGATTTTTTGTTGATGTTCATCTTATATCCTCCTTTCAAGACACTGTCCATTCCGTTCAACTGCTCTTCCAACTCCTTTGCTGTCTCTGACAGAATTACAGTGTCATCGGCGAACCTCAAAGTTTTTATTTCTTCTCCATGGATTTTAATTCCTACTCCGAATTTTTCTTTTGTTTCCTTTTCTGCTTGCTCAATATACACATTGAATAACATCCTGGATAAGCTACAACCCTGTCTCACTCCCTTCCCAACCACTACATCCCTTTCGTGCCCCTCGACTCTTATACCTGCCATCTGGTTTCTGTACGAATTGTAAATAGCCTTTCACTCGCTGTTTTTTACCCCTTCCACCTTTAGAATTTCAAAGAGAGTATTCCAGTCAACATTGTCAAAAGCTTTCTCTAAGTCTACAAAAGCTAGAAACGTAGGTTTGCCTTTTTAATATAGCTTCTAAGATAAGTCGTAGGGTCAGTATTGCCTCACGTGTTCCCATATTTCTACGGAATCCAAACTGATCTTCCCCGAGGTCGGCTTCTACCAGTTTTTCCATTCGTCTGTAAAGAATTCGCTTTAGTATTCTGCAGCTGTGACTTATTAAACTGATAGTTCGGTAATTTTCACATCTGTCAACAACCGATGGATTATTCAATTTAGCGAGTGAAATCAATGAGACTGGAGACTTTCAGAAGAATATAATCAATACTATGCCGATCATATCGAAGGCAGATAAACAGAGATCTATCGTACAGAAAGATTAACCGTTCATGTATGCATTTTACTGACCAGAATAATACGTACATCAATGGAAAAAAAACTAAGGATCTCTTAGATGATCAGTTTAGCTTCAGGTAGTAGAAAATTAGTCCTGATATTGAGCTTAATAATGGAGGCAAGACTTGATTAAAAAAAACGACATTCGTCATAGGATTTTTTGTTGATGTTCATCTTATCTCCTCCTTTCAAGACACTGTCCATTCCGTTCAACTGCTCTTCCAAGTCCTTTGCTGTCTCTGACAGAATTACAGTGTCATCGGCGAACCTCAAAGTTTTTATTTCTTCTCCATGGATTTTAATTCCTACTCCGAATTTTTCTTTTGTTTCCTTTTCTGCTTGCTCAATATACAGATTGAATAACATCCTGGATAAGCTACAACCCTGTCTCACTCCCTTCCCAACCACTACTTCCCTTTCGTGCCCCTCGACTCTTATACCTGCCATCTGGTTTCTGTACGAATTGTAAATAGCCTTTCACTCGCTGTTTTTTACCCCTTCCACCTTTAGAATTTCAAAGAGAGTATTCCAGTCAACATTGTCAAAAGCTTTCTCTAAGTCTACAAATGCTAGAAACGTAGGTTTGCCTTTTCTTAATATAGCTTCTAAGATAAGTCGTAGGGTCAGTATTGCCTCACGTGTTCCCATATTTCTACGGAATCCAAACTGATCTTCCCCGAGGTCGGCTTCTACCAGTTTTTCCATTCGTCTGTAAAGAATTCGCTTTAGTATTCTGCAGCTGTGACTTATTAAACTGATAGTTCGGTAATTTTCACATCTGTGAACAACCGATAGATTATTCAGTTTAGCGAGTGGAATCAATGAGACTGGAGACTTTCGGAAGAATATCATCCACACAGAAGACAGATAAACAGAGATCTATCGTACAGGAAGATTAACCGTTAATGCATGCATTTTAGTGACCAGAATAATACGTACTTCAATGGAAAATAAAACTAAGAATCTCTTAGATGATCAGTTTAGCTTCAGCTAGTAGAAAGTTAGTTCTGATATTGTGCTTGATAATGGAGGCAAGACTTTATTAAAAAAACGACATTCTTCATAGGATTTTTCGATCAAGAAAAAGCGTTTGACAACCTAAAATGGGAAAGAACAATATTATACAGTATGAAAAACAAACAAAAGGGAATAATAAAAATGGAAAACCGAGGCAGATATAGGTTATGTTTGCTTGGCTAGGTACCACAGTGCTAGTATAATTTTTGAATGAAACCACGGCCGCCATTCGGTAGTAATTTTTTACGCTTATTTATTTCACTATGGTGATTTCAGCTGTAAAGTCATTTTCAAGTGCAGTGATGAAAAAGCCACTACTATTGTAAGTAGACTTTTTAGTTTTTTTATTGGTAACGCCACGTAGCGCTCTTTATGAAAATCACTGGCTGTACTGTGTGCAGTCTGTGGCTAGTTTGCATTGTTGTCTGCCATTGTAGCGTTGGGCAGTTGGCTGTTAACAGCGCATAGCGTTGCGCAGTTGGAGGTGAGCCGCCAGCAGTGGTGGATGTGGGGAGAAAGATGGCGGAGTTTTGAAATTTGTAAGACTGGATGTCATGAACTGCTATATATATTATGACTATTAAGGTAAATACATTGTTTGTTCTCTATTAAAATCTTTCATTTGCTAACTATGCCTATCAGTAGTTAATGCCTTCCGTAGTTTGAATCTTTTATTTAGCTGGCAGTAGTGGCGCTCGCTGTATTGCTGTAGTTCGAGTAACGAAGATTTTTGTGAGGTAAGTGATTTGTGAAAGGTATAGGTTAATGTTAGTCAGGGCCATTCTTTTGTAGGGATTTTTGAAAGTCAGATTGCGTTGCGCTAAAAATATTGTGTGTCAGTTTAAGCACAGTAATTGATTAATTTTTCTGGGGGGGACGTTTCATATGTCGACCCTTAGCCGAGGATACCTCACTGGAATCTTCTGATATTTTCTTGTAGTTTGTGTAATTAGTATAGATTTTGATTATTGCTAGGGCGTAATTGTAGAGAGAATCTCCTTTGTAGTTGCAGGCTTTCATTGTTGTACAGTAAAAAGAGTTTTGGCATGCATGTAAATTTGCACCAAGTATTTCACAGCTGCGCTTGCAATTAACTATATATTTTTTTCAGTGCTGTGTTAATGTGTTCTCTTATTTTTGCTCTACAAATTGTGCTTTTCTGTGTCATCATGTGAAATATTGTGACAATAATGGCGTGTGAAAAACGTAATACTAGGTTCCAAAGTAAACTTAGAAATGACAGTGAAGACGAAAGCAGTGTGTTAGCGCCACCATGTAATGAATTAACTAATGTTCAAAGTAGTAATTTGGTAATTGTGCATAGGGAAATGGAGCGAGCTGCAAATAATGGTGTAGGCAGTGAAACAATTAGTGAACGGGGAAGCATTATCGATCGATCGGTCGGCAACAGCTCGCCTCAGGATTCCGAAATGACAGGACACTATCTTGCAAATACTGTAGATTCAGGTTTTGCGTCCTCACCGTTTTCTCAAATAAACACATTTTCTGCTTTTCAAAATGCGAATATTGCCGGTTCAAATGCACTGCCTCATAGCACTGAGGAACATGTTTCAGACACCAATGCATTGTTATTACAGTTAATGCAACAAATGGGACAAAGGCTACAAAAGTTAGACACAACGCTCGAACAAAATCAGAAACAAATGGGTCAAAATCTTCAAAAGTTAGACACAATGGAACAAAATCTTCACACCAGACTTGAACAAACACGTGAAGATTTAACTACTGAGTTACATAAAATCGAATCGAAATGTCAAAAAGTCTGTAACGACGTAAAAACACAAATTTGTGAGCATTTCCAACCTATTTTTTCGCGTTATGAAAATGCATTACAGAATCACGAAGCAGCCATAAAAGAACTGCAAACTATTGTTCATGAAAATCTCGACACCTTGCAAGCTAAAATTGACTCAGTTGCATCTACCGATTCGGTTATGCAACTTGCAAAAACTCAGGAAAACTTAAAGGACACAGTAGATACGATTTCAACACAAATGGACACTCTGAAACTTGGTTCAGAAAAACACACAGAGGAAATAATTTCACTAACGGATAACGTAGCCGAACTTTCAGATCAGTTCACTAACTTATCTACAAAGGTAGATGATGATCTGAACGACACAAGACCTGTAGCCTTCACAGACACTGAAGAGTATGAACAAATTAGAAAATTCAAGCAAAATCAAAATCAAATTAATACACAGTACAAAAGAGAAATCCGAGAAGTACAAGATCAGTTGGCACAAGTAATACAAGAATTACATATTTCAGAGGACACTCGCGCTCCAGTATGGGAAGAGGGACATAGAAATACGGAACAACCACAAAATAATAACACAGGACACTTCGGAAATTATGAAAGAAATTGGCAAGGTGCACCGAATTTTGAAATGGAACCGCCGAAACGACGTAACAATGACCGATATGCGACTCGCCGACATGATCATTTTGACTATAAGCTGTTCATTACTACACGTAAATTTAAAACATTTAAGAATTCTGGCAACGACATTCATCCACAAGCGTGGCTTTATCAATTCTCTCATTGTTTTCCTCCCAACTGGTCATTAGAGCACAGATTAGAATTTATGTGTGGCTATTTAGAGAACGAACCAGCTGTGAGAATGTGATCGGTCATTCACGATTGTCACAGTGAAGCAGAATTTTACCATGCCTTCCTCTCAGCATATTGGTCTCAAGCTACACCAGACCGAGTAAAACATAGCATCATAAAGATGAAACATTTCGAACAATCTGAATTTTCCAGTCTTATGAAATATTTTGAAGACATGTTGCATAAGAATCAGTATCTTTCAAACCCATACAGCCCCTCAGAACTCATCCGCATTTGCTTAATCAAATTGCCTGAACATTTACGACATATTATTTTAGCAGGTCGTTGCAAAGACGACATTGAAGCTTTTCAGGGACTGTTACAAGAATTGGAAATTGACTGACAATCGCCGAACGCGAAAACAGGAGCACAAAAATTACAGGTCACATCCGTCACAATTCCGCGATGACAGAAATAATAAATGGACACGACAAGGCTATTCTCACAATACAAGTCGTGACCAAAAAAGACACCACCCATATGACAACCGTTGGCAGAGTAGTAATAATTACAGGGAAAGGTCACCTCTCCGCGGTAGTGACTATCACAGAGACAATCATAGAAACAGACAACATGGTAACCAGAACTATTTTTATCAAGGGAGACAGAAAGATTTCAGACACAACAGTTCAGCGCACAGTTGCGATTCAGGAAGAAATTCTTCACCACGCGACCGACATGACAACAGACGATATGATCGTAACGACAGACCTGAATTGCATCAGAACTGGCGGGATTCAAACAGAGCAGGGCCCTCTCGACAAGGTGAATTTGTAGAAGTTAGGCCTCCTAATACCAATAACGACGCGCGCCAACAAAGAGACAGACAATGACTCGCACCGCAGGCAGCCACGTGCGCTGGATGGCTCAGAGAAAAATAACATACACTCCTGGAAATTGAAATAAGAACACCGTGAATTCATTGTCCCAGGAAGGGGAAACTTTATTGACACATTCCTGGGGTCAGATACATCACATGATCACACTGACAGAACCACAGGCACATAGACACAGGCAACAGAGCATGCACAATGTCGGCACTAGCACAGTGTATATCCACCTTTCGCAGCAATGCAGGCTGCTATTCTCCCATGGAGACGATCGTAGAGATGCTGGATGTAGTCCTGTGGAACGGCTTGGCATGCCATTTCCACCTGGCGCCTCAGTTGGACCAGCGTTCGTGCTGGACGTGCAGACCGCGTGAGACGACGCTTCATCCAGTCCCAAACATGCTCAATGGGGGACAGATCCGGAGATCTTGCTGGCCAGGGTAGTTGACTTACACGTTCTAGAGCACGTTGGGTGGCACGGTATACATGCGGACGTGCATTGTCCTGTTGGAACAGCAAGTTCCCTTGCCGGTCTAGGAATGGTAGAACGATGGGTTCGATGACGGTTTGGATGTACCGTGCACTATACAGTGTCCCCTCGACGATCACCAGTGGTGTACGGCCAGTGTAGGAGATCGCTCCCCACACCATGATGCCGGGTATTGGCCCTGTGTGCCTCGGTCGTATGCAGTCCTGATTGTGGCGCTCACCTGCACGGCGCCAAACACGCATACGACCATCATTGGCACCAAGGCAGAAGCGACTCTCATCGCTGAAGACGACACGTCTCCATTCGTCCCTCCATTGACGCCTGTCGCGACACCACTGGAGGCGGGCTGCACGATGTTGGGGCGTGAGCGGAAGACGTCCTAACGGTGTGCGGAACCGTAGCCCAGCTTCATGGAGACGGTTGCGAATGGTCCTCGCCGATACCCCAGGAGCAACAGTGTCCCTAATTTGCTGGGAAGTGGCGGTGCGGTCCCCTACGGCACTGCGTAGGATCCTACGGTCTTGGCGTGCATCCGTGCGTCGCTGCGGTCCGGTCCCAGGTCGACGGGCACGTGCACCTTCCGCCGACCACTGGCGACAACATCGATGTACTGTGGAGACCTCACGCCCCACGTGTTGGGCAATTCGGCGGTACGTCCACCCGGCCTCCCGCATGCCCACTATACGCCCTCGCTCAAAGTCCGTCAACTGCACATACGGTTCACGTCCACGCTGTCGCGGCATGCTACCAGTGTTAAAGACTGCGATGGAGCTCCGTATGCCACGGCAAACTGGCTGACACTGACGGTGGCGGTGCACAAATGCTGCGCAGCTAGCGCCATTCGACGGCCAACACTGCGGTTCCTGGTGTGTCCGCTGTGCCGTCCGTGTGATCATTGCTTGTACAGCCCCCTCGCAGTGTCCGGAGCAAGTATGGTGGGTCTGACACACCGGTGTCAATGTGTTCTTTTTTCCATTTCCAGGAGTGTAGAAGCTAACCTTGAGAAAAATTCCAGTATTCTTTATCGACGTATACCGCATGATAATTGCGTTTGCCATAAAACTTTTCACTTCACATTTCTAGTATGCTTTGTTAGACTTAGAAACTGTTAACGTGCAACAATGTTTGAAGTTAAATATCCAGTCAAAAACCAAGAGAACTTATTTAAACACAAATTACGAATGCATTGTTATTGTGAACAGACGACACAGTGTTATTGTGTGTGTACATTCTTGCTTGTTAGTTGCACGATTATGTAACGACTATAAGGCTCACATACTTAGAACATTTACCAGTACTGCTAATGAGATTTTAATGCAACATTTTGGTTTACTTGAAAATACATTCTGGATTTTAAGTACTTTCTGTGAGATACCAGATGACACAGTGGTTAATTTATGTGACAGCTACACGATTTTATCATGACGCTAGTAATGAGTGACAATTTACAATGTTGCTTTTGCGGTGTTTCTGTTTTATATCTGCAGAGTTTTTCTGTATTATTCTGGAAAGTAAAACATGGTTTAGTAGTAACTTTTGTGGTATAGCTACATTGAGACTGCCTTTTCCGTAGCACAACAATACGTTACATTATAGTACTTTCCTGATCACGGTAAGGTACGTAATAACTACGATACCTATACGCAAAGAATTTCACTTTTGTTTATGATGAGGTAAGTACATTGACTTCTGCAGAACTTAGCTTTCTGAGGACGATAACTACGACACTTCCACAGAGATTATCTTACAACAAGACGGACAGTTTAGCGCTACAGTACACGTATTTGAGTGATTAATTATGTACTTAAAACATTTATTTTTAAAGATATTTGAAGTACAATGATACAAAGTTTTTCCGTGATACATTTCATTCCATTGCAATAATCTGTAACACCTGAGGGTATAAGTACATTAATCCTCAGGGGGGTACACGCTTACTTTGTGTACCATGTGTTTGGCAAGCACAAGGATCCCTAGCTAATATGGTATTTGCTTATACAACTTTACACATCGGTACCATATTTCTCTAACACAGAATTACACAGCTATCTGATTATTTAACAGAGAAAGAAACATTTTTTTTTACTTCTTCAGTGACAGATGTTTACGTAATTACACAGATGGATAACTTTACACTTATGAAATTGTATTTCGTCTGTACTTTGTGAACTGTTCATATCCTTTCAGAACCATTGTGATACAACGAGGGCTTTGAATGATATATTTGGTATGGGATCATGATTTTTAAAGTACGTTTGAGGTAGATGACACTATTGAAATGAGCAGAGAATTTCGTTTTAGGTTTTGAGGTTATAGGAGGAAGCTATGACGATTTTAAGAATTGATTGAGATGTTATGATATTTTTATGACGACGATATGTATTATGCTGTTGAGGTATGTTTATGATCAATAAGCTGAGAATCGTACTTTAAAGAGTTATGAAATGTGTGTACATGCGTGAATGTATCACAATGCCGCAAAAATTTTTTGGACTCTGTTATATTGATAGGATTTTGTTTCTACACATTTGCAATGCAAATTCTCGACCTGTGAAATTTTTTATATGAGACTGTCACTGTAGTGCAAACTGCTGTCGTAAATATTTAGGTAAGAAAGTTGAGTGACCTGCACGTAATGCGTCGTGGCCGCCCAGTTGTGCCACCTGCATGGAGAAAAAGCCATTAGTGTGTGCGTTTCAGCGGCACAGGTAGAAAAAAAAAGGAGGCCATTATCCTCGCTATTGACATTTCTTTGTAGAAAGCATCGCAAATACGACACGCTCAAACTTGAAAACATATGATTATACTGTGGAGCTCTTAATTTATGATATTTACTAAAATGCCTAATGAAATGATGAGAAACATTTTACATCTATTGTCTTTCTAGTTGAGAGATTGCTCATTTTGTTTAATATCAGGTTTCTAGCTGCACTGCAGCATTGGTTAAAATAAAATTTAATAGATGTACTAATATAGATATTTTATGCCTGCAGATCCAAAAACAGTAATTTTATGATCTATTTCCAAAAAAACAAGGGAGCACAAAAAGACATTTCCCTTCACAGGAATTGCATACATAATTTTTGTCAATGACTGGTAACTTTTTAGTAGTGTAAGTTAAGGTGATGCATCACTCTAGTATTAAGTTGTGACATAGGTATTAAACATGCCCATTTTTACTGTAATATTTTTTCTGCTTGAGCTATGCCATGTTTAGATATAAGTTATTGCATTTGCTGCTGCTGTTTGCCAGTCATAGTGCTACTAAATTTCACTTTGCATTACTCTGTTAAGCCAGTTTTACTACTGATTTATTTTTCTTGTTTGCTGCTCATTGCCTTATATTAGTTGTAATATTTCTGCTTGCTTTGCCAATTTGAATTTTTTGTCTTTGCTGTTTGTGTTAATTGTTTTGTGCTGCTGCATTGCCTCGTCCCTTAGTTTAGCATCTGAGCTCAGTAGATTTAACTTAGCTTAAGATGGGGTAGACTATATAAGAGAACGAGTTGTGATGAATGGAAAGAAATGCATTGAGAAGCTATAAGAAAATGGTTTGGCCAAAAAAGTATTTTGAAAGAGGATATGAACAAAAAAGTAGGATTTACGGACAACAGGTTTAGGTAGGATTTTCTTGGAAATAAATGATGAGGTAAGATAATGGAAAATAAATAATGAGGTAAGAAATATGTGAACATATAAATACAGAAAGCATGCTTCGATAGGATTTTTTTGGTGGAAACAAATGTTGAAATAAGACAAAAGATCTATGGAATGAAGTTTTGGGTCGGACTGCAGTATCAAACGTCACACTGAATACAAACCCTGTCCTGATTTTCTGTGTTATTACATTGTGTGATTTGTGTTTTTCCTGTCTTTATGTGTTTATCTAGTAAGAGTTATGTTGTAGAATTTTCCTGATAATATGTAATTGTAAAGATGTTTAAACATTATTTATTCTGTTTTGTTTCAATGCTCATATGGGAAACTAATGTTTCGAAAACTATTCACATTATTTTATATACACTCCTGGAAATTGAAATAAGAACACCGTGAATTCATTGTCCCAGGAAGGGGAAACTTTATTGACACATTCCTGGGGTCAGATACATCACATGATCACACTGACAGAACCACAGGCACATAGACACAGGCAACAGAGCATGCACAATGTCGGCACTAGTACAGTGTATATCCACCTTTCGCAGCAATGCAGGCTGCTATTCTCCCATGAAGACGATCGTAGAGATGCTGGATGTAGTCCTGTGGAACGGCTTGCCATGCCATTTCCACCTGGCGCCTCAGTTGGACCAGCGTTCGTGCTGGACGTGCAGACCGCGTGAGACGACGCTTCATCCAGTCCCAAACATGCTCAATGGGGGACAGATCCGGAGATCTTGCTGGCCAGGGTAGTTGACTTACACGTTCTAGAGCACGTTGGGTGGCACGGGATACATGCGGACGTGCATTGTCCTGTTGGAACAGCAAGTTCCCTTGCCGGTCTAGGAATGGTAGAACGATGGGTTCGATGACGGTTTGGATGTACCGTGCACTATTCAGTGTCCCCTCGACGACCAGTGGTGTACGGCCAGTGTAGGAGATCGCTCCCCACACCATGATGCCGGGTGTTGGCCCTGTGTGCCTCGGTCGTATGCAGTCCTGATTGTGGCGCTCACCTGCACGGCGCCAAACACGCATACGACCATCATTGGCACCAAGGCAGAAGCGACTCTCATCGCAGAAGACGACACGTCTCCATTCGTCCCTCCATTCACGCCTGTCGCGACACCACTGGAGGCGGGCTGCACGATGTTGGGGCGTGAGCGGAAGACGGCCTAACGGTGTGCGGGACCGTAGCCCAGCTTCATGGAGACGGTTGCGAATGGTCCTCGCCGATACCCCAGGAGCAACAGTGTCCCTAATTTGCTGGGAAGTGGCGGTGCGGTCCCCTACGGCACTGCGTAGGATCCTACGGTCTTGGCGTGCATCCGTGCGTCGCTGCGGTCCGGTCCCAGGTCGACGGGCACGTGCACCTTCCGCCAACCACTGGCGACAACATCGATGTGCTGTGGAGACCTCACGCCCCACGTGTTGAGCAATTCGGCGGTACGTCCACCCGGCCTCCCGCATGTCCACTATACGCCCTCGCTCAAAGTCCGTCAACTGCACATACGGTTCACGTCCACGCTGTCGCGGCATGCTACCAGTGTTAAAGACTGCGATGGAGCTCCGTATGCCACGGCAAACTGGCTGACACTGACGGCGGCGGTGCACAAATGCTGCGCAGCTAGCGCCATTCGACGGCCAACACCGCGGTTCCTGGTGTGTCCGCTGTGCCGTCCGTGTGATCATTGCTTGTACAGCCCTCTCGCAGTGTCCGGAGCAAGTATGGTGGGTCCATTTCCAGGAGTGTATTTACTTATGTCATTATTCCTGTAACACTGATGTATATGATTAATTCTATTATTTTGTAAAGCCTGTATTACTACAAATGTTATCTGTATTATTATGTTTTAATGATGTTTTCTGTATCTTTGTAATTGTATAATCATGTTATAAATTTGTAATGGACACCAGTTCAGCAAATTAAGTAGCTAGTAAGCATTCATTTCCGTGCACAGGTTTCTGTTGGTCATAGTATATGCACAATATGTGATAAGTTGGGACCGTTAGTGTTTGCACGTGTGTTGATAATTCAGCAAGGGACTGGTTAACAGCATTGCTGATTCTAAGGTCATTTCAAACAAATTTTTTGTGAGTGGACATGTGGTGGTTTATGGACTTGCTATATTCTCCGCAAGACTCTTCGATGGTGATTGTGCACCTGCACAGTCGCAACAGACGGCTGCTGGCCGTCTCTACAAGGACTACAGTGGGTGTGCATCTTTGATGGCCCACCAGCGCCATTATTTCTACAAGGACTACAGTGGGTCTGCACGTTTGATGGCACACCAATACCGTAATCTCTACCAGGACTACAGTGGGTCTACTCTGTGATGACCTACCGACCAGTATTCTTTAAAACTTCGACTGACTCTGCGGTGGGTTTGTTCTGTTGTGGCCCATTACCTGTCTGCATGTCGAGAGTCAGCACTGTCTTTCCGTTGGAAGGACAACACTACTTCTTCAAGACTGCATGGAAATCCACTACTTCCGTGTGCATTTTCTTTTACTTCTCAGACTTTGAGAAAAACACTGCTATTTTACTGTGATGAATGATCAGGACTGTCTTTATAGACTGTGGGAAAATTTTAACTTTTGACCAACATTGTATCAATGAGAGTGGGCATTTGATTTATTTGTTATTCTAATGATGAAAATTTTTTTCAAATCTGTATTGGCCACTGCCCAAAACAATTTGTAAAATTTTTTGTGGGGAGCATTGGGGCTATGTAAGTAGACTGTTTAGTTTTTTTATTGGTAACGCCACGTAGCGCTCTTTATGAAAATCACTGGCTGTACTGTGTGCAGTCTGTGGCTAGTTTGCATTGTTGTCTGCCATTGTAGCGTTGGGGAGTTGGCTGTTAACAGCGCATAGCGTTGCGCAGTTGGAGGTGAGCCGCCAGCAGTGGTGGATGTGGGGAGAGAGATGGCGGAGTTTTGAAATTTGTAAGACTGGATGTCATGAGCTGCTATATATATTATGACTATTAAGGTAAATACATTGTTTGTTCTCTATTAAAATCTTTCATTTGCTAACTATACCTATCAGTAGTTAGTGCCTTCCGTAGTTTGAATCTTTTATTTAGCTGGCAGTAGTGGCGCTCGCTGTATTGCTGTAGTTCGAGTAACGAAGATTTTTGTGAGGTAAGTGATTTGTGAAAGGTATAGGTTAATGTTAGTCAGGGCCATTCTTTTGTAGGGATTTTTGAAAGTCAGATTGCGTTGCGCTAAAAATATTGTGTGTCAGTTTAAGCTCAGTCCTGTACAATTGTTCTAAGGGGACGTTTCATATAAAAATGTTTGAGTGACATATTGTCGCTGGAACATTACAAAACACAAAGGGAGTGGACAAAAATACGGAAACTGTCATGTATGAGGCGGAACTACGGCCCTCATGGAAAAAGGTTGACCCGGCTGAGTAACGCAATTTGACTCTTAATTTGATCACGAAGTGTGGCCATTAATTGCACGCGTTGATGACGTAGGCTGACGTGACGATCAACGAACTATGCTTGACGGGCTGTATCTGGAACATCTTAAACAATGTTCAAATGTGTGTGAAATCTTATGGGACTTAACTGCTAAGGTCAGCAGTCCCTAAGCTTACACATTAATTAACCTAAATTATCCTAAGGACAAACACACACACCCCCATGCCCGATGGAGGACTCGAACCTCCGCCAGGACCAGCCGCACAGTCCATTACTGCAACGCCCCAGACCACTCGGCTAATTCCGCGCGGCTGGAACATCTTAGGTGATTAGAAAGTTAGTAAGGAATACAATTAAATACTTGGCTTTAATTCAGCATCAGCGATGAACGTCGATCTTGAATTTGTACAATAATATTCACAAGTGCAGTTATAGACTGAACTGCCAATACTTCTTTACAATTCTGATTGCTTCACACATATATCAACCGTCAATGCATAAACTGTATGTGGCGCCTGACTAGGTCGTAGCTACTGACGTAGCTGAAGGCTACGCTAACTAGCGTCTCTGCAAATGAGCTCTCTGAAGCTATAATAAGTGAACCATTCCTATTAAAGTCTGCTGTACAACTGGCCAGTGCGCTAGCTTGCAAGACCAGCTGAGTGGTGGCGCTCAGTCTGCTAGCGTCCACAGTGGCGACTCGCGGGTCCGATGTGTACTGACGGACCGCGGTCGGTTTGAAGCCGACAACCTAGCAAGTGTGGTGCCTTGCGGTGACACCACAGAAACGTCAGAAACGCAACACATTACCACGCCTAATTAGGTGCAGGAAAGCTGATGGCAATCAATGCCGCTTTCTGTCCTCTTGGAGTGGATACATATACTACCTGTATAGTTTTCAGGGGGATCTTTATTGTTAATCCTGCAAAACAGTGGCAAACCTAGGTAACGGTGATAGAGGTGGCCAGCGATCACGCGCCCTTCTCTCGGAAGAAGATCACGAAGGGTCAACAATACTGAGCTCTGGTGACTGTGACGGCAAAGGAATATACGAAAATTCCTCCTCGTGTTCACAAAACCAGTTCTGCATGATCAGAACTCTGTTGTGAACAGGGGCGCTGTCATATTGATACATAGCAGCACCATTTGGGAAAAAAACTCTGTATCATGCTGTGGACCTGGTCAGCAAAAATGGTCCATAACCGTCGGCAGTAATGCCACCTTTCAGAGTACCCATGGAGCTCATGGAATACAGCCATATGGCTGCCGAAATCATCACTGGATCCATGCCTGTTTCATTCGTGCGACGTAAACATGAACAGAAGTTCGAAACAATGTGAAACAAGTCTAATGCCGGCAAGTGATTTTCTTCTATTCCTCCATAGAACTGATGTTACGGTTTCGGCACCATGTTTTCCTTTTACGCGCATTTGCCTCACTCGTGGGTACTTTTGTAGTTAGAGCTCGCCCTGCAACTTCCAGCTTGAGGAGTCCCTACATGATGTTTTGGCGCTAACAGGATGCGCGGGTGCACCATTCAGTTCTGCAGTCCTACAGTGGCTTGTGCAGCTGTCGTCCTCTTATTTTTCGTCTCGTTCTTCTTCGGCGATCGTCTGTCACGATCAGCACAATTTCATCCGCGTTGTGACTTGGCGCATGATGTACCGGGTGATCAAAAAGTCGGTATAAATTTGAAAACTGAATAAATCACGGAATAACGTAGATAGAGAGGTAAAAATTGACACACATGCTTGGAATGACATGGGGTTTTATTAGAACCAAAAAAATACAAAAGTTCACAAAGTGTCCGACAGATGGCGCTTCATCTGATCAGAATAGCGATAATTAGCATAACAAAGTAAGACAAAGCAAAGATGATGTTCTTTACAGGGAATGCTCAATATGTCCACCATCATTCCTCAACAATAGCTGTAGTCGAAGAATAATGTTGTGAACAGCACTGTAAAGCATGTCCGCAGTTATGGTGAGGCATTGGCGTCAGATGTTGTCTTTCAGCATCACTAGAGATGTCGGTCGATCACGATATACTTCGACTTCAGGTAACCCCAAAGCCAATAATCGCACGGACTGAGGTCTGGGGACCTGGGAGGCCAAGCATGACGAAAGTGGCGGCTGAGCACACGATCATCACCAAATGATGCTCGCAAGAGATCTTTCACGCGTCTAGCAATTTTTTTTAACCCCATGTCACTCCAAGCATGTGTGTCAATTTTTACCTCTCTATCTACATTATTCCGCGGTTTATTAAGTTTTCAAATTCATACTGACTTTTTGATCACCCTGTATTTCCGTTTTCTATGTATGTGGCATAAATCTTCGAAACGGTGTTCCCTTGCTTAAGGAATCACCAACCATACAAACACCAAACATTTGTCGGCGTTCGAATTCACTCATCTCCGGCGTAATGCTCTCACAACTGCACAGAACACTTTTGTGACCACGACTGACACTTCCAAGTTCTGAGGACATCGCACAAGTGCCTTTGGTGGTCAAATACAACAGCCCAACCTGCAGACCTGGCTAGCATCTACATTTACGCTCAAGCACTCATGTAGGATGACAATATGAAAAAAAAAATCGTAAATTAGCTACAACAGTGTGCACATATTTTATTCAACATTTGAACGTGACTATAGATATTCTGATTTACGTTCTGACATGTTCGATATGCTTGCCATCATTGGCGATGATGTGGCGCAGATGAATAGCGAAATTCTGCACGACACGCTGAAGTGATGGAACATTGATGCTGTCAGTGACATCCTGAATGGCTGTTTCCAGCTCAGCATTGGTTTTGGGGTTATTGCTGTACGCCTTGTACGAGGGCAGTTCAATAAGTAATGCAATACATTTTTTTTCTCGGCCAATTTTGGTTGAAAAAACCGGAAATTTCTTGTGGAATATTTTCAAACGTTCCCGCTTCGTCTCGTATAGTTTCATTGACTTCCGACAGGTGGCAGCGCTGTACGGAGCTGTTAAAATGGCGTCTGTAACGGATGTGCGTTGCAAACAACGGGCAGTGATCGAGTTTCTTTTGGCGGAAAACCAGGGCATCTCAGATATTCATAGGCGCTTGCAGAATGTCTACGGTGATCTGGCAGTGGACAAAAGCACGGTGAGTCGTTGGGCAAAGCGTGTGTCATCATCGCCGCAAGGTCAAGCAAGACTGTCTGATCTCCCGCGTGCGGGCCGGCCGTGCACAGCTGTGACTCCTGCAATGGCGGAGCGTGCAAACACACTCGTTCGAGATGATCGTCGGATCACCATCAAACAACTCAGTGCTCAACTTGACATCTCTGTTGGTAGTGCTGTCACAATTGTTCACCAGTTGGGATATTCAAAGGTTTGTTCCCGCTGGGTCCCTCGTTGTCTAACCGAACACCATAAAGAGCAAAGGAGAACCATCTGTGTGGAATTGCTTGCTCGTCATGTGGCTGAGGGTGACAATTTCTTGTCAAAGATTGTTACAGGCGATGAAACATTGGTTCATCACTTCGAACCTGAAACAAAACGGCAATCAATGGAGTGGCGCCACACCCACTCCCCTACCAAGAAAAAGTTTAAAGCCATACCGTCAGCCGATAAAGTCATGGTCACAGTCTTCTGGGACACTGAAGGGGTTATTCTGTTCGATGTCCTTCCCCATGGTCAAACGATCAACTCTGAAGTGCATTGTGCTACTCTTCAGAAATTGAAGAAACGACTTCAGCGTGTTCGTAGGCACAAAAATCTGAACGAACTTCTCCTTCTTCATGACAACGCAAGACCTCACACAAGTCTTCGCACCCGAGAGGAGCTCACAAAACTTCAGTGGACTGTTATTCCTCATGCACCCTACAGCCCCGATCTCGCACCGTCGGATTTCCATATGTTTGGCCCAATGAAGGACGCAATCCGTGGGACGCACTACGCGGATGATGAAGAAGTTATTGATGCAGTACGACGTTGGCTCCGACATCGACCAGTGGAATGGTACCGCGCAGGCATACAGGCCCTCATTTCAAGGTGGCGTAAGGCCGTAGCATTGAATGGAGATTACGTTGAAAAATAGTGTTGTGTAGCTAAAAGATTGGGGAATAACCTGGTGTATTTCAATGCTGTATAAAACAACCCCTGTTTCAGAAAAAAATGTGTTGCATTACTTATTGAACTGCCCTTGTATTTAATATTGCCCCACAAAAACGAGTCGCATGTGCTCATATTCGGAGAATATGGAGGCCAATCAAAATGCATGCCTTGGCCTCTGGGTACCACAGAGCCAGAATGAGGTCCCCAGAATGCTCCTGCAGGACATCACTCTCCCGCTTCGATGGGGTCGAGCTCCGTCTTAGATGAACCACAACTTGTCGAAATGAGAGTCATTTTGGATAATCAGAATGAAATCATCTTCCAAAAACTTCATGTATCATTCGCTAGTCACCGTGCCATCTAGGAATATCGCACCGATTATTCCGTGACTCGACATTGCACACTACGTAGTCACTCGTTGAGGGTGAAGAGACTTCTCGATGGCGAAATGCGGTTTCTCAGTCCCCCAAATGCGCTAATTTTGCTCATTGACGAACCCATCAAAATGAAAGTGGGCTTCGTCGCTAAACCAAAACATACAGCGCATACCAATTCCCATCATTCCCTGCTGCAAACCGCGCAGTTAGAACGTCCTAACGCAAACGGTTCAGAAGTTACGACGATTTTATTTCATATAGTTCAATAATTGCCACCCTGTATCTCGCGGTGTTTTCCATATTTTTGGCCATCCTCTTTGGAATCTCGGAAATCATTGGGGAAAGTGGCAACTAAAATATTATTTAGTGTACGAGATGTGGCTAGAAAAAAACCGGACTAGTACTGGTGAAACAATAAAACGAATGCAATAAGGCTGAAAGTCGCGTGGCGTGTCACGTGACTCTCGCTCCGCCTACTGCTCGAGTTTCATCTGCCTCCTGCACTCAGTCTGCCCGTGGCGTCTGTTTTAAGTAGTTGACGTTTTGTCTGTGCGTCGGAAAATGTTGAGTGTACAGAAAGAACAGCGTGTTAACATCAAATTTTGTTTCAAACTAGGAAAATCTGCAAGTGAAACGTTTGTAATGTTACAACAAGTGTACGGCGATGATTGTTTATCGCGAACACAAGTGTTTGAGTGGTTTAAACGATTTAAAGATGGCCGCGAAGACACCAGTGATGACACTCGCACTGGCAGACCATTGTCAGCAAAAACTGATGCAAACATTGAAAAAATCGGTAAACTTGTTCGACAAGATCGCCGTTTAACAATCAGAGCAGTGTCTGAGTTAACAGGAGTTGACAAGGAAAGTGTTAGGCAGATTCTTCATGAAAGTTTCAACATGAACAAAGTGTGTTCAAAAATGGTTCCAAAGTGTCTCACAATTGAACAGAAGGAACGCTGAAGAATGATTTGTTCTGACGTCCTGGAAAACATTGAAAGTGATCCCACCTTCTTACAAAATGTTATTACTTGCGATGAATCGTGGTTTTTTACTTACGATCCCGAAACTAAACGCCAATCGATACATTGGAAAACTCCTGGTTCTCCACGACAAAAAAAAGCACCAATGTCAAAATCGAAATTCAAGGCAATGATGATTGTTTTTTTTGACATCAAAGGGATTGTGCACATTGATTGGGTACCAGAGGGACAAACAGTGAATCAGCATTACTACATTAGCGTCCTGACTACCCTACGTGAGCGAGTACGGAGAAAACGGAACGATTTGTGGAGAAAAAAGTCATGGATCCTTCACCAAGACAATGCCCCAGCTCACAGTGCGTTGTCAGTGAAGACGTTTTTGGCAAAACACAACATTCCCATCTTAGATCATCCACCCTACTTACCTAATTTGGCCCCCTGTGACTTTCTTCTTTTCCCTAAAGTCAAGTCAGCTTTGAAAGGAACTAGATTTGAGACTGTTGAAGCAGTAAAAGAAAAAGCGACGGAAGTAATGTATGGACTTACCGAAAATGATCTGCAGCATTGCTATGAACAGTGGAAAATTCGTATGGAGCGGTGTAGAGACCGAGGAGGAGAGTACATTGAAGGAGATAACATGAAATTGTAAATAATTGTAAATAAATGTTTTTTCCAGCATCAGTCCGGTTTTTTTTCTAGCCGCACCTCGTATTGTATAGATTTTATGAAGACTTCCGGAAAAATATCATCCGCACAACCGCAGTGATATCAAAGGCAAATCAATACGAGATCGCTAATGTTGACCATTAGTGCAACCATATTACTGACCAGTATAATATACAGATGAATGGAAAACAAAATAACAGAACAGTGGTGCTCAGAAGTGTTGCAAGGGTCGGCCTGGGGAGGAAACTCTAACAACAGTTTAGGTGCGGCAGGCAGCCAAGGATAAGATTAAGTAATCAGATGGCAACCCGACCAAGGGACGGCCGAAGGACCGACCAACAACCTAATCAGTTCCCTTCCACCTACCAACGGCACGCCAACGGAAAATGTCAGCCGAGGACGAAGATATCAATAGCAATACTTCAAAATTGCCGTCTAAAAACAGCCAAGGCACAATAACCACTTCAAATATGAACAACATCAAAGGCTGTCGAACTACACGCGGCACCGGACAGCATCAACACGGCGAGGGAACACACACTCGCTGCCCTGTCCCAACCGACCGACTGCCTACTCCAGTACGCAGACAGAACCAACATAACTGTTCAGTCGAAATTACAAAAGCTACACACAGTTCCACGTAAACACTTGCACCAAGAACTTCGACAATCCTAAAACCAATCACTGTGGAACAACAAGAAGAAATCACAAATAGACACACACAGAGAACCCAGAAGCGGTCGGCGACCAAATACACGTCGTCCGATGAGACGACCGACCGTACGACCACCCAAGGTCATCTCCACTCACGTCATGTGTGTCAGCGACGGTAGGGCGAGTCTGGGATGTCCGGAGCTCACTGCAGTTCCATCCCGACTTAACTCCATGTCCGTTCGGAACTCGGAGACACCGCGACTCGGGCACACTGGCTCGGACCCAACCGTGCAAAGGTAACACTTGCCGATTGGCCACCCACATCGCTGCACAAGGCAGGAACCGACTCACGTCCGGCAAGATGACCAACTGACGAGGCCCAGAAACGGTTAAAAGACGAAATACATGTCGCCCGATGAGACGACCGACAGAACGGCCAACCACCAGTCGTCGCTGCTCAAGTCTCCATCCGTCGGACAGTGCATGTGTGCCGCCAGGGGTCGGCGAGTACTGTCTGTCCGCGCCTCACTGACGCTCCATCCCCGACTGAACTTCAGACACACGACGACCCGGAAATACTAGCGGTCGCTCCAGAGATAGTACGACAGTGCACTTATCGATAAGCGCTGCTGCTGCCACTCACAGGCAAGCTATCCAGCAACCTAGTGACGCCAGTAAATCGAATTAAAATAAAACGAGGCGACAGAAGCATAAAAACAAGACGACGAGCGATAAACGGCATGACCGCGAGCCACGCACGGCACAATTTATGCATCCATTTTACTGAACAGAATAATATACAAATGAATGGAAAATAAAATTTAGAATCTGTCAGATGAATAGTTTAGCTTTAGCAAGGGTAACAGCACCAGAGAGGCAATTCTGAGACTGCGTTTCACAATGGAGTGGGGACTCAAATAGGTTTGGTCGACCTAGAAAAAGCGTTCGGCGACTTAAAATGCTGAAAGAGCCTTGTTACACGGTACTAGCGAACCCAGCAAAGTTTCATAAGTGCTACATATGTATAGGAGTAGGATAAATGTCCTAACCTCCTTCACCCTCTCTCCCTGTCCTTTTCCTCCCGCCCCCTCACCCCTCCCCCAGCGTCTCTCCCCATCTCCCATTTCCCCTTCTCTCTTTGACGTTGTGCCTAGGTCATTGTTATTGCAAACGCAACCATGATTAGGAACTGAAGCCGCTTAAAATGAATGGGTAAACCGGTTGCGCAGGTGATGGTCAGGTGATGGTTGAAGGGATCACTACAGCAAAAATCTACTTACACCAGTATTTCCAGCCCCTGTTTTGATCACGACCGAAGTAAATACTTTCTACAGGTCGGTCAGGGACCTGAAGATGGTGCAGTGAAACTGGTTGCGAAATAAAAGGAGGTTGGAAATTAGATTGCTGAAAGGTATTTAATTTGACATCCTGTACCGCTTCTGGCAAAAGGTAGAGTTCTGGATTCTACCGAGGGCATCATAGAGGATGTGGGAGGAACCCGAGCCGTCGTAACGTTTTCCGCAGTGCCTTTAATCTTGGCGACCAGCAAGCGCCAGCAAGTGGTACACCGCAACAGCAAACAAACCAAGCGCGAAAACAAACTCCTTCACTGCTGTTTGTTCTCGGCGGCCAAGGAGTATCACGTGCTCCCACAAAAGTGCGAAAGCCAGCTCAGCACCATCCAAGATTGTTAATGCGTTAAGCTACTTTATCTCCTCAATGTGGTTTGCCAGGTGTGCAGAAGTGACTTTCGGAATATGTTACGCGTTCGCACAAGAAAGGATAACGACAACAGGAGGCAATGTGAGAAGTTTCCCGCAGTCAGTTTTGTATCGTTATGATCAAAGGCGTTATGAGAAAATATTTTTTTGAGACCCACTCATTTACCTAGGGAGAAATGATCATTGTAATAAAATAAGAGAAATCGGAGCTCCCAAGGAAATATTTAAGTGTTTATTTTCCACAAGCGCTGTTGGAGAATGGAACGGTACAGAATTAGACTGGAAGGGATTCGATGAACCCCCTGCGAGGCACTTAAGTGTGAACTACAGAGTAGTCATGTAGATGTAGATGGATATTGGATGATGCTGATTATACGTTGCAGGTTTCCGAAGGAGCAGATAGTTGGCTTCTGCGTGTGGTGAAGTTGGCAAACTGTTCGTCTATCGAAATATTGCGAAAAATCGAAAATCTTATTCGACACACACTTGATAGCCTCAACAATATTTAGCATATCGGGGACGCTTCGCTTTAAGGTAACTTTCCTATGAAAGCCTGGAAAAATGCAGTTTTCATCAAGTTAACATGGATCTCACTAAAAAATGTGAACTCTTAGCGGAATGAAAATTCTATGACAATAGGAGTGCTTCATGCTGAACATTTTGATTTAATCACATTAAATCTCATATTGACAGTATTACAATTTTTTGTGAAGATCAGTAAATTACATGTTCTATTTGCCGGTAAATACTTGGAATGCACTAACTAAGTATCTCACTTAGATGCTTGAAACTTTAAGTATATATTAACAACATGTCTGTCTAAAAATAGACTACAATCATTTCATTTCAGTCATAAGGTTTTCGTCTAGAAATATTTACGTCTGATACTCAAAATTAAGGCTACTTTTCTACAACCAATCAGTATGTATTTTTATTCCTGCTGGTAACACATTAGCGTCTGTCCTCTATTTCACTCCAAATATTATGCTGAAAAATTAGAAAAAAAATCAAGCCTCTGGCTCACACATATTTTTTGTGTGTAAAATAACCAAATCAGAAAATTTAATTCTGAGGAAATTCAATTGAAAGTTATATTTCATCTAGGGAACACTTCCGCTGTTTCTAATACACTGCAGCTGCATAATCTTCTTGGTTTCCATGTTCCTCATCTGCTCTCTGCCTTTCCTTGTTATTCTGGCCTCTTTAGTTGTCTCAGGGACCCACATTTCACCTTTGGCCCTTCTCATTGTATCAGCTTTTACGAGTGATTTTCTCACATTGAACACAGAATACATTCCTAGCAATTCTACAACTTCACACCAATACCAAAACACTTTCTTGAAAGGCGTAATAAGTTTGGAGAATGACAAAATAACAAACAGTCAAACTCAGAAATACTTATAATGAAAACAAGGGAAAACATAATACCACGGCATAGAGTATTTCTAACAGGGCTGCAAACTAAAGAAACAGTTGTATAGCACATCCTTCTTGATTGGCAGTCTAATCACAACATCTCACGTGTGAAAGAAGCGGAAACGTGGGTGTGACTGCATACCTTTAGATTTTTAAGTTAGCTTTTAAATAACTACCATATGTGTAATTCGACTCTTTTAACTACCATTGTGTTGAAAAAAAACTCTAAGCTTTGTTTCAAGATGAAAAACAAACAATCGATTTTTAAGTGGATTAACAATCGAGTGACCATGACTTGCTTGTTGCAGGAATCTGTTTTGAACGTAGTGTACAATTTTCTCTTCAAGTAAATGTTGAATTGAATCTGTCACTGATTTGATATGTATTGTCCCTCTTGGATTTCTAATGTCATCAAAAAACGTAGTTTACTGTTTTACGACCCTAAACAATAGAAATCTGAGTAATGCAAACCTCAGCAGCTTGAAAGATTGATAGTGGGAAAGCCATAGCTTTCTGGACTGCTTGTTGGCTATTCTGGAAGCAGTCTCGTAACCTCTAGCTGAGCCATTTCCCCGCAGTATCCTTTCTTTGTGGTAAAGTTGGTCTTTGTTTAATGAGCCCTTGATCACTATTCGTATTATTGACACACAACACCATGATTCCGACGTAAAAATGATTTATTTCTCCCGAAAGGAACCTACGCTATGGAACATGGAACGCAGATCAGGTCGTAGATAACTAGTGTCGTCAGAGAACCTATAAATACAAGCACCTAGCTGCAAAACCCTCCCCGCAGGAGTCAGCTTTTACAAGGATGGCCAATTGAATGGGACGTTCGGAAGTTCGTATCCTTCCATCTCTTCCTCCATGAACATCTTCTATCCGCCCTTCCTCCACATGCGGCGCGGCCGAACATTGACCTGTAGAAGAAAGACACTGCCCAGTCGGTATCTTCCTGACACTGTTCTTGGTTTATGAGCTTGATGGAAGTTTTTGAGCAGGATTAGGCACTCTTTCTTCTACTTGTTCGAGAACTATTCTACTACCTTCTACAGCCGTTGAAAATTCCTGGTCGAATTCCTTCTGACTAATGGTTTTAGATCTGTGGCCATTGTTGTGAGTCCATCTCTTACAACGAAATGTGCTAGTTTAAATGGCTGAGATTCCTCCTCTCCTTGCTGTTTGGGATAGGTACTAGAAGAAGATACGTCCGGCACTTGCCTTTTCATTGCACAAACACCAGTCAGGTTCTTGTATGTGAAAGGAGTAGAACAAAACACAAGTATATCTGCAATGACGTCTTTACAGGGTATTCGGCAACTGCCGTTTCAAACTTTTAGGATTTGTAGGGTGTAGTAAGTACATAATACCTTGTATGGGAACCCATATCCGGAACAGTACCATTTCCGTTGTACGACGGTTTCAGATCAGGTGAGTAACGCGTCCACGTCTGCTGAGGGAAAGAGAAGTCTCAGAGTTGCTTGTCCTGGTACGCAATAGGACAGACAGGATGACGTGTACTACATCAGAGGGTCACCTGATCTCATTTCTCATGGGGTCATATGCAAAGTTTAATGTATTTACGAGACTTCTGTAGAGACAGAGGAAGATCTGCTGGCACGAGTTCCGGCCACTACACGAGAAATTGAAGTGACACCAGGTGGGATGGACAGTATGTAACAGAACACGATTCGTAGGTATACCTCGCTTGTAACAACATTGGTGGTGGCAACATCGAGCCGTTGCTGTAATGCAACAGTACTGTTCTGTACATATGGTAAGCTGGGTTCTTTTGTATTTCGGAGTAATGTAAGCACGTAATGTTTAGGTGTTAAGAAATGTACTTAAGAGATAGATTAATGTTTGTTTCGTTATGCTTCCTTTCAAATTGTTACCTAATAATTTTACCGTGTCATGCCTCATTCAAGTGCTCAAGCAGAAGTGAATGAATTGAATATCTGAACTGAAACCGTCGTAGCATGGAAACGGTACGTTTCCGGACATGAATTCCTATTCAAAATATTATGTGCTCACTCCCCTCTAAAAGTACTAGAAGCCTGTGATGGAAATTCCGAACACCCTGTATTCACAGAACATCATGATTAAGCAAAAAGACGTTTATTTATTTTTTTAATCAGCTTAGTTTAGCTGTGGGTGAAGTTGCACAAGATATGTTTATAGACTTGTCCTCCAAAACTGGTTCAAATGGCTCTGAGCACTATGGGACTTAACTTCTGAGGTCATCAGTCCCCTAGAACTTAGAACTACTTAAACCTAACTATCCTAAGGACATCACAAACATCCATGCCCGAGACAGGATTCGAACCTGCGACCGTAGCGGTCGCGCGGCTCCAGCCTGTAGCGCCTAGAGCCGCTTGGCCACCACGGCCGGCACTTGTCCTCCAACTAAAAAGAAAAACAGTTTCGGTCTAAATTAAGGGTGCTGATAATTAGAAGACTCCACTAAACACGAGCATGGAGTTCGTTGTAGTGCATTACAACCACAACTTATCTACCAAGCCTTCGTCATTTAGGGAGCTTCAACTACACTGACTTTTCGAGGAAAACGTTAATAAAGTGTCTCTGTCAGTTAAATCAGAGGAATATAAAAATGTTATGAAGCTTGTAGCCTTAAACATGTAATTTCTTTATAGATTAGTCTGTGACATAACTGTTACGGATGTTACATACAATGACCAGAAGAAGAAGCACAATGTTCTTATTAGCCTTCTAAAGCTATGACTTCTGTTAGTGTGGTCATTTTTTTTGTAGTTCTTAGTCCTCATAATATTCAGTAAGTTTCATTTGATATCATATTCATAAAACGGAGTCCAATTTTTTAAAATTAAAAAAAATATCATAAGAAGTCTTTCATTGGTTATGTAATAAGCTGTTAATAAGTGCTGGTGGCCCAAAATAAAGACTGGGAAAAGATAAGACTGATGAAATATTTTACCAATTTGTGGAAGCGTTTTTGTGTTTTTCTCGAAATTGTGTAATTATGACTTACATGGTTATTGAACTAATGCCTTTAGTTGGTCATGAAGTTAGTGCTGCTCCTGTGCTGATCAGAAAAGTGTTGAGACCTTTTTCGTACATCCACGACCGTGCCAAAACCTACTTCAGGCAGCGTTTGAAAGATCCTACGATCCGTTCCCACCACCCTCCCCACCAAGGAGCGTTTGGGGCGATGAATTTGCATGTGACCGCTTGCTCGATGAGGTATTCGTGCGTTTTTCTTGCCGTGAGTGCGTGCCAGAACTCCTTCAGCTCTGTATGGATGAAATGAAAGGTAGTAGCATTGACAGTGTGAATCGTGCAGGGCACTTGGATCAAGTCATAGATAATCAATATCGTCAGAATGTCTATAAATACAAGTATCAGCCTGCAACAGTTCGTCGAGTTGAGAAGAGGTTACAAATATCTTCAACAAGCCAAAACTTACTTCAGGTGAAAACACTCTGCTGGAAACCACAACAGGGAATGAAAGTTCACTTTTAAAACTGGAAATTATCAGTTATGGCGTCAAAACTTTTTATGCACTGCGATTATAATTTCGAGCCTTCATCATCTGCGAGGAAGTGGAAGCAAGGTCCATAAAAGGAAACTTGCGTCTCATACAAAAACTTGGATCAACTTCCTTTTACGAACTTATTTATAAAACGACTGCGTCGTATGCTTTCAACTGTTTGACAAGAACGATTCCTCGAAACTGGAATTGCAGTAAAGTAAAGAAGGAAATTGATGCTGTAAGTGGTAATTAGTTTAACAAGCACATGAAGTCTATGGACCCTTTCCTCATTAAAGTACTGAGCTCAGTTTCAGCTCTGTAGATCTCACCAACAATGAGAACGTTCAGGACTGTGGAACGAGTCAAGGTAAATATTAATGACAAACTGCCTATTGGCTTCTGTCTCGGGTTCTTCGGTCGACGTTCATCTAATGATTTTTCTGACGTTTCGCCAGCACGAGTGGCTGGCATTGTCAAAGCTTCACCCTCCATTGCCGGTGGTGAACTGGAGCCGAGCTCACGGCGCAGACTATATGTACCTGGCGCGCCAACGTCCGAGGGCTTCTCCGCGGTCATTTCCGGTGCGGTTCTCCTCTTGCTACCTGCGACGGTCGTTCGCTGCAGTACGGGAAGCCAGGATCCGTTTACCTTAAGGCTTTCCTCTTTCTTGTTCAAACTGTTCGCGTGTTTTTGTATTCCTACAGCTTCTCTGAACAAGCGCGTGTGATAATGCTTCTCTACAGCCAGAACTTCCGTGTCGGCGAATTTTATTACGTGGTCGGTCTCATTCAGTGCGTGCTCTGCCACGGCCGATTTCTCCACCTGCCCCAACCTGCAATATCGCTTATGCTCTTTGATCCTGGTGTTGATGGATCGTCCAGTCATTCCGACATAAACTTTTCCGCATGTGCATGGTATACGGTATATTCCCGACATTGCAAGTGGGTCTCTTTTTCTCCTTCGCCGATCTAAGACACTCTTTGATCTTCCTTGTCGGTTTGAAAATCGTCTTTACGCCATGTTTGCGCAATATACGGCCGATTCTGTCCGTCACTCTGGGAATGTATGGCAGAAAGGCCGTATCCGACATTTCTTTTTCTGGTTCCTTACTTCGCCGAGTGTTTGGCTCTGTTACTCTTCTAATATAATTTTTGGAGTACCCATTGCTCCTCAGGACAGTTTCCAGGTGTTGCATTTCTCGTTTGAGGTGTTGCGGCTCACATATTCGTCCTGCTCTCGTTACGAGCGTACTAATCATGCCTCTTTTCTGGCTCGGGTGGTGGTTTGACAGTTTGTGCAGGTATCGGTCCGTGTGTGTCGGTTTTCGATACACGCTGTGTCTCAGGGTTTCGCCGTCCCTTGTGGCCAGCACATCTAGAAATGGCAGTTTCTTGTCCTTTTCTACTTCCATGGTAAATGTTATGTTGGCATGGAGGCTGTTTAAGTGTCTTAGGAAGTCACCGAGCTGTTCTTCACCATGGCTCCACACCACGAAAGTATCATCGACGTACCTGTACCACACCTTAGGTTTGCAAGTCGCCGAGTCCAGTGCGTGTGCTTCGAATTGTTCCATGAAGAAGTTGGACACTACTTGACTGAGAGGACTACCCATGGCGACGCTTTACAGCTGTTCGTAGAAATCGCCATTCCACGTGAAATAGCTCGTGGTGAGACATGCATGGCAGAGCTTTCTGATGTCCTGCGGGAAAATGGAACCGATGTGCTCCAGAGCGTCACTGAGTGGCACTTTTGTAAATAACGAAACAACATCAAAGCTGACCAAGATGTCGTTTGGTGCAAGTTTCAGTTTCTTCAGCTTCTCGATGAAATGTCCTGAGTCCTTAATGTATGTGTCGGTATTCCCCACGTGTGGCTGGAGCAGAGAGGCCAAGTGTTTTGCCAGTTTATATGTCGGTGATCCAGGAGCGCTAACGATCGATCTCAGTGGAACTTTGTTCTTATGGATCTTGGGTAATCCATACAGCCGAGGTGGTAGGGCTTCTGTGTTGCGCAGGTTTCTCTGTATGTTTTACTTACTGGTAAAGGTAGCAGAATAAAGTATGCAGTAGTATCGTTTAAGGTACTGCATGTGATTTAGAGAACTCAAAACAGTATTTCCTACCAGGGAATCAAAGAGTACAATAAATTCAGTAAGGACATTGAAGGGATTACGAAAACAAACGTATTTAAAATGGCAATTAAAAAGGAAATACCTTCGAAGCAATACATTCAGTCTGATGAAGGATTACTTGGATAATACGGAGTATTGGTTTAGCAAAAAATATAAGTAAATAATAATAGGATGCCTCTCACTTCAGGACACATTATCGCACTTTTTTAGAAGCCTTACATCAAAGTCCTACAATGGATAATACGAACACCTTATCCTCTTTATGAGATAAGGAATTTTGAGTGGATATTGAGCTAATTTTTCCAGGAAATCAACTGAGAATCAATTACACAGAAAATGGAGATCAAAAATCACCGTAAAAATGTGATAAACAACAGCCTTTTTTGTTATTTTTTATTAGGCAACCAGTTTCGATGTTCCAATCAATCACGCCATCTTCAGGCCTGTCGCATGAATGACGCCAAGTAACATTCGCACAAGTGTAAGACAAGGCACCAATAATCATATCTGGTTCCGTAGATATCCGAACTTCATGAGCATGTATGCTCTCCACACATGCAAATGAAGTTCGGATATCTACGGAATCAGCTACTATTATTGGTGCCTTGTTTTTCACACATGCTCATGTAGTCGGATGTCTACGGAACCAGATACGATAATTGGTGCCTTGTCTTATACATTCACGAGTGGTAGTTAGTGTCGTTCATAAAGATGACGTGACTGAAACGAGGAAACTGGTTGCCCAATAAAACAGTATCAAAATAACCGCTGTTTGTACAAGATTATTACATGTCATCGGCAGGTGGCTGTCCCACGCTCCTAAATCCAAGATGGAGTGACATTTACTAAATATCACCGTAGTTGTACTGATGCCAGCTGATACTTGAGAGTCATTGGGAGAGTACTTAGAAAATGTCCATCAACAAAGGAGGTGGCTTACAAAACACTCGTTCGGCCTATACTTGAGTATTGCTCATCAGTGTGTGATCCGTACCAGGTCGGATTGACAGAGAAGATGGAGAAGATCCAAAGAAGAGCGGCGCGTTTCGTCACAGGGTTATTTGGTAAGCGTGATAGCGTTACGGAGATGTTTAGCAAACTCAAGTGGCAGACTCTGCAAGAGAGGCGCTCTGCATCGCGGTGTAGCTTGTTGTCCAGGTTTCGAGAGGGTGCGTTTCTGGATGAGGTATCGAATATATCGCTTCCCCCTACTTATACCTCCCGAGGAGATCACGAATGTAAAATTATGGAGATTCGAGCGCGCATGGAGGCTTCCCGGCAGTCGTTCTTCCCGCGAACCATACGCGACTGGAACAGGAAAGGGAGGTAATGACAGTGACACTTAAAGTGCCCTCCGCCACACACCGTTGGGTGGCTTGCGGAGTATAAATGTAGATGTAGATTTAGATACTGTGTATAGTGTGTTTAGAGACTATTGATGAGAAATGAACGAAGAGAGCAGCTTCAGTTTTTTACGTTGTAGAATAACTTCTTAGCAAGGACGTGAAACAGCCCTGTAACCAACAGATAAAATGAGCTAGGCTGCCCTGTCGTTAACGAAGTGGCGTTGTTTTCTGGACGATAGTTTTTCAATTTCTTTGCTTTCCTTAAACTACTGCTGGTTAATCCGGAATGGTTCTTGCTATTACAGTTGTAATCCTTGTCTAGTTAGATCTGTGAGTTTGTAAACATGAATTAGATTTTTTGTTATTAATCTGTAGCACAATGGCGTGTCCGAAATGGTAGCGAAAGTGATCTACGAATGAATGAAACTGCTGCTACCACTGCTATAGTGACACACGTAAACATTAAAAAGGCAGGGCTGGGTAAGGGTTTGAAGCCCAGTGTTCCCCAAGTCGAATGTGTGCGACTGCTCGATTTGTTAGCTCATGCTTGCACACACTCACGGAGCCTTTGGACAACAACGTCTCTGGGTATGGGTAGATTCTCTTTCGCAAGTAAGTGTGTGCTGTGTGGCGTCTGACGCCAGTGTCAATGGCTGATCCGACCATTCCATTCAGACTCTGAGCATCAGGAGGATGACAGTCTACGAGTGTTATTTACCAAAGAGGCTTGTCGCGAATCTCCAAATATTTGGACGGTACGAACAAAGCTGTCTTCTCAAACATCACGAGCGCCTGTTCGTGTGAAGGACACCATGTGCCTTTCTAGGTTTTTCCTTGTCCATGACCGTTTCTTCGCGGAAATGCATCTAAATAGTTCGTTAGTAAAGTTTCTGTAATATTCGGCAATCTGGTGACTGTCTTATTGTCCGAAAAGATTCGGTAAAGAAAAATGATTTTTTTTCATATTCTGCGAAACCTCGTGATTAGTATTATTTTGTACGTGACTACATTTTGTCTATTTAAAATATTATGTATTACAATAAAAAAATAAAGCTATGAACATAACAGTTGAAGTGAAACATACCTTATAGTGTCTGTGGAAAGTGGAACATACCGCATGACGCCCTTGGAAATTCTGTACGAACTCAAGAAAACTGGAAAGAGTCCTCATTAAAAATGAGCAAAGCTAATAGTTATCTAATTGGCAACTAATAAATTCCATTGCCTCTTTTTCTGGGTACATCAAATCATTGTTGGCGTCTGAATAGTGTGCATCTTCTTTGAGGACGGTCTTCGCAATTCCGTGTTTCTACAGAATGATTGACTGTTCGATCCGTAAATGGAACAACAAAGTTCCCGCTTTTAAACATACATTCATTCACGTGTATATTACCCTTTTAGACAAAGTCTAAGTAAGAGTTCGTGATCAATTTCTGGACATTTATATAACAGTGTCTCGCCAAAATAGCAGTTTTAATTTTATTACTAACTACTGTCAGTTATTGCTATCATCGAATTAAGCTTTGCTTGTACTTCTTCGGACTGTAATATATATATATATATATATATATATATATATATATATATATATATATATATATATATATATATATATATATATATAGTTCGTCCGGCCTCGGAATGGAGAGTGTCAACGAGTTTTGCCTGTTTCCGATATCGATCCTCCAAGTTATTGCTCTGGTGAAATCCAAGACAGTATCAAAACCTCTACAACGGTTGGTCAGACTAGCCCTGACGGACGGACAAAAGGAAACGAACAGGATCCTCAGTTTACATATGTAGAGAAAGAAGATTTAAGAAAACATTTTTTATTTACTTACTAAAACATGACTCTTGTTTACGTTTTATGTTTGCATTCAGTAATGGTTCAAATGGCTCTGAGCACTATGGGACTCAACTGCTGTGGTCATAAGTCCCCTAGAACTTAGAACTACTTAAACCTAACTAACCTAAGGACATCACACACATCCATGCCCGAGGCAGGATTCGAACCTGCGACCGTAGCGGTCGTGCGGTTCCAGACTGTAGCGCCTTTAACCGCTCGGCCACTCCGGCCGGCCATTCAGTAATGTTCGTCTATTACACATTTGACACATGATAAATGCAATAGATGTTCCAATGGCAAAAGATATTTTTTTGTGTTTTATAATTATGAGAAACATTTGATTTTATTTACGATAATTAGCATGACTATGGATAGGAGAAATTAGTAAGAACTTTAAATTCAGATGAATGACTGTCAAAAGTTATCTTTATAAGAAAGATTATTAGTCGAAGATTTTTTTGAAAACATTTACGTGCGACTTTGATATAACATATACAAAAATCAGTTGTAGCAATTAACATATGCGCGTGACAATAAAAAATAACAAAATATTTTGCTTTTACCTTATACTACATCCTTCAGCCACCTCCATTGTTCTAGACGACCGGCATTGGTAATTCCATAACTCTACTACCCTCTGTAAGCTATACTACTCGACAACTGCTCTCTAAGAGCGGACCTGACGCAACCGCACGACTGCGAGAAACTACCACAACTATTGCCGACACTGCTCTCTTGTCCGCGATTCTATTGCAACTTACATGGCACAGGCAGCGCATTAGCAATTCACTGAAGTTACATCTCCTCGAGTGCGCTAGCAATAAATTCCTTAGTCATGGACCTCTTACAATATAAAAACGATTGGTGAATGAAATTCCGGCACACTAAATCCGGTCATGATTCAGAAGTAGCTCGTAAACCGAACGAGATATGACCCATACTTATCGTGAACCGCGACTGTCACCCTGCTACTCATTTTATAACGTCGCCTAAGCAGTCACACTGTTCCAATTCGGCTCGGTAGGCCGAAAAAAAAAAAAAAACAGATTTTCTTGTGCTGTAGAATAAGCGCTTAGAGACGAGCTGTATATCCTGGATTCTATCACTTTGTCAATACAAGCCGATTGCTGCTTTCATGCACGGCCTTCTCTCAGAAAATGTTAATTCAGTAGCGGCTGTTAGCGCATCATAGCACACACGATCAATACACATCTTCACTCCAGAGCTGCGTAGCCGGCCGCGGTGGTCTCGCGGTTCTAGGCGCGCAGTCCGGAACCGTGCGACTGCTACGGTCGCAGGTTCGAATCCTGCCTCGGGCATGGATGTGTGTGATGTCCTTAGGTTAGTTAGGTTTAAGTAGTTCTAAGTTCTAGGGGACTGATGACCACAGCAGTTGAGTCCCATAGTGCTCAGAGCCATTTGAACCATTTGAATCCAGAGCTGCCCAAACGCAATAGCCTGAAGCGGAACACTTTGTTTTCTCTCAGAAACAAGCAAGCCGTGTGTGGCGACGATACCCTCGCTAGACATTTTCCCAATTTCCACTTGCCTCAGGCAGAGACACAAGAGTAGCCGAAACAGCCGCGGATGTGCAATCAACGAACCACAATCAGTGTGCCACAGATATAACAGCAAAGAGTTTTCGAGAGACGAAACTACGCAAAAAAAAAAAATTATATATGGAAGATGTCCGACTAGTATGGAAAATTTTCATCTACAGACTCATCAAACGGTTCGTAGTGAAATTGCGCGCTTATGGCACATCAAACGGCTATGAGCACTATGGGACTTAACTTCTGAGGTCATCAGTCCCCTAGAACTTAGAACTACTTAAACCTAACTAACCTAAGGACATCACAAACATCCATGCCCGAGGCAGGATTCGAGCCTGCGACCGTAGCGGTAGCTCGGTTCCAGACTGTGTCACCTAGAACCGCTCAGCTACCTCGGAAGCTTATTTCATATCGTCTCAGTTATGTGACTGGGTTTGTGATTTCCTGTCAGAGGGGTCACAGTTCGTAGCAACTGACGGAAAGTCATCAAGTAAAACAGAAGTGATTTATGGCGTTCCCCAAGATAGTGTTATAGGCCCTTTGCTCTTCCTTATCTATATAAACGATTTGGGAGACAATTTGAGCAACCGTCTTCGGTTGTTTGCAAATGACGCTGGCGTTTATCGACTAATAAAGTCACCAGAAGATCAAAACAAACTGCAAAACGATTTAGAAGAAATATCGAAATGGTGAGAAAAGTGGCAGTTGACCCTAAATAATGATAAGTGTGAGGTCATCCACATGAGTGCTAAAAGAAATTAGTTCGGTTACACGATAAATCAGTCTAATCTAAAACCTGCCCCCATGAACCATGGACCTTGCCGTTGCTGGGAAAGCTTTTGTGCCTCAGGAATACAGATGGCCGTACCGTAAGTGCAACCACAACGGAGGGGTATCTGTTGAGAGACCAGACAAACTTGTGGTTCCTGAAGAGGGGCAGCAGCCTTTTCAGTAGTTGCAGGGGCAACAGTCTAGATGATTGACTGACCTGGCCTTGTAACACTAACCAAAACGGCCTTGCTATGCTGGTACTGCGAACGGCTGAAAGCAAGGGGAACTACAGCCGTAATTTTTTCCGAGGCCATGCAGCTTTACTGTATGGTTAAATGATGATGGCGTGCTCTTGAGTAAAATATTCCGGAGGTAAAATAGTCCCCCATTCGGATCTCCAGGCGGGGACTACTCAAGAGGACGTCGTTATCAGGAGAAAGAAAACTGGCGTTCTACGGATCGGAGCGTGGAATGTCAGATCCCTTAATCAGGCAGGTAGGCTATGAAATTTTAAAAGGGAAATGGATATGCAAAAGTTAGATATAGTGGGAATTAGTGACGTTCGGTTGCAGGAGGAACAAGACTTTTGGTCAGGTGAATATAGGGTTATAAATACAAAATCAAATAGGGGTAATGCAGGAGTAGGTTTAATAAGGAATTAAAAAAAATAGGAGTGCGGGTAAGCTACTACAAACAGCTTTGTGAACGTATTATTGTGGCCAATATAGACACGAAGCCCACGCCTACTACAGTAGTACAACTTTATATGTCAACTAGCTCTGCAGATGATGAAGAAATTGATGAAATGTATGATGAGATAAAAGAAATTATTCAGGTAGTGAAGGGAGACGAAAATTTAATAGTCATGGGTGGCTGGAATTCGAGAGTAAGAAAAGGGAGAGATGGAAACATAGTAGTTGAATATGGATTGGGGGTAAGACATGAAAGAGCAAGCCGTCTGGAAGAATGTTGCACAGAGCATAACTTAATCATAGCGAACACTTGGTTCAAGAATCATAAAAGAAGCCTGGAGATACTAGAAGGTGCCAGATTGATTATATAATGGTAAGACAGAGATTTAGGAACCAGGTTTTAAATTGTAAGACATTTCCAGGAGCAGATGTGGACTCTGACCACAGTCTATTGGTTATGAACTGTAGATTTAAACTGAAGAAACTACAAAAAGATGGGAATTTATGGAGATGGGACCTGGATAAATTGACTAAACTAGAGGTCGTACAGAGTTTCAGGGAGAGCATAAGGGAACAATTGACAGAAATGGGGGAAAGAAGTACAGTGGAAGAAGAATGGGTAGCTTTGAGGGATGAAGTAATGAAGGCAGCAGAGGATCAAGTAGGTAAAAAGACGAGGGCTAGTAGAAATCCTTGGGTAACAGAAGAAATACTGAATTTAATTGATGAAAGGAGAAAATATAAAAATGCAGGAAATGAAACAGGCAAAAAGGAATACAAACATCTCAAAAATGGGATTGACAGAAAGTGCAAAATGGCTAAGCAGGGATGGCTAGAGGACAAATGTAAGGATGTAGAGGCTTATCTCACGAGGGGTAAGACAGATACTGCCTACAGGAAAATTAGACATTTGCTGAAAAGAGAACCACTTGTATGAATATCAAGAGCTCAGATGGAAAACCAGTTCTAAGGAAAGAATGGGGAGCAGAAAGGTGGAAGGAGTATATAGAGGATCAATACAAGGGCAATGTGCTTGAGGCCAATATTATGGAAATGGAAGAGGATGTAGATGAAAATGAAATGTGAGTACGACACTGCGTGAAGAGTCTGACAGAGCACTGAAAGACCTGAATCGAAACAAGGTCCTGGGAGTAGACAACATTCCATTAGAACTACTGACAGCCTTGGGAGAGCCAATCCTGACAAAAAACTACTATCTGGTGAGCAAGATGTATGAGACAGGCGAAATACCCTCAGACTTCAAGAAGAATATAATAATTCCAATCCCAAAGAAAGCAGATGTTGACACATGTGAAAATTACCGAACTATCAGTTTAATAAGTCACGGCTGCAAAGCACTAACGCGAATTTTTTTACAGAGGAATGGAAAAACTGGTAGAAGCTGACCTCGAGGAAGATCAGTTTGGATTCCGTAGAAATGCTGGAACACGTGAGGCAATACTGACCCTAAGACTTATCTTAGAAAATAGATTAAGGAAAGGCAAACCTACGTTTCTAGCATATTTGGACTTAGAGAAAGCTTTTGACAATGTTGACTGGAATACTCTCTTTCAAATTATAAATGTGTCAGAGATAAAATACAGGGAGCGAAGGGCTATTTACAATTTGTACAGAAACCAGATGGCAGTTAGAAGAATCGAGGGGCATGAAATAGAAGCAGTGGTTGGGAAGGGAGTGAGACATGGTTGTACCCTCTCCCTGATGTTATTCAATCTGTATACTGAGCAGGCAGTAAAGAAAACAAAAGAAGAATTCGGAGTAGGTATTAACATCCATGAAGAAGAAATAAAAACGAATGAGGAGGTACTGAATAGGATTGGGGAGAAGAGGAGTTTGTGGCACAACTTGACTAGAAGAAGGGATCGGTTGGTAGGACATGTTCTGAGACATCAAGGGATCACCAATTTAGTATTGGAGGGCAGCGTGGAGGGTAAAAATCGTAGAGGGAGACCAAGAGATGAATACACTAAGCAGATTCAGAGGGATGTAGGCTGCAGTACGTACTGGGAGATGAAGAAGCTTGCACAGGGTAGAGTAGCGTGGAGAGCTGCATCAAACCAGTCTCAGGACTGAAGACCACAACAACAACAACAACAACAACAACAACATGACTTTTAGTTGACTGAGTGGGTGTGTTACATTTTATATATGTCGTGTACAATGCTACTTGATACAATACAGAGCACAAAAAGTTGTATTCTAACATTTGCTATACTGTGAAGTGTGTATCGTATAATACATAAAGCTTGGTATCGAATAGTTCATATAAGGGTCACCATAGTATGTCCTATCACAATAGGCACCTATGAGAAACCAGATATTATGTGTTAGAATCTAATAGACTTGCTTATGACAGGCTTCTTCAGTGTTATGAAGGTATTTTCAAAAAAACAAAGGCATTTTGTGTAACAATTTCAGTAAATCACAATTATATCATTACTCTGTAACGAGGTATCGGAGCCTTAAAAATCAAAACACTCAGGAAATGTCCCTTAATAACATCCAAAATATTATCAGTACACTCCGGAGACAACCTGTGTGGGGTGTCCCGAGAGCAGAGATAAATTCCAGTACATTTTTTATCAGTTCACAGTAAATTCATAGCACTTCACAGAATATATTCGGCTGGCCAAATTGATTGCTGATACGTTTTGTTACGAAGGAGTGAAAGCCTGGATACAGTCATATGAATTTATCCTATACCACTGACGTAAGCTATATCTGTGATGTGACTCACTGAGAGACGTTGTGCAGAAAGTGGATGTTTATGGTTTCTGTCTAAAATTTTGAGCATCCGTTCTTTTACCGTGTTATCTACATGATTGACCTAAGCTGTTTTCCAGTGAGACGAGACCATTCGCTCTGCAAGAGAGTCAAGATAAATATGAGCTACGAAAGGGGCTAATTCAGTAATCAATGTGAAATTAGAATACCGGCACGTTCTGGAGCCTTATCCACAGTGAGTAATCTTAATTGTTTTTCAAAGCGTGCTTAAATATCGCACACTGGTGAATGTAATAATATCATCTTGCGTGATCCCACTTTAAACACAAAATTAAATATTTCCTCTTGTTGTCTGGTATGTTCAGTTTTCAGCACCACATTGATTCGCACGAAGCTAGATGGAAGTTTTGATCCTTACACAGAGCCGAAATTTCGTAGCGCTTTGTGAGAGAACTTTCACAAGGATCTTACTGTAGGCCTGACAGTCCTTCCTGTGGCTGCACGAGTTTACATCTACTCCTCTATCAGTTTCTAGATATTCTTTTATGTAAGGCGGGTGCTACAATCTGTTTTCGCAAACTATCCCGATCAGTACCATAAATTTAAAGCAGTTGGCTACTTTAGACCATGTCTTACAAGTTTACTTTGTACGTATTTTTCAACAGTGCAATTTATAATAACATCTTTGAGTTTTAACCACAACTCACACGTTTGTTGCGTCTTCTAACAACCCTACCACAACAAAGGTCAAAATTTAATAATGATTGTGGTGTTGCTCACGCTGCTAAATACTGGATTTTCGGGCAACAACAAAGTTATTATGTGGCAGGTGTCGTTAGAGCACAGTTAATAGAGTCATTTCATGTAATAATGAATAAACTAGGCACTCATCTTTTCGTGTTTCCCATGCTGGTCTCATTGTAAAATCATGGTTCAATCGTCGAAAATCTAGGTGGCGATGATTCCAATCTCGGATGCAAAGAGGCCTAGGTTTTATTATGTGACATTCGAAAGTTTTATAGATGTGTTTCACAAACCATTCTTGAAGATTACACTTTTGCAGGACAATGGTGATGTAAAAAAATAATCAGCACTCCGAATTTAAGTTACACTTCTTTTTTATTACTTTTGCTGCAATATCACGTTAACACACGAAACATCACTTCACAATACAAAACACACTTGAAAACATCTTCCTCACTGTTGAAGTTCACATTTTATAAGCTTACTACAATATGCGTCTTTCCAGCATGACGTCCAAGACTTGACCTTCTCAAGGTCCGACTCTCTAACAACTCTAATAATCGCTTACGCGCCCAAAAATCAAGAGTTACAAGTGCGTCAAAGATCATAGTTACAAAAGAAAGAATACACATAAGAATAATATCATTGCAATATAAACATATAGATGTATCAAAGTACCTCTACATTAATGGAATCAAATCTGAATGTTGTCTCAGAAATATGTCAACTACATTACAGAAACACAGTAGAATATTGCTGGTATCGAGAGGTTCAGGTGAGGTGCCGTAATGGTTGCGTAATTCAAGTACCATTACAGTCTGTAATTAATGTTCTCAGTTCAGTCTTCCAAATAGGATGTTATTGACTCTCACTCCTGTAGATACACACGTTGTCAAGATAGTTTCGACTACTCACCATGCGATTTCCAAATTTCTCTAGTCCTGAAGAAAGACATTCGTGGCCATCAGTTTGCTTCGGCCGAAGTCATGCACGTTCCTTAGGCAACCGCGAACATTTTACAATGAAGGCATTAACCCCCGACTCGGAGGTGGATAAAGGTATTGACAGTTATGGCGATTACTTCTGAAATAATTAACAGAGCCCTACAACTAACTGATAACCTTATCTCCATTGGTCACAAAAGATTTCATCTACTCCCTCATTTGATAAAACTACGAGGGCAGTTCAATAAGTAATGCAACACTTTTTTTTCTGAAACAGGGGTTGTTTTATTCAGCATTGAAATACACCAGGTTATTCCCCAATCTTTCAGCTACACAACACTATTTTTCAACGTAATCTCCATTCAATGCTACGGCCTTACGCCACCTTGAAATGAGGACCTGTATGCCTGCACGGTACCATTCCACTGGTCGATGTCGGAGCCAACGTCGTACTGCACCAATAACTTCTTCATCATCCGCGTAGTGCCTCCCACGGATTGCGTCCTTCATTGGGCCAAACATATGGAAATTCGATGGTGCGAGATCGGGGCTGTAGGGTGCATGAGGAAGAACAGTCCACTGAAGTTTTGTGAGCTCCTCTCGGGTGCGAAGACTTGTGTGAGATCTTGCGTTGTCATGGAGAAGTTCGTTCAGATTTTTGTGCCTACGAACACGCTGAAGTCGTTTCTTCAATTTCTGAAGAGTAGCACAATACACTTCAGAGTTGATCGTTTGACCATGGGGAAGGACATCGAACAGAATAACCCCTTCAGCGTCCCAGAAGACTGTAACCATGACTTTACCGGCTGAGGGTATGGCATTAAACTTTTTCTTGGTAGGGGAGTGGGTGTGGCGCCACACCATTGATTGCCGTTTTGTTTCAGGTTCGAAGTGATGAACCCATGTTTCATCGCCTGTAACAATCTTTGACAAGAAATTGTCACCCTCAGCCACATGACGAGCAAGCAATTCCGCACAGATGGTTCTCCTTTGCTCTTTATGGTGTTCGGTTAGACAACGAGGGACCCAGCGGGAACAAACCTTTGAATATCCCAACTGGTGAACAATTGTGACAGCACTACCAACAGAGATGTCAAGTTGAGCACTGAGTTGTTTGATGGTGATCCGTCGATCATCTCGAACGAGTGTGTTCGCACGCTCCGCCATTGCAGGAGTCACAGCTGTGCACGGCCGGCCCGCACGCGGGAGATCAGACAGCTTTGCTTGACCTTGCGGCGATGATGACACACGCTTTGCCCAACGACTCACCGTGCTTTTGTCCACTGCCAGATCACCGTAGACATTCTGCAAGCGCCTATGAATATCTGAGATGCCCTGGTTTTCCGCCAAAAGAAACTCGGTCACTGCCCGTTGTTTGCAACGCACATCCGTTACAGACGCCATTTTAACAGCTCTGTACAGCGCTGCCACCTGTCGGAAGTCAATGAAACTATAAGAGACGAAGCGAGAATGTTTGAAAATATTCCACAAGAAATTTCCGGTTTTTTCAACCAAAATTGGCCGAGAAAAAAAATGAGTTGCATTACTTATTGAACTGCCCTCGTATATCACAGCACCATATAAACGTCAATAGCGAAATACGGCTCGGGAGTCTGGGTGCACAGGCTTACGAGGGTGGTGCTCAGACTGAGAAGAGTGCAGAGGAATATCGTATTAAGATCAGTGGGGGCCTACAGGACATCCCCAGGTGGGGCCCTGTTAGTAATAATGGGGCTCTGCCCTCTGGACATCAAGATTAGAAATCAGGCAGCATGGTTCTGGGCCAAGAAATGGAATATTGAGAAAACAGGACATTCTGGGTGTTCGGGATGGTGACAAGGGTGTGATTAGGAGAAGAGGTGAGGAACTGTGGCAGAAATAGTGGGAGACTGACGACACTGGTCGTAGAACATTACAACAACTGCCGGATATGAAAGAAAGGTTAGGAATGAAGTACTTTGAGCCAGCTCGCGGACTGTTTCACTTTCGCACTGCTCATGGGCCCTGTCCGACATACCTATGTCGGTTTGGGAGGAGGGCTACACCCGAGTGTGACTGTGGTGCACCGGAGGTTACTCCCGACCACGTGGTTTACGAGTGCCCCCTTTTCAATGATGTAGCAGCCACGTTACGATTTCGACTACCAAAGAATGATATATACTTCCTACTGAGACGTGAGGAGACATTTCGAACTCAACCTAGCCAACGAGGTATCACGGAAAGTTTTAACAGAATATCTGAGGGAAAATCGGGAATAGCAGCAAATAACTAAATGTGTCCCAGTACCCTGATCCAGTACCACCTGTGTGTGGATAGGTCGACTTACGATACAGTTGGAATCCGCCACGTACACGGCTAGGAGGATAGGGAACAACAAACCGAATTGAGACATGCACCGGACTTGAAGTAGGATAGGATCTTAGTTCGTAGTACCTAAAAATAGGAAACACAAATAGGAACCTGCAGCGATTCAAGTCTTGCTTGGCCTACCTAGTCTCGAGGGCACGCTTATCGGGGTTAACTCGGTGAGCAAGGCCGTGCAGTAGGTTTACACAATCACTGACACACCTGTGTCGCTGCAGGCAGTAGAGGTTTTAGTGATAAGTAGCCATTAGAACTAAGTAGAGTACTAATAGAATAGAAATTGCCCATTGTAAAACTGTGCTGTAGAAGACTTGTAATAACTGTAATTAGCTGCGCACACTAATGATATTGCAACATCATAGGACGCACTAATCGTGTAAGGTAATGGGTTGCATATGAATATTATAAAGATGAGGAATAAAGATTTTTTTTAAAAAAACAGGTAACTTACTTTCTTTCTATGTGTTTCGTTTTTATTTGATTGCCCCTTATATAATTTACCATGGTTCCCTGAAACAGGAAACCACATCTAGTAGTTGGAAGAAAGCAGTGATCACACTCATCTACAAGAGGGGTAGCTGTAGTGATTGACAAAACTACCGCCCAATACCCTTGACAAAACATTCGTTGTAAAATCTTAGACCATATTCTGAGATCAAACGTAATCTTGTTTCTCGAACGAAATGACGCTCTTCATGCCAACCAGTATAGATTCCGAAAACATCGATCACGTGAAACAAAACTCGCGATTTTCTCTCGTGACACTCTGAAATGCAGCATTTCTTGATTTTCGAAACACATGCTGTATAGCGCAGAAATTTGGACAATTACAAAAGCCCAAGAGAAAAAGATGGAAGTGGCAGAAATGAGAACGTTAAAGTGAATGAGTGGGGTGAAACGAAAGGATAGACTAAGGAATGAATACGTCAGGGGAACAGTGAAAGTGGGGCCCATAGAGAAGAAGAGCCAAGAAAGTAGGCTAAGATCGTATGGACATGTGCAGAGAAGAGGGGAGTACTACGTTGAGAGAAGAGTTGAAGACCTAGAAGTCGAAGGATCAAGAAGAAGATGAAGACTGAAACTGAGATGGAAAGACAAGGTAGCAGGGGACCTACGGGAGAAAGGATGGCTCGGAGAAGAAGCACTGGATAGGCATTTGTGGAAAAGAATGTTCCAGCAAAGCAACGCCGACCCCACATGGCGTGCGAAAAAGCTGAGATGATGATGATGAAGATGATGATATGTTTGCTTAGTATCAAAAGTATAATTGTACGGGGTATCAAACGAAATTTGTAATTGAACTGGGGATTATTCGGTATTGAAGTGTCCCAGGAAAATGTGTTGATACCCTTACTGTTCATGACGTTGACAACAATATTAATAGTCTCCTTAGATTTTCGAAGATGATGCAGCTATCTATTAGGATGATGTGTAAGTTCGTAGAGTTATTTCGTGAGTTTAATAAACGCAACATACACACACAACAGAGACCTCAGTCTACATCTACATCTACACATCTAATCCGCAAGCCACTGTACGGTGCAGGGTACCCTGTATCACTGTCATTTCCCCTTCTGTTCCACTCGCAAATAGAGCGAGGGAAAAACGACTGTCAGTACGCCTCCGTATGAGCATAAATTTCTAGTATTTTATCTTCGTAGTCCTTACGCGCGGTGTATATAGGCGACAGTAGAATTGTTCGTCAGTCAGTTTCAAATGCCAGTTCTCCAAATTTTTTGATAGTGTTTCACGGAAAAAACGCCGTCTCCCCTTAGGGGATTCCCATTTGAGTTCCCGAAGCATCTCCGTAACATTTAACGTTTTGTTCGAACCTGCCGGTAACAAATCTAGCAGTCCTCCTGTGAATTGCTTCGATGTCTTCCTTCTGATACCAAACACTCGAGCAGTACCCAAGAATAGGTCGCACCAGCGTCCTATATGCGGCCTCCTTTATAGGTGAACCACCGTTTCCTAAAATTCTCCCAATAAACCGAAGTCGACCATTTGCCTTCTCTACCACAGTATTCACATGCTCGTTTCACCACATATTGCTTCGAAACGTTACGCCCAAATATTTAAACAACTTGACCGTGTCAAGCTGTACACTAGTAATACTGTATCCCAATATTACAGGTCTGTTCTTCCTACTCATCCGCATTAACTTGCATTTTTCCACATTTAGAGCTAGCTGACATTCATCAAACCAACTGGAAATTTGGTCTAAGTTGTCTTGTATCCTCCTACAGTTACGCAATTTCCTCAACTTCGACGACTTTACCGTACACCATGGCTCCATCAGCAAACAACCGCAGGCTACTGCCCACCATGTCCCACATCATATACAGAGTGTTACAAAAAGGTACGGCCAAACTTTCAGGAAACATTCCTCACACTCAAAGAAAGAAAATATGTTACGTGGACATGTGTCCGGAAACGCTTTCTTCCCATGTTAGAGCTCATTTTACTACTTCTATTCAAATCACATTAATCATGGAATGGAAACACACAGCAACAGAACGTACCAGCGTGACTTCAAACACTTTGTTACAGCAAATGTTCAAAATGTCCTCCGTTAGCGAGGATACATGCATCCACCCTCCGTCGCATGGAATCCCTGATGCGCTGATGCAGCCCTGGAGAATGGCGTATTGTATCACAGCCGTCCACAATACGAGCACGAAGAGTCTCTACATTTGGTACCGGGGTTGCGTAGACAAGAGCTTTCAAATGCCCCCATAAATGAAAGTCAAGAGGGTTGAGGTCAGGAGAGCGTGGAGGCCATGGAATTGGTCCGCCTCTACCAATCCATCGGTCACCGAATCTGTTGTTGAGAAGCGTACGAACACTTCGACTGAAATGTGCAGGAGCTCCATCGTGCATGAACCACATGTTGTGTCATACTTGTAAAGGCACATGTTCCAGCAGCACAGGTAGAGTATCCCGTATGAAATCATGATAACGTGCTCCATTGAGCGTAGGTGGAAGAACATGGGGCCCAATCAAGACATCACCAACAATGCCTCCCAAACGTTCACAGAAAATCTGTGTTGATGACGTGATTGCACAATTGCGTGCGGATTCTCGTCAGCCCACACACGTTGATTGTGAAAATTTACAATTCGATCACGTTGCAATGAAGCCTCATCCGTAAAGAGAACATTTGCACTGAAATGAGGATTGACACATTGTTGGATGAACCATTCGCAGAAGTGTACCCGTGGAGGCCAATCAGCTGCTGATAGTGCCTGCACACACTGTACATGGTACGGAAACAACTGGTTCTCCCGTAGCACTCTCCATACAGTAACGTGGTCAACGTTCCCTTGTACAGCGGCAACTTCTCTGACGCTGACATTACGGTTATCGTCAACCGCACGAAGAATTGCCTCGTCCATTGCAGGTGTCCTCGTCGTTCTAGGTCTTCCCCAGTCGCGAGTCATAGGCTGGAACGTTCCGTGCTCCCTAAGACGCCGATCAATTGCTTCGAACGTCTTCCTGTCGGGACACCTTCGTTCTGGAAATCTGTCTCGATACAAACCTACCGCGCCACGGCTATTGCCCCGTGCTATTCCATACATCAAATGGGCGTCTCCAACTCCGCATTTGTAAACATTGCACTGACTGCAAAACCACGTTCGTGATGAACACTAACCTGTTGATGCTACGTACTGATGTGCTCGATGCTAGTACTGTAGAGCAATGAGTCGCATGTCAACACAAGCACCGAAGTCAACATTACCTTCCTTCAATTGGGCCAACTGGCGGTGAATCGAGGAAGTACAGTACATACTGACGAAACTAAAATGAGCCCTAACATGGAAATTAAGCGTTTCCGGACACATGTCCACATAACATCTTTTCTTTATTTGTGTGTGAGGAATGTTTCCTGAAAGCTTGGCCGTACCTTTTTGCAACAAAAAATGGTTCAAATGGCTCTGAGCACTATGGGACTCAACTGCTGAGGTCATTAGTCCCCTAGAACTTAGAACTAGTTAAACCTAACTAACCTAAGGACATCACAAACATCCATGCCCGAGGCAGGATTCGAACCTGCGACCGTAGCGGTCTTGCGGTTCCAGACTGCAGCGCCTTTAACCGCACGGCCACTTCGACCGGCTTTTTGCAACACCCTATATATATATATATATATATATATATGTTGTTGTGGTCTTCAGTCCTGAGACTGGTTTGATGCAGCTCTCCATGCTACTCTATCCTGTGCAAGCTTCTTCATCTCCCAGTACCTACTGCAACCTACATCCTTCTGAATCTGCTTAGTGTATTCATCTCTTGGTCTCCCTCTACGATTTTTACCCTCCACGCTGCCCTCCAATGCTAAATTTGTGATCCATTGATGCCTCAAAACATGTCCTACCAACCGATCCCTTCTTCTAGTCAAGTTGTACCACAAACTTCTCTTCTCCCCAATCCTATTCAATACCTCCTCATTAGTTACGTGATCTACCCACCTTATCTTCAGCATTCTTCTGTAGCACCACATTTCGAAACCTTCTATTCTCTTCTTGTCCAAACTAGTTATCGTCCATATTTCACTTCCATACATGGCTACACTCCATACAAATACTTTCAGAAACGACTTCCTCACATTTAAATCTATACTCGACGTTAACAAATTTCTCTTATTCAGAAACGATTTCCTTGCCATTGCCAGTCTACATTTTATATCCTCTCTACTTCGACCATCATCAGTTATTTTACTCCCTAAATAACAAAACTACTTTACTACTTTAAGTGTCTCATTTCCTAATTTAATTCCCTCAGCATCACCCGATTTAATTTGACTACATTCCATTATCCTCGTTTTGCTTTTGTTGATGTTCATCTTATATCCTCCTTTCAAGACACTGTCCATTCCGTTCAACTGCTCTTCCACGTCCTTTGCTGTCTCTGACAGAATTACAATGTCATCGGCGAACCTCAAAGTTTTTACTTCTTCTCCATGAATTTTAATACCTACTCCAAATTTTTCTTTTGTTTCCTTTACTGCTTGCTCAATATACAGATTGAATAACATCGGGGAGAGGCTACAACCCTGTCTCACTCCTTTCATGCCCCTCGATTCTTATAACTGCCCCCTGGTTTCTGTACAAATTGTAAATAGCCTTTCGCTCCCTGTATTTTACCCCTGCCACCTTCAGAATTTGAAAGAGAGTATTCCAGTTAACATTGTCAAAAGCTTTCTCTAAGTCTACAAATGCTAGAAACGTAGGTTTGCCTTTTCTTAATCTTTCTTCTAAGATAAGTCGTAATGTTAGTATTGCCTCACGTGTTCCAACATTTCTACGGAATCCAAACTGATCTTCCCCGAGGTCTGCTTCTACCAGTTCTTCCATTCGTCTGTAAAGAATTCGCGTTAGTATTTTGCAGCCATGACTTATTAAACTGATAGTTCGGTAATTTTCACATCTGTCAACACCTGCTTTCTTTGGGATTGGAATTATTATATTCTTCTTGAAGTCTGAGGGTATTTCGCCTGTCTCATACATCTTGCTCACCAGATGGTAGAGTTTTGTCATGACTGGCTCTCCCAAGGCCATCAGTAGTTCTAATGGAATGTTGTCTACTCCCGGGGCCTTGTTTCGACTCAGGTCTTTCAGTGGTCTGTCAAACTCTTCACGCAGTATCTTATCTCCCATTTCGTCCTTATCTACATCCTCTTCCATTTCCATAATATTGTCCTCAAGTACATCGCCCTTGTATAAATCCTCTATATACTCCTTCCACCTTTCTGCCTTCCCTTCTTTGCTTAGAACTGGGTTGCCATCTGAGCTCTTGATATTCATACAAGTGGTTCTCTTCGCTCCAAAGGTCTCTTTAATTTTCCTGTAGGCAGTATCTATCTTACCCCTAGTGAGACAAGCCTCTACATCCTTACATTTGTCCTCTAGCCATCCCTGCTTAGCGATTTTGCACTTCCTGTCAATCTCATTTTTGAGACGTTTGTATTCCTTCAGCGGTCTTATCACCCTTCCCTGGGGCACTCCTGACGATACCCTTGTCTCTGATGAATAATCGTCGTCGGGGACAACATACTGCTTTCTACTATTTAAGAAGTCTTCGAGGAGTCACTCACGTATCTGGCAACTTATTCCATACGCTCGTACCGTTGTTAATAGCCTGCAGTGGGCACCGTGCCAAATGCTTTCCGGAATACTAGAAATATGGAATCTGCTTGTGGCCTTTCACCCATAGTTCTCAGTATGTCATGTGAGAAAAGGGCAAGCTGAGTTTCGCGCGAGCGATGCTTTATAAAACCACACTGATTCACGGGCACAAGCTGCTTAGCCTCAAAAAAAGTTTAGTACATTCGAACTGAGAATGTGTTCAAGGATTATGCAGTAAACAGAAGTAAGGAATATTGGTCTGTAATTTTGCGGGTCCGTTCTTTTACCTTTCTTAAATGCTGGAGTCACCTGCTCTTTTTTCCAGTCGCTTGGGACCTTGTGCTGGACGAGAGATTCATGACAAACGCAAGCAAGGGGCCAATGCCGTAGAGTATTATTTGTAAAATCGAACTGGGATTCCATCAGGACCTAGTCATTTATTTACTTTCAAATATCATCAATAATACGATATTCTCCTTCAATATTTACAACAGTACGCCAACCCAGCGATAACTTTTTGATTCCACGACTGTAGAAATCACGTGGTTTTGAGGCGAAGAACACGCCGAGCCTTGTTCGGAGCGCGTTTTCATAAGACAAAGAAGTTCGTGGAAGGTCATTCGATAGAGAGCGAAAAAGGTGAAAATCTGAGGGCGCAACATCAAGCCAGTGAGGTGCGTGTGGAATGACTTCCTAAGCTAACTATCGTACAGTGTTTTTCGTCTGTAGCAGAATGCGGACGGGAGTTATCGCTTGGAGTAGCGTCACTTCACGCAGTCTCCCAGTCGTTGTTCTTGGCCTGCGTCTGCAAGACGTCTCAGTTGTTGACAAGAAAAGTCAGAAGGGATGGTTACACCTCGGGGAAGCAGTTCGTAGTACGCCACACCGCCGCTGTTCTACCAGATGCATAATTTTATATTTCGTGCATGCGCTCATGTCCTTGTACGGGGAGTTGCTGCTCTGCTTGGACTCATCCATTCCTTTCTTTTCCTTATGTTAGCATAAAGACATCATTTCTCGTCAGCAGTGACAATACGGGACAGGAATGGTAGGTGTTGTTCGCGGGCCAGTTGATGACTAGCAAGAAGAGGGGCACATATGACCACGTACTAAACCCATAGCCACTGGAATACCAACATACAAAACACGAATGTGACGCACTTATGCATCAACCTAATATAAAGAATACTGTATGAAAGAAGATTCGGTGTGGCCGAGCTGTTCTAGGCGCTTCAGTCTGGAACCGCGCGACTGCTACGGTCGCAGGTTCGAATCTTGCCTCGGGCATGGATGTGTGTGATGTCCTTAGGTTAGTTAGGTTTAAGTAGTTCTAAGTTCTAGGGGACTGATGACCCCAGCAGTTAAGTCCCACAGTGCTCAGAGCCATTTGAACCATACTTTTTTTTTTTTGAAAGAAGTTTCCCAAAAAAAAGAGAAGAGAAGGCTTGTAGCATCACTAGTAGCAGGTGTATCTCCAGAGGGACAAAAACTGTTTCTGGCCATCTCAAGGACAATTAAGGATGTTCCCTGGCAAGGCCCCAATATTTTGGTGTTTGAACAAATAACCATCACTCCACCATATAAATTAGAAAATATTCGGGGTGATTCAGAGAGTAAAGCTTTTCTCCACATTCGAAAAGTGATGGAGAAACATGCGAAAGACCAGGCAGCTGTTGCAGCTGCCGAAGCTGCGGGGGCTCACTCGTCACCGCAGTAACAACTATTGGCGTACTGCAGAAACACACACACACACACACACACACACACACACACACACATACACTTGTTTACCTGTTTCTGTGTTTTCAGTTCCTTCTCAGCTGGCACAAATCATTCTTGCATCTCTTTTGCATCATTTTGTGAACTGTTTTTTGTTGTTTCTTTACTGCCCAGGAACAATGGAGAAGAAATGCCTTTCTCCCATGAATGATGTGTAGAATCCGGTAAATGTATTACATTCAGTGTTCCCTACAATAAGCGTAAGCATTTTTGTCAAAAAGTGCAGCTTGTTTATTGAATTTTACACTACTTTTACAGTTGTACACGGTGGACGCCAAATAGTATCTGAAAGTACCGAGTACCAAATGTATTTAGTTTGGAAATACATAACATATTGTTGTATGATCCTGTTATGTACTAAATTTGTTGTAGTTTTGTCATGTAACATTCCATTAGTGAATGTACAGCAATACGCCATTCTTGTTATGTAGAATATTCAGTCAGATCTTGATCAGATATCAAAGTGGTGCAAAGATTCGGAATTTGTATCCAGTGTTCAGAAATGTAAAATTGTGCGCTTCACAAAACGGGAAAACGTAGTATGCTACAATGTCAGTGAGTCACTGCTGCAACCGGCCAACTCATACAGATATCTGGGGTCCACAGCTCGTGGTCGTGTGGTAGCGTTCTCGCTTCCGGCGCACGGGTTCCCGCGTTCGATTCCCGGCGGGGTCAGGAATTTTCTCTGCCTCGTGATGTCCTTAGGTTAGTTAGGTTTAAGTAGTTCTAAGTTCTAGGGGACTGATGACCATAGATGTTAAGTCCCATAGTGCTCAGAGCCATTTGAGCCATTTTGAGATATCTGGGTATAACATTTGGTTGTGTTGTGGAATGGAACGATCACATAGCTCAGTCGTAGGTAAAGCAAGTGTCAGATTTCGGCTTATTCGTAGAATACTGGGGATACAAAATCAGTTGACAAAGCAGATTGCTTACAAAGCTTTCGTGCGACCAGTCCCGCAATACTCTCCAAGTGTGTGGGACCCGCTCCAGCGCATATTGAGAGTATACAGAGAAAGGCAGCAGGAATGGACCCGTGAGAGAGCTTCACAGAGAAGCTGAAGAAACTGAAGGGGCACGCACTTGAAAATACACGAAAATTGTCCCAAGAGAACTCACATACAAAGTTTCAATAGCTGGCCGTAAATGATGACTCGAGGATTATACTACAAACCCCTATATATCGCTCCCATAGAGATCGTGAGAACAATATTTAATTAATTACGGCGTGCACAGAGCCATTTAAACAATCCCTCTTCCCGCGCTCCATACGTGAATGGGTTGGAAGAAAGGCAAATTGCTGGTGCATCAGGAGGTATCATCCGCCATGCACTTCACACTGGTTTGCAGAGCATGGTTGTAGATGTAGACGTACAGATATGAGTTCATGGACTTTTCTGCGAAGCTTTAGACAGGTAGTAACGACTTCATAACGACTTTAAAACACTATTAAGAACAAAATTATTTATATTTATCTTTATTTCAATGTTCATAGCAGTCCTATATAATAATTTCAGAATTTCTTGACGGTTAGTACTAACATCGCTAATGAATTACCGGTATGATTAAGATATCTCAGTATTCATTTTTTTATCCAGTCCGTACACATATGAAATTTTGTTTGGGGGGGATCTCGAAAGTTTCATTTAACCTAAAACCACCTCGCGTGAACTTCAAGTGCCAAAGTGCTCCAACTGACGATTCCTGCGTGTCATTCACACTTGACTTTGGACAGGTGCCTCCTTGTTTCGAAGATCGAGGAACCTACAGCCGAGCTCGTCACAAAATAGAACAATACAACATTCTCCTTGATGCATGAACTAAAGTTGCTAAGATACTTGCTAGTAATTCTTGCGATATTTTGTTGTTGTTACTATGTCATCTGGCTAACGGAATCCGACTCTCATTGTATTCCATCCAGTGGTCTTGATAACTGTATTGTTGCTTTGTTCTTGTTGTGGTCTTCAGTCCTGAGACTGGTTTGATGCAGCTCTCCATGCTACTCTATCCTGTGCAAGCTTCTTCATCTCCCAGTACGTACTGCAGCCTACATCCCTCTGAATCTGCTTAGTGTATTCATCTCTTGGTCTCCCTCTACGATTTTTACCCTCCACGCTGCCCTCCAATACTAAATTGGTGATCCCTTGATGCCTCAGAACATGTCCTACCAACCGATCCCATCTTCTAGTCAAGTTGTGCCACAAACTCCTCTTCTCCCCAATCCTATTCAGTACCTCCTCATTAGTTATGTGATCTACCCATCTAATCTTCAGCATTCTTCTGTGGCACCACATTTCGAAAGCTTCTATTCTCTTCTTGTCCAAACTATTTACCGTCCATGTTTCACTTCCATACATGGCTACATTCCATACAAATACTTTCAGAAACGACTTCCTGACACTTAAATCTATACTCGATGTTAACAAATTTCTCTTGTTCAGAAACGCTTTCCTTGCCATTGCCAGTCTACATTTTATATCCTCTCTACTTCGACCATCATCAGTTATTTTGCTCCCCAAATAGCAAAACTCCTTTACTACTTTAAGTGTCTCATTTCCTAATACCCTCAACATCACCCGACTTAATTCGACTACATTCCATTATCCTCGTTTTGCTTTTGTTGATGTTCATCTTATATCCTCCCTTCAAGACACCATCCATTCCGTTCAACTGCTCTTCCAAGTCCTTTGCTGTCTCTGACAGAATTACAATGTCATCGGCAAACCTCAAAGTTTTTATTTCCTCTCCATGGATTTTAATATCTACTCCGAATTTTTCTTTTGTTTCCTTTACTGCTTGCTCAATATACAGATTGAATAACATCGGGCAGAGGCTACAACCCTGTCTTACTCCCTTCCCAACCACTGATTGCCTTTCATGTCCCTCGACTCTTATAACTGCCATCTGGTTTCTGTACAAATTGTAAATAGCCTTTCGCTCCCTGTATTTTACCCCTGACACCTTTAGAATTTGAAACAGAGTATTCCAGTTAACATTGTCAAAAGCTTTCTCTAAGTCTACAAATGCTAGAAACGTAGGTTTGCCTTTCCTTAATCTTTCTTCTAAGATAAGTCGTAAGGTCAGTATTGCCTCACGTGTTCCAGTATTTCTACGGAATCCAAACTGATCTTCCCCGAGGTCGGCTTCTACTAGTTTTTCCATTCGTCTGTAAAGAATTCGCGTTAGTATTTTGCAGCCGTGGCTTATTAAACTGATAGTTCGGTAATTTTCACATCTGTCAACACCTGCTTTCTTTGGGATTGGAATTATTATATTCTTCTTGAAGTTTGAGGGTATTTCGCCTGTTTCATACATCTTGCTCACCAGATGGTAGAGTTTTGTCAGGACTGGCTCTCCCAAGGCCGCCAGTAGTTCCAATGGAATGTTGTCTACTCCAGGGGCCTTGTTTCGATGCAGGTCTTTCAGTGCTCTGTCAAACTCTTCACGCAGTATCGTATCTCCCATTTCATCTTCATCTACATCCTCTTCCATTCTCATAATATTGTCCTCAAGTACATCGCCCTTGTATAGACCCTCTATATACTCCTTCCACCTTTCTGCTTTCCCTTCTTTGCTTAGAACTGGGTTTCCATCTGAGCTCTTGATATTCATACAAGTGGTTCTCTTATCTCCAAAAGTCTCTTTAATTTTCCTGTAGGCAGTATCTATCTTACCCCTAGTGAGATAAGCCTCTACATCCTTACATTTATCCTCTGGCCATCCCTGCTTAGCCATTTTGCACTTCCTGTCGATCTCATTTTTGAGACGCTTGTATTCCTTTTTGCCTGCTTCATTTACTGCATTTTTATATTTTCTCCTTTCATCAATTAAATTCAATATTTCTTCTGTTACCCAAGGATTTCTACTAGCCCTCGTCTTTTTACCTATTTGATCCTCTGCTGCCTTCACTACTTCATCCCTCAAAGCTACCCATTCTTCTTCCACTTTATTTCTTTCCCCCATTCCTGTCAATTGTTCCCTTATGCTCTCCCTGAAACTCTGTACAACCTCTGGTTCTTTCAGTTTATCCAGGTCCCATCTCCTTAAATTCCCACCTTTTTGCAGTTTCTTCAGTTTTAATCTACAGGTCATAACCAATAGATTGTGGTCAAGTCCACATCTTCCCATGAAAATGTCTTACAATTTAAAACCTGGTTCCTAAATCTCTGTCTTACCATTATATAATCTATCTGATACCTTTTAGTATCTCCAGGGTTCTTCCATGTATACAACCTTTTTTCATGATTCTTAAACCAAGTGTTAGCTATGATTAAGTTGTGCTCTGTGCAAAATTCTACCAGGCGGCTTGCTCTTTCATTTCTTAGCCCCAATCCATATTCACCTACTACGTTTCCTTCTCTCCCTTTTCCTACACTCGAATTCCAGTCGCCCATGACAATAAAATTTTCGTCTCCCTTCACTATCTGAATAATTTCTTTTATTTCATCATATTCTTCAATTTCTTCGTCATCTGCAGAGCTAGTTGGCATATAAACTTGTACTACTGTAGTAGGTGTGGGCTTCGTATCTATCTTGGCCACAATAATGCGTTCACTAAGCTGTTTGTAGTAACTTACCCGCGTTCCTATTTTCCTATTCATTATTAAACCTACTCCTGCACTACCGTTATTTGACTTTGTTTTGCTTTGTGGTGTTCAAAATTACTCAGTTCTGTTGTGCGTGAAGCGAAAGCTAATTCCCTGGAGAATTCCAGTCAAATAATGAAATGTAGGCAAGGCATTCTTAACAGGACATAAATTCAGATAAAGTTTGGGCATAACACACTCAGGGTCGAACGGTGCATTATCGTTGACGACTTCTGTAGTTGAAGGGGAAAACATGTTCAATGGAAATTCGGTCATGTTGCAGATATCAGTAATATTCTTGAAGCTATGATTTGACTCTTCGATATGGGTTACGCTACGTTGTACAAGTTACATCCACGGCCTACTGATATGCTGCGAACCGCTTATTGTCTTCTAAGGCTAGCGACGGTATTCGTCTTCCAAAACACAGTGGTAAAGTAAAAAATTCCTTCTAATTGAAAAAAAGTGTGTCTGACACTGTCCATTGATTTTTGTCATTCGGAGTGCTATGACTAGTTGGACATGTCAAATTCAGCGGGCCATACAGTTGTGAAGAGAGCGCGGTTTCACATCACACATTATTTTTTGTACTCGTCGCTCGAAAAACTTTCGGGACTGGATTAATAAGAAAACAGAGGAAATTCTATCAGAGAACAACCATGGGAACTATCAGAAAAGCCCTTCTTTGGAATGTTCTTCAATTCGTGCATTACCTTGACTTGAATGACGGTATGTTATCAAAGACTGTGTAAGTAGGCTGTTTAGGTTTTTATGTTGGTAACGCCACATAGCGCTCTGTATGAAAATCACTGACTGTGCTGTGTGAAGTCTGTGGCTGGTTTGCATTGTTGGAACATTCGCTATTGTAGTGTTGGGCAGCTGGATGTGAACAGCGCGTAGCGTTGCGCAGTTGGAGGGGGGCCACCAGCAGTGGTGGATGTGGGGAGAGAGATGGCAGAATTTTGAGAGCGGACGATCTGGACGTGTGTCCATCAGAAATAGTAAGACTGGATGTCATGAACTGATATATATATTATGACTTTTGAACATTATTAAGGTAAATACATTGTTTGTTCTCTATCAAAAACTTTCATTTGCTGACTATGCCTATCAGTAGTTAGTGCCTTCTGTAGTTAGAATCTTTTATTTAGCTGGCAGTATTGGCGCTCGCTGTATTGCAGTAGTTTGAGTAACGAATATTTTTGTGAGGTAAGTGATTCATGAAAGGTTTAGGTTATTGTTAGTCAGGGCCATTCTTTTGTATGGATTATTGAAAGTCAGATTGCGTTGCGCTAAAAATATTGTGTGTCAGTTTATTGATGATCAGAATAAGTAAAGAGAGAAATGTCTGAGCACATTCAGTTTTGCTCAGCTGTTTTAAAATAAAAAACGTAAGATGTTTTCCAGCACTGTCATTTATAATTTTCCAAAGGGGACGTTTCAACTGACCCTTCATGATAATTTCTATATTTCTATAATTTGTCATTTTGTTCGTATACGTAACACCATCCCTCATCACTCGTGACGATTTTTCCCAAAGAATGATCGTATGTGTACTGCATTTCAGGTAAGTCCGGACAGGCATCGCAAAGTCATTGTTCTTGTTCGGGGGTCAAGTTGTGCGGCACAAACTTTTCACACACTTTTCTTTTCTTCGAAATGCTCTGTAGAATGTCTTTAACACTTAAAGGTGTAGTTACATTGTGATCTGTGACACAACAACGTTGACACACCACGGCCGCACATCCACTACTTAACAGTTTCTGCTCCCAGCTGACTCGTCGAATGCACATCTCTTGTTTACAGTTGTTCCTCCAAGCGGCCGCCGTCGTTGCTCCGCTGACGTCGCTTATACGCCAGATTCAGAATCACTCTCGGAACATTTTGGACATACGTTGTATACGTTCCGTGTGTTTGTTTACTTAATTCACGCCACAGCTAGCCGGTATCGACCTCCAAGCCAATAGATGGATAAGTAAACCTCTCTGGCTCTCGATTATAGATAGAACGTTTAAGCTACGAGCAGTGGGCGGCCGGTGGGCGAAGGTCGTCGTTAGCGTGGACGTGTTACGAAGAAAGAATGCCAAATTTAAAAGAATGCAAAATCTCCGAGACTGGCAAAGTTTTGCAGAAGTTGGAAATATAGTGCGTACTTCAAAGTGAGATGCTTTCAGTAATTTCCACAGCGAAACTCTGTCCCGAAATCTGGCAAAAAACCCAAAGAGATTCTGGTCATACAGAAAGCATACCAGTGGCAAGACACAGTCAATACCTTCACTGCGCGATGACAACGGCGAAGTCACTGGTGGCAATGCCACTAAAGCAGAGTTTTTGAACACGATTTTCCGAAAAACGTTCACCAAAGAAGACGAAGTAAATATTGCTGAATTCCAATCAAGAACAACTGCCAAAATGACAAACAAATAGATATCCTCGGTATCGCAAAGCAGCTTAAATCAGTTAATAAAAGCAAGGCTTCCGCTCCAGATTGTATACCAGTCAGGTTCCTCTCAGAGTATGCTGATACAACAGCTCAATATTTAGTAATTATATACAACCGCTCGCTCACAGAAAGATCCGTATGTAAAGACTGGAAAATTGCTCAAGTTACATCAATACCCAAAGAGGGAAGTAGGGATAATCCGTTGAATTACAGGCCCATATCATTAACGTAGATTTGCAATAGAGTTTAGGAACATATACTGTATTCGAACATTATGAAGTACCTCGAAGAAAACGATTTATTGACACTTAGTCAACACGGATTCAGAAAATATCGTTCTTGCGAATCACAAATAGTTCTTTATACTCATGAAGTAATGAGTGCTATCGACAGGGAATGTCAAATTGATTCCATATTTTTAGATTTCTAGAAGGCTTTCGACAGCGTTCCTCACAAGCGTCTTCTAACCAAACGGCGTGCCTAAGGAATATCGCCTCAGTTGTGCCACTGGATTCGTGATTTCCTGTCAGAAAGGTCACAGTTCGTAGTAATAGACGGAAAGTCATCGAGTAAAACAGAAATAATATCCGGCGTTCCCCAAGGAGGTGTTATAGGCCGTCTATTGTTCCTGATCTATATTCATGACATAAGAGACAATCTCAGTAGCCGTCTTAGATTGTTTGCAGATCATGCAGTCATTTACCATTTTGTAAACTCATCAGATGACCAAAACGAATTGCAAAATGATTTACATAAGATATCTGTATGGTGCGAAAAGTGCAATTGACCCTGAATAAAGAAATGGATCAAGATATTCACATGAATACTAAAAGAAATCTGCTAAATTTTGTTTACGCGATAAGTCACACAAATCAGAAAGCTATAAATTCAACTAAATACTTAGGGGTTACAATTACAAATACCCTAAATTGGAACGATCACATAGATAATGGTATGGGTAGAACCAACCAAAGACTGCGATTCATTGGCAGAACACTAAGAAGTTGCAACAGTTCTACTAAAGAGACTGCTTACACACGTTTGTCCGCCCTATTCCGGAGTATTACTGTGCAGTGTGGTATCCGCATCAGATGGGACTGACGGATGACATCGAAAAGGTGGCCGAGCGGTTCTAGGCGCTACAGTCTGGAACCACGCATCCGCTACGGTCGGAGGTTGGAATCCTGCCTCGGGCATGGATGTGTGTGACGTCGTTAGTTAGGTTTAGGTAGTTCTAAGTTCTAATGTACTGATGACCTCAGAAGTTATGTCCCATAAGTGCTCAGAGCCATTTGACATCGAAAAAGTACAAAGAAGGACAGCTCGTTTTATATTATCGCGAAGTAGGGGAGATAGTGCCACAGGCACGATACGTGAACTGGAGTGGCAATCCTTAAAACGAAGGCGTTTTTCGTTGCTACGGGATCTTCTCATGAAATTTAAATCCCAGTTTGCTCCTCCGACTGCGAAAACAATCTATTGGGACCCACCTACATAGGGAGAAATGATCATCACGATAAGAGAAATCAGGGCTCACACAGAAAAATTTAAGTGCTCGTTTCTCCCGCGTGCCGTTCGAGAGTGCAACGGTTGAGAGACAGCTTGAAGATGGTTCATTGAACTCTCTGCCAGTCACTATATTGTGAATAGCAGAGTAATCACGTAGATGTAGACGTTCCTTGGTTTTCGTGGTTGGCACTAGACAACAGCTTTTTAACCTCGTTTTGAAGTCATGTATGTCTAGAAGCTTAACTACGCGGGTACAATGGATGTATGTGTAACTGCTTACCCTAGTTAAAAGTTTCAGACTGAAAATTAAGACAACAATCGTGACACATAACACAGTAAAGTGTTGTGTGTGCTGAGTCTAGCATAATCTGTCTGGGGCAGTAAATGATCACTAGTTTTACGTCAACTGTAGTTCGACATTACCAAACAGAACCTTTCATGAGCAATATTGTTTCACATGTTTAACGAAAAGAAAGCAATCGGATGACAACAATGATAACCGTAGGTAATAGTCAGTAGGACGAAGTCAAAACAATGATCAAAATTAATTACAAGGGACGTTCAATAAGTAATGCAACACATTTTTTTTCTGGAATCGCGTTGGTTTTATTCAGGAGTCCAATACATCATACTATTTCCCACTCTTTTGGCTAAAAAATCCTATTTTACAACGCAATTTTCGTTCAATGCGACGGCCTTACGCCACCTTATTCGGGAGGCCTGTATGCTCACATGGTACACCTCTATTGGTCGAAGTCGGTTCGAAGTGATGAACCCATGTTTCATTGCCTGTGATGATGTTCTATAAAAATTGTCGCGATCAGCTTCATAACTCGCAAGTAATTCCTGACAGATGGTCCTTCGTTGTTCTTTATGTTCTTATGTTAGGCAGTGAGGAATCCAGCTGGCACACAACTTCGGGTACCCCAACTGGTAGATGAGTGTGTCAGCACTACCGAACGAGACGTCTAGTTATGCAGCGAAGTGTTTGATTGTATCCGTCTATCACCGCGCATGGGAGTGTCCGCACATTCCAACACTTCAGGGGTTACAGCTGTGTGTGGCAGGCCGGCGCGCCGGTGATCGGATAGGTTTGCGCGACCTTGTGGCAACGATGAGACGCCTCGCCCAACGACTCACTGTGCTTTTGTTCACTGCCAGGTCTCCGTACACATTCCGCAAGCACCTAAGAATATCTGCAATACTCTGGTTTTCCACCAAAAGCAAGTCAATGACGGCTCTCTAGCTGGAACGCACCTCCGTTACGGACGGCATTTTGAAGGCTATATGTAGCACCACCATCTATCGTAACTTCATGAAACTATACAGCCTAAAACGTAAATATTCCTCGACGTCCCACAAGAAATTCCGCACTTTTCAACAGAAACTGCCCGAGAAACAAAATTATTACCCTACTTATTGAACGTCTCGCGTATAAACTTGAACATCAATTACATTACATGTTACATTTCGACATTTGTCGAGGGACTATCACCAGACCGGAGTCCGCCCCAATAGCTGAGTGGTCGCCGGCACGGGAGCTCAGCGTGTTCGGTCAGAGGGTTAGCGGCCGTCTGTAATAAAAAAAACTGAGTTAGTCGATCAACCAACGAACTTAAACGCTTGTCATACGACGTCCGCCCCGAGCGGATCCAACGAACAAAAGCGAACAAAATGAGATTTAGAAAAAAAAGCTTGTTCGGTCAGAGCGTTAGCTTCCCTTTCTAATAAAGAAACTGAACGAACGGATGAACGAACACACTGAACGGGTGTCATCGGACGTCCGCCCTGAACAAATTCAGTGAACAATATAGAACAAGATGTCTTTTTAAAAAGAAAAAAAAAAGTGGTCAGCGTGACGGATTGCCGTCCTACGGGCCCGGGTTCGATTCCCGGCTGGGTCGGAGATTTTCTCCGTTCAGGGACTGGGTGTTGTGTTCATCATCATTTCATCGCCATCGGGCGCGCAGGTCGCCCAATGTGGCGTCGAACCTGCACCAAGGCGGCCAGACCTGCCCCGTCAGGGGCCTCCTGGGCAATGACGCCAAACGCTCATTTCCATTAAAAAAAACTCCTCCCGAACAGGCCATGAAGGCCCAACGGTACCGACCGGCCGCCGTCTCATCCTCAGACCACAGGCTTCACTGGACTCGGATATGGAGGAGCATGTGGTCAGCACTTCGCTCTCGCGGCGGTATGTCAGTTTCCGAGACCGAAGTCGCTACTTCTCAATCAAGTAGCTCCTCAGTTTGCCTCACAAGGGCTGAGCGCACCCTGGTTACCAACAACGCTCAACAGACCGGATGGTCACCCATCCCAGTGCTAGCCCAGCCGGACGGCTCTTAACTTCAGTGATCTGACGGGAACCGGTATTACCACTGCGACAAGGCCGTTGGCTCATTTCCATTTTTTTTGGTCATCAGTCTACTGACTGGTTTGATGCGGCCCGCCACGAATTCCTTTCCTGTGCTAACCTCTTCATCTCAGAGTAGCACTTGCAACCTACGTCCTCAATTATTTGCTTGACGTATTCCAATCTCTGTCTTCCTCTACAGTTTTTCCATTACCAGACCGAAAATGAAAAAGTAGGAGAGGCATTGTATAGTCCCAGCATCTGACTTCCTGCGGCTATGTGTAGATGTCGTTGAATGAAAACTGCGACACACCGAATTAGACACACTGGACAATTTTCTAATGGTGTCATCCAGCTCTGAACGATAATGTTTCATATCGCACTCGATTTTTATGTACGTTTCGTACCTGACGATGAAAATGCAAAGCCTTTAAGCCGACTGTACATTAATTGAATGTTATTTCTTTGTTGTGGTCTCTAGTGTGAAGATCGGTTTGGTGCTAGACTATCCAGTGTGAGCCTCTTCATCTGTGCACAATTAAAGCATCCTACATCCATCTGAACCTGCCTACTGTATTCAAACCTTTGTTTCTCTCTACAATTTTAACCCGGCCCCCTCCCCCGCCACCACCTTCCCCCTCCCCCGCCACCACCTTCCCCCTGTTCCCACACGTTTCCTTCCATCAAGAAACTGACAATTCCTTGTCACGTCAGGAGGTATCCTATCAACCAGTCTCTTCGTTTTTCTCCTATTCCATTCCATACCTCGTCATAGGTGAATCTATCTACTCATCTAATCATTCTAAGTATTCTTCTATGGCACGACATTTCAAAAACTTCTGTTCCCGTCTTATCCCAGTTACTTATATCCAAATTTCACTCCTATACAAGGCTGTACTGGATACACCTAAAGAAAATAATTCCTACCACTTAAATTCGATGTTGATAAACTCCTCTTTTTCAGAAGTGTTTTTCTTGCTATTGCAAATGTGCATTTTATATCTTCCCTACTTCGTCCATCATCAGTTATTTTGCTGCCAAAGCAATGAAACTTATCCGCTACTTTTAGTGTTTCATTTTCTGATCTAATTCCCTCGGCATCGCTGTTTTAATTCGGCTACATTCTAGTATATTTTACTTTATTATGCTCATCTACAAATCCCTTTTCAACACGCTATACATTCCTTTCAACTGCTCTCCCAACGTCCTTTGTTGTCTCTGACAGTATTAGAAAATCATCAGAAAACCTCAAAATTTTCATTTATTCTTCCTGATCTTTAATTCCCTTTCCAACGTTCTCCTTGCTTTCCTTCAAAGCTTGCTCATTGTATAGGAGAGAGTACAAACTTGTCTCACTCCCTTCTCGACCACTGGTTCCCTTTCATGTTCTTCGACTCTTAAAACTGCAATTGGTTTCTGAACAAGTTGTAAGTATTCAGAATGAGATTTTCAGTCTGCAGTGGAGTGTGTGCTGATATGAAACTTCCTGGCAGATTAAAACTGTGTGCCGGACCGACACTCGAACTCGGGGACCTTTGCCTTTCGTGGGCAAGTGCTCTACCATCTGAGCTACCCAAGCGCGATTCACGCACCCTCCTCACAGCCTTACTTCGGCCAGTACCTCGTCTCCTACCTTCCAAACTCTCTTCCAAGTTGTAAGTAACCTTTCGGTCCCTGATTTCTTATCCCTGCTAGCTTCAAAATTTGAATATCGAAATGCGTGGTACATATTTATGGAGGTACTAACATTGTTACAGACATAAATTAAATAACAGACGACAGATGTCCAGATGAATCATCTGTCTGCAATGGACTCCATCTCAGCCAAATAATTATACCCACTGCTAATAGTAACAGATCGAAGTTAACTCATTGGCTGTGTCACTTTAACCCTTTCAGATCCTCTGGCTAAAATTGTGTACATTAACTTTTACTGTGCCTTAGCTGCAACGGAAGTAGATTTTCGCAGTGGAAACCTGAGTTACATATTTCTGAATGTTCAACCTTTCCATCACGCCGCCGGCCGGACTGGCCGAGCGGTTGTAGGCGCTACAGTCTGGAACCACGCGACCGCTACGGTCGCAGGTTCGAATCCTGCCTCGGGAATGGATGTGTGTGATGTCCTTAGGATAGTTAGGTTTAAGTAGTTCTACGTTCTAGGGGACTGACGGCCTCAGCAGTTAAGTCCCACAGTGCTCAGAGGCATTTGAACCATTACATCACGCCCAAATACTGCCAACTGTTGGGCATCACTATGAAAATATCGGCAAGTCAAAGTAGCACTGCCCAGCATCTCGTGACCGCCAGAATGGGCTTGTTAGCTATTTTCCACTGTATAATTCAATATGTTTGTTGTTATTTTGCAGCCGGCCGCTGGTGGCCGAGCGGTTCTGGCGCTACAGTCTGGAACCGCGCGACCGCTACGGTCGCAAGTTCGAATCCTGCCTCGGGCATGGATGTGTGTGTTGTCCTTAGGTTAGTTAGGTTTGAGTAGTTCTAGGTTCTAGGGGACTTATGACCTCAGCAGTTGAGTCCCATAGTGCTCAGAGCCATTTTTTTTTGTTCTTTTGCATAGTAATTATTGAATGATCATTTTACTGTTTATTGCAATAGAATATATTCCGTAATTAGTTATTTTAGTCCATAAAACGAAATCAAGTGTACAAAGGATGTTTAGAAAACGGGTACATGTTTTTGTGTAAATCTTGCATGTAAATTCATTAACAAATCACATAAGATCATTACCGCATAAAGAAAATTTTTAGTCCCTTCGAAAAAAATCAGGTCTGAAGGGGTTAATGATAGTCTCGTCAAAATGGTCATTCTCTCTCTCACTGCATCGAGCCACAATTGGCGACACCAGTCCGCTTCATTAGCTAGGAAAATTCCCAGAGATTTCGACAAACAGCCGTGCCAGATTTCTGTAGAGTATGTGTCGACATAAGCATGACGCTACCACCGCAAGAGTCGCAAACACACGCATAGAACAGCAGGATTTCCGACGCATTCCGTCTACAGGAAACGTGCAGCTGCTGGCATAGGTTGGCCGACGCCGTCATCTGTCGCCGTAGGGTCGCCACCGGCGGCGGCTGCTGAACCGATTTTCCCGGTACTCGCCCATCAGCAGGCGGCACCATCACACGCCGTCCTGGTCGCTGCCAGCCCCTGGCTCCAGCTCTCCGTTTACATTCCATGTAGTAACAACCAGACTCACGTGACACTGAGCCTCTTACTGATGGGCAAGTAGTGAAGTGGCAGACAACTGCAATTTCTACTCTTAACGACTCACGTAACAGTTAGTCTCTGAAGCCGCCTGGTGTCCTCAGGAATGGTCCTGACAGTCACTCCATCAAACACTGCAGTTTTTCTTGGGAATATCTAAAACATCCTGTTTGTCAGTGAATCTACAGCACCAGATTTCAAACAACGCAACAAGAGAGCTTGTCGCTCCGTAACACAGGGAGCGCTATACTTCGTGCACAGATCATTTAGAAGGCGCACTGAGTCCTGCATTCGGGAAAATGGGCACCTGTATGAATACCTCACTTAAGTAAACATTCCGCTACTAGAATATCCATCTGAACACAGCCAATTCACTACAGTATGTTGGCTCCACCTCTAAAACTATCAGCGTTTCTAACTATCCAAACGCTATTGATAGAATTTCTTGTACGTAATTGGTTGAAACGTATCAGGTAAAATGGAAGTGAGCGTTTGCCGTCATTGGCCGGGAGGCCCCTTATGGGGCAGGTCCGGCCGCCTTGGTGCAGGTCTTATTACATTCGACGCCACATTGGGCCACCTGTGCACTGGATGGAGATGAAATGATGATGAAGACAACACAACACCCAGTCCCTGAGTGGAGAAAATCCCCGACCCAGCCGGGAATCGAACCGGTGCCCATAGGGCGGCAATCCGTCACGCTGACCACTTTTTTTTCCTTTTTCATTTTGTTCGATATACTTCGTTGCGTTTGATGTCGGCGGATGTCACAAGACATCAGTTCAAGTTGATCGTTGATTCCTTGAGCTGAGCCACCGTGTCGGCTACCGCTCAGCTATCGGAGCGGACAACGTATCAGGTGTAAGTAGGACTCGCTAACGGAGGGTTCCACACAGCCAAAATTTTACATGCAGGTCGTTCATCCATTCCAGGGATCGAGAATCGCGACGATTTTTTTCTGTGATCGGCATTGATACTAACACGATATCGGTCACAGAGGTTCCAAGATTTTCAATTTCAAGTTTGAAGTCGGATGCCAAATAGCAAAAGAAATATTTTTTTCGTGTGATTCAATTACAAACTAACAATTTTATGATTTTTTCCTCTACTTCTGCTGTGAAACCTTGCTTCTTTCCAAATTTCACGATTCTGTATCAACGGGAAATATCCTGTATGTTTCAATGAGCGATGTAGCGAGTATGAGAACATCTGACATAAATGCTCGTATCTTTTGATTGCATTGACTTAGAAGGTAACATTTACGCCACCGCCAAAGGACTACAGACCTTACTATGTGGCATAAATTTTGACTTGATACGTTACTCGTTCCTGAGAAAATAGGGGCATAAGAGATTCACCTACAGACAGACAGTGAGAGAGCCAAAAACAAATTTTCTTTTCTTGTGATATCATTACAAATCAACAGTTTTCGGATTGCTTCTTGTTAAATTACATGATTCTAAACCAACGGGATGTGACCTATAGTTTTTTATTACTGAGTTTGCGAGTATCAAGATATGTGACATAAATGGACGTACCTCTCGATTGTAATTACCTAAAAGCTTCAAAGTCTTACACCGCCAAGGGATTGTAGTTCTAAATATGTGACATAGGTTTCGACTTGATACGTCTACGTGTTTCTGAGGAAAAGAGATTTTAGGAATCGGACAGACAGACACAGACTGATAGATGCTCAACAAAGTCGTCCTATGCGAATTCCGATTTACCGTCTGTGATACGGAACCACAAAAGTAATGAGCATTTAAAACATATTATATCTCGTTGTTGTGTCTGCAAAGTAACTAAATGAACTGTACACATATATCTCCGTAGAAAAGGTAACGATTCTTATGATTGTGTAACTAAATAAACATCGGAAATTAGAGTAAAGTCGACTGCGTGGGAAAAGCGACCTTTGCACATTTTTTTTGTCCTAAGCAGTGCTGCAGCTTGCCGAAAAGTGCTCAGGCTACCTCTAATACACCCAGTCAATGTTATCAGTGGGTTGGACAGAGGAAGCTTGATCCGTTATTTTTTATCAAAGACTTCTTTGATTTTCAGTCGTATGGCGTAAGGTAAGTCGTCTGATTGACTCATCATCGCCCAGTCCAAACCACTAAGGACCGAATCTTGAAATCTGCACACAACGTTGCTCTTATAATGTGGGCATCGTTTAAGAATGTATTTTTCGGAATTCCACCCTAAGGTGGTGAAGCGGGGGATGAAACGTTTTTTGAAAATATACCGCTATTAAGGCTACTCTGAAGCTAGAACTACGAAAATTGGTATTTGGTTTCTCTGTTAGAAATAAAGAAATCCAGGCTTCAGTATTTTTGGAAATACAGCCACCAACGTGGTAAAACAGTGCGTGAAAGTTTATTTTGAAACTAAATCATTATTAAAGGATTACTAAAGCATTTTTAAAGCTACATCCACGGAAACTGGTATTTGACTTCTTGGATGGAAATAAAAAGTTTAGGTGTTTTCGGAAATTCACCCCTAAAAGCATAAAATGGAAGAAGAAAGTTTTTATGAAAATATTTCATTACGAAAACATTTTTGAAACTGAATCTCTGAAATGATGCGTTCGGCTTCTCGGATAGAAATAAAACAACACGTGTTTTTCTGTGCTTTTTGGAAATTCAACCCCTAAGGGGGTGAAATGATGATGAAGTCCCATACTTCTTTACAGAGCGTAGGGGAACGACGCGGCAGACCCGCACCGCCTTACTAGGCAAGGTCCTAGTGGAGGTGGTTTGCCATTGCCTTCCTCCGACCGTAATGGGGATGAATGATTATGATGATGAAGACGACACAACACTCAGTCATCTCGAGGCAGGAAAAAATCCCTGACCCAGGCGGGAATCGAACCCGGGACCTCGTGCTCGGGAAGCGAGAACGCTACCGCGAGACCACGAGCGGCGGACGAGCGTGAAATAGGGGACGAAAATTTTTATGAAAATATTCCGTTATATTTGAACATACTTAAAACTAAATCTGTGAAAATTGGTGTTTGACTTCTAAAGAAATATGTGTTAGGGGACGAAAGCTGTTACAGAAATTTAACCACAAAAAGTCAAAATGCAAGGTTAAAAAAGATCTCAGGCTCCAAGTACCAGAATCGCGTTTTGTCCAGAAGTACGTTCGGGAATTACCGTGCTTTTATGGCCTCAATTAGTGTGAAAAGTTTAGAAGATGTTGCAATTCGAGAAACATAAAAATTCGATTAAGGAAGAACAAAAAATCTGTCTAGTCCATAAAGTCTACGCCAGCGAAGCGTCGGGCGCTAAACTAGTTAATTTATATCACTTGAAATCCTCTCTGCTCTTATTTTTGGCCTAATACAAAAATCCGATTGAAAAGCCTCTGAGTTAGCCACTTAATATTGTTTCAGATACTAGGACATCAAGATGCCTACAGATTATCTCCGAAAATCGGAACAACAAACATGGGATGCTGTTGTGATGGTACTAGCCACATTACCTCTTTTGGTATGGAAAATGACCACTGTATAAGCCTTCAGAAAAATACGTGTGGTTCATGTACACTACTTTCTTTTTCACTTAAAATACGTTATAGTATGTACATTTAAAATAGGTAAACGGAAAACTTCTTTGAATATACATGTTTTTGTAAAAAGTCAATTTCCTCACATCTTCCCCTCATCCTTTTACTTATTATTTTGTAAGTTACAAAGAAAAACATCTTACATGAAACACAGTGTAAACTCAATACCAAATGATTTCTGAAATACGGCTCATTTCACGTAAGTACGCCGGGCAAAAAATTAAAATCAGTCCTCCCCTCCCCCCTCACCGATCAGGAGTCATCAGACTAATATGGTAAAACACCATCTCTGGCATTGATAATTCTCTCAATTATACCAGGAAGGGAGTCATAGGTTTCTTCAGGAATACTAAATGCCACAAAAGCCTCTCTGTGATGTTCATATTCGATATACCGAACGGTGAAGGTGTAGATAGCTACTTTTCACACGTTGTTACAGATTGTCAGATATTTTCTTCAGGATAAATGTCGAGAGATTTCGAGGGCTACTGTTGCTATGTGTTAGACTACCTGGGTATTAGTTAAACCAGGAAAGTAGGCCTGCATCCCTGTGATGCACGCCGGCCAAAGTGGCCGTGCGGTTAAAGGCGCTGCAGTCTGGAACCGCAAGACCGCTACGGTCGCAGGTTCGAATCCTGCCTCGGGCATGGATGTTTGTGATGTCCTTAGGTTAGTTAGGTTTAACTAGTTCTAAGTTCTAGGGGACTAATGACCTCAGCAGTTGAGTCCCATAGTGCTCAGAGCCATTTGAACCTGTGATGCACGACTTTTGGTTTGGAAACAGGTGGTGTCCACAGCGCATACTCATCATAAAGACGTAGAAGAAAAGGCAACACCTGAACACCGATAATGTTGAAATAAATGTCCCTGTCAACTGAAAAGTGTATTATACAGGGTGGTCCATTGATCGTGACCGGGCCAAATATCTCAGGAAATAAGCGTCAAACGAAAAAACTACAAAGTACGAAACTTGTCTAGCTTGAAGGGGGAATCCAGGTGGCGCTATGATTGACCCGCAAGATGGCGCTGCCATAGGTCAAACGGATATCAGCTGCGTTTTTTAAATAGGAACCCCCATTTTTTTTAATTACATATTCGTGTAGTACGTAAAGAAATATCATTGTTTTATTTAGACTACTTTTTTTCGCAGAGCAGAAGATTTTGTTAAGGATGTCTTTCAAAGAATTATTAAGTGGTTTTCAGAAAATGGACTCTCCGTAATTTTGAAAAAACTCACTATATCCAGTTCTGTACACCGAATAGTCATACCGACAATTGCTGTAGCATATGAACACGGCTCAATTAACAGGGTAGATTTCTACAAATTTTTGGGTGTTCACATTAATGACAACTTAAACTAGAAGAAACATATTACTGAGCTTCTCAAACAATTAAGTTCAGCTTCTTTCGCTCTTCGTATAATTCCTAGTCTTGGCGATACACAGATCAGCCTCCTAACGTACTTTGCATATTTCCACTCAGTAATGTCTTATGGAATAGTTTTATGGGCTAACTCACCACTTAGACATGCAGTATTGATTGCACAAAAGAGACCAGTGAGAATAATTAGTGGTGTTCACCCAAGGACGTCATGTAGGCACCTATTCAATGAGTTAGGTGTTTTAACTGCACCATCAGAGTACATATATTCACTAATGAAATTCGTTATAAATAATCCATGACAATTCGCGAAGCACATGTTCATACGTACAATACTAGAGGGAAAAATGACCTTTCCTATCCGTTATTGAAGCTGTCAGTTGCCCAACAACATAAAGTGTCTGGCAGGTAGCAGATCAAGTGTTAAATCTAGCTTAAAATCATTTCTTTTGGACAACGCCTTCTATTCCGTGGACGAATTTCTGTTTCAGAACTGGTAAAAAAAAAAAAAAAAAAAAAAAAAAAAAAAAAAAAAAAAAAAAAAGAGTGCCTCTAAATGTAGTTGCATGTGTAGAACTAAAAATTTCACTAATATTAATATTAGCACTACTCATATGTGTATATATATCTTGTAATGTGACTTGTTCCACATCATATCGATAAAATAATCGTGAAAATGATCTACGCAACGTGACATAACTCAACTAAACTAAACTAAACTGATACATGCAAAGGATGCGACACACAAGACAGTTCGAAACGGTCAACTGTCTTGCACTTCCATAAACGGCTTACCTTTCCGAACACAAGGAACAGACAAAATTAATGTATCAGCAAACTGGTAAAGGACATCGATTATTGCGAGAAGACACACTGTATTAATCATAAGTATACTTCTGTTCCTGTACTACAATACGAAGAACATCTGCTTTTTTGTTTTTTAATCGTTGCAATCGATGGAAGTGGGGCGGAAGATTAGCACTTAACGTCACGTCGACGATGTGACCTTTTAGGGTTGGTCACAAGCTCTATATGGCGGTCCTCTGGGCCGCAAGCTGAGCGATTTGTGCTCCACATCAGGTTTCTACCTCTTTTTCATCAATAGAAGTATGTGTACTTCCAGCGATAGTTCATTACTCTTAATGGTATAATTGTGTTACTTATCTAGCGGATTGTTAGAGGACGATCAGTTTGGCTTCAGAACAGGCACCGATGCATCGCTGTCGTTGCGCTTGATAGTGGAAAGAAGGCTTAAGAAAAATCAAGATACGTTCATGGGATATGTCAACCCAGAAAAAAGTGTTCGACTGTTTAAAATATTTTAAGATGTTCGAAATTCTCAGGAAAATAGGTTCAAGGTATAGGGAAAGACGGGAAATACACGGTATGTACAGGAACTTGGAGGGAAAAATGACAATGGAAGACCGAGAAGTGATCGGATTAGAAGGGCAGAAACAGGAATGTGGAGTTTTGATGCTATTGTTCAGTCTGTACACCGAACAAGCAAGGGCGGAAATATAAAAAAAGGTTCAGGAATAGGAGTAAAATTCAGGGTGAAAGGACAGCAACGATAAGATTCACTGAAGGCATTGATATCCTTAGTGAAAGTGAGGAAGAGTTATAAAACCGAGTGAAATGAACAGTTTGCTGAGTACACACTACAGATTGAGAGCAAACGAAAGGAAATAGTGAGAAGTAGGAGATATGAAGTTAGCGACAAACTTAACATAAAAATTTCCATCCACAAAGGAGATGAAATCAAATTTTGAGGCCTTGGGAAAAGAAGCTCATGATAGTCAAAGCAAGGGGGGCATAAAACGCAGACTACTACAGGCAAAGAGGGCATTTCTGACCAAAAGAAGACTACACTGGTCTTGGTTTGACGAAGAAAGTCTTGAGAATGTTCGTTTTGAGCACAGTATTGGGTGGAAGTCAGTCATGGACTTCCGAGGAAACCACAAAAGAAGAGAATCCAAGCATCTGATTAAGTGATGCTATAGAAGAATGTTGAAAGTTAAGTCAACCGATAAGAAATCGGGAGGTTCTTCGCGGAATCGACGAGGAAGATTTCCTGTGGCAAACATTGCAAAGAAACGGGAAAGGATGATACTATATGTTCTTGAGGGGGCTGCATATAATAAAAACTGAGCGATAAAACAGAAATTTGAATATATCCATCAAATAAGTGAAAACTTTGGATGTAAATCCTCCTCTGACTGATGAACAAAAATATGACCTCAGATTTCGTCCGGCGATACGGTTATTTGTGAGGACCTGTTATTGATTAAATATTGTGACAACTGATGAAAGCAAAATTTTTAGGTTTTTCCCCCTTCAGATACATTACTTGGTGTTGGTTTAATACGCTGTCTATTTCAGAGCTAGATAGTTTCCGGATAAAAGAAAATATTGTAGCAGTATTCAGTTAGATCTCGACAAAATATGGTGCAATGACTGACAGGTCACTATCAACCTAAAGAAGTGCAAAGTTGTACTCTTCACCAAATCTAAAATGTAGTTGCCCTTAACGACAGCAGTGATAAGATACAACTGCTGTCATGGAAGTCCTACACACGTATGATAATGTGTGGTAACGTGAAGTGGAACAATCACGTAGGTTTAAATCTAGGCAAACACTGAGGCGACAACCTAATGGTTAGTGGATAAATGACATTAAGAAACATGAAGATGCAGCACGGATACCTATAACAAAATACTGGATAAGTCTATACAAGACGTTTGTTTACCAGTGGATAGTGATGGATGATGTTGTTATGTATAATAAAGGTGCCGATGATTGTGATAAATACATGAAAATGCAACATTTAATTCGTTTCTAGAATACTAGGAATTTGTTGTTTGTCAAAAAAATAGAAACAGTGGTTCCGTTCATGCACAATATTACTCATATAATGTTCAACTCCCCCCCATGAACCATGGACCTTGCCGTTGGTGGGGAGGCTTGCGTGTCTCAGCGATATAGATAGCCGTACCGTAGGTGCAACCACAACGGAGGGGTATCTGTTGAGAGGCCAGACAAACTTGTGGTTCCTGAAGAGGGGCAGCAGCCTTTTCAGTAGTTGCAGGGGCAACAGTCTGGATGATTGACTTATCTGGCCTTGTAACACTAACTACAACGGCCTTGCTGTGCTGGTACTGCGAACGGCTGAAAGCAAGGGGAAACTACAGCCGTAATTTTTCACGAGAGCATGCAGCTTTACTGTATGGTAAAATGATGATGGCGTCCTCTTGAGTAAAATATTCCGGAGATAAAATAGTCCCCCATTCGGATCTACAGGCGGGGACTACTCAAGAGGACGTCGTTATCAGGAGAAAGAAAACTGGCGTTCTACGGATCGGAGCGTGGAATGTCAGATCCCTTAATCAGGCAGGAAGGCTATAAAATTTTGAAAGGGAAATGGATATGTTAAAGTTAGATATAGTGGGAATTAGTGACATTCGGTGGCAGGAGGAACAAGACTTTTGCTCAGGTGAATATAGGGTTATAAATACAAAATCCAATAGGGGTAATGCAGGAGTAGGTTTAATAATGAATTAAAAAAAAAATAGGAGTGCGGGTAAGCTACTACAAACAGCATAGTGAACGCATTATTGTGGCCAATATAGACACGAAGCCCACGCCTACTACAGTAGTACAAGTTTATATGTCAACTAGCTCTGCAGATGATGAAGAAATTGATGAAATGTATGATGAGATAAAAGAAATTATTCAGGTAGTGAAGGGAGACGAAAATTTAATAGTCATGGGTGGCTGGAATTCGAGAGTAAGAAAAGGGAGAGAAGGAAACATAGTAGTTGAATATGGATTGGGGGTAAGGAATGAAAGAGGAAGATGTCTGGAAGAATGTTGCACAGAGCATAACTTAATCATAGCGAACACTTGGTTCAACAATCATAAAAGAAGCCTGGAGATTCTAGAAGGTACCAGATGGATTATATAATGGTAAGACAGAGATTTAGGAACCAGGTTTTAAATTGTAAGACATTTCCAGGGGCAGATGTGGACTCTGACCACAATCTGTTGGTTATGAACTGTAGATTTAAACTGAAGAAACTAGAAAAAGGTGGTAATTTAAGGAGATGGGACCTGGATAAACCGACTAAACCAGAGGTTGTACAGAGTTTCAGGGAGAGCATAAGGGAACAATTGACAAGAATTGGGGGAAGAAATACAGTAGAAGAAGAATGGGTAGCTCTGAGGTGTGAAGTAGTGAAGACGGCAGAGGATCAAGTACGTAAAAAGACGAGGGCTAGTAGAAATCCTTGGGTAACAGAAGAAATATTGAATTTAATTGTTGAAAGGATAAAATATAAAAACGCAGTAAATGAAACAGGCAAAAAGGAATACAAACGTCTCAAAAATGAGATCGACAGGAAGTGCAAAATGGCTAAGCAGGGATGGCTAGAGGACAAATGTAAGGATGTAGAGGCTTGTCTCACTACGGGTAAGATAGATACTGCCTACAGGAAAATTAAAGAGACCTTTGGAGAAAAGAGAACCACTTGTATGAATATCAAGAGCTCAGATAGAAACCCAGTTCTAAGCAAATAAGAGAAAGCAGAAATGTGGAAGGAGCATATAGAGGGTCTATACAAGGGCAATGTACTTGAGGACAATATTATGGAAATTGAAGAGGATGTAGATGAAGATGAAATGGGAGATATGATACTGCGTGAAGAGTTTGACAGAGCACTGAAAGATCTGAGTCGAAACAAGGCCCCGGGAGTAGACAACATTCCATTTGAACTACTGACAGCCTTGGGAGAGCCAGTCCTGACAAAACTCTACCATCTGGTGAGCAAGATGTATGAGTTAGGCGAAATACCCTCAGACCTCAAGAAGAATATAATAATTCCAATCCCAAAGAAAGCAGGTGTTGACAGATGTTAAAATTACCGAAATATCAGTATAATATGTCACAGCTGCAAAATACTAACGCGAATTCTTTACAGGCGAATGGAAAAACTAGTAGAAGCCGACCTCGGGGAAGATCAGTTTGGATTCCATAGAAATATCGGAACACGTGAGGCAATACTGACCCTACGACTTATCGTAGAAGCTAGATTAAGGAAAGGCAAACCTACGTTTCTAGCATTTGTAGACTTAGACAATGTTGACTGGAATACTCTCTTTCAAATTCTGAAGGTGGCAGGGGTAAAATACAGGGAGCGAAGGACTATTTACAATTTGTGCAGAAACCAGATGGCAGTTATAAGAGTCGAGGGAAGCAGCGGTTGGAAAGGGAGTGAGACTGGGTTGTAGCCTATCCCCGATGTTATTCAATCTGTATATTGAGCAAGCAGTGAAAGAAACAAAAGAAAAATTCGGAGTAGGTATTAAAATCCATGGAGAAGAAATAAAAACTTTGAGGTTCGCCGATGACATTGTAATTCTGTCAGAGACAGCAAAGGACTTGGATGAGCAGCTGAACGGAATGGACAGTGTCTTGAAAGGAGGATATAAGATGAACATCAACAAAAGCAAAACGAGGATAATGGAATGTGGTCAAATTAAATCGGGTGATGCTGAGGGGATTAGATTAGGAAATGAGACACTTAAAGTAGTAAAGGAGTTTTGCTATTTGGGGAGCAAAATAACTGATGATGGTCGAAGTAGAGAGGATATAAAATGTGGGCTGGCAATGGCAAGGAAAGCGTTTCTGAACAAGAGAAATTTGTTAACATCGAGTATAGATTTAAGTGTCAGGAAGTCGTTTCTGAAAGTATTTGTATGGAGTGTAGCCATGTATGGAAGTGAAACATGGACGATAAATAGTTTGGACAAGAAGAGAATAGAAGCTTTTGAAATGTTGTGCTACAGAAGAATGCTGAAGATTAGATGGGTAGATCACATAACTAATGAGGAAGTACTGAATAGGATTGGGGAGAAGAGAAGTTTGTGGCACAACTTGACTAGAAGAAGGGATCGGTTGGTAGGTCATGTTCTGAGGCATCAAGGGATCACCAATTTGGTATTGGTGGGCAGCGTGGAGGGTAAAAATCGTAGAGGGAGACCAAGAGATGAATACACCCAACAGATACAGAAGGATGTAGGTTGCAGTAGGTACTGGGAGATGAAGAAGCTTGCACAGGATAGAGTAGCATGGAGAGCTGTACCAAACCAGTCTCAGGACTGAAAACCACAACATCAACAATGTTCAACTGCGAAAATAGCGTGCTTACAAATAAGGCGAAATAGCCTGACAGGCGGAAGCTTGCGACAGAAATGATGTAAATATCAACTAACAAAAACAGTCGTAGGAAGACGGCTGACTTCTTCAGTCGGACAATTTTAAGAGTTTGCTCTTAGGCCTGAATCTAGGAACATAGATCGCTTTCACGGACAAGGTGTAACACGTACTGAGTGATTCCGTGATAATGTTGTGAGCTTTTTGATGGATGATGGAGAAATGTAAATGTATGAATTTGTGATAAGGGACTATGATCCGGAACCGACCAAGTTGAAATTTATGTCCGAAGATAGTTTTGATACCTGAGACAAATCCATTTACCAGTACTTTTGTTGCTAACATTTAGGGTAAGCAACTTCCACATGTGGTAATACTAAAGGCAGTGTGGAGCAAAACAACAAGAAAGTCTAGCAGAAACACAAGTTCTATAAAATCGTATGGGTAGTCGATCAGTAGAAGAGATATGTTTCACAGTAGCGAAGATGGATAAGTTCTCATATAACTCTTAAGGTAGACACTTGAGAGCTCCCGTTTAGTGATTTTTTTTCGCCATACCGCTGAAAATTGCCTACCCTAGCAACACAGTACCGTTAAGTCTACCCCGTGTTTGAAATACCAGAGTGATTTTCGCTTATAACTTTCGACTCAGCCGTTTCCGGACCAGGATTCCTCACTTCTTGCTGTGCTGACACATTTACCCTTCTCCATCAACCCTTAAAGATTGTAACACTATCACGAAATCACTCTGGTATAGTAGGTGATCGCGCAAAGACCTACAGATTCTTTTCACACTGCATCCGTGAATATAGCATTACGCAGCCTCAATTAATGGTTTTCCCTAGTTGTCCTCTACCACACTGTTTACAGTCTTTAGCAGAGTACAATGCGAATTAATCCTCAGAGCAGTCAAAATTCAATTACGTAACTGGCGTCGGTGCGATGTAGAATCGAAGGGTTACCAAAAACTAAGAAACTGCGACGAGGTGTGTCGTATACTAAACTGGGCTGTGTAATATTGGCCTGTAGCATCACGATTGTCTCTGCTCATAGTAGAAGCACTTCATATTAGAATACACTTGTTTTTTTTTCAGATCAGTTCATCACTTGTGTAAATTATTCTTCTTATTCCGCACTTCATGTATTAAATTCTTCTTCTTATTCCACATTTTATGTATTAGGCCTTTGGCTGTTAAGGCGCTCGTCTCTCCCCTGGCCTTGGCAGACTCCTATGGCCGAATGCGTTATAAATTCTAACTTCGTAATACAGTCTTCGGCTGTCCGTTCTGTCCAGATGTTTTTAATCTGTGTATATGATTTAGCAGACAATCTGAGCAGATCTCTTGGAATGTTTACAAATATTGATGTGGTTTGTAGTCAAGGACACTAGCAGAGTCATCAAAAAATCATAAAGAATTACAAAATTATTTAGAAAAAATCTCTGTATGGTGCGAAAAGAGGCAATTTACCCTAAACAAAACCCGTTAAATTTCTACTACACGGCTTATAATACAAATTTGAATACACCTGGAAATTACAATTATAAACAACGTAAAAACTGGAATAGTCACATAGAAAATGCTGTGGCGAAGCCTAACCATCTACAACGGTTTCTTGACAGAACGGTTAGCAGATGGAAAAATCTAGTAAAGATACTGCCTACACCACACTTGTCCGTCGACTTTTGGAGTAGTGTTACGCGATATGAGATACTTACCATATTTCTTCGAAAAAATTCAAGGAATTGCAGCTCGGTTTACACTAACGCGAAATAGGAGGCAGTTACGGGTATGGTGAACGAGTTGGGGTGTCAATCATCAAAACAAGGGCGTTTTTCGCTGCGACCAGATCTTTTTACGAAATTTCAGTCACCAACTTACTCCTCCGGATGCTCAAATATTTTATTGGTTCCCGCCTTCATACTGAGAAATGTCAATCAGAATAATATAGGAGAAATCCGAGTTCGCACGGGAAGTTTTAGGTGTTCATTCTTCCGACGTGCTATGATTAAGTGGAACGATCAAGATATAGTCAGTAACTGGTTCATGAACCCTCTGCCAAAAAGTAAAGTGTGATTAAGTACACGTCCGAAAGAACAGACACTGTGTACAGTCCACAACTGTAATAATATTTCGAAACTAATTCGCTGACACAAGGAATCCTCAGTCAGCAACTTAATGTCGAAACGTAAGTGTAAATTCTGTGCAAGATGTAGATGTAAATGCTAACTCCATTTTCTTATACCCAGTTTTGTTTATTATGTAACCACGTTTTCTTTACTATGGTCACTATTTCTTGATCTGTGCACTCTGGGATATTCTTGTTCTTCCAGCGCCCTAAGAAATCTCATTTCTGCTGTCTGGATCTTAATTTTTTTCTCGTTTGTAAATAACTCACGAATGAATTCCGCACAATGTGTGGAGAGGGTCATTAGTTTATGAAACTTAATTTGTGTTGTGTAAATCATTCTTGAGGAATCAGTCTTTGAAATATGCGTTCTGACTCCATTGACGGGCGAAAAATTCCTGGTGAATTGAAGTGCGAAGCTTCACATCTGAAAAGATACGCCAAGTAACCAATAAAACACGCAAAATCAATTGAAGCACCATCTTTCGGCGTGAGAACCCATTGCTGTTAGCCTAAAGCTCAGGGGAACTCGACGGGCCGGATCTAGATACACGTAGCGTTGTTTTCTGTTTCTTCTTTCACCTAGTCTCTCTTTTTTAAAGGCTAAAATAGAAATATTGTTGTCCTGAAATAACTCTAGTACTTTGAAATATTTCGCACCCTTTCTTCCAGTTGTCTTCATCATGAGGCGCTTTTGTTGGGACGTTTAGCTTTGTATTGTGTAGATTTAGTGTCAACTAGTTAATGCCGTAACATTAATAATAATGCCAAAATATTACCAGCATTATATGTTTGTTGAGGGGTAATTTAATATTGGAAGATGCAAAATGCCTGCTTACTGAACTGCTTGCGCTAATTAAAAAATAAAATAATAAAAATAAAAAGTAAAATAAAGTCAAAACTATACATACTTGTCAGTAGTGAGTAACCCACGACCCTTATTTGTAGAACATACTCATATTTTCATTCTGTCCATCTCTGTTTTATTAGCATAGAATTACCGGCTTTGATCAGAGTCGTTATCTTCAGATCGTTGTCCTAGTTACAGAGTGCGGTATCCAATCTGAACGGAAACACTATGAGTTTCACCGTCGCGTGCTGAGGCTGTTTACCCTGTAACTATAAGAATGACTTGAAGGTGAGCGACACTGCCCGAAACAGGCAACTTTGAGACAATAAAAGAGCGATCGACGGACTGTTAATAAGTGTAGTTTCTGATAAATAAAATTATAATCCCAAACTCTTTCGTGGATTTCACCCGATATCTTTTAATTCATACACGAGGGCTACTCGGAAAGTAAGTTCCGATCGATCGCGTAATGGAAACCACTGTGAAAATCAAAAATTTTTTATATACAACAAGTAGCTACACATTCCAGCTACTTTTGTACATAGTCGCCGCTCAGACTTAGTCATTTGTCGTAGTGTTGTGCCAGCTTTCCAATACTCCAGTCATAGAAGGCAGTCGCATGCACTTTCCGCCAATGCTCTGTTGTCTTCAAAGCCAGCGGTTCATATGAGCAGAGATAAAACTCAGGGACAGCCAGTTAGGGGCTGTGTTGTGGGTGATCAAACACTTCCGATCAAAAACGCTGCAGGAGGATCTTCCTTGCCGCTGGAAAGTGCAGCCGAGAATTGTCATGACACTTGTGTTATGTGGGTTGCATGACATCAGGCGAAATCTCTCACCAGGCCCTTGTTGGGAGACGCTGTTTCCTAGGCATCGTTACGTGCTCACTGCACACTCAGAAATGAAGGGACCGACATGGCGCGATCGACGGGCCTACTAGAGACACTTCTCAACACATTTATACAAAGCTTCACCGTATTTTCACAGTGGTTTCCATTTCGCGACCGATCGGAACTTACTTTCTGAATAGGTCTCATAAGACCCATTTTCTCAATTTTGCGATGTTTCGGCGGCAAAACATTAAAATTCCATGGAAACTACGCATTTACACAACTGATGATTTTTATCAGACCATTATCAAACTCAGAATCCCTGCTAATCTGATAGGCCTTTCGAGGATGATGTCTGAACGTCTGTTGCTTCAGACATGCATAAATGTCACTGCACTGACTGCGTTTCATATGAAAGCAATGGAAAGCTGACGAAAAAAACTTTCTCTCTTCATGCCGGAATCGCGTAAACGGTGTGTGCGCACTGAGGGACGTAGTCATTATGTCTTACGGCAGTTTGGATCGGTCTGGGAAGCGTGCAAGGTTAGCCAAAGTGGTTAAGGTGACCGCTCGCTTTAAGCGGGAACTCTGGGTTCGAATCCCACTCTGGCACAACTTTTCATGTGGCTATAGCAAACTGTACTGCTGCTGTAATATCGTATCCGCAAATTGTGAATACATTTCATAGTCTTGTAAACGTTATGCAAAAGCTAATTAAGTTTACAATTCGACTTAAACTTAACCGATACAAGCACAGTTTCGGAGTAGGAAGGTCAGAGAAAAAAAAATTATGTGTATTGATTTTATGACATGAAAATTCACTGTATTTTGAAGTAAAATTTTCACTAACGTCAATTTTATATTTAGCAAATGGAAGAAAAAGAGGGTTTTAATATTCAAGGACGATTTTAGCCCAACTCTGGCGCGGCAATCATGCGCTGTAGGTTAGGCAACGATTGTAGTCCAGTTTGAGGTTGTTTACCGGCTTGATAGACCACAACGGCCCCATATCAATTTGTTCGTCTCAACCCACACCAACGTGGACGTTGTAAACAGTTACCATTTTCACCCAGTAGTGTCAGAATTTGATTGGTCGTCATGTAAAGGAACGGCACTTTTCGGAACTACGTGTAACCGAATTTGCAGGACGAAAAGTTGCTTGCCAATTCTGGTATACGCACAGTCTGTGTAACTGGAAAAGCAAACTGAAAAAATAAAACTGCATGAAGCAGTATTGAAATAAGTGTAAAGGGATCGGCTGTCAAATTAATATACTTCTGGAGAAGAGTGACACATTTTGACATAATACCCAGGCACTTCAGATGGCACAAAATAAAATTTCTTTGGTAAAGATGTAAACACTTAATTCGAACGTCAACGCTGGTCAGTTCATCGTATATCCAACTAATTCCGTCCTGAGAGCAAAGAACAGTTCAGCATGGGCGCTGCAGCGTCTAACCATGCCAAGATATAGGACAGATTGCGATAAGAGCAACAAAATCATCTCTGTGAACACAAACGAACCTTACTGTTTAGTCAAGGCATATAGAATAGTGTCTCGCGACGGACTTGCAAGCAGCGTAGTAACAATGACTTTTCAAACTGAAAGGCTACACGACTGCTCCTACAGATATTATAAATTCACACATTTCAGTCTCACAAAAATTCATTTTACTAACTTTTATGTAAAAGTCCTCCCCCATAGCCGAGTGGTCAGTGTGGCGATCTGTCGCACCACGGGAACCGGGTTCGATTCCCGGTTGGGTCGGTGATTTTCTCCGCTCAGGGACTGGGTGTTGTGTTGTCCTCATTGTCGTTTCATCATCATCAGTGGAAGGCAACGGGAAACCACCACTGGAATCACTCCCCTAGACGCTCATGCGGTGGACCTCTCTGACGAGGCTTCCCCCATGACAAGATCCATGACACTAAGTTATGTAAATCATATTAGTAATCACCCTTCGGCAATTTGCTATTTACTTACGAACGAAAATCTTATTCAAAAACAAAATGAATTAAAAAAATAAACTGAAAAGCAGAAGCGGTGAGAATTATTGTAGGCAAGTCAAACTGGAACATTCAGTATGCAGCGAGAGGTATGCTGAAATGAAATTTCCTTAGAGATTGCATTCAGCTTCCTCTTACACGAACAGTCCCCAACGGGATGAATAGAAACGGGAAGCGACAGTTTCGCAATGTCGCGTAGTGAGCAAAACACGGTATATTAGACCCACTTTGTGAGTCCACAAAGTTCCCAGCGAATAGGACACAGAATGTCATTTTTAACAGAGAAAAAGCTACAGAAACACTAACTTCCGGCGTACCCCAAGGATGTCATTTATATATAGAATACCTCGTAAGATAAGGTCGGAGATTTCACCAAGCTGTTCGCGGACGACGCTGTTCCACATAAAGAAATCGCAACGCTAGAGAACACCATCGACATTCACGAAGACCTGAAAACGATCGACACTTAGTGCAGTGATGGGCAGTTGACGTACAACATACACAAATTTCATGCGTTGCTCAAAAATAAGACGAAAGTCCTGCTATTGATAAAACGATTGCCAATCAATGGAAACATATTCATTAAATAACTGGCAGTACGCGTACGAAGCGATTTAATTGTAAGAACCGTACACAATTAATGGTAGGAAATACAGGCATCAGACAGATTCACTGGAGCTCTCCAGAAACTGTAGCACGATCACGAACGAGGTAACTTACAAAATCATTGTTCGACGGATACTTTAGTACTGATCATCAGCGTTATCAGTGTGTGGTGTCTGTTAAATTGGACGTGACTCATCCAGTAGATAGAGCGTTGAAGTTCCACTTCAAACAGCCCTGATTAAAGATTCTCTCTGTCCACAGTGCGTAAAGTTCGAAGGAAATGATATTATTACCTCCTGAATGATTCGTCACAGACAACGAATACGTAACGCTACAGTAATTCTCTTGGCATCTGAAATGATCTACCGGTGATAATGGTAGCGTAACTTTGTCACAGAGCATAGTAATGAGACGATGAAGCAGCTGTTGCCCCGGAACTCTAGAGGAAAACTTACCTTTCATGACCTGAAAATTATTTACTGATAGTAAGAAATATATACAGGGCTATTACAAATGATTGAAGCGATTTCATAAATTCACTGTAGCTCCATTCATTGACATATGGTCACGACACACTACAGATACGTAGAAAAACTCATAAAGTTTTGTTCGGCTGAAGCCGCACTTCAGGTTTCTGCCGCCAGAGCGCTCGAGAGCGCAGTGAGACAAAATGGCGACAGGAGCCGAGAAAGCATATGTCGTGCTTGAAATGCACTCACATCAGTCAGTCATAACAGTGCAACGACACTTCAGGACGAAGTTCAACAAAGATCCACCAACTGCTAACTCCATTCGGCGATGGTATGCGCAGTATAAAGCTTCTGGATGCCTCTGTAAGGGGAAATCAACGGGTCGGCCTGCAGTGAGCGAAGAAACGGTTGAAAGCGTGCGGGGAAGTTTCATGCGTAGCCCGCGGAAATTGACGAATAAAGCAAGCAGGGAGCTAAACGTATCAAAGCCGACGGTTTGGAAAATCTTACGGAAAAGGCTAAAGCAGAAGCCTTACCGCTTACAATTGCTACAAGACCTGACACCCGATGACAAAGTCAAACGCTTTGAATTTTCGGCGCGGTTGCAACAGCTCATGGAAGAGGATGCGTTCAGTGCGAAACTTGTTTTCAGTGATGAAGCAACATTTTTCCTTAATGGTGAAGTGAACAGACACAATGTGCGAATCTGGGCGGTAGAGAATCCTCACGCATTCGTGCAGCAAATTCGCAATTCACCAAAAGTTAACGTGTTTTGTGCAATCTCACGGTTTAAAGTTTACGGCCCCTTTTTCTTCTGCGAAAAAAACGTTACAGGACACGTGTATCTGGACATGCTGGAAAATTGGCTCATGCCACAACTGGAGACCGACAGCGCCGACTTCATCTTTCAACAGGATGGTGCTCCACCGCACTTCCATCATGATGTTCGGCATTTCTTAAACAGGAGATTGGAAAACCGATGAATCGGTCGTGGTGGAGATCATGATCAGCAATTCATGTCATGGCCTCCACGCTCTCCCGACTTAACCCCATGCGATTTCTTTCTGTGGGGTTATGTGAAAGATCCAGTGTTTAAACCTCCTCTACCAAGTAACGTTCCAGAACTGCGAGCTCGCATCAACGATGCTTTCGAACTCATTGATGGGGACATGCTGCGCCGAGTGTGGGAGGAACTTGATTATCGGCTTGATGTCTACCGAATCACTAAAGGGGCACATATCGAACATTTGTGAATGCCTAAAAAACTTTTTGAGTTTTTGTATGTGTGTGCAAAGCATTGTGAAAATATCTCAAATAATAAAGTTATTGTAGAGCTGTGAAATCGCTTCAATCATTTGTAATAACCCTGTATTATCTGAATTAACTGCTCGCAGCACAAGTGGCTCCAAATTGAACTATCAATCGAATCAAATCATGAAAATATATCTTTAATTACTTCTGCATGAGGCAAAGCCTCGTGATTATTCACTGCAAGTAAAGTGCCATTTACTTAAATTAACGAAAAGAATGGAATTTCAGTTCTTCTAACTTCAGGGTTATTACCTGAATTCTGCACAGAGCAATCAGAGTAACGTTACACGACTCATGTTGTGCTCTCGGCGTAAGCATACAAAGATCTGTTTCCTATCTTGGATTTGGAAGAAAAACAATGTAAAATGGAAAACGTTTTGGTGAATGAGACATCGGCTTAGTAAACCCGATCACGTATCAGACAACACTAAACAGAACGGGATCTAAGCCACATTGATAATAATCTCTACTTTCATTCTGCTACTCATTCTATAACATTTCTTAAGCAACCTCACTGTTTCAACATTGATCGGCACGTCGTAAGATAAGAAAACATATTACTTTGTATTGCAGAACAGGTGCGTAGAGACGAGCTGTGAATGCTTCAAACCTATTGCGGCTTTCATTTACTGATCTCTCTCTCCCTCGGTGTGCGCTAATACAGCCAAGCTCGTTATTACACATGAGCAAAACACAACTACATTTCAGGGCAACCCAAACAGAGCAGACATGAAAACTGCACGTCTTGTTGTCCATACACACCTGCAGGCTACGTGTAGCAAACATTCCCTCGCTAGACAAGGCCGAAGCCACTTTCGCTTCAAAGACTTCAGGCAGATTTACTCTCGTAGCCGAAGCAACCGTGAATTCGCCGAAGTCGACCGATGTGACATAGATATAATAGCAAAGATTGCTCTCGATAAGGAGCTATGTAAAAGCAGAATATTATGATGTTTTTGGAAAACGAAAACCTCCTGTATAAAAGTCAGCATGGACTCCGCAAACAGAGATCTTGCGAAACTCGGCTCGTACTGTCACTCCATGAGATAAATATCGCTGTGGACAACGGCGCTCAGATTAATGCCGTGATCCCAGACTTCAGGAAGGCATTTGAAACCGTTCCGCACTGCTGTTTAGTGAAGAAAGTACTAGCTTACCTTTCATGACCTGAAAATTATTTACTGATAGTAAGAAATATATATTATCTGAATTAACTGCTCGCAGCGCAAGTGGCTCCAAATTGAACTTTCAATCGAATCAAATCAGATTTGCGACTGGATTCAAAACTTCCTTGCACATAGAACTTAATTCGTCGCTCTTATGGGAATAAAATTGACAGATGAAAAGGTAATTTCCGGAGTACATCAGGGAACTGTGATAGTGCTCACAGTGCATATACGTGATGTAGTAGCAAGCGCCGTAAGCCATCTAAGACTGTTCGCAGATGAAATGATTGTCCATAAGAAAGCAGCAACGCCAAAAGACAGTATCGATTTGTAGAATGACCTGGAGAAGATTGATGAATGTTACAGGCTCTGAGCGTAAATAACGTAAAGTACTGCGCAACCACAGGAAAAGGGATCTACTTCTTCACTACTCTCTAGGAATAACCATCCCGTGCCGGCCGGTGTGGCCGTGCGGTTCTAGGCGCTTCAGTGTGGAACCGCGTGACTGCTACGTTCGCAGGTTCGAATCCTGCCTCGGGCATGGATGTGTGTGATGTCCTAAGGTTAGTTAGATTTAAGTAGTTCTAAGTTCTAGGGGACTGATGACCACAGATGTTAAGTCCCATAGTGCTCAGAGCCATTTGAACCATTTAACTATCCCGTGCGAAATTAAGTGGAGTGACTATATAAAACAAGATATAAGCAAAGCACATGCCAGACTGAGATTCATAGGAAGAATCTTAAGAAATGTAACTAGTCGGCAAAGAAAGTGGCTTACAAGACGCTTGTTTCACCAAATCTTATGGTTCATCAGTCTGGGAGCCTTACCAGGTAGCACTGACAGAAGGGACAGAGAAGATCCAACGAATAACAGTGGCTCTCTTCAAGGGTTTCGTCTGATCGGCGAGAGAACGTATCAGAGACGCTCAACCACCACCAGTGGCAGACGTTACAAGAGAGGCGTTGTGCACGTCGGATACGTTTACTATTAAAATTTCGAGTGAACGCATTTCCGGAATGTGGCGTCGATAGTTAGAACGCCACATTGTAGGTGCACGCTCTCGTAAGTTGGCACTACGAGAGAAGACTAACTAAGCCGACCACAGCGCCCTCTGGCCGACGCTGTGGAGTTCAGCGAGTGTCGTTTCGATTTCTAGCCCATTTCATCAAGAGCAGACGGCCTGGAAATATCGCTTCTACTAACGAGTGGGCAAGCTTGCTATTGAGACATTGTATTAGTTACGTTCACTTACAGTTTGGACAGCAACGAGTATTTGTCAGAGAATATGCAGAACAGTCTTACTAACTTCACAGGATTAGACATGGACTACGGCTTCACACCTACGTGCTAATCCTAGCCAAAGTTATGTATGCATTTGATATTTACTTGTGTTTTTGACTCTATTAAGAGTGTTGAAGTTACATGCAGTACCGAAGTGCTTCGCCTCTCCTGCTCCTACTCGCTTCCTTCACTCTCGACCTACATTACAGAAGCAGTTCACAGGAGCAGACCCACGCACCGCCTATCCAGGCGGGATACAAAACGGTAGAATCGGACAACATACTCCTTGCTCCCACATACCCCTCACGAAATGTCCACGACGAGGTTTACCGACAATCATTCTTCCCGCGTGCCATTCTCAAGTGCAATAGGAAAGGGGGGATCAGTTAGTGGTGCCAGAAGTACCTCCACCACACACCGCCAGGTGGCTTGCAGAGTATGATGCAGATGTAGATATGGAAGATGTCTGATTATAATGGACGGATTTCACCAGACAGGACTGATAGAAGATCCAAAGAAGAAGAGTGCATTTGGTGTTGGGTTTGGTAGACGTGTAAGCGTAAAGCAGATGCTCGTTCAACTCCAGCGGCGGACGCTGTAAGAGAGCCGTTGTGCATTACTTTGTGCTTTACTATTAAAATTCTGAGGTCATACTATCCTAAAAGAGTCCACCAATATCATACTTCCTCTTACGTAAAAAAAAAAAAAAACGGTTCAAATGGCTCTGAGCACTATGGGACTCAACTGCTGAGGTCATAAGTCCCCTAGAACTTAGAACTACTTAAACCTAATTAACCTAAGGACAACACACACATCCATGCCCGAGGCAGGATTCGAACCTGCGACCGTAGCGGTCGCGCGGTTCCAGACTGTAGCGCCTGAACCGCTCGGCTACCAGCGGCCGGCTCTTACGCATATCTCGCAAACATATTGTGCAAGTAAAATTATAAAGAATCAAGCTCGTGTAGCAGATTACCAACAAACGTTCTCGCCGCTCACAATTCGCGACTGAAAGAGGAAAGTGGGGACTGGCCGGTTCACACGAAATAGGTTCACAACACTCTGCAAAGTGGCTTGCGGAGTACAGACGTAGGCCAGGCAGCAGCTGTCTCTCCTGTTTCCAAATTTAGGAGAAACAGAGATTAAGCAACAAGATAAAACTGTGAGTCTAGCCAGGATTGGTGCCTTTTGTGGATAGTTTGAGCGTCCACGACAAGCTAAAAGAGTCACTGAAACCATTCACGTTTCACAGGACAATTTGATGAGTTGCTTTTTTTCCCGAGAAGTGTAGCAGACAGTACAGCAGCTTCATTTGTCACCGTATATCTTGCACTCCATCCGGCGAATACAACACCTCAGATGATGCAGTTCCCTCACATTGCTGATATCAACGTTACGTTGGCATCTCAGTTTCTTCTGGTTGCTTACGTCGTCAGCAAACGACGCTGTTGCATTAGACGGGAGCTTTCCTCCGGAGAGAGGGCTGTTCAGTGTCAAACGCTCAGTAAGCACGCTTCCGTCTGTGAAAATGGAGCTTCGCTTACGCGAAAATTCTTCTCAGAGCCGCACTGATAGCTGAGTTATCCTGCGGAGACTGCTCAATGAATTACCGAGTGAGCAAGGTAGGACGCAGTTTCCTCCTGCCCCTGAGGCGTTTTCCCCCGCTGTATCTACACCGCTGCCCATTAAAATCACGACAAGAAGGATACCAAATAACGAAATTTTACATGCTGTGCGCATAGGGTAGAATAGGAAGAACACATATCAAATTTGTTAGTGACCTGGATGTATAGGACGTGCGAAATTTAAGACAGAGTGTCACCTCTGGCAAGCGGCTGCTACGGTCGCAGGTTCGAATCCTGCCTCGGCATGGATGTGTGTGATGTCCTTAGGTTAGTTAGGTTTAAGAAGTTCTAAGTTCTAGGGGACTGATGACCTCAGATGTTAAGTCCCATAGAACTTTGAGCCATTTGAACCATTTTTGAGCCATCTCTGGCAGCAACAATTGCTCTAATGCGACTAGGCATCAAGTCGAAATATGCTTGGATGACAGCTACGGGTACGTCCTTGCTGGGAAACCCTCAAGGAAGTTTACAATTGGTCCGTATGCGACAGTCCGCCTCTGTAGCCGAATGAATGAGTGTATTAAACGCTTTGGGTTTTACTCATAACGCATGCTCACTGATATCTATGCCTCAGTGGCTGTGAACGGACACCTTAATCCCCCCTCCCACGGATTTCTATCCGACGGGGTTTACTCCAGGGAAGCCACTTATCCATGTCACTCTTGCTTCGCCGTATTTCCATGCAGTTCCGTGGTTGGTCTATATAGGGGGAAATATTTTCGGTCCGCTCGTACGCCGATGACGTCATCGTCTTAGTATGAAATGTTGGCGACATATCTTGAATTCTTTTTTTCGCTCAACTGGTACCCACTTTAAAAATGGTAAATGCGTTCCTGTGCTTTCGGAGCCTTATCCAAGGGCCGGCCGCGGTTGCTGAGCGGTTCTAGGCGCTTCAGTCCGGAACCACGCGGCTGCTACTGTCGCAGCTTCGAATCCTGCCTCGGGCATGGATGTGTGTGATCCCTTAGGTTAGTTAGATTTAAGTAGTTCTAAGTTCCAGGGGACTGATGACCTCAGCTGTTAAGTCCCATAGTGCTTAGAGCCATTTGAATCATTTGAACCTTAACCAAGTGGTAATTCCTTGGGCTATGGTGGTCGATCGCCACATGACTTTACGGATGATATTGGATCGCAACCGGCCAAAATGGCGGCGTTTAATTGGCGAGAGGTTACGATTCGCTTTGATGGAGCGATTCTTGAACACGAACGCCGTTCGTTTAGCCCCCTTCACTATTTACATATCTTAGACTCATATTCACTGATGAGCCAGAATATTATGAGAATCTGCTTCATAGCTTTTTGTCCGTCTTTGGAACGAAGTACATCATCGATTCTGCGTATCAGGGTTAAAAAAAATAGCTCTGAGCACTATGGGACTTAACATCTATGGTCATCAGTCCCCTAGAACTTAGAACTACTTAAACCTAACTAACCTAAGGACATCACACAACACCCAGCCATCACGAGGCAGAGAAAATCCCTGACCCCGCCGGGAATCGAACCCGGGAACCCGGGCGTGGGAAGCGAGAACGCTACCGCACGACCACGAGATGCGGGCAATGCGTATCAGGGGTCCGACAATTTGATGGTAGGTTTGTGAAGGTATGTGGCATTGTATGTATACGCACAGGTCATGTAATCAGTGTAAATAACGGGGCGCTGATTTGCGTACTTGTTGATGGCGCAGAACAGTGAGCCAAATGGATTCCATAGGATTTATGTCAGGCGAATGTAGTCGCCGAGACATCATCTATATGAGTTCACTATAAGGCTGCTCAAACCACTGTAGCACGGTTATCGCTCACAGACACGGACTGTTAGGCTGTTGGAAGATGACATGCCCGTCGGGGAAGACATGAAGCATGAAGGGATGCTGGTGGTTCGCAGCTGTCAGCGTGTCTTAGATTACTACCTCGGGCCCCATGCAAGCGCCGGATATTGTCTGCCATAGTATAATATTGCTCCTACTAGCCTGCTTCCATGGCGTGCTGCACGTTTCGAGCCGCCGTCACCTGAACTGCGGCGTTTGCGGAGACGACGATCAAATGGTTCAAATGCCTCTGAGCACTATGGGACTCAACTGCTGTGGTCATCAGTCCCCTAGAACTTAGAACTACTTAAACCTAACTAACCTAAGGACAGCACACACATCCATGCCCGAGGCAGGATTCGAACCTACGACCGCAGCAGTCGCACGGTTCCGGACTGCGCGCCTAGAACCGCGAGACCACCGCGGCCGGCAGAAGACATCGACCTAGAGTTACAAAAATGTGATTTACCAGAAGAGCCGATACGTTTCCATTGATCGACGGTCGAGTCCCGATGGTCCCGTGCCCACTGCAGTCGTAACTGACGACTTCGTAGAGTCAACATGGAACACGTAGGGGTGGTCGGCTATGAAACTCCATATTCAATAGTGTACGATGAACGTTGTGCTCCGAAACACTTGTACGTGCACCGGAATTGTGCTCTTTCGGCAGAGATGCCACAGATCGCCATCTATCGTACTTTATAGGGCACACAAGCCTCAGAACCCAACATTCTCTTTCCGTAGATGCTCGCGACAGTAGCACGTGAACTTTCGACCAACTTCGCCGTTCTTGAGATACTCGTTCACAGACTGTCCATCATAATAATCTGTCCTGTGGTATTTGAATGGTCCCTGTTTCTGATGCCTTGTTACGTGAAACGTTGTTTTATTCAATTTTTATACAGAAAATTGGAATGGATATCAACATAAACATCATTTCCGCCATTTTTATTGCTCATGAGAACCACACATTGCATGTTGTACTACCATAGAGCGAAACCTTCAGAGGTGGTGGTCCAGATTGCTGTACACACTGGTACCTCTAATACTCAGTAGCACGTCCTCTTGCATTGATGCATGCCTGTATTCGTCATGGCATACTATCTAAAAGTTCATCAGGGCACTGTTGGTCCAGGATGTCCCACTCCTCAACGGCGATTCGGTGTAGATCCTTCAGAGTAGTTGGTGGGTCACGTCGTCCATAAACAGCCCCTTTCAATGTATCCCAGGCATGTTCGATAGCGCTCATGTCTGGAGAACATGCTGGCCACTCTGGTCGAGCGATGTCGTTATCCTGAAGGAAGTTATTCACAAGATGTGCACGATGGGGGCGCAAATTGTCGTTCACGAAGGTGAATACCTCGCCAATATGCTGCCGATATGGTTGCACTATCGGTCGGAGGATGGTATTCACGGTTCGTACAGCCGTTGCGGCGCTTTCCATGACAACCAGCGGCGTTCGTCGGCCCCACATAATGCCACCCCAAAACAGCAGGGAACCTCCACCTCGCTACGCTCGCCAGACAGTGTGTCTAAGGCGTTCAGACTGTCCGGGTTGCTCCAAACACGTCTCCGACGATTTTCCGTTTGAAAGAATATGCGACACTCATCGGTGAAGAGGGTATGATGCCAATCCTGAACGGTCCGTTCGGCATGTTGTTGGGACCACCTGTACCGCTCTTGGTGTGTCGTAGATGCAAAGATGGACCTCGCCATGGGCGTGGAGGAGTGGAGTTGCGCATCATGCAGCCTATTGCGCACAGTTTGAGTCGTAACACGACGTCCTGTGACTGCACGAAAAGCGTGTTGGCATTGCTGTCAGGGTTCCTCCGGGCCATAATCCGTAGGCAGCGGACATCCACTGCAGTAGTAGCCCTTGGGCGGCCTGAGCGAGGCATGTTATCGACAGTTCCTGTCTCTCAGTATGTCCTCGATGTCCGAACAACATCGCGTTGGTTCACTCCGAGACGCCTGGTCCCTTCCGTTGTTGAGAGCCCTTCCTGGTACAAAGTAACAATGCGGACGCGATCGAACCACCATCTAGGCATGGTTGAACTACAGACAACGCGAGCCGTGTACCACCTTCCTGGTGGAATAACTGGAACTGATCGGCTGTCGGACCCCCTCCGTCTAATAGGCGCTGCTCATGCATGGTTTTCTGCGTCTTTGGACGGGTCTATTGACATCTCTGAACAGTCACTCTATCTGTGATACAATATCCACAGTTGAGAAGTAGCGACTCCAAGGTCTGGATTATATAAAAGAAAACGCATACAGAATATTGTCAGCGTGTTACGCCCTTAGAGTCCTGTCGTCAATGAGTAACGGATAGTCTTTTAGTTCAATAACAAGTGGTACTCTGGCTGTTACACACTGACGACAGGACTCGACACGCTGATGACATTCTGTATGCAGTTTCCTTTTTTGTGTGTGTTCATATTGAAACGTCCCCTTTGTACAATTATACTTGACTGTGCTTAAACTGACACACAATATTTCGCTACAATATTTTTAGCGCAACGCAATCAGACTTTCAATAATCCCTACAAAAGAATGACCCTGACTAACATTAAACTATACCTTTCACAAATCACTTACCTCACAAAAATCTTCGCTACTCAAGCAACTGCAATACAGCGAGCGCCACTACTGCCAGCTAAATAAAAGATTCAAACTACTGAAGGCACTAACTACTGATAGGCATAGTTAGCAAATGAAAGATTTTAATAGAGAACAAACAATGTATTTACCTTAATAGTCATAATATATATAGCAGTTCATAACAAATTTCAAAACTCCGCCATCTCTCTCCCCACATCCACCACTGCTGGCGGCTCACCACCAACTGCGCAACGCTACGCGCTGTTCGCATCCAGCTGCTGCTGCCCAACACTACAATGGCAGACAACAATGCAAACTAGCCACAGACTGCACACAGCACAGCCAGTGATTTTCATACAGAGCGCTACGTAACGTTGCCAATAAGAAAACACAAACAGCCGACTTACATAGCCCCCATGCTCACCACAAAAAATTTTACAAATGGTTTTGGGCAGTGGCCAATAATGATTTGATAAAATTTTTCATAATTACAATAACAAAGATAGTAAATGCACACACTTATTGATACAATGTTGGTCAAACGCTAAAATTTTCTCACAATCCATAAAGACAGTCCTGATCGTTCATCACAGTAAAATATTAGTGTTTTTCTAAAAGGCTGAGCAGTAAAAGAAAATGCATATGGAAGTAGTGGATTTCCATGCAGTCTTGAAGAAGTAGTGTTGCCCTTCCAATGGAAAGACAGTGCTGACTCTTGAGATGCAGACAGGTAATGGTCCACAACAGAGCAAACCCACCACAGAGTCAGTCGAAGTTTTGAAGAATATTGGTAGGTAGGTCGTCACAGAGCATACCCATTGTAGTCTTGTTAGAGATTACGGTATTGGTGGGCCACCAGAGGTGCAGACCACTGTAGTCCTTGTAGAAATAATGCTATTGGTGGGCCATCAAAGATGCAGACCCACTGTAGTCCTTGTAGAGACGGCCAGCAACCATCTGCTGCGACTGTGCAGGTGCACAATCACCATCGAAGAGTCTTGCGGAGAATATAGCAAGTCCATAAACCACCACTTGTCCACTCACGAAATTTTTGGAAGTGTCCTCAGAACCAGCAATGCTGTTATCCAGTCCCTTGCTGAATCATTAACACACGTGCAAACACTATCAGTCCCTACTTCTCACATATTGTCCATATACTATGACCAACAGAAACGTGTGCAGTGAAATGTAACTTACAAGTTGCTTAATTTGATGAACTGGTGTCAATTACAATTTTATAACATGAGAATACAATAACAAAGGTACAAAATACATCATTAAAAACATAATAATCCAGATAACATTTGTAGTACAGGCTTTACAAAAGAATCGAAATAACATATACATCAGTGTTACAGGAATTATGACATAAGTGAATATATAAAATAATGAGAATAGTTTTCGAAACATTAATTTCACACATGAGCATTAAAACAAAACAGAATAAATAATGTCTAAACATCTTTACAAAGTAAATAACATATTATAAATGCAAATTATATTTGAGGATAACAGTATTCCTCATCATAGTGAATGTAGCTTAGTGTTAGAAGAGAAAAAAAATTCTATGAAACAGTACGCAGAGACAGGAAGGAAACAAATACACAAGGGTACACAAACACATAGGGGGATAACACAATGGAAAGGACAGGGTTTGTTTTCAGTGTAACATTGGTACTGCAGTATTTAGCGAACAAAACCTTTTTTGTTCTTGGAGATCTCCCTTCGTTCATCATTATTTCCAAAAAGTCCTATCTATACCTCTTTTCTGTATTCTAACCATGTTTCTTTCAAAATAATTATGGCTCATTGTACAATACTCATTTTGGCCCAAATCGTTTTCATATAACTTCTCAATGCATTTCTTCCAATTTATCACAACTCGTTCTCTCATATAGCCTACCCCATCATAAGCTAACTTAAATCTACTGAGCTCAGATGCTAAACTAAGGGACGAGGCAATGCAGCAGCACAAAACAAGTAACACAAACAGCAATGAAAAAAAAATGGAAATTGTCAAAGCAAGCTGCAGTAAATCTAAATAACCAAGCAATGCAACATTACAACTAATATGAGCCAATGTGCAGCAACAAGAAAAATAAATCAGTAGTAAAACTAGCTTAACAGAGTAATACAAAGTGAAATTTAGTAGCACTATGCCTGGCAAACACCCGCAGTAAATGCTATAACTTATACCTGAGCATGACAAAGCTCAAGCAGAAAAAATAGTACACTAAAGACAACAATGCAGATAAAGGAAATGTCTATTCACATCTTAATGTCGATGTAATTAAAGTGGTGCACCACAACTATTTCTACAAAAGAAATTACCAAGTACTTGAAAAGAAAATTATATATGCAGTTACTGTTATTAGTCCCTTCTTATTGTTCTTTCCATTCCAAGAGCTCCTTTTTCGAAGGATGTGGGTCATAAAATAATTATTTAATAGATCTGTTGACAGAAAGCGTTCACATTAGCAAATGCATTTAATTTTATTTTATAAAACCAATGCTGCAACATAGCTGGAAACCAGATATCAAATGAAAGAAGCAATTACGCAAACCAGAACATAAAAATATCATTCAATGGTCATGCGACATTTCATAAGTTAGTAGAAATTCTCTCAACTCTCGTAGAAAGACGTTTGTCATAATCAGGTGTGCAGATGTAAGTATCTTTCCAAGTAATGAGCGTGTCGTATTTGCGATGCTTTCTACAAAGGAATGTCAATAGCGAGGATAATGGCCTTTTTTTCTCTGTCCACCTAATGGCTTTCTTTTGTCAGACGACTACCTCTCAGCTGGGCGCCCAAAAACGCATTACATCAAGGTCACTTACCTTTCTTAACGAAATATTTACGACAGCAGTTTCCGCTACAGTGACAGTCTCATATAAAAATTTCATAGGTCGAGAATTTGCGTTACAAATGTATAAACAAAATCCTGTAAATATAATAGTGTCCAAAAAATTTTCGCCGGCATTGTGATACATTCATGCATTTACACACATTTCATAACTCTTAAAGTACGATTCTTGTTTTCCAACACCCTGTTTCACAAACCAGAGTCCCTAACCACTACTCATTATTCCTTACCTTATTTGTCGACACTTCTTCAATATTTCATCATAACAGATACTAGCATACTCAAATAACTCATATAGCATCAGCTTATTGATCATAAACATACCGCAACAGCATAATACACATAGTCATCGTAATAATAACATCATAACACCTCAGTCAACTCTCAAAATCGTCGTAGCTTCCTCCAATAATTTCAAAACCTAAAAAAAATTCTCTGCTCATTTCAATAGTGTCATCTACCTCAAACGTACTTTAAAAATCATGCTCCCTTACCAAATACATCATTCAAAGCTCTCATAGTATCACAATGGTTCTGAAAAAAAAATATGAACAGTTTACAAAGTGCAGACAAAATACAATTTCATAAGTGTGAAGTTATCCAACTGTGTAATTACGTAAACATCTGTCACTGATGTAGTAAAGAAAAGTTTATCTCTCAGTTAAATGATCAGATAGCTATGTAATTTGTGTGTTAGAGAAATATGGTACCGATGTGTAATGTTGTATAAGCAAATACCATATTAGCTAGGGCTCCTTGCGCTTGCCACACACATGGTACACAAAGCAAGCGTGAACCCCCATGAGGATTAATGTAATTATACCCTCAGGTGTTACAGATTACAGCAATGGAATGAAATGTATCACGGAAAACCTTTGTATTATTGTACTTCAAATATCTTTAAAAATAAATGTTTTAAGTACAAAATTAATCATTCAAATACGTGTACCATAGCGCTAAACTGTGCGTCTTGTTGCAACATAATCTCTGTGGAAGTGACGTAGTTATCGTCCTCTGAAAGCCAAGTTCTGCAGAAGTCAGTGTACTTACCTCATGATCAACAAAAGTGAAATGCCTTGCGTATCGATATCTTTAGTTATTACGCTTATTGCCATGAAGAAGAAACTACTGTGCTGTAACGTATTGTTGTGCTACGGAAAAGGCTGTCTCATTGTAGCTATACCACAAAAGTTGCTACTAAAACATGTTTTACTTTCTAGAAGAATTCAGAAAAACTGTACAGATATAAAACAGATACACCACAAAAGCAACATTGTAAATTGTCACTCATTAGTAGCATCGTGATAACATCGTGTAGCTGTCACATAAACTAACCACTGTGTCCTCTGGTATCTCACAGAAAGTACTCTAAATCCAGAATGTTTTTTTTAAGTAAACCAAAGTGTTGCATTAAAATCTCATTAGCGTTGCCGGTATATGTTAAAAGTATGTGATCCTTATAGTCGTTACGTGATAGTGGAACTAACAAGCAAGAATGTACAAATAACAACACTATGTCGTCTGCTCACTATAACAATGCATTCGTAATTTCTGTTTAAATAAGTTCTCTTGGTTCTAGACTGGATATTTAACTTCAAACATTGTTGCATGTTAACAGTTTCTTAAGTCTGACAAAGCATACTAGAAATGTGAAGTGAAAAGTTATATGGCAAAGACTAAGTTAAAAAGCAGATTATCTCTCAATAAGCGGTTTTATATGTGAAGTGTGGTGAAATCCTTTACTCTTCATAGTACTCAGAGTTTGAACTTGAATGCAATTGTCATATGGTATACGTCGGTAAAGAATACTGGAATTTTTTCTCAAGGTTAGCTTATGTCATTTTTCTCAGAGCCAGCCGGCGCAGGCGGCTGCCTGTGGAGCGAGTCATTGTCTGTTTCTTTGTTGGCGCGCGTCGTTACTGGGATTACGAGACCTAACTTCTACAAATTCGCCTTGCCGAGAGGGCCCAGCCGTGTTAGAATCCCGCCAGTTCTGATGAAATTGACGTCTGTCGTTATGATTATATCGTCTGTCGTCATGTCGGTAGATTCCATAGTTACTTTCTTGTCGGTCACGTGGTGGAGAACTTCTCCCTGAATCGTAACTGTGCGCTGGTCTGTTGCGTCTGAAGTTATTCTGTCTCCCTTGATAATAATTATTTTGGTTCCCATATTGTCTGTTTCTATGGTTATCTCTGTCATATTCATTACTACGGAGATGCGATCTTTCTCTGTAACTATTACTCTGCCAGTGGTTGTCATATGGGTGGTGTCTGTTTTGTTCACGATTTGCATTGTAAGAATGGCCTTGTCGTGTCCAGTAACTATTTCTTTCATCGCGGAATCGTGACGGATGTGACCTGTAATTGTTATGTTCCTGTTTTCGCGTCCCGCGATTGTCAGTGTCAATTTCCAATTCTTGTAACAGTCCCTGAAAAGCTTCAATGTCTTCTTTGCAACGTCCTGCTAAAATAATATGTCGTAAATGTTCAGGCAATTTGATTAAGCAAATGCGGATGAGTTCTGAGGGGCTGTATGGGTTTGAAAGATACTGATTCTTGTGCAACATGTCTTCAAAATATTTGACAAGACTGGAAAATTCAGATTGTTCAAAGTGTTTCATCATCATGATGCTATGTTTTACTCGGTCTTGTGTAGCTTGAGACCAATATGCTGAGAGGAAGGCATGGTAAAATTCTCCTTCACTGTGACAATCGTGAATGACTGATCGCATTCTTACAGCTGGTTCATTCTCTAAGTAGCCACACATAAATTCTAATCTGTGTTCTAACGACCAGTTGGGAGGAAAACAATGAGAGAACTGATGGAGCCATGCTTGTGGATGAATGTCGTTGCCAGAATTCTTAAATATTTTGAATTTACATGTAGTAATGAACAGCTTATAGTCAAAGTCATCATGTCGGCGAGTCGCATGTCGGTCATTGTTACGTCGTTTCAGCGGTTCCATCTCATAATTCGGTGTACCTTGCCAATTTCTTTCATAATTTCCGAAGTGTCCTGTGTTATTATTCTGTGGGTGTTCCGTATTTCTAAGTCCCTCTTCCTGTGTTGGAGTGCGAGTGTCCTCTGAAATATGAAATTTTTGCATTACTTGTGCCAACTGATCTTGTACTTCCTGGATTTCTCTTTTGTATTGCGTATTAATTTGATTCTGATTTTGTTTGAATTTCTTAATTTGTTCATACTCTTCTGTGTCAGTGATGGCTACAGGTCTTGTGTCATTCAGATCATCATCTACCTTTGTAGATAAGTTAGTGAACTGATCCGAAAGTTCGGCTACTTTCTCCGATAGTGTACTTATTTCCTCAGTGTGTTTTTCTGAACCAAGTTACAGGGTATATACTGTGTCCTTTAAGTTTTCCTGAGTTTTTGCAAGTTGCGTAACCGAATCGGTAGATGCAACTGAGTCAATTTTAGCTTGCAAGGTGTGATTTTCATGAACAATGGTTTGCAGTTCTTTTATGGCTGCTTCGTGATTCTGTAATGCATTTTCATGCCGCGAAAAAATGGGTTGAAAATGCTCACAAATTTGTGCTTTTACGTCATTACAAACGTTTTGACATTTCGATTCAATGTTATGTAACTCACTAGTTAAATCTTCACGTGTTTGTTCAAGTGTGGTGTCTAAATTTTGAACTTTTGCTGTGTTTGTCTCTGATTTTGTTCCATTGTGTCTAACTTTTGAAGCTTTTTCTGTGTTTGTCTCTGATTTTGTTCCATTGTGTCTAACTGTTGCTGTGTTTGTCTCTGATTTTGTTCCATTGTGTCTAACTTTTCAAGCTTTTGTCCTATTTGTTGCATTAATTGTAATAACAATGCACTGGTGTCTGAAACATTGTCCTCAGTGCTTTTCGGCGGTGAATTTGCACCGGCGACATTCACATTTTGACAAGCAGAAAATGTGTCTTGACTCATTTGAGAAAACGGTGAGAAGCCAAAACCTGAGTCTACAGTATTTGCAATATTGTGTTCTGTCATTCCCGATTCCTGAGGCGAGCTGTTGCCGACCGATCGATCGATAATGCTTCCCTCTTCACTAATTGTTTCACTGTCTACGCCATTGTTTGCCGCCCGCTCCATTTCCCTATGCACAGTTACCAAATTACTACTTTGAATGTCTGTTAATTCATTACACAGCGGTGCTGGTAAGCTACACTCGTCGTCACTATTATTTCTCAGTTTACTTTGGAGCCTAGTGTTAAGTTTTTCACACGCCATTATTGTCACAATATTTCACACGATAACACAGAAAAGCACAATTTGAAGAGCAAAAATAAGAGAACACATTAACATAACACTGAAAATAATTTCTAGTTAATTGCAGCTGCGAAATACTTGGTGCAAATCTACATGCATGCCACAACTGTTTTACTGTACAACAATGAAAGACTGCAACTACAAAGGAGATTTTCTCTACAATTACGCGCTAGCAATAAACAAAAGCTACACTAATTACACAAACTACAACAAAAAAATCAGAAGATTCCAGTGAGGTATTCTCGGCTAAGGGTCGACATATGAAACGTCCCCTTTGTACAATTATACTTGACTGTGCTTAAACTGACACACAATATTTCGCTACAATATTTTTAGCGCAACGCAATCTGACTTTCAATAATCCCTACAAAAGAATGGCCCTGACTAACATTAAACTATACCTTTCACAAATCACTTACCTCACAAAAATCTTCGCTACTCAAGCTACTGCAATACAGCGAGCGCCACTACTGCCAGCTAAATAAAAGATTCAAACTACTGAAGGCACTAACTACTGATAGGCATAGTTAGCAAATGAAAGATTTTAATAGACAACAAACAATGTATTTACCTTAATAGTCATAATATATATAGCAGTTCATAACAAATTTCAAAACTCCGCCATCTCTCTCCCCACATCCACCACTGCTGGCGGCTCACCACCAACTGCGCAACGCTACGCGCTGTTCGCATCCAGCTGCTGCTGCCCAACACTACAATGGCAGACAACAATGCAAACTAGCCACAGACTGCACACAGCACAGCCAGTGATTTTCATACAGAGCGCTGCGTAACGTTGCCAATAAGAAAACATAAACAGCCGACTTACAATATGTCTTCAATTAAGAATCACTGTTCATTCCTAGAAATTGTGTGTTGCTACGCATTCTATAGAGGCGCCATCTATAGTTAATTTAAAAAAAAATGGTTCAAATGGCTCTGAGCACTATGGGACTCAACTGCTGAGGTCATTAGTCCCCTAGAACTTAGAACTAGTTAAACCTAACTAACCTAAGGACATCACAAACATCCATGCCCGAGGCAGGATTCGAACCTGCGACCGTAGCGGTCTTGCGGTTCCAGACTGCAGCGCCTTTAACCGCACGGCCACTTCGGCCGGCTAGTTAATTTAACAGTGTCAGTTTCCCTCTTCAAAGTGAAATTCGTGGCTTTTGTTTTCTTTATATTCATACGTACAGTGAAGAATTCAGTTCCGTTTTCTTGTCGAAAGGTAACGTCAATGGAGCGCGGCCAACGGCTTTCACACACCTGAAATATAAAGGCTGCTTTCCACATTATCGGTAATACAAACCAAAGGTGAACTCGTAAACGCACCGGCACACGATTCCATCATGACAAGTACCGGGCCAGTGAAGCAATTACGAATGCAAAATCGGATATTTCTTTCTATTCGGAGCGTTCACACACACATACGTCCAATTTGACGCTGTGCATAGAGACGCAGACTCGTCAGAAAAGACGTGATGGCTCTCGGCGCTCCTCTCTCTGCTGTAGCGTCGAGGGTAGCGTCCTCCCCCGCTTTGTCAACCGTCTCGACTGCTATCTTTGAGGCCTAGTCGAAAGAGTTACCAATGAGACGAGGCAGGCTAATGTCGCGTCTCTAAGCACCGCTGTCGAAGCAGAATTCGCAAATATGGACACCGCTGTTTTAAGGAGTGCGTGCGGTCGCTTAAGGACAAAATTGGAGGCAGTCGTTGCTGCTGAAGGGGGTTACATAGAGTACTGTTACTCTTGAAAGATACTACTACTTATATGCAAAAGGATTTTTCATTTTCATTTGCATTTTGTTTTAATAAATTTGCTTTTTTTAAAAAAAAAAGTTTCATTTGTGCTGATTTAAGCGCTACATCCTGTACACTCCGCAACACAGTTAAAGGGTCACTTGTTCGAAACTTGGTACTTGTTTCCGATTACGATGCAGAAGTTTAAAATTTGTCTTAAAGGTGCCTACAACCTTCCTGCACGAGCGTGTCGTCCTGCGACATCACCCTTTTGCTCGGCGACAGCTCAAATGGTCCAAATGGCTCTGAGCACTATGGGACTTCTGAGGTTATCAGTCCCCTGGAACTTAGAACCACTTAAATCTAACTAACCTAAGGACATCACACACATCGATGCCCGAGGCAGGATTCGAACCTGTGACCGTAGCGGTCGTGCGGTGTCAGACTGTAGCGTCAAGAACCTCTCGGCCACGCCGGCCGTCTGGGGGACATCAAAGTGAAAAAAAAAAAAAAAGGCCAGGACCCAGCAGTTCGTGTGAGGTATAGGGTGAGTTAATGATGTCATGTTGGCACCAAATTTCAGCACGATTCTCCTCAACACCACAGTGGGCGTCTCATGTGATGGGTAGGTAGTCGCACCTCGTCTTACATTTCACACCTTCTACGCTATGCAGGTCAGAACTACAGCGATGTAGCGACGCAGTTTTGCTAGCAGTTATCGAGGAAAACATTTTAGACGCCCCGACACTCAGAATAGACACGGAAAGGGCTCGGCGGGTGGTATGAACGGGCCAATGAAGCCTTCCCTTGCCTTGGGACGTTGATTCCCTAACATTTGGCCATAGAAAACGACAGTTCGGGGTGCGATGAACATTGATCATCAGAACGACGTTCTTGACCTTTGCTGAACTCCTTCGGACGCTTCAACTCTTCTCTAAGGGAATAGTGGGTCAGAAACCTTACGAGATAGTACCCCTCTGGAGTGCAGTGTGTACGCAGTTTTTTTATCTGGTGTATTGGGTGGAACCACTAAGGACGATTCAAAAACATTCGATGAAGTTTTAACGCCACTCGAAGTAGCAGAGGGTGCTTATGCTTTTTCAGCCCTCCTGTCTCGCGCCTTCCTGTGACGTGATCACACCCCAAGGGAAGGAGCAGTTTCGTTGACGCCCTTTATGCCACCCGTTGCTTCCTTCTCATGTCGCTTCTGAGCGGCGGTATACCTGAAATGTTTTCCTCGACCACCCATAAGGAAAACGGACGATTTCAACGCTGTGCGTCGCTGTTCCTTATCGAAGAGGCATCAACAGAACTGATGAAACAAGGGTAAGAAGGGGAGGGACGACCTCCCCATCACGTGACACATCCATGGTGGCATTGGCCAGAAGCGAGGTGAAATTTGGTACCAATGCGATATCATTAACGCGCCAAACTCCTCACGTGAACTACAGACCTCTGGTCTTTTTTCCCAAGTGTCGACACCTTGCTGTTTGAAGCGTCACCGAGTCCGAGGGTAGCGTGATGGGACGCCACGCTTTTGCGCCATTACAGGGGAAAGTTGTGGCGACCTCCGAGCCCAATTCTGCTACGTCGCAATGAGAAAAAATTACATGGTTTCGAAAAGTAATCCCTTAACGGTGTGCCGGCCGCGGTGGCCGAGCGGTTCTAGGCGCTTCTGTCCGGAACCGCGCGACTGCTACGGTCGCTGGTTCGAATCCTGCCTCGGGCGTGGATGTGTGTGATGTCCTTAGGTTAGTTAGGTTTAAGTAGTTCTAAGTTCTAGGTGACTGATGACCTCAGATGTTAAGTCCCATAGTGCTCAGAGCCATTTGAACCATTTGAACCTTAACTGTGTACAATGCCTGAGCCGTGGCCCTCGTTACTGGCGCGCCAGTCTCTTGGATGTCCATTATCGATCCTTCGATGTTTCTTATCTTTGTTTGCCTTGTTGTTTTCCGCATTCGCGGGGCGAGTGGCAGTCGACGTGTGCTCGGGCTACCTGCTGACACGCCGCTAGGTACGAGGTGGAAAGCAACCACGTATATGTGGAGTTGGTTGTACGCGGTCTTCCGGTTCAGGATGGAGGGTATGTGTTGGCTGCCTGCCTGTCTGCTCTCCTGATTTTTCTCGCCGTGCTTTGCAACCGCCTAGCTTGTGTTGCTGCCTGGTGTATCCTACACGGACGTCCAGCAGAAGTTAAACAGCCTTGTGTTTCTTTTAAAGAAAAGGAGCAATTGTATAAGACCTTTTGTAACCAATTTTTGTGGCCTCTTAAGTGTGGCCTTCGCGTTTACACTGCCTTTGGGGAGAGCTAATTATTTTAAATTTAAATAGTTGGGATTCCCTGTCGTTTATAATCTTTTGGCGGTTTTATTTGAATTTTCTCTTTGGGGTTCCTTCCTTGTGCTTGGTTAAATGTTTACTTGTATAGCGGGAAGTGACTCCTTGTTAAAACTCGGAGAGGATGTTTCATGTTACTGCCGGCTCCGGCATTCGTCTTTTCAATTAAGTGTTGTCATCCCTTCGAGCGACCTGGTGTCACTCCTCGTTAATTAATGCTTGGTTTATGTGTATTTAATTTTGAATTGGCCTTTTGAATTAATATTTTGGAGCGCAGTATAGCACTAAGGCAACCTCATTTTATACCACCTTGTGCCCCGGTCTAGTACCTTAGTTTTCAGTGGCACGAGTTAGCTCCACTACCGGTTTTACTGATGTGCTCCCTTCAAAATCTTGTCTTGTATAAGTTTGCCCCATGTGTGTCTAGGAACACAGAGATGAGCTTTAGTGTGACTTCAGTGCTAGTCAGTTAATGGAATCTTCATTTTGGCTTGGCTTCCACTGAAGAGTTTGTGTGGAGCGTAGTGTGTTTTATTTGTTATTCATTTAATTACTGTAAGTTTGTTTATATAATGGGGAGCAAGACATTTAAAGACTGTTGATATTAACTCCCCTAGTTGCTGGGTGCTGCTAATTCGTTCCAAATGGCCTACTACTTATTCAATGGCAAGGCTGTTGATTAGTTGGTTACTGTGAGTACAAATTCACGCTATTTATTTGTTGCCGAAATTGTTAAAGTGTCTGTGTCGTGATTCAATCACTAGCTACGTGTTTGAGATAAATTGATATAAACCTTACATTGTCTCCTTAAAATTTGTTGCCAGCAGAAACCCTTAAGAGAACTAAGTTTTGTCATTGCTTATGTTACCCTTTACTGGGAGCTATATTTCATGTAGTTAAATTTTGTCTTAAAATGTGTATTTCTCTGATGTAATAAACGAGTGATAAAAGAAAAAAGCAAGGGGGCCTGGTCCTTCCTGTTGTGTCCGGTTTGTAACGCGTATCAATGCCCTCTGTGGCATTGTAGCGAGAAGGAACCGACTCTGCCTTACTTCTCTGGTTTCTGTAGTACTAACCTGGTGTCTTGCTGCTTCGGTAGTCCCTCGTCGCACAGTAGTAGCGCTCAGGCGCCAGGTTCAATGTAGGATTGTGATCTTGCTGAAGTGGGGTGTGTCGGAACGTCAGATGTTAAACGTCAACAACGTTTTGTAATGTACTCGTTTTAATGAAGACTAGTTTGAAACACACATTACAGAACTTGCAATATGGCGGCTCTGTGCTACGCCGTTGTGTTCAGCCCTTTTCAACACATTTATCACTTTCCACACCTGTGATAGATACTACCCACGACACGTGGCGTTCACTGACAACTAATGCCTTCACTTTTATGTCTTCTTTAGCAGCTGGAATATTTACTCGCGACCGTTCTTTTGGAGCCGCCCCCGGGTACTCGACCGTGCGTTTTGAGTGGCTCCTCGCGTCTGCTCAAAAATGGCTCAAATGGCTCTGAGCACTATGGGACTTAATATCTATGGTCATCAGTCCCCTGAACTTAGATCTACTTAAACGTAACTAACCTAAGGGTATCACACAACACCCAGTCATCACGAGGCAGAGCTCGCGACAGCCTCGCCCTGTCTTCCCGAAGGACAAGAGAGACCACCCCACCTTTCTCCTTCAGCCAATAAGGACACTTGTCTCGTTTCCTACACATATACATCAAAACTTTCAGCCGATGGGCGTTTAGATCGCTGTTGCCAGGTGGATCTGACGTCACGTTTGCGGACATTGTGCGGAGATTGTAAGGTCCTACTCCCGAAAAGTCGGATCTTGTCCCTACTAAGGTTGCACTACGTTGCCTCCTATGTTATTATTGCCATCCTCCTTGCTGACGCATGATTGTGAGATGTACATGAAGCCTGGCTGCTACTGAGCATTCCCGATCGCATAAATGTGCGTAGTACTTAGCATAAACACGTGAAGGTAATGCACGGATGCATTACGTGTGTTGCGCATTGTACTTTTGTCTCTGTGTGACATGTGCTGCTCACAAACCCAAGTAGTATATCCAGATGGGTTTTAGTGAGAAGCCCATTTCATGTACGTGCACGATCCTGCACGGCTGAGAACATTTGGAAATTTGTGGTAAGGTCTCACGGGACCAAACTGCTAAGGTCATCGGTCCGAGGCCTACACACCACTTAATCTAACTTAAACTAACCTACGCTAAGGACAACACACCCACCCATGCCCGAGGGAGGACTCGAACCTCCGACGGGGGCAGCCACGCAGACCGTGACAATGTGCCCCAAACCGCGCGGCTACCCCGCGCGGCCACTGCTGAGGAAACAATGTGTATGTATTTTCTGGCGCTAGTCGCGAGGGACAGCTGAAATTCTACATGGCGTTGATTACGGCTTTTCTGGACCCTCGTATTTCATATTCGGGCAAATACGGTATCACGTTTCAGTAAATTTATTTATTTATTTATTTATTTATTTTTTTGCAAGGGTCGTATGATAATGTCTTTACATCCAACCAACATTCAAACGCAAATTTCTGCGGCTGCAATGAAATACTAATCGTTTGCATATCCAAACATGGTGTTCATGCCAATTTCATGTTCGTTACATACCACCTTCATGTTGCTTCAGTTTTAATGGTCAGCAGCACATGTCTTAGAAAGGTGTAGTAAAGCGCAAATTAAATATACAAGGTACGTCGAAGAAGTTGAGTGAATAGTATCGTAAACAAAGGAAAGACACAGGTCATTTTCTAATGGTCTTGATTTATTCTAGCCGCTACCTAAACAGCTTGCTCTTAATTAAAAGTCTTCTGTCCGTTGATAGACGATTCTAGGGGCATCTACTGCCACCTCGAAACAATTTAGCACCAAGCAAAGGTTTGAGGTAAGAGTTAATTTCAAGCCTCTGATGTGACGAACACTGTTTGTATTAATAAAAATCTCTGGAACACAGCTGTATACAGTGTGACAACATCTTCTAAAGCAAATATTCAAATATTTAGTGTTTACATCACCTTCTCTTACACATAATTTAAAACAGTGATTGACAATCTCCTGCGCCTCTTGGGTGAAACAGCGATAGTAAGGGGAAAAAAGCATATAAGGCAAGTATTGATCCGAAATGATTTGGTGGCATCATTCGGTGCACAATAATAAGTTGCTTCTATTGATAAATCGGAAAGAGTTAACAAGAAGGGAGGCCAGGACATGTGGATGGTGAAAGTTTTGCTGCACTACAAAAAAAAAAAAAAAAAAAAAAAAAAAAGATCAGGTTAAGGGTTAAGAGAAGCAGATGCAGGTGAGTTATCCGGTCTTACGGCTGCCCAATGATAATTACTGCCATGTGTCATTATTTTCTGCTATGAAATTTTTTTTACAATAGTTTCTTATTATACGAGTACTCGCCTTGTGCTGTAGTATTCTTTTGTTGCCGACATTAGCATGTATTCGAGAGATTTTGTAATGTCAGCGAGTTCGGAATGGTGCGAAAAGGGCGATGAACCGAGAAAGAGCTACTGATCGGACGTCTGATGTTACTAAACAGATAAAGCTAACCAGCCATATGAAGGACAATCCTTCAAACAATTAAATTGTTTTCTTGTGGCAACTATACCAGAAAGACTTCTAATACTAAGTAATTTCGATCATATTGAAAGAAAAGTGAACTGAACCAGTATTTGACAGTATTAATGAAGGCATTTAATGTTAAACAAAGGAGGGTAGAACGTCACAAAGACGTAGCAGAACTGCGTAAGGATTGGCTGTAACACGAGAACAAAAGGCGACGTAGCTATCTGTGCGATAGCATTTTGCTCTATTCATGGTATTACAGAACATAAACTTTAATACATACAAAATGGCCTGACGCGTATAAGCAGTGCACGAACTGATAAGAGACAAACTCAGATTGTAACATATGAAGCTTGATTCTTCAACAGAATCGTCGATGCTCACCCACACTAAAACCTTCAATGGCCGCCGAAACCTAGTCACAAGCAAAGTCTGTTTACTGGAAATTTTAAATGTTAAAGAAGTGTTTGGAGCGTTCTTCTTCTCCGTCAAGCTTCAATTAACTGCTACTCTAGTAATTATTATAACTGCAACTAAATAAATAAAATGGTAACAAAGGGCAGTGCTAAGGATAAGCGTACGATACCCACGTCTTACACTGTATTCTCAGCGTCTCTTCGACGGTGGTCCCCATATTCTGTCATTATTGAATCAGTGGTTAACAATGTGCATTATTTGCATTAGTGAGTTAACTACAAAAGTATGTACCAAATTTTTCACGAGGTCCTATTCAGAATGGTAGCCACTCGGAACCCAACGCACACCTAAATTTCTGAAACGGTAATTTACCAAATGTCCTGCATATGTTACTTTGTATTACTTTTCAGAGAATGTAAGATATAATGAAAAGTTATTTACTCACGTGAAACAGATGCCTAAAAGTAGCAAAGTTCTTGTAGAGCATATCTTCTGCGTTATAACATATATCTGGTGCGTTATAATAATTAAGCAGGTTTGCCATTAGAGCCTTTCCGTGTCTGAAGCCTAGAAAGAGTGGGAGAGAATTCAGATGGGTAACGTAACAGAAGATGGAGATAAACCTAAAGTACATATTGCAACATTAGTTTCAACTCACTTTTGACGATCCCATAGTTCACTGTATTTGGTAGCCGCAGTGCAGAATAATCCAGAACGGGAACTACTTGTTTCTTATGCTGTTAATCATTTTACTAAAATGTGAATGATAGACTTAATGCTTTTTGCAGGCAGACGACATGAGTCATGGATTCCAGAGACTTCACGGCGATGACTAGGTCGTTGTACTGAGCACATGACTGGCAGATATCGCGCCGTATGTTAATCCAGGCTGCAAACAGGCGGAACCGCCGCTGACTTACGGAACAAGCTGTGTCACGGGGCCGCGGTACAGAAACCCGTCTCGAGTGCGGCAGACTCTTAGCTAATCTCTCCCAGCTCAGTGGCTACAGTTCTCGCTTTTTTGTTCTCGACGAGAAAGTATGTCTCAAGAAACGCTCGTGCTCATTAAAGCCAGTGCGTCATCGACAGCGAAGCAATAAGCTAGTAATCCGACCAGATGAGAACGTGGTCGGCACGAGGACTGGATCCAAGGATAGGAACTTATGAGAATCATGGCCTCACCGCTGAAGTGGCTAGGGATTATAGAAATCACGAGTTATGTTTAACACTGAATACCTTTCAGCTCTTCAGCGAGGTATGGTGCCATGGGTTTCCCGACCGTGGGCATTGCGACACGTGACGTCAGCGGGGTGTGTTGTTTCGGACCACAAATATTTTAGCCGTGGGTTTTCCGACTGTGGTGTTCGGGACCCATGACTTCAACGTGATGCTTTGGACCACAAGTATCTTAGTCGTGGCTTATCTGATCTTGGGCTTTGCGACAGTTGATGTCAATATGATGTTCGAGATCACAAACATTTTAGTCGTGGGTTTTCCGACCGTAGACCTTACGATCCCTGATGGATTTTGGACCACAAATATTTTTGCCGTGTGTTTTCGACTGTGGGATTTGCAAACGGTAAGAACAACGTGGTGTTTCGGAACACAAATATTTTAAATGTGGGTTTTCCGATTATGGGGTTTGCGAAATGTAACGTCAACATGGTGTTTCAGGCCGCAGACATTTTACTCGTGGGTTTGCCGATCTTGGGTTTTGTGACCCGTGACTTCAGTGTGGTGTTTTGGACAAAAAGTACTGTAATCGTGGGTCTTCCAACCGTGGGATTTGCGTACCGCAAACATTTTAGTTGCGGGTTTTCCGACCACGGCTTTTGTGACTAATGATGATAATACGTTGTTTTTCACCACCAGTATTTTAGCCTTGGGTAAGCCGACGGTCAAAGGAAACTGCAAGAATGAGGGAGGGTCTGCCGATTGTTTTGTAATAATGTCGCTTCACACTTTAGTCAGGCTTAGAACTGGCTAGCCGTAGGCGTTTCTAAATTCTTATTTTACTTCTTTCTTTTATTTTTTATTATTTTTTTAATTTTACATTTTTCTTTCTACAACACTACTACAGCAAATGATTAAGCTTCACGACTTATTTTCTGAAATTTAATCCATTAGCCTTTTCTTCTCTTTTGAACATGTAGACCAATAGAACCATTTTAATTTCAAATATAGCGTTTTGTACTTCCTGCTTCAGCCAATTTTTTCAGAAACTCGTGTGGTGCACACTTGTTTAAATTTTTTCGAACAACTGTTAAATGTCCCGTTCCATTTTCACACAGGATTTTTTTCCGCTTCTTCAAAGCAAAACACCAAATTCTTTTGTCAGAAAAAATCCCATCCAACCTGCGAGTCTGTGCCAGTGTTCTAGGTCATACCAATAGCTTCCCTTTTTGCTTTACACAATGCAGTCTTGGAGTTCTCATATCTCGGCATACGAGGGTTGTCCAGAAAGTAAGTTCCGATCGGTCGCGAAATGGAGACCACAGTGAAAACCCAATGAAGCTTTGGACAAATGTATTGGGTAGTTTCTCTAGTATGACTGTCGATCGCATCAAGACGCTCTTTTCAGTTGTGAGCGCACTGTGAGCGAGTAAAGGCGCCTAGAATAACAATGTCTGCTGCCAAGTAGGAGTGCCCACTGAGAGGCTTCGCCTTAATGAATGCAGCCCACCTAAAAAAACTGCCACGCACTTCCCTCTTCATGGCAATTCTCAGCTGCACTCTGCAGGGGCAGTGAAGACGTTCCTGCAGCCTTTTCAATGGGAAGTGTTCGAACACCCACAACAGAGGCCTAATTGGCTCGTCCTGAGTATCATCTCCATTCACATGAAACGCTAGATATGAAGACACACTTGGGCGCAGGCTACGCGCTATAGACCAGCTTAGAGAATTACCGGAAAGCGTAGGCGGCTGCCTTGTATGAGGATGGTGTTGGAAATTTGGTATAACGCTCTGACAAATGTATAAGTCGGTGTGGTGACTATGTAGAGAAGTATCTGGAAAGTGTAGCTAACTCTTGCAAATAAAATGTTTCTGGTTTTCACTGTGTTTTCCATTTAGCGACCGATCGGAACTTACTTTCTGGACAACCCTAGTATTTGCAACGAAATCTAAATGATTACAGTTTCAGAAAAATTGGATGATTTATTCAAGAGAAAGAGATTCACAAACTGAGCAAGTCACCAACGCGTTGGACCACCTGTGGTCCCTATGCAAGCGTGGAATGTATTCGCAGTTGCGAATATAGACAACCATCAGCTGTATAGTGGAAGGACGAAAATGAGAATTTGAGCCGGATTGGGACTCGTCCCTCTGATTTCCATTTGCGTTACGCTATCTGAGCACGAATAGCAGCCAGACACAAAATTCCATATGTCATCAACCACGTGTCTACGACCTGCACTCGTACACTCATTATCTGTGTTCCTGTACAGGAGAAAGTCACTTGCCCAGTGTTGGGGGATAAATAAATATGATATTGCAGGCACTGCAATACTTAATGCAAGTAATTACGCGTATTAGTGTTATTGACAGAGTTGTTGCACGTCCTTCTCAGGGGTATACTCCCAAATTCTGTCCAACTGCCGCGTTAAATCATCGAAGTTCCGAGACGGTTGGAGGGCCCTGCTCCAGATATTCTCCATTGGGGGAGATATCCGGTGACCTTATTGGCCAAGGCAGGGATTGGCAACCACGCAGACAAGCAATAGAAGCTCTCGCCTTGTGCTGGCGGGCTTTATCGTGCTGAAATGTTAAGTCCAGGACGGCTTGCCATGAACGGCAACAGAACGGGGCGTAGAATATCGCCGATGTACCGTATTGCTGAAATGTTTCTGTGGGTGACAACCAAAGGGGTGTGGCGTCTCCACAGAAGTCTTCGACTTAGAATCTCGTTGACTAGAGTAGAACTGCTGCAGTGATGAGTCGGTCTTTGGAATGAGACCTGAGCCGCTGAGGATGTGGTGGAGATACCCCAAACAGTGATGGAATACCAACCTGAATGTCGGCCACCCTACGGCCCAACAACCAGGATGGTCTGGGATGCCATTTCATTTCATAGAGAGATCCGTTTGGTTGTCATCCGCGGCAAGCTTACAGCACAGCGGTAAGTCGACGATATTCTACACCCCGTTTGTTGTCCTTCGTGGTAAGCCATCCTGGGATTTCATTTCAGCAAGTGAAGTTCCTTCTGCTTGTCTTCGTGCTTACCAAACCCTACCTCGGCCAGCAGGGTCGACAGATCTTTCCCCAGGTGAAAACCTTTGGAGAATTATGGGTAAGGACTTCGAGTCAGCTCGCGATTTTGACGATCTAGCTTGCCAATTGGACAGAATTCGGTAATGTATCCCTCAGGAGGACATTCAACAACTCTCAATGAGTGCGCCGAATAACCTGCTTGCATAATGGCTAGAGGTGGAACAACGCGTTATTGACTTGCTAAATTTGTGAAGCTCTTTGTCTTGAATAGATCGTGAATTTTTCTGAAATTATAATTATTTATTTGTCTGTAGATGTACATCACATCCATCGAAATCCGTCACATTCGAATGATTGCAGCATATTTTCCCTTAGAGTGTATTTAATAAGTGGCTTATACAATTACGATACGTAATTTACAATTTCTTGGACGTTATACTAAACCAATTTACTAAACTATGGTGTGAGTAAAGTATTATTATTGTATCGAAACATTTAATATGAGGGTAAATAGTCATGTGTCAGAAACTTTAGGGATTTGTTGTTGTCATCACATTTAAAAAAACATATCAATATGGTTACCGTTAAAATCAGTATCGATCACAAATTTATTTATTCTGGTAACCGGTTTCGACCACGCCTGTGGTCATCTTCAGACTAAAATGCTGTATGAGCAGGAGCCTCCTTCTGGTGGTAAATCACTACGAACGTGTGCCAGTGTTCTAGGTGATTTGCCACCAGAAGGAGGTTCCTGCTTATACAGCATTTTGGTCTGAAGATGACCACAGGCCTGGTCGAAACCGGTTACCAGAATAAATAAATTTGTGATCAAGACTGATTTAAATAGTAACTGTTTGTAATAACATTGATCACTGTCTGCTCCCGTGATGTATTCGCTAGGCAGGTATGAAAAGAAGTCCCTGTCACTACGGGTTCCTGGTTCTGTAATTTACCTCACATGTGCAGTCTTACTTAGTTCATTATTTACAGTTGGTCATGGAATTTTCTCCGTTTACAGTAATCGCTATTAAATGGCTTCCTCCACCCACTTTTCCGCTAACTGGCCATCTTCGTGATGGACCGCTGCGTGGCCCAGGTAAAATATTTTGGGAACTGGTGCCCTTCGCTTCAACCCTAACTGGAGAGAGGCGAGGCTTAGGCCAGAAATTCCTCTGCAGATGTGATCCCCAGAGGGCTGCTTCCCAGAATCACTCACACAACCAGGTCACTGCACTCAGCTTTAATGGCTCCAAATTTGTCTCTCTTCCTAGTCTCCATCGTCTACACTACAGCCCCTTTGATATAAGTTCTCTACAGATTGCACGTGCAGTTACAAGAACATTATTCCCACAACTTCATCATGTAAAAGAGTCTTTAACCATACATATAAAATGCATCACTGAGGCCGGCCGTGGTGGCCGAGCGGTTCTAGGCGCTACAGTCTGAAACCGCGCGACCGCTACGGTCGCAGGTTCGAATCCTGCCTCGGGCATGGGTGTGTGTGATGTCCTTAGGTTAGTTAGGTTTAGGTAGTTCTACGTTCTAGGGGACTGATGACCTCAGAAGATAAGTCCCATAGCATTTGCAACACTGAGGAACAGCGAGATCATGAGCTAACATAGGAATATTAATCTCACTGAGAATGTTATTGAAGAGAGAGGATGGCGTGCCACCTCTCAACATAAAGACATGCTAAATAAGTATAGTTTAAAGATAGTCAAGCTGAATTTTATGATTGGGAAGAATCAGCTACTAGCTTTAGACACAGTTTAAGGTCGAATTACGAATAAGAAAGAAATACTGGAATATATTGGGAATTTTAATAGTAACCTGTACAGTAAAGTCAATTATGATACCTTAACCCTAGACGAAATGGATACTTCTATTTTCCAGATTCAAGAAATACTCCAATCAGAATTCAAACATACTGTAGACAAGATGAAAATAGATAGATAGTGATGACCTCACAGCCGATATTTTAAAGCTAATGGATGAGGTGTTACGGCGTAAAGTCAGCGCCGACACGCCAGTCGGGAACGACAGAAGGCTGTGAGAAGAGGTCAGCCAATCGCACGCTGGCCAACCTCCCTCCAGGACGACAACGCGACAGAAGCGGCTCCTAGGTGAAGACGACAAAAGCGCAGTGCCTGACTGGTGGCAGCTTCAACGTTAGGCAATTCGTTAGCCAACACATCGTACCCTCTTCATCAGCAATGTCTACGTAGCTCAGTTAGAGATCAGAGTCACTGCAGGTCAGTTGACAAACTTTTGTTAGTAGCGTTCGCTTGGACCAGAAGTGTTACTTGTGTTTGTCTGTTCTGAAGAGGACTGATTATTTTGTATGTCACCCTATGCTTGCGACACATCGGTGTAATTGCTCTTGTGGGTGGTCATGTATGAAGGACTACAGGAATTCTCAGTTCAAAGTAAAGCGTTTGTACTTGTCTTGCTGTAATAAAACTCATTAATACAAGTTGTTTGATTGTTTGTCTAGCGAACCGAGTATGCAGGATTCCTAGACACAACATGGGGAATCTATAAAGCATTTAGTTAAAATATTTTCGTTTGTAGAGTGGAAGATCACTAGGAGAGTGGAATAAAATCAAAACAATCCTAATACATAATAAAGGTAGTACTAAAGATATAAGAACTATCGTCCTATCTGCATTCTGTCCACAATGAACAAAGTGTTTACAAGAATTTTGACTCCCATACTGAGCAGTACACCTGAACTGGCTCACCCCACTGAGCTAGGTTCCGCTGAGGAGTTAGTACAATTAACCATATCCTCACTCTAAACGAAACAATTACATCTACATCTGTATCATACTCCGCAAGACACATAATGGTGTGTGGCAGAGAGTACTTTTGGTACCACTATCCGATCCCTCCAACCCTCTACCACTCGCGAATAGTGCGTGGGAAGAATGATTGTCGGTAAGTCTCTGTATTTGCTCTAATTTCTCGAATTTTTTCCTCGTGGTCAATCTGCGAGATGTATGGGGGGGGGGGGGGGGGGGAGGGAGGAGGTAATGTGTTGTCTGACTCCTCTTGAAAAGCGCTGTCCCGAAATTTCAGTACTAATTCTCTCTGTGACGCACAACGTCTCTCTTGTAACGTCTGCCAGTGGAGTTTGTTTAGCATCTCCGTAACGCTCTCTCGCCAGCCAATCGATTCCGTGACGAAGCGCGCCGCTCTTCGTGGGATCTTCTCTATCAGTCCTGCCTGATAGGGATCCCAGATAGGTGAACAATATTCATGAATCGGGCGAACAAGCGCCTTATAAGCCACTTCTTTCGTGGATGAGTTACATTTCCTTAAAATTCTTCCGATTAATCTGAGTCGTCCGCAGCTCGTGGTCGTGCGGTAGCGTTCTCGCTTCCCACGCCCGGGTTCCCGGGTTCGATTCCCGGCGGGGTCAGGGATTTTCTCTGCCTCGTGTTGACTGGGTGTCGTGTGATGTCCTTAGGTTAGTCAGGTTTAAGTAGTTCTAAGTTCTAGGGGACTGATGACCATAGATGTTAAGTCGCATAGTGCTCGGAGCCATTTGAATCTGAGTCTTGTCTCTGTTTTTCCAACTATCTGATTTATATGGCCATTCCACTTAAGGTCACTCTGGATAGTTACACCTAGAAATCTTACGGCAGACGCTGCCTCCAGCTGTTTGTCATCAATAGTGTAGCTGTACAGTGCTGGATTTCTTTTCCTATGTATGCGCAATATGTTACATTTATTTACGTTCAGGGTCAACTGCCAGAGTCTGCACCATACATCAGTTTTCTGCAGGTCATTCTGCAAATTCGTACTATCTTCTGGCGTTGCTACTTTGCTGTGAATAGCATTACAGAGCATCCGACGCTTTTCACTAGATCATTTTTATATATTGTGAACAGCAACGATCCTATCATACTTCCATGTGGTACTCCGGATATTACCTTTACATCTGTCGATTTAGCTCCGTTAAGAGCGTCGTGTTGAGCTCTATGTGCAAGAAAGTCTTGAATCCAATCGCAGGTCTACTCCGATATTCCATAAGCTGATATCTTTGGTTTCGGTGCCGGTGTGGTCGCTGGGAGAATCAATTGATGGTTTTGACCCCCTTACTGATTTTACATACGACCAAAATCTCTTATGATTGTTACTCAGGTCGGTTGACAACGTCTTACTTTCGAAATCATTGAACGCTTCTCTCATAGCTCTCCTGGCACACATTTTCGATTCGTTCAGCTTTTGTTTGTCAGCTAAGTTTTTCCTTCTCTTGAATCTGAGACGAGGTGTTCGTTGTTTACGAAGCGATTTTCTAACACGGATATTAAACCATGGTGGATCTTTCCCATCCTTTGAAACCTTACTCGGAACATTGGGCATATTGAACGAAGCATTTGATTTTTTCCGTTTTTTGTCCATATCTTCGCCCTCATCACCGAATATTTGATGCTGACTGCTGAGATATTCTGAGATTTGTAAGCTGTCACCCTTGCTGAGCAAATATATCTTCCTAGCTTTCTTAACATTCCTTGTAGGACCCGTCGTCATAGATGCTGTCACAGCCTTATGACAACTATTACCTTCCTCTACGTTAACTGTTTCAGTAAGTTTAGGTCTGTTTGTTGCCAGGAGGTCTAAGACGTTACCCTCACGAGTTGGTTCTCTACCTGCTAAAGGTAATTTTCGGACAAGACATCCAGAACAATGCCACACGATTCCCTGTCTCTGGCATCAGTTTTGAAGGCATAACACCCCAATCTACACCTGGCAAGTCACCCCCAATTACAACGGCATGATCAGGAAAATTACTAATAATATGCTGCAAGCTCTGACTGAAGCGTTCTAGAACTACAGATCCTGACCCAGGTGGTCCGATCGCAATTTTTGACCGTTCTTTGATATTCAATTTCACCCAGATTAATTCACATTCGGAATCGGCGCTTACCTCGCTAGATTTTATCGAATTTTTTACTGCAATAAACTCGCCGCCACCATGGGCGACTAACCTATCCTTAACGATAAACTGTTTGAAGTTAGGATTTCGTTGTCATTGACGTCTGGCTTCAACGAGCTTTATATTCCCAATACTATCAGTGCATTATAACGTTCAATAAGCGCTACTAATTCTGGGACCTTTTCTTGGATGTTCCTGCAGTTTACTAAAATCATATTAATCTTTTCTATCCCTGATCTGCGAGGACCAAGATTCTCTGAGGCCACTGTGGCTGATTTAACAGCCAATTCGTGTTTGCTACCAAGGGAGGGGTCCTCTAACCTAAAAAAGCTCCATGTGCACGCCACACGTACTCCGCTATCCTAATAGGCGCTTGATGTGTGTAGTGCACGCCTGCCCTATTACCGGGAACCCTACAATTGTGCACCCGATAGCGGAGATCGAGAAATTCGCATCCGATACCGTCGCAGAGCCGTCTGAGCCTCTGGTTTAGACCTTCCACTCTGCTCCAAACCGGAGTACCGCGATCAACTCTGTGTACGATGCTACAAATAAACAGCCTGCATCCCGCGTGCTTTGCTAGTTGCCTTCACCAAATCAGCCAGCCGCCGAAAGGAGCCGAGGATGGCCTCAGAACCCAAGCTGCAGGCGTCATCCGTGCCGACACGTGCCACTACATGCGGCCGGTTGAACCCAGTGCGCTCGGTATCCGGCGGCAGGGCCTCCTCCACACCACGGATGAGACGTCCCGGCAAATATACCGAACACACACTGGAATACTTTCTCACCTTGCTCGCCTAACATTGGACCTCCCGATGACTAGCATACCAGTCCCTGTACTTGTCCTGACTGGGCAGGAAAATCGACCGTTGGTCCAACAGGAGAGGGATCCTGTACTGGCTCAGTGTTATCATCAACACTGGGTCGAACAAATGAGTTCCACCTATCTCTTTGCCTTGTCTGTGCAGATGTTGAAACTGCATTCGATTCGATCAGTCACCTGGCTTCGTTTGGGCTAACAGAACAAGGAACAGACCAGAAAGTCTTATGTAATATATACAAAAACTCCACTGCATCTGTTAGTGTTGTCGAAGAAACGAATGAATTTCCCATTGAAAACGTTGTAAAACAAAGTGACTCTACATTTTCAAAAGTATTTTCAGCTGACTGACAGAAAAAAATGTCTAAATTGAACTGAAAAACAAAGGGGAAAAAAAGATTAAGTAATCTGAGGTTTCCTGATGATGTGGTATTTGCAAATAATATAGAAGACATCTGATGGTGACCTAGTAAGCCGAAAACCGGTTAACTCAGCACATTAATCATGTAGAACATAAGCTATATAATGTTTTTCGTTTGTTATAATGTTGTTGTACCAAGTACCGATGGAAGAATCAGTTATCACATATAAAAGAACTTCAAATATTGGTTAGTGAACATTAGAAAAATGAAGTATAATACAGCCAAAATCATAATGAATGAATGGACACCGGAGGGAAATATGTCTGTTGGAAGTTAGAAACTCCAAAAGGTCACAGAATATGCCTATTTGAGTCAACTTGTGAATAGTAAAGGAGACCTAAAACCAGATATATTTCGACATATTAGGCTTCACTCTTCAATTTTGAAGTCTAAGATGTCGGCTGAGCTGATGAGAAAAGTTTTTGACCAAAGTATAGTGCCAATAATAATTTACGGGTGTAAGACATAGAAATTAATGAATTTATTGTTAGAAAACTGATATTAACCCAAATAGAATGGTAGGTCAATGCTGGTTTACAGAAAGAAAACAATTGTTATCAGATGTTAAACGGTGGCCAGTGACATAATTGAATGAATGAATTCCTTGAAGTGGCAGTGGACTGGTCACGTCACTTGAAGAGAAGACGGCAGGTGGTAGCAACAAGTACTAGATTGGAACCCAATTTACCAAAGAAGATGAAGGGGAAGACAACCGGACAGATTATTAAGGAAGGCAGCCAGATTGAACTGGTGACGGGAAGCTCAAGATAAGCAGGAAATGAACAAGCTGCAGTGATGTTACATGCCGACTGAAACAGGTTACATTACCATTGGGCTGATAACGATGATGATGGTGATGATGATAGTGATGATATTTTAATGTCAAGAATAAATCCCAAGAATAAATGCAGAAAGTTTCTGACATTTGTTTTACGTGCACCTTGTATATATTGTTAGTATTACTAAAATCATTGGCATCTGTTGCACGCTAAATGTAAGCCTGACGTCAAGTTGCATTTTTGATGGGGCAGGGGGAACGGAAAGTAACAAAAAGCGGACCCCAGCATGAATAACTGGCGTATCGTAGCTAACACTAACTTACGGCACCTACTAGTTAGGTAGAGTGATGTACATCGAAAAACAAATGTGAGCGGAGTGTAAATAAGGTTTCAGAGCATCCCCGGAGTACTTGGCCTGTCTCGGATAACATCGGGGTACAAAACCGATGTGACGGAATGCCAAAAGGTACTGCAACCTTCAGCCGTATCAAATGTCATTCAGAAGTGTAGGATCATTACGAGGGCTGAGACAATAAGTATTTCTGTAGGCCATGAAGTAGATCGTTACCTTTTGAGATTCAAGACCGCCATTTGAATTAATGAGATACCTCTTCAGTTGGCGAAACAACAATCTAGTTGCATAAGACTTTGTTAACCAAGAGGGGTCAAGGTGCATCTGCTTGGTAGACGCTCACTGTTGCATTCTCGGTTATAAGACAGCAGACAAACTGGGAATACCAGACAATTACAAAGAAAAAGAGTAAACTTAAATCCATACTCCAAGCCAGCAAGCCAGATCATGGCGTATTGCAAAGGATCGTGCACCATCGTTACTTCCCCTTTTTCGTGCTCCAGTCGCAAATGTTACTCTGTAATCTTGCCTTCGTGGTCTTTTCGCGAAATATATATGGTAGGAAGCAATATATCGGAACGGACGTACTCCGAAATGTAACGGTATCGTGTTGCACAACGCCTCTCTTGTAGCGTGTGCCACTGGAGATGAGAGAGCACCTACTTGAGGCTTCCGCACTTACTAAACGGTCCTGTGTCAAGAATCTTTTCTACTTCATCTATCGTTCCTACTGGTAAGGTTTCCAGACAGTGCAATGCTCAGGTGTCGGTCGAACGAGCGTTTTGTAAGCTACCTCTTTCGGGGATAGTCTACACTTCCTGAGAGTTCATGCAGTGAACCTCAGTCTGGCATCTGCCTATCATACGACTGGTTTTATGTGGTCGTTCCACTGCCTACCTAGCGGGAGAACTTCTGTGAAGTTTGGAAGGTAGAACATGAGGCACTGGCAGGAATAAGGATGTGAGGGCTTGGACAGCTCAGTCGGGATCGGCTCTCAGCCGCGTTACGAAGCGGACGTGGGTGGGATCGCGCGTCCGCGTCCTGTGAGCCACCGTGAGCGGGCCGTTGTCTACGTGCGCGAGTATTGGTACTCTAGTGTCAACAGATCACCTCTACCGACGATGGCGCTTTCGTACAGAAACGCCACGATAAAATTAACGTTGGCGAAATTCGAAGTCAACGCTCACACACCGCTTTCCGAGGAATACTTTTTTTTTTTTTTTTTTTTTTTTTTTGTTGGTCGTCGGTCTACTGACTGGTTTGATGCGACCCGCCACGAATTCCTTTCCTTTGCTAACCTCTTCATCTCAGAGTATCACTTGCAACCTACGTCCTCAATTATTTGCTTGACGTATTCCAATCTCTGTCTTCCTCTACAGTTTTTGCCCTCTACAGCGCCCTCTAGTACCATGGAAGTCATTCCCTCATGTCTTAGCAGATGTCCTATCTTCCTGTCCCTTCTCCTTATCAGTGTTTTCCACATATTCCTTTCCTCTCCGATTCTGCTTAGAACCTCCTCATTCCTTACCTTATCAGTCCACCTAATTTTCAACATTCGTCTATAGCACCAGATCTCAAATGCTTCGATTCTCTTCTGTTCCGGTTTTCCCACAGTCCATGTTTTACTACCATACAATGCTGTACTCCAGACGTACATCCTCAGAAATTTCTTCCTCAAATTAAGGCCGGTATTTGATATTAGTAGACTTCTCTTGGCCAGAAATGCCTTTTTTGCCATAGCGAGCCAGCTTTTGATGTCCTCCTTGCTCCGTCCGTCATTGGTTATTTTACTGCCTAGGTAGCAGAATTCCTTAACTTCATTGACTTCGTGACCATCAATCCCGATGTTAAGTTTCTCGCTGTTCTCATTTCTACTACTTCTCATTACCTTCGTCTTTCTCCGATTTACTCTCAAACCATACTGTGCACTCATTAGACTGTTCATTCCGTTCAGCAGATCATTTAATTCTTCTTCACTTTCACTCAGGATAGCAATGTCATCAGCGAATCGAATCATTGATATCCTTTCACCTTGTATTTTAATTCCACTCCTGAACCTTTCTTTTATTTCCATCATTGCTTCCTCGATGTACAGATTGAAGAGTAGGGGCGAAAGGCTACAGCCTTGTCTTACACCCTTCTTAATACGAGCACTTCGTTCTTGATCGTCCACTCTTATTATTCCCTCTTGGTTGTTGTACATATTGTATATGACCCGTCTCTCCCTATAGCTTACCCCTACTTTTTTCAGAATCTCGAACAGCTTGCACCATTTTATATTGTCGAACGCTTTTTCCAGGTCGACAAATCCTATGAAAGTGTCTTGATTTTTCTTTAGCCTTGCTTCAATTATTAGCCGTAACGTCAGAATTGCCTCTCTCGTCCCTTTACTTTTCCTAAAGCCAAACTGATCGTCACCTAGCGCATTCTCAATTTTCTTTTCCATTCTTCTGTATATTATTCTTGTAAGCAGCTTCGATGCATGAGCTGTTAAGCTGATTGTGCGATAATTCTCGCACTTGTCAGCTCTTGCCGTCTTCGGAATTGTGTGGATGATGCTTTTCCGAAAGCCAGATGGTATATCGCCAGACTCATATATTCTACACACCAACGTGAATAGTCGTTTTGTTGCCACTTCCCCCAATGGTTTTAGAAATTCTGTTGGAATGTTATATATCCCTTCTGCCTTATTTGACCGTAAGTCCTCCAAAGCTCTTTTAAATTCCGATTCTAATACTGGATCCCCTATCTCTTCTAAATCGACTCCTGTTTCTTCTTCTATCACATCAGACAAATCTTCACCCTCATAGAGGCTTTCAATGTATTCTTTCCACCTATCTGCTCTCTCCTTTGCATTTAACAATGGAATTTCCGTTGCACTCTTAATATAACCACCGTTGCTTTTAATGTCACCAAAGGTTGTTTTGACTTTCCTGTATGCTGAGTCTGTCCTTCCGACAATCATATCTTTTTCGATTTCTTCACATTTTTCCTGCAGCCATTTCGTCTTAGCTTCCCTGCACTTCCTATTTATTTCATTCCTCAGCGACTTGTATTTCTGTATTCCTGATTTTCCCGGAACATGTTTGTACTTCCTCCTTTCATCAATCAAATGGCTCTGAGCACTATGGGACTCAACTGCTGTGGTCAGAAGTCCCCTAGAACTTAGAACTACTTAAACCTAACTAACCTAAGGACAGCACACAACACCCAGCCATCACGAGGCAGAGAAAATCCCTGACCCCGCCGGGAATCGAACCCGGGAACCCGGGCGTGGGAAGCGAGAACGCTACCGCACGACCACGAGATGCGGGCCTTTCATCAATCAACTGAAGTATTTCTTCTGTTACCCATGGTTTCTTCGCAGCTACCTTCTTTGTACCTATGTTTTCCTTCCCAACTTCTGTGATGGCCCTTTTTAGAGATGTCCATTCCTCTTCAACTCTACTGCCTACTGCGCTATTCCTTATTGCTGTATCTATAGCGTTAGAGAACTTCAAACGTAACTCGTCATTCCTTAGTACTTCCGTATCCCACTTCTTTGCGTATTGATTCCTCCTGACTAATGTCTTGAACTTCAGCCTACTCTTCATCACTACTATATTGTGATCTGAGTATATATCTGTTCCTAGGTACGCCTTACAATCCAGTATCTGTCTGACCATGATGTAATCTAATTGAAATCTTCCCGTATCTCCCGGCCTTTTCCAAGTATACCTCCTCCTCTTGTGATTCTTGAACAGGGTATTCGCTATTACTAGCTGAAACTTGTTACAGAACTCAATTAATCTTTCTCCTCTTTCCTTCCTCGTCCCAAGCCGATATTCTGCTGTAACCTTTTCTTCTACTCCTTCCCCTACAACTGCATTCCAGTCGCCCATGACTATTAGATTTTCGTCCCCCTTTACATACTGCATTACCCTTTCAATATCCTCGTACACTTTCTCTATCTGTTCATCTTCAGCTTGCGACGTCGGCATGTATACCTGAACTATCGTTGTCGGTGTTGGTCTGCTGTCGATTCTGATTAGAACCACCCGGTCACTGAACTGTTCACAGTAACACACCCTCTGCCCTACCCTCCTATTCATAACGAATCCTACACCATTTTCTGCTGCTGTTGATATTACCCGATACCCATCTGACCAGAAATACTTGTCTTCCTTCCACTTCACTTCACTGACCCCTACTATATCTAGATTGAGCCTTTGCATTTCCCTTTTCAGATTTTCTAGTTTCCCTGCCACGTTCAAGCTTCTGACATTCCACGCCCCGACTCGTAGAACGTTATCCTTTCGTTGATTATTCAATCTTTTTCTCATGGTAACGTCCCCCTTGGCAGTCCCCTCCCGGAGATCCGAATGGGGGACTATTCCGGAATCTTTTGCCAATGGAGAGATCATCATGACACTTCTTCAATTACAGGCCACATGTCCTGTGGATACACGTTACGTGTCTTTAATGCAGTTGTTTCCATTGCCTTCTGCATCCTCATGTCGTTGATCATTGCTGATTCTTCCGCCTTTAGGGGCAATTTCCCACCCCTAGGACAAGAGAGTGCCCTGAACCTCTATCCGCTCCTCCGCCCTCTTTGACAAGGCCGTTGGCAGAATGAGGCTGACTTCTTATGCCGGAAGTCTTCGGCCGCCAATGATGGTTATTTATCAAAATTTAGGCTGTGGTGGGGATCGAACCCGGGACCGAAGACGTTTTGATTATGAATCAAAGACACTACCCCTAGACCACGGGTCCTCTCAACTTTGTGTTTTTTTTGTGTGATATTTTCTGATCAGAGAACGTAACGCTTATTTTATTTATTTGTCCTATGATGACGGGAGGAAGAACTAGACAACTACTTACAACAAATATATACATTTCTACCCAAATAAACCAGCTCTCAAGTTCATGATGGGTTCGTAGCCCTCAGCTCGTATGGTTTGCTGCCCACTTTGAAGAAAAGACTCCCATTCCCATTTGGTACCGCGGTATTTCACATCTACGCGGGTTAATTCCGGTCCGACTCAGTATGCACCAATGTCGTCGGTGTGTATATAAATTTGCTGGTCGCTCCCGGGAAATTTCAGTTAGTTGATTTAAGTCAGTCATTGTTTGCTTAGGGCATCTTGCATGTTGAAACGACGATTATTGTGAGCCACAATAATTTTTTAGACCTCTGTCGCTTAGGGTTCTGATAATGAAAATTCTGAATGAACAGATAGTTCTGTATTGTTGAAATTAGAATAGGGAATTTACGATATATTATTTAAACACCAGCCAGCAACAAGTATGGATTAAAAAATTTATTTAAATCAAACCAATGCCGGTTTCCAATTTGTTTCAAATTTATCTTAGACCGCTATTACAGATTTGCTTGCCTTCCTACTGGATTATTCGTTTGTACTCGTTACTGGTTTGGTTCACAATGAGGTAAGCTTACGAGACTTCGTCCTGTATGCGTGTTATGTACATTAAAGTTAATACATTTTTGAACGTGCGTAATGTAAGCGCGGTTTAATTCTCTGGACACTGCTTTAACAAAGGCCATTTAATGTTTCATGACAAAAAAAAAATCGTTCAAATGGATCTGGGCACTATGGGACTTAACTTCTGAGGACATCAGTCCCGTAGAACTTAGAACTACTTAAACCTAACTAACCTAAGGACATCACACACATCCATACCCGAGGCAGGATTCGAACCTGCGACCTTAGCGGTCTCGCGGTTCCAGACTGTAGCGCCTAGAACCGCTCGGTCACACCGGCCGGCTCATGACAACAAGGACGCTTAACATGGCCCAGCTCCGCATAAATAACAACATTAAATTAAATTTCGGGCATGCAGTCGCGCAAATAAAGTTCCTTCCACTGATACTTAGGCCGCGTATCGTCCGGCCTTCCTCAGAGTAAGTCACTAGATTGCGACTTACAGTGAGCATGGCCAGACGATACGCGACCGAAGTATCAGTGGAAGGAACTTTATTTGTGCGACTGCATGCTCGAAATTTAATGGACTGTTCGTTACGCCGCGAAAAGTTGAAAATGCACAACGAAAACAATAGTTTCAAAGATGTAAAATTAGTGAAGATGTCACGGTGAAGATGCGGCGCACAGTGGATGGGTGCAGTAAAATATGTCTTTGCTAGAGCGATGAAATTAATTTAAAACTGGAAAAGGAACTAAAATATGTACAATATATAATAATATGGCATTCGACTGGAAAACTCAGTTTATGCAGACAAATATGGGAATGGTTAATAGATACACTTTTAATATTGATCAGTTCAAAGTGTGTTGTAGTTAGTGTAGGAAAGTAATGTATTTATACGTTGAATAGAACGAGCTCTGATCGTGGGCAAAAGACGAATAACAGTGTGTGAATGGCAATAGCAAAATAAACCGTTTGATTTTTCCCCTCGTTGTACCAGTGATAAAGCTACGTATACTTAAGGAATATATATTTACATTCTATAATATAAATAGTATTATGATACTTCTTTACACCGATTAACCAGTTACATGTAAGAGATGTTCTGCAGTATTAATACATTCGAAAGAATCAGCATTTAATGTGGGTATTACATAGCCGACACTGAGTAAAATACAACTCAGCAAGGTAAGTTTTTTGTTAGAGTGATAACTGTTTGAAAACCAAATATAAAGTTGTATTCTACACTTACTGGCCATTAAAATTGCTGCATCAAGAACAAATGCAGATGATAAACGGGTATTCATTGGACAAATATATTATACTAGAACTGACATGTGATTACATTTTCACGCAATTTGGGTGCATAGATCCAGAGAAAACAGTACCCAGAACAACCACCTCTGGCCGTAATAACGGCCTTGATAAGCCGCGGCATTGAGTCAAACAGAGCTTGGATGGCGTGTACAGGTACAGCTGTACACGCAGCTTCAACACGATACCACAGTTCATCAACAGTAGTGACTGTCGTACTGTGACGAGCCAGTTGCTCGGCCACCATTGACCAGACGTTTTCAATTGGTGAGAGATCTGGAGAATGTGCTGGCCAGGGCAGCAGTCGAACATTTTCTGTACCCAGAAAGGGCCGTACGGGACCTGCACCATGCGGTCGTGCATTATCCTGCTGAAATGTAGGGTTTCGCAGGCATCGAATGTAGGGTAGAGCCACGGGTCGTAACACATCTGAAATGTAACGTCCACTGTTCAAAGTGCCGTCAGCCCATACGATCACGCCGGGTGATACGCCAGTACTGCGATGACGAATACACGCTTCCAATGTGCGTTCAACGCGATATCGCCAAACACGGATGCGACCATCATAAGGCTGTAAACAGAACCTGGATTCATTCGAAAAAATGACGTTTTGCCATTCGTGCACCCAGGTTCGTCGTTGAGTAAACCATCGCAGGCGCTCCTGCCTGTGATGCAGCGTCAAGGCTAACCGCAACCATGGTCTCCGAGCTGACAGTCCATGCTACTGCAAACGTCGTCGAACTGTTCGTGCAGGTGGTTGTTGCCTTTCAAACGTCCCCATCTGTTGACTCAGGGATCGAGACGTGTCTGCACGATCCGTTACAGCCATGCGGATAAGATGCCTGTCATCTGGACTTCTAGTGATACGAGGCCGTTGGGAATCAGCACGGCGTTCCGTATTACCCTCCTGAACCCATCGATTCCATATTCTGCTAACAGTCATTGGATCTCGACCAACGCGAGCAGCAATGTCGCGATACGATAAACCGCAGTCGCGATAGACTGCAATCCGACCTTTACCAAAGTCGGAAACGTGATGGTACGCATTTCTCCTCCTTACACGAGGCATCACTACAACATTTCACCAGGCAACGCCGGTCAACTGCTGATTGTGCATGAGAAATCGGTTGGAAACTTTCCTCATGTCAGCACATTGTAGGTGTCGCTTCCTGCGCCAACTTTGTGTGAATGCTCTGAAAAGCTAATCATGTGCATATCACAGTATCTTCGTCCTGTCTGTTAAATTTCGCGTCTGTAGGTCATCTTCGTGGTGTAGCAATTCTAATGGCCAGTAGTGTACATTACAGCTAGTAACATGATATATTTTAGTGACTGGCCAATTACGATGTAACAAAAAAGCTTTACTGTTTTTGCATTTCAGACAATGAATATCAAATAAATGGAAATTTTGCAGTAAGTGTATTGGTACTTTGTACTGTGTTCATATAAGTGGGTAAAAATATTAAATGAAACAACATCGAAGATGTACTATGGTCCTCTTTAACTATGGCAATATTATACTATTGTGAACGAAAACATTTTATTTTTAGTGCATCTGCCTATTTAGGAATACATAACAAGGGCTTAGTAGGAAAGTAGGAAATGTGTGAGCTATCGGAAGATTGGTTTATAATAGATCCGAAACCGGTAATGGTTTGATTTCAATGAAGTTTTTAAACAATACTTGTGACTGATCGCTTCTTCATTTATAGACGTTAAAATTCTACTACAGCCACGGTTCTTAATATAACTTTCAACAAGATAACGTTAAGGAAATTTAAGTTCAGGGAGAAGAAATGAAAGACGAACATAACATAGCGAAAATACGAGGTGTGGCTAGAAAAAAACCGGACTAGTACTGGTGAAACAATAAAACGAATGCAATAAGGCTGAAAGTCGCGTGGCCTGTCACGTGACTCTCGCTCCGCCTACTGCTCGAGTTTCATCTGCCTCCTGCACTCAGTCTGCCCGTGGCGTCTGTTTTAAGTAGTTGACGTTTTGTCTGTGCGTCGGGAAATGTTGAGTGTACAGAAAGAACAGCGTGTTAACATCAAATTTTGTTTCAAACTAGGAAAATCTGCAAGTGAAACGTTTGTAATGTTACAACAAGTGTACGGCGATGATTGTTTATCGCGAACACAAGTGTTTGAGTGGTTTAAACGATTTAAAGATGGCCGCGAAGACACCAGTGATGACACTCACACTGCAGACCATTGTCAGCAAAAACTGATGCAAACATTGAAAAAATCGGTAAACTTGTTCGACACTTTCCTTGTCAACTCCTGTTAACTCAGACACTGCTCTGATTGTTAAACGGCGATCTTGTCGAACAAGTTTACCGATTTTTTCAATGTTTGCATCAGTTTTTGCTGACAATGGTCTGCCAGTGCGAGTGCCATCACTGGTGTCTTCGCGGCCATCTTTAAATCGTTTAAACCACTCAAACACTTGTGTTCGCGATAAACAATCATCGCCGTACACTTGTTGTAACATTACAAACGTTTCACTTGCAGATTTTCGTAGTTTGAAACAAAATTTGATGTTAACACGCTGTTCTTTCTGTACACTCAACATTTTCCGACGCACAGACAAAACGTCAACTACTTAAAACAGACGCCACGGGCAGACTGAGTGCAGGAGGCAGATGAAACTCGAGCAGTAGGCGGAGCGAGAGTCACGTGACAGGCCACGTGACTTTCAGCCTTATTGCATTCGTTTTATTGTTTCACCAGTACTAGTCCGGTTTTTTTCTAGCCACACCTCGTACATAACAAGGGCTTAGTAGGAAAGTAGGAAATGTGTGAGCTACCGGAAGATTGGTTTATAATAGATCCGAAACCGGTAATGGTTTGATTTCAATGAAGTTTTTAAACAATACTTGTGATTGATCGCTCCTTCATTTATAGACGTTAACATTCTACTACAGCCGCGGTTCTTAATATAACTTTCAACAAGATAACGTTAAGGAAATTTAAGTTCAGGGAGAAGAAATGAAAGACGAACATAACATAGCGAAAATACGGATAATGGACTGCAATTGAACCAACAATCATCGTCTACTTATAATTGTTGGTTACGTTGCAGTACCATTCGTAAGTTCACGGTCACAGCTGAGCGTGTGGACAAGAATGTACAAAAGGAGTATTAGGGGAGGGGCTACGTGACTGATCGGTCGACATCAGCAGTGTCAGAGCGGCTGAGTTTGTACGCCGCTGGCTAAGCACTGAGCCTCTGTTTTGCGGCGGTGGTTGAGAGGGGACTCCCAGTCCCCACAGCTCGTGCGGCGCCGAATTCGCCGACAGAAGACGGTCAGCCGGCTGCTGACTCGCCGATCTGGTGGGCGTCGCGCCGACCGGCGACCAGTGACGGAGCACGGGGGTTCCCGGAAGCGGGGCGCCCGTCCCCACTGACTGCGCAGGCGCCGATGCCCGGGCCCACAACACGCAGAGTCCGCACGATGCCTGCCTCGAGAAGGCCCTAGCAGCAGGCTCTAGCTCAGCCCTCTGTCAGCATTTGATACCACAACGTTTTGCACAATTCTGCATGTCCCCACGAGGAGGTCTAGTAACTTGAAGAACACGTCCTGCCGTGGTGCACTAAATCTACATGTACATCCATACTCCGCAAGCCACCTGACAGTGTGTGGCGGAGGGTACTTTGAGTACCTCTATCGGTTCTCCCTTCTATTCCAGTCTCGTATTGTTCGTGGAAAGAAAGATTGTCGGTATGCCTCTGTGTGGGCTCTAATCTCTCTGATTAGAGATATACGTACGAGGGAGCAATATACCGCTTGACTCCTCGGTGAAGGTATGTTCTCGAAACTTCAACAAAATCCCGTACCGAGCTACTGAACGTCTCTCCTACAGAGTCTTCCACTGGAGTTTATCTATCATCTCCGTAACGCTTTCGCGATTACTAAATGATCCTGTAACAAAGCGCGCTGCTCTCCGTTGAATCTTCTCTATCTCTTCTATCAACCCTATCTGGTACGCATCCCACACTGGTGAGCAATATTCAAGCAGTGGGCAAACAAGTGTACTGTAACCTACTTCCTTCGTTTTCAGATTGCATTTCCTTAGGATTCTTCCAATGAATGTCAGTGTGGCATCTGCTTTACCGACGAGCAACTTCATATGATCATTCCATTTTAAATCACTCCTAATGCCTACTCCCAGATAATTTATGGGATTAACTGCTTCCAGTTGCTGACCTGCTATATTGTAGCTAAATGATAAAGGATCTTTCTTTCTATGTATTCGCAGCATATTACACTTGTCTACATTGAGATTCAATTGCCATTCCATGCACCATGCGTCAATTCGTTGCAGGTCCTCCTGCATTTCAGTACAATTTTCCATTGTTACAACTTCTCGATATACCACAGCATCATCCGCAAAAAGCCTCAGTGAACTTTCGATTTTATCTACAAGGTGGTTTATGTATATTGTGAATAGCAACGGTCCTAAGACACTCCTCTGCGGCACACCTGAAATCACTCTTACCTCGGAAGATTTCTCTCCATTGAGAATGGCATGCTGCGTTCTGTTATCTAGGAACTCTTCAATCCAATCACAATTGGACTCATAGTCCATATGCTCTTACTTTGTTCATTAAACGACTGTGGGGAACTGTATCGAACGCCCTGCGGAAGTCAAGAAACACGGCATCTACCTGGGAACCCGTGTCTATGGCCCTCTGAGTCTCGTGGACGAATAGCGCGAGCTGCGTTTCACGCGATCGCCTTTTTCGAAACCCATGCTGATTCCTACAGACTAGATTTCTAGTCTCCAGAAAAGTCATTATACTCGAACATAATACGTGTTCCAAAATTCTACAACTGATAGACGTTAGAGATATAGGTTTATAGTTCTGCACATCTGTTCGACATCCCTTCTTGAAAACAGGGATGACCTATGCCCTTTTCCAATCCTTCGGAACGCTACGCTCTTCTAGAGGCATTGATAACAGAGAAACGCAACATACAACAATACACAGGGTGCCGAAAAAGAATGAATCCTTCCAACCAACGAATAAAAATTCGGTTCACTGTGGGCATCCGTAGTAACCATACAGATATCTAGTCGATAGTCCTTTTCTTCCCATACTCGAATCAACATTCGAGTAACAGCAGCAAGTGCCTCTATGATCCGCTTTCAGTTCTGTCAGAGCTCGAAGCAACGGTGAGACGACGCCTCATTCTTTGACAAAGCCCCATAAAAAGAAGTCGTATGTTTCTGAAGACCTCGATGTCCATCCCAGAAACTTCTTATCAGGACCAGTGCGACCTATTCAACGGTGCGGGAAACGTTCACTGAGACACCCTCATCGTTATTGAAGTGGAAAATGAAATCTCGGGAGTCCTCTTCAAGCAGTGGTATCAACGACGTCTGGAAAATATCAAGCAAGATACGAATGTCTCTTGGCAATTCTTGCTGCAAAGAAAAATGGCCCATGAAGCTTTGCTCTCCAGACTGTTGACTGCGGAAATATTTACTCACTACTTGGTTTCCGAAATGATTTCGTGGGGCTGCGTTGGAAGTTCGGCCGAACTCTGTCTACTGTCTCCTCTGAATGAGAGAGACGGCCGGTGCTTTTGCCTCTGCTTCGGCAAGCTACATACATGAGTTGTCTATACCAGCGGTTAATCGACTTAACGTGGATCGACACAAAGCTGTGGCCAAAAGTTGCGCTGAACGGTGATAACAGAATCTATATTTGCGTAAAGCACAGCATAAAATACCTTATTTTATTGCGTCGCGCCATCGTCAAAAAGCTGAGGTGTTGAGAACGGTAGGTATTTCAATCGACACTTGATCTAGTAGCAGTCCTCCTGACTCACATCCCTCCCCACACAACGGGCATGTAGACGATGAGGCTCATGAAACTTCTTGGCAGACAAAAACTGTGTGCCGGACGGAGACTTGAACTCGAGACATTTGCCTTTCGCAGGCAAGTGCTCTACCATCTGAGCTACCCAAGCACGACTCACGCCCCGTCCTCAAAGCTTTACTTCTGCCAGTACCTCGTCTCTACCTTTCAAACTTTACAGAAGCTCTCCTGCGAACCTTGCAGAACTAGCAGTCCTGGAAGAAAGGGAGATGGTTCCAGAATGATGGTAGAGCACTTGCCCGCGAAAGGCAAAGGTCCCGAGTTCGAGTCTCGGTCCGGCACACAGTTTTAATCTGCCAGGAAGTTTCATATCAGTGCACCCTCCGCTGCAGAGTGAAAATCTCATTCTGAAGAGGGTCATTTCCGTACATCCTGCATGTAGCAGCTAGTATACGTAATCCACCTTCTCCTGTACACATTTTCCAGTACGCCGACGACGCCGCTTTCCGAGCCCCATGTCAGATCCAAAGATCCCTTCAACTTCATCTCAACCAGCTTATCTCCTGGTGTAACCAATGGCTCCTCAACATCATACCAAAGACCCTGGCAGTATTTGTAGGACGAACCAACTCGAAGCTTCTGTCCCCATAGATTTCTACTTCACCATCTACAACTGTTCCATCCATTTAACTAGTAAAACAAAATGTTCCTTTCTTCATGTGTGGGACGACATCATCGACGTAATTTCTGAATGCTAAAACCATGTTAAATGTCCACTGCAAGCTGTCAAGATTTTTTTCATAGAAATTAACTTTTTTGAACCATTTATTACATTACTGGCCAGTTTAGGCCCGTAACCATTTTCATTTGTAGTTGCGACGGTGCGTTTTTGAATTCACGTTTCACGGGTGACAATTCACCTGAAAATGGCTGCAGTCTGAAACTAGCTATTAATGTAACACATGATGGACTAAAATTCATTTGTATAAAAAAAATTCAGAAAATACTGAAATGTCTCCGAGTAGGTCTTGACGCAAAGCTAACTACTAAACACCACCTACTAACCGTGCAGCAATGTGTACGATAAACAGAAACTGCTAGGATTAGTAATGGATCCAATCTTGGTATTGCATCCTTCCATCAGACTACACACCTCGACAGCTTTATTCCAACCTATCCACTCTCATCCCATTGTCATCTCTGGATTTCCGTTCCACCAAAATTACGTAACTCCTAATATCCACAGACACCATTCACTCCGCCTCGCTTTCCCAATCCGTCTATCTTTCCCTACCCAAATTCTGTATCAACTTATTTACTTCCCCTCTCTCCTCTGATATACTGCCCCTCATACTTCATACAGCAATACATTCGTTCTATGCCTGCTTGCCAGTTTTCATACTGTTCCATCCTTATACTACCACATACAACAAATCTCCACACCCTACGTAAATGTTACTTCAATCACGCCCCCCTGTCCAGAGGTCTGAGATGCTTCCAAATTTAATATAATACCTATTTGCTCGCCATGTCAGGGGTCCTCTGCACCCCAGTCTCCTCTCTCTCTCTCTCTCTCTCTCTCTCTCTCTCTCTCTCTCTCTCTCTCTCTCTCTCTCTCTCTTCATGGCAGCTTGGTCCAGGGGTACTCTTCCCCACCATTCTCACACTATTTGCAAAATACTCTTTCATAAAACACAGCATTTCCTTATGAAACGAAAGAACCTATTTCTTTATCCACTCTACCTCTAGGAAGTGTGCTCCCTGCCGCCGTTGGATAAGCAGCTGCAGCAGCAAGTCGTATACTCCTAGCTCACTCATTTGATACATAGTTTAATTCCTAATTTCTTTGCGTGTTTTTGGTACTTGCATTGTTTAATTCATAAATTTCGGGCGTATTATAGTGTTTGAGAGTTGTAGCATCGCGTTTTAGTACCTGAATAGTGTAAAATCGCGTAGTCTCCTTCCGCCGCCGAGCAGTGTGTCAGCAGTGCGCAAGTAGCAGCATTACTGCATTTACTAGGCAATCTTGTATTTTAATAACCGTTTAAATTTTGTCGATTTGTTGGCGCTCTCTGTAGATTAGTTCAGACGTTCTTTGCACAACAGTTTTTAGCATGGATAGGGACTGCAACTGCTGTGTTCGGATGCAGGCTGAGTTGGCATCCCTTCGCTCCCAGCTTCAGGCAGTGTTGGCTTCGGTCACACAGCTTGAGGCTGTTGCCAATGGGCATCACTGTGGGGGTCCGGATGGGGGTTTGTCGGGGACGGCCAGCTCGTCCCACGCATCCCCCGATCGGACTACGACTGTGGTTGCCCGGGATACTGCCCGCATTGAGGCTGATCCCTCACCTGTGGTAGAGTGGGAGGTCGTCTCAAGGTGTGGCAGGGGGCGAAAGACATTCCGGAGGTCTGAACGGAAGGCCTCTCCAGTTTGTCTGACGAACCGGTTTCAGGCTCTGTCTCAGGCTGATACTGACCTTCGGTCTGACATGGCTGCTTGTCCTGTTCCAGAGGTTGCCCCTCAGTCTGCAAGATCCGGGCGGTCGCAGAGGGTGGGCTTACTGGTAGTTGGGAGCTCCAACGTCAGGCGCGTAATGGGGCCCCTTAGGGAAATAGCAGCAAGAGAGGGGAAGAAAACCAATGTGCACTCCGTGTGCATACCGGGGGGAGTCATTCCAGATGTGGAAAGGTTCCTTCCGGATGCCATGAAGGGTACAGGGTGCACCCATCTGCAGGTGGTCGCTCATGTCGGCACCAATGATGTGTGTCGCTATGGATCGGAGGAAATCCTCTCTGGCTTCCGGCGGCTATCTGATTCGGTGAAGACTGCCACTCTCGCTAGAGGGATGAAAGCAGAGCTCACCATCTGCAGCATCGTCGACAGGACTGACTGCGGACCTTTGGTACAGAGCCGAGTGGAGGGTCTGAATCAGAGGCTGAGACGGTTCTGCGACCATGTGAGCTGCAGATTCCTCGACTTGCGCCATAGGGTGGTGGGGTTTCGGGTTCCGCTGGATAGGTCAGGAGTCCACTACACGCAACAAGCGGCTACACGGGTAGCAGGGGTTGTGTGGCGTGGGATGGGCGGTTTTTTAGGTTAGATAGCCTTGGGCAAGTACAGAAAGGGCAACAGCCTCAACGTTTGCGGGGCAAAGTCAGGACATGCGGGGACCAAGCAGCAATCGGTATTGTAATTGTCAACTGTCGAAGCTGCGTTGGTAAGGTACCGGAACTTCAAGCGCTGATAGAAAGCACCGAAGCTGAAATCGTTATAGGTACAGAAAGCTGGCTGAAGCCAGAGATAAATTCTGCCGAAATTTTTACAAAGGTACAGAAGGTGTTTAGAAAGGATAGATTGCATGCGACCGGTGGTGGAGTGTTCGTCGCTGTTAGTAGTAGTTTATCCTGTAGTGAAGTAGAAGTGGATAGTTCCTGTGAATTATTATGAGTGGAGGTTACACTCAACAACCGAGCTAGGTTAATAATTGGCTCCTTTTACCGACCACCCGACTCAGCAGCATTAGTGGCAGAACAACTGAGAGAAAATTTGGAATACATTTCACATAAATTTTCTCAGCATGTTATAGTCTTAGGTGGAGACTTCAATTTACCAGATATAGACTGGGACACTCAGATGTTTAGGACGGGTGGTAGGGACAGAGCATCGAGTGACATTATACTGAGTGCACTATCCGAAAATTACCTCGAGCAATTAAACAGAGAACCGACTCGTGGAGATAACATCTTGGACCTACTGATAACAAACAGACCCGAACTTTTCGACTCTGTATGTGCAGAACAGGGAATCAGTGATCATAAGGCCGTTGCAGCATCCCTGAATATGGAAGTTAATAGGAATACAAAAAAAAGGGAGGAAGGTTTATCTGTTTAGCAAGAGTAATAGAAGGCAGATTTCAGACTACCTAACAGATCAAAACGAAAATTTCTGTTCCGACACTGACAATGTTGAGTGTTTATGGAAAAAGTTCAAGCCAATCGTAAAATGCGTTTTAGACAGGTATGTGCCGAGTATAACTGTGAGGGACGGGAAAAACCCACCGTGGTACAACAACAAAGTTAGGAAACTACTGCGAAAGCAAAGAGAGCTTCATTCCAAGTTTAAACGCAGCCAAAACCTCTCAGACAAACAGAAGCTAAACGATGTCAAAGTTAGCGTAAGGAGGGCTATGCGTGAAGCGTTCGGTGAATTCGAAAGTAAAATTCTATGTACCGACTTGACAGAAAATCCTAGGAAGTTCTGGTCTTACGTTAAATCAGTAAGTGGCTCGAAACAACATATCCAGACACTCCGGGATGATGATGGCATTGAAACAGAGGATGACACGCGTAAAGCTGAAATACTAAACACCTTTTTCCAAAGCTGTTTCACAGAGGAAGACCGCACTGCAGTTCCTTCTCTAAATCCTCGCACAAACGAAAAAATGGCTGACATCGAAATAAGTGTCCAAGTAATAGAAAAGCAACTGGAATCACTCAACAGAGGAAAGTCCACTGGACCAGACGGGATACCAATTCGATTCTACACAGAGTACGCGAAAGAACTTGCCCCCCTTCTAACAGCCGTGTACCGCAAGTGTCTAGAGGAACGGAGGGTTCCAAATGACTGGAAAAGAGCACAGGTAGTCCCAGTCTTCAAGAAGGGTCGTCGAGCAGATGCGCAAAACTATAGACCTATATCCCTTACGTCGATCTGTTGTAGAATTTTAGAACATGTTTTTTGCTCGAGTATCATGTCGTTTTTGGAAACCCAGAATCTACTATGTAGGAATCAACATGGATTCCGGAAACAGCGATCGTGTGAGACCCAACTCGCTTTATTTGTTCATGAGACCCAGAAAATATTATACAGGCTCCCAGGTAATTGCTATTTTTCTTTACTTCCGGAAGGCGTTCGATACAGTTCCGCACTGTCGCCTGATAAACAAAGTAAGAGCCTTCGGAATATCAGACCAGCTGTGTGGCTGGATTGAAGAGTTTTTTAGCAAACAGAACACAGCATGTTGTTACCAATGGAGAGACGTCTACAGACGTTAAAGTAACCTCTGGCGTGCCACAGGGGAGTGTTATGGGACCATTGCTTTTCACAATATATATAAATGACCTAGTAGATAGTGTCGGAAGTTCCATGCGGCTTTTAGCGGATGATGCTGTAGTATACAGAGAAGTTGCAGCATTAGAAAATTGTAGCGAAATGCAGGAAGATCTGCAGCGGATTGGCACTTGGTGCAGGGAGTGGCAACTGTCCCTTAACATAGAGAAATGTAATGTATTGCGAATACAGAGAAAGAAGGATCCTTTATTGTATGATTATATGATAGCGGAACAAACACTGGTAGCAGTTACTTCTGTAAAATATCTGGGAGTATGCGTGTGGAACGATTTGAAGTGGAATGATCATATAAAATTAATTGTTGGTAAGGCGGGTACCAGGTTGAGATTCATTGGGAGAGTGCTTAGAAAATGTAGTCCATCAACAAAGGAGGTGGCTTACAAAACACTCGTTCGACCTATACTTGAGTATTGCTCATCAGTGTGGGATCCGTACCAGACCGGGTTGACGGAGGAGATAGAGAAGATCCAAAGAAGAGTGGCGCGTTTCGTCACAGGGTTATTTGGTAACCGTGATAGCGTTACGGAGATGTTTAATAAACTCAAGTGGCAGACTCTGCAAGAGAGGCGCTCTGCATCGCGGTGTAGCTTGCTCGCCAGGTTTCGAGAAGGTGCATTTCTGGATGAGGTATCGAATATATTGCTTCCCCCTACTTATACCTCCCGAGGAGATCACGAATGTAAAATTAGAGAGATTAGAGCGCGCACGGAGGCTTTCAGACAGTCGTTCTTCCCGCGAACCATACGCGACTGGAACAGGAAAGGGAGGTAATGACAGTGGCACGTAAAGTGCCCTCCGCCACACACCGTTGGGTGGCTTGCGGAGTATAAATGTAGATGTAGATGTAGATGAAGAGCAAATCGTGCTTTCAGATGATCATCAACAACACCAAACCGCAATAGCAGATGTCAAGTTCATTTCTACATCATCATCTACATCTATACTGACAAGCCAAAACATTATGATAACCTGCTTAATAACTTGCTAGTCCATCTTTGGAACGCAATACCTCACTGACTCTGAATATCGTGGATTCGACAGTTTTTAGTAGGTTTGTGGAAGTGTGTCGCACCAGATGCCACTGATTTGTGTATGTTGTGATAGCGACCCAAAGGGATTCCGTTGAATTGACATGAAGCGAATTTGGGGCCAAAACATCAGTATGTGTATACTATCACATTCCTCAAACTACTTTAGTACGGTATGATGTTGAGACACAGACCAATATCCGGCTGGAAGATGACGTCACTGGCAGGGAAGACAACAAGCATGGTGGGGTGCACGTGATCCACAGGTGTCAGCGTGTCTTCGATTACTACCACAGACCCGTGCGAGGGCAGCAGAAGCTCTCCTACAGCGTAATATTGCTTCTACCAGCCAGCCTCCTTGGCACGATGCACATTTTGAACCGCATTTTGCATGGCTGGGGACGACCATCAACTTGGTGTAGCAAAAATGTGAGCAATCGGATGGGGCGACCTGTTTCCATTGATCGACGGTCGGATCCCGATGGTTCCATAATGTCATTGGGGCAATGCATGAACATCTGTGGGTAGTCTGCTGCAGAGCCCCATGTTTAACAATGTAGGAGAAACGGTGTGCTCCGAAACACTTGTGCGTGCGCCATCACTGTGATCTTTTGGCAGAGATTCCACAAATCGCCACCTATCCCGCTTTAGGCAGCAGGCAATCCTCCAAGTCCCACGTTCTGTGAAGAGTCGTGGACGTCCAACAACTTACCGCCCAGTCGTAGTTTCACTGTCGTTCTACCACTTTACATTGATGCTCATTACAGTAACACTAGAATATTCGACCAGATATGCCATTTTCGAGACCCTCGTTCACAGATTCTGGGTAATACGAGGGTCGTCCACAAAGTAAGTTCCGTTTCTATTTCTATCAGCGGTAGCGCTACGATAGCAGTTTCGAGCATGCGCGGCAGTTACTCTGGCTCAAGGAGAAGACATGTACGCCATTTTAAGACGGATGATGCCGACGTGTGCTTTGTGGCGCTTCTTTATAACGTCAGCCGTAATTGAAAATGCCGCCGCTTGTGAAATCATATCTGTGATTCATTTTCTAAATGCAAAGAAATTAAACCAAAGGAAATTCATTGCAAATCTGCGAGGTTTACGGACAAAATGCTATGAGTGATTCAATGGTTAGAAGATAGGTCAGACTGTTTAAGGAAGGGCGTGATCAAGTGCACGATGAAAAACGAAGCGGACGCCCGTCTGTGGTTACTGATGAACTTGTTCACACAACTGAAGGGAATAATAAGCACAACCGTAAGTTTACACTTAGTGCCCTTGCTATGGGAGTTCCGCAAATCTCACGATCACTAATTCATCAAATTGTTAATGAAAAACTAAAATTTTGAAAACTTTGCTCACTTTGGGTACCCAAAATTCTTACTGAACAACGGACGGGCAGTGGTCTCCAGTGCTCACGCTACAATGAAGAAGGCGATAGGTTTCCTTCTCGGATAGTTACGGGGGATGAAACTTGGGTATCGTACGACACCCCTGAAACAAAACGGCAATCAATGGAATGGAGGTACACTTCATCCCCAACGAAGGTGAACCCTAAGCAAATCTTGACACCTCGAAAAGTTATGTGCACCGTTTTTTTGGGTCAGAAAAGGCATTTTGCCGATTGATTTCTTACCTCGACGCCCAACAATCAACCCACATGGTTACCGCGAGACCATTAAGAAATTGCGAAGCGCAATACAAACAAGCGCCGAACATTGCTGTCAAAAGGTGTTGTTTCTTTCCACGATAACGTCCGACCGCACGCGGCGAATGTGACCAAACAACCCTTACGGGAATTTCACTGGGACACGTTTGATCATCCTCTGTACAGCCCGGGCCTCTCTCCTAGCAACTTTCATCTCCTCTTACATCTAAAATCTGTCTTTGGTGGACAACACTTCAACGATGGTGACGAGCTGAAAGAACATGTTACCACACGGTTGAATACACAGGCGGTAACCTTCTATGAACAAGGCATTCAAAAACTTGTGCCACGCTATTACAAGTGCTTACAAAATTTCGGAAGCTGTGTAGAAAAGTAGTTTAACAGTTTTAGATTTTTGTACAATAAATATTTTTTCTGCATCTATACACGTTTGTTTTATATAACTACACGGAACTTACTTTGTGGACATATCTTGTAATAACATCACCTTTGCCAAATTCGCTTATCTCAATGGATTTCCCCATTTTCGGCCCGTGTCGTCGCTAGAATGATTCTCCATCCGTCTTTGATCCACTTCCATACTTTCCTTATGGAGTCACGTTCCCGCAATGCCACCAAGCGACATCCAGCCTCGCTGTGGGCAGTGGTTATAATGGTTTATCAGTATACACTCTGCAAGCCACCTTGTAGTGCGTGGGGGAGAATACTAGTGTACCACTGTCACTTCCCCCATTTCTTGCTCCAGTTTCGAATTATTCTCGAGAGGAACGATTCTGAGTAAGCCTCCGTGTGAGCTCGAAATTGGTCTTACTTTACTTACCTCTATGGCCTTTCCGTGGCGTATACGTAGAAGGAAGCAATATATTTGTTGACCTTTCCAGGAACGTACACTCTCAGAAGTTCAACAGAAAAACCACGCACTGATACTCAACGCCCCTCCTGTGACCGCTGCCTCTGGAATTGAATATCTACTTGGCGCAGTCGCGCTTATTAAATGCATCTGTAATGAAATGAGATACTCTTCTTTGGATCAATGCTTATCAAAAAGTCGGTTTCTATGTTCAAGAAAAACCCAAACAAATGCGATTGCAGGCTTTCTCGGAGTATTCAAGTGATGAACTCTTCTCGGATGATCCATCATCCTCAAGGGATGTGGATGGGTACGATGGGTACGAAACTCATCGAAAAGTTGCGACAAGACGACGCCACCACTTGGCTGATCACCCAAGAAGAGTTCATCAACCTAAACAAAGCCATCAATGTTTTACCTTATAAATCATTAGTAATTTAAATCCATTTATTGTTTCTAAAATACTTTTTGTTTTATTTTATATCTTGCTGGCTGAAGAGCGAAGCGAGCGCACAGTATTATTGGAAGAGATGCTTTGGTTCGACGATGGGTATGCTCTTGCAGCATAATGAATCCACTGCACATTCTAGTCATCAGGCGACTAATCGACTAAACTTTACATTCCCATGAAGATGGATTGGCAGAAATCATCACATTTCCTGGCCACCAGAGTTCCTGGACGTTACATTACCACTTTATTGCGTGTGCGGATGAACGAAACACGCAGGCTAAAAATAAACCATAAGGGACGAATTGAACTTTCGGATTATGAATAGTGCTGTGCCCATAAAAATACGACAAGAGACGTAGGAAGAGATACATATGCTGCCGTCAAGAGAATCTGACATTCATTATGGAGCATCGTAGGAATCCTGACAAGTTGTATATGATATTCCCACGAGGCAGCAGAACCTAACAGAGGAGAAACTTCCTTATTCTATATTGTCCGACTATTCCACAAAAATCGAATCTCGTATATAAGTCTCGTAGTACAGTATGAGAAAAAGAAAGGCGTCAAAGGCGCAGTTCTGACCATTATGCTTGGTAACGAAAGCAAGACTTGAGGAAAATAGTATCTTCATCCAGAAAAGTGTTCGTCATTGTAAAGTGGGGCAAGATTCGGAGAGAAAAATTCAGGGCTACTGCAGCTAGTATGCGCCACTTAAAATTAGAATAAAAGTTTTGTTGTTACTTTGGAATGAACGGTAATTACATAAAATCTTTGGTTTTGGTGCAAATTGTGGAAAATATAAGGTGTTTTCACAATAATGGAAAAGCTAACGAGTTTGGCATTACAAAATATTAACAGAATTACTGCAGCAGTAGGCTCTCACCCACTGGTTGATGGTGGTGGTGTATTAATCAACAAAATATTGGTTTATAAATAAAAAAGGTGTTTCTGTACGGAACAGAAACGTGAACAATAAACAGGTAAGACAGGAAGAGAATAGAAGATTTTGAAACATGTTGCTTCGGAAGAATTATGAACAATGGGTACACAGAATAGCTAACGAAGAGGTGCTGAATTCAACTGAAGAAATATGCAGCATAACTTGTCTAAAATAAGGAATCAGACAAAAACAACAACAACAACAATAATAACAGATTTTGGCCGGCCGCTGTGGACGAGCAGTTCTAGGCACTTCAGTCCGGAACCGCGCGAACGCTACGGTCGCAGGTTCGAATCCTGCCTCGGGCATGGATGTGTGTGACGTCCTTAGGTTAGTTAGGTTTAAGTAGTTCTACGTCTAGGGGACTGATGACCTCAGATGTTAATTCCCATAGTGCTTAGAGCCATTTGAACAGATTTTGTGTACAGTTACTGTTGATACACAAATAGTATAAAATTTTGCTTCACACACTTATGTTCACTTCGCGTTTCAGTGATCGTGCCATGATTTTGAGGTGCGAGTTATTCTGTTCACATTACGAACTGCTTATTTTGTGTGCACATAGTGATGTGTTTTTGACAGCCAGCACTGAGACGAGAAAGTAGGATGTCGACTTGCATGCGTCGATAAGACAAATACTTTTTCCCCGCCGCCATAGTGCATCCCATGCATTTGTCTATACACGTTTAAGAGCAACTGCATACAGACATATGGAATGTGACATGCTGTTTTACACCGCTGTGAAAGTAATATCAACATGTTTTAAACGTAATTCTCTGATACATGCGAAAAATTAACAAATATATTATGTCAACGTTAAACATCGTGTTTGTTAAATTTTTCAGCGCTTATGCCATATGTTTTGTGCAGTGAGTTGTCACTTCGTTATTTTGTCCCTTATTTTGTGATCAGTTTTGCTATTGTTAGCTAAAGATGTCATTGGTCTTTGTAGGTGAGATTTAATACACATGTAGCTATTATTATAGTACTTATTGATTCTTTAGCAATCTTGTACAACGCTCCTGGCAAGTGATTTAAAATTTTGTACTTGCTCATAGTTCTGAAGTAATATTGTGTAATATTGTGTAGGTGTCAATAAAATGTCAAATATCTCACAGCACCCACTTACATCACTACTATTCCCACTAGTGCACGCTGTCTGTGCTAATCCAAACAATTAAAACAGTAACATATTTTCCTTACGTGAAACATGTAATAAACTGCAGCATAAATATGTTTTAATTGAGCGGTAGACTAATGTCAGTCTCAGTAATTGAATTACTCCTCACCTCAGATCAGATGTTAGATAGTAGTACTGCACACTTGTTTTCATCTTCTTCTGTTATTCAGACAATACATAGCACTTATGATTCTTGTATGTTTTTTTGCCATGCAGTACCCTATAGAATTAATTCATATTCCTTGATTCATCGATATGTACTTTGCTCTATAATGCAGAAAATTTCGTGCGTAATAGACATGGATATACAAGGAGTATAACAATTAATGGCGTAAAAGCATACTGTTGAAAGTATACGATAATAGCAGCAAAAAAGTCTAGTCAACGTGGTCTCTGACATGCTTAGCTTAAGAGCTGTGAGAGCTTAATCTTCGATACTGTGAAGAAAATCTGGCCTATTGTAAGCTCTTTTCTTTCCATATTTTACGAGGTGGTAGTAGGGACCAAAACAAGAAAAATAAAGTGCAGTAAACATTGTCTCTAAAAAGTGCATACATTAAGAATTACGAGTATTAGCACTAGTTCGTCTCCGCTACTGTGAAACACATCCGTTTTACAGAAAACAGCGTTCATAGCTCGTAAGGTATGCATTTTAAGCCCTTGTTTACTTGACAATATTTTCCTGTTTTGGTCCGTACAACCTCTTCTCAAAATATGGATAGCTAAGTGCCTGCAGCAGAGGACATTTGTTTCACAGTATCGAAGATGTAGTCCTCATAGCCCTTAAGCAATGCGCTTTAGAGCCGACATTTACTAGTTATTTTTGCTTCTACTGTCGTGTATTTTCAACCGTACGCGTTTATTTAATTAACTATGATGCACCCTGTACATTTCATTAACTATGATGCACTGCCTATTTCCTTCCCTATTCTTTTCTTCTTGCTTGCGATCTGTGCCGCGCGCTCCGTGCTCCGTACTCCGTTCCCAAGTCCAGTAGAAAGACAGGCCGTAGCGAATACATCGCGGTACGTTACCTGCAGGTCTTGCGAGTGCCAGCAGCGTCTGTGAAAGGGAGCGAGTAACTATTTAAGACGTGTTCAGTTATTATTAGCTGAGCGGTTTAATGTATGCAAGCTCTCGATCATGACAAAGTTAAGACATTTAGTGGGTACCTTTTCATTGACATATTGATTTCCAGTGGGCCCTGCAGAAAGCCGAACGTTCGCGAAGTATGGCGGACAAGGCGATTACTGTAACGTCACAAGTTCTTTGCGGGCCCGTCCCTAATGGCGTCCTCGACAAGACGTTAAATCCTAATCGTACGTCTTTTCCACTCCACCTTTCTTTCTGGGTCATTCGACATGATTCAAATTTTAAACTTGTTCGGTTATTGGTTTCTAGATTCTATTTCCTTAGCCCAAACTGCAGTGGTTCCTCGGCTCATAATACAGATGATGACTGCACAAATCTATTGTTTACAGTATGCTAGTCTGAAGATGCACAGGTTTTGGAAGACAATCATTTAAAATGGAAAAAGGAGCAAAGAGAAAAAGAAAAGGTTTGACAATAACGAATCATACAGAATTCTTCTTAAGAGTCTAAACTGTCTCATTCATCACTCACAAGGGAACCTCCCCATCGCAGCCCCCTCAGATTTAGTTATAAGTTGGCACAGTTGATAGGCCTTGAAAAACTGAACACAGATCAATCGAGAAAACAGGAAGAAGTTATGTGGAAGTATGAAAAAAGTAAGCAAAATATACAAACTGAGTAGTCCATGCTAAGATAGGCAACATCTCGGAGAATATGCCCCCATGAGCGCCGTGGTCCCGTGGTTAGCGTGAGCAGCTGCAGTAAGAGAGGTCCTTGGATCAAGTCCTCCCTCGAGTGAAAATTTCAATTTTTTATTTTCAGACAATTATTATCTGTCCGGTCGTTCATTGATGTCTCTGTTCACTGTAATAAGTTTAGTGTCCGTGTTTTGCGACCGCACCGCTAAACCGTGCGATTAGTAGACGAAAGGACGTGCCTCTCCAAGGGGAACCGAAAACATTTGATCGCAAGGTCATAGGTCAACCGATTCCTCCACAGGTAAACACGTCTGATATATTCTATACGACACTGGTGACGGCGTGTGCATCACATGACAGGAATATGTTGTCGACCCACCTAACTTGTACACTTGGCGAATGGGTAAAAAGATTCTTCTACCTTGCCCGATTTAGGTTTTCTTGTGGATGTGATAATCACTCCCAGAAAAGTGATCGCATCGGACGGACGGACGGACAGATAATAATTGTCTGAAAATAAAAAATTAAAATTTTCACTCGAGGGAAGATTTGAACCAAGGACCTCTCGTACTGCAGCTGCTCACGCTAACCACGGGACCACGGCGCTCGTGAGCTCAGATTGTCCTTGATGTTGCATATCATATGCACAGACTATTCAGTTTGTATATTTTGCTTATTTTTTTCATACTTCCACACAACTTCTTCCTGTTTTCTCGATTGATCTGTGTTCAGTTTTTCAAGGCCTATCCACTGTGCCAACTTATAACTAAATCTGAGGGAGGTGCGAAGGGGAGGTTCCCTTGTCAGTAGAACGAATAAGATTCAGCACTCCATCGATATTGAGACCATTAATGATGGAGTAGAAAGGGTGGCAGATGACATTTGCTGTGGGCTCCACTATCAGGTGTTTCGAATAGTGGCAGAAATCAGAGACGGCTTACGAGGATCTGAAATGCTCCAGAATACAATTCCAGTGTTATAAACACGAAGGCAGTTTGCTCGGAATGGGATCTAGCATTTACAATAAGTTGATGATGATAATGAGAATGATTACGAGGCTTTCATTAATAAGATTTGCAACACTGTGGACGGAATGGCGTACCGATATGGTTGATTGTGTTAGCTATAGAGGAAGGCTTCAGGAGAAAGCTTGTGTTTTCTTTCGGCTGATGTGTGTGCTGTGACCATTGGTGGATGCAAAGGAGTTGTGAAGAGTCGTTCGGGCCCCTCTCTACCCAAGTAGGCCAACAGGCGGATCATCGCTGGAAAAGCCCGGGTCTTCATAACTTGGATTGCGACCTTGAGCTGCTTAGTCAATTTGAACATAACTCTGTCGTGACGAGGTATTTAAATCGAGACGATGAATGAAAGCGAGAGTAGACTGGCACGAAAAAAGTATTTGGCTGACTGAGCCCGAGCTAGAATGAAATACCTGGTATTTGAGTGTTACGGCTGGGAAATGTGTTAAGCCGTCCTTACGTGGTTTGTGAAAAAGCAAGTGGACGAGGAACTGGTGACGTTACCGCACTGCGGATCGAGAAATGCAGAATCTGGTGCGTTAGGTTTTTGCGTCCTGGTGAGTAACGTGGCCAATGACATGCGACTTTGTTTTACGTCACAAGCGAAACGTAGCATCCGCCATATTGTGTAGCGTTAAACACGTAAATCATGGGTTTTCTTTCTCATAGATTACGCGGTACTAATATAAGCTGTTTCAGAGTATCAGCAAATTCAGGATCTTCGATTTGTTGTAATAAAATAACAGGAAACTACATATCGGTAAGTAACGGCCTCCTGTAGTTGCTGTTTTAAGTGTGATAACTTGTATGCTAGCAAAATATACTTTATCGGTGCTAGAGCGCAATGATAATCCATCAAAGGCGCGTCTTTTTAGAGCCGTTTGCGTGTTAAATGTCAAATGCCTGTATCTGTAGATACGGTGTTTAGGTAGTGAATGTCGCATTAGAAGGCCTGGTATCCGTGTCGGAAGTGTAACGCAGTTGATGGCGTCGTGATTAATGGGTTGCATCCAACACCTTCCAAATCTTTTTTCACCTTCCGTTTTCTAAACGATTCTGGGCCTTTATTACTAATTTAATGGAACTACTATTTACAATTGTTGATGTTATTCATTATAAGTAATATACACTCCTGGAAATAAAAAAAGAACACATTGACACCGGTGTGTCAGCCAGTTTGCCGTGGCATACGGAGCTCCATCGCAGTCTTTAACACTGGTAGCATGCCGCGACAGCGTGGACGTGAACCGTATGTGCAGTTGACGGACTTTGAGCGAGGGCGTATAGTGGGCATGCGGGAGGCCGGGTGGACGTACCGCCGAATTGCTCAACACGTGGGGCGTGAGGTCTCCACAGTACATCGATGTTGTCGCCAGTGGTCGGCGGAAGGTGCACGTGCCCGTCGACCTGGGACCGGACCGCAGCGACGCACGGATGCACGCCAAGACCGTAGGATCCTACGCAGTGCCGTAGGGGACCGCACCGCCACTTCCCAGCAAATTAGGGACACGGTTGCTCCTGGGGTATCGGCGAGGACCATTCGCAACCGTCTCCATGAAGCTGGGCTACGGTCCCGCACACCGTTAGGCCGTCTTCCGCTCACGCCCCAACATCGTGCAGCCCGCCTCCAGTGGTGTCGCGACAGGCGTGAATGGAGGGACGAATGGAGACGTGTCGTCTTCAGCGATGAGAGTCGCTTCTGCCTTGGTGCCAATGATGGTCGTATGCGTGTTTGGCGCCGTGCAGGTGAGCGCCACAATCAGGACTGCATACGACCGAGGCACACAGGGCCAACACCCGGCATCATGGTGTGGGGAGCGATCTCCTACACTGGCCGTACACCACTGGTGATCGTCGAGGGGACACTGAATAGTGCACGGTACATCCAAACCGTTATCGAACCCATCGTTCTACCATTCCTAGACCGGCACCGGCAAGGGAACTTGCTGTTCCAACAGGACAATGCACGTCCGCATGTATCCCGTGCCACCCAACGTGCTCTAGAAGGTGTAAGTCAACTACCCTGGCCAGCAAGATCTCCGGATCTGTGCCCCATTGAGCATGTTTGGGACTGGATGAAGCGTCGTCTCACGCGGTCTGCACGTCCAGCACGAACGCTGGTCCAACTGAGGCGCCAGGTGGAAATGGCATGGCAAGCCGTTCCACAGGACTACATCCAGCATCTCTACGATCGTCTCCATGGGAGAATAGCAGCCTGCATTGCTGCGAAAGGTGGATATACACTGTACTAGTGCCGACATTGTGCATGCTCTGTTGCCTGTGTCTATGTGCCTGTGGTTCTGTCAGTGTGATCATGTGATGTATCTGACCCCAGGAATGTGTCAATAAAGTTTCCCCTTCCTGGGACAATGAATTCACGGTGTTCTTATTTCAATTTCCAGGAGTGAGTAATATACTTTCTCCAGTTCTTGTTGCAGAGGCCAAAGACTGCAATGTTTCGCACTGGCCAAAAATCTTAACGTGACCGCCGGTCTACATATATCAAAAAGTAAACACAAGCCACACGCTGGAAGCTTTTGTTATTATGAAACTTTCTGTAATATATATATATATATATATATATATATATATATATATATATATATCTCAGGGTTTATGGACCGTGTCATAGGCTACTTCTATCTTGCCAGCAAATATCTTTTTTCAACGATGGTGAACAACTTCGAAAAATCTCCTCTTCCATGAAACTGCGAAACGATTCTCGATCCTGAGTGTTGGTAGTCAACGCAACACCGAAAATGTGGATATCATGCATGAACAGACTGACATTAGACACTACAGCTTAACTATATTCAATTTAAAATCTAAAATTGAATGAAAATGCAACAGTGGTAAAGAATAACATCAACTAAAGGTTGTCCCAAAAAGAACGTAGTTTTTAAATTGAGCGCCTTTTTCAGTTTGTTAAGTTGCCGAACCTGATATTTAAGCGACTGCCATCTGTTGATATTTCGATTTACGACTGTCATTGTCAGTTGGCATTAGTGCGTACTATTTTGAGCTAGAATGGAGCGATACGCGATGGATCAACGCATCCAGATTTTGAAAGTGCATTGCACGTACGGTGAATGCTATGGAGACACCGTTCGAAGACTTCGTGTAATATTTGGTAGGCGAAATGCGTCTAATATGCCAAAAGTGGAGAGACTGGTAAGGAAATTTGGAGATACAGAATCGACAGTGAACATCAAATCACCTGGACGTCCACGTTCTCGTCAGTGAGAGCGCCGCTAGGAGCCCAAGGAAGTCGATTCGCCGCCACTCTCAACAGTCAGCCATCCCGAGAAACATTTTTGCATCAAGTTTTACCAAAAAATCTGCTTTGCATCCTTTTTCTATCAAACTCACACTAGGGCTGAAGTCGATGGACCATTTGAAGTATAGTACATTTGTTGATTAGGCATTCACGAAACAAAAATTCGATAGTGATTTTCAAAAGAAAATAATCTTCAGTGAAGAGGCACACTTCCAGCTCAAAGGTTATGTGACTAACGAAAATTTCCGGATTTGAGGCACGGAGAATCCTCGTATGGTCCGTGAGAAGTGTCTTTATCCTGAACGAGTCACTGTTTAGTGCGGGGCATACTTTTTGAAGACGAAAGTGGAAAAGCAACGACCATTGACTGCTGATCGTTATCGCCAAATAACAACACAGTGTTGATGGCCGCAATTGTAAAAATTGAATTTAGAACACATGCAGTTCCAATAGGATCGGCCAACATGCCACATTGTAGTTGAAACAACAAGGCTGCTTAGAGAAAGATTCCATACCCGTCTCATTTCTCGACACCATGTGACTTTATTGTTGGCATGTGTCAAATCTTATGTTTATGTGAACAATCCACAAACCATCCGTTAACTCAAGACAAAAACTAAATGTGAAATGGGTCAAACTGAAGCGGAACTTAGCTTCAGAGCAGTCGAAAATTTTGTCTACACATATGATGTGCGCAGATGAAGCCATGGAGAAATTTGCTTGATATTTTGCTTAATGTTTAGTAGCAGTCTTTACGTTTCATATTCAAGCGATGATACTAGCAATTTTCAAATAAATTATGTGTTTTATTTTTAATTAAAAATTACGTTCTTTATGGGGCACCCTTTGGTATGTGTCTCAGATACCTGTACGGCATTATGTAACGTTCCTCTGCCTAGCAATTCGGTGTTCGAGCCATTGACTAATCCAGAATCTTCTCCACGAATTTTTCCACTCTTCTTCGACAGTCACAAACAGAGTTAACGCAGATATTTTACTCGCGTCGATTTTCGTAAATTTGCTAGCCAACTAATGTGAAATGGAGAGACTGAGAGCGCAAATCACGTTAAACATCTCGTCGCGTGTGCCAAGGAAACGAAAGGGGTGCGATCTGAGCAAGTTTTGCGGCCAAGACAATGACGGAGCATCCGTAATGAGTAGTGTATGTGAAGGCGTGTGAAAAAAAATTCAAGTCACAATATAAATTCAGTCCTTACAGGCGCTGTAGAGACTAAGAGGCTAACCAAGAAACAATTCTGTATTTTGAAACACTTGAGAACATCTACGAGTTATTTGGTCACAGTGTACTACCGCGATAAGACTCAAAAACTTGTTTCTTGAGTGCTTCCAAGGCAACACTAATGAAACCAAGCCCAACGCTTTCGGCTGAAAGATAAGAAACCATATATGTGCTTAAAGAGAGACGCACTGACCTACTTAAGACTCTCACAAACGTAATTCGTAAGGGTAAATAATTTAATGGTCAAAGTGTAGCAATAGGTCCTAAACCCATAATCTTAGCCCTTTCAGATTCAATGTAACCCATTTCTAAGAATCCTGACAGTATAGACGTTGCAGCTGCATATTTCTTAGAAACGGCGTTGTCAGGAAACAGGATTTAAGTTCAACGACTCGTCACGTGGGAAAACGCCTTTGTAGTTTCCGGCTCTGCTCAGGTGAACCCGGCCAATGTCGGCGAGGAATGGACTGGGTATGTTCGATGGTGCTTTTACATCATTCCCTTGAGACAGAATTTGCTCAAGTGCGAGAATAAAATGTGGATTCGTTATGACTAGATAAAGTGACTCGGTGAACTGGCGAGATCATTGCTGCAACGATTTACAACCGCAAAAATGGGTGCAACGGCGCGCTACTATATTTGCCGACAGACCTTGCTAGCTGAGGTGAATGTAACGTGGTCCGGAATTTCACAACGCTTTTGTTACAGGAAGGAATGTGGTTTGTTTCGGACTGTGGAAAGTCCAAGTAGCGCTTATGTCCGGCCTTCCATGGTCAAAGTACGTAGAAAAGAACCGTTTGGCATTGCTATGGATAGCGCTGTCATTGTTCGCGTCTGCGACGTCAAGTGGTGGACAGCGGTAACGGTGGAGTTCTTTAATTTTCTCGCTTTGTATGGACACGTCGCTCGTATGCTCTGAGAGCTTCTTTTTGTTGATTGCTTGTTACAGGGGGAAAACACAACCATAGTGGCTTCTCCTTCGTCTTTCTTCTCTCTAGTGTTTTCCCGTTCATTACGGGATTGGCTAAGTATTTGTTATATGACTTGGACATTGTTAGTACACTTGTTGGTAGATAAAAATAGTAATAAAAATAAAATAAATAAATTTTTATTTTATTAAAGAAAGAAATCTTTCTCCCTCTCTAATACACACACACACACACACACACACACACACACACATACACACACACACACACACACACACACACATTCACGAAACAGTTGAATGCAGAGAACTGAGAATGTTGGTAACAGAAAAAACAAATGAAACTCTGTATTAAAAAGATGGCAGTTACAGTGATGTGTAACGTAAACAGTGAACTGAAAGTGAACTGTAAGAAGTCCACCTGGTTGCCAGATGAGAAAAAGCATTTGCTTCGATGTAATGAATTAGACGTTACCTGTAAGTACGTAACCATTTCATAAAAAAGTTAAAGAACTGTTTTTAAATCTATAACCTACATGTGACACCATAACCTATGTGTAAAAATCCACAAATAATGTAATATTTTAGGACACCCACTGAAGATGCCTAGTAAAAAAGTCGAAACGCCTCTGGGTGCATAAATAGAAATAAAAATTTCAATGTGCAATATGAAACAACTGCAATTTATTTACAGCTGCTGCGAAATGGCCACTACAAGAAACGTGTTTCAAAAATATCTCCATTATTTAAAAAATAACACAGCTCTACAAAATAAATTTTTTTTTTCGTTGCCAGGGAAGTTTGAACGAAACTGGGATATTGTTATGATACTCATTCCGAGTATATTTGTACTTTTTCCAAATTGGCTCTGGTTTTTGAGATATAGGTTATTTGTGGAAATGAGAGTTTCATGTGGATAATATCGGCTGCAGGGTCCATATATGGTGTAATGTATTTGCTACCTGTTTTTTAATTAGTGATATTGTACTATCTTTATTAAACAATTGTGCTCAGGGAGTGCATCTGTGTGGTTGAGGATTACATCATGCAAACATCACACTGTCAGCATGTGTTCAGTCCTGTTGTGCGGTGCGTGTGTTGAAGATATTGAGGGTTGTGCAGATTTGAATTCGGCGGTACTCGACATTCATTTGTTGGCCGAGGTAATCCCCGCAACAGCCGATAGGTAGCGTTCAGTGTAAACAAGAAAATTGGCGATGGTCGAAAGTCACACACATGTGCAGTGCAGCTTCAAGGAGATAGAACCTATTCATCGTGATGTAGCAAATAAGAGGTGAGTATTCATTTCACACAAAACAATTAATGATGTTTGTTGGATGTGATTGACATGCAAATACAAGAAAGTTCTGCATAATATGTAGTACTTGTGCAATTTTGTTTTAGGAAAACATGAGTTCTTCACGCCGTCTTTGCGTGAACCATCCAGTTGAGTTCTGCTACATTTGTGGTGAATACGTTCTTCAAAAGAACAGGAAGAATATCACTCCTTTTGTGAAGGAAGCGTATCTGGCATATTTCGGAATTAAACTTGGAGATCAAGACAAGGCGTGGGCACCCCATAAAGTTTGTAAATGCTGTGTGGAGTGCTTACGGCAGTGGACAAAACGAAAAAGGAAAAGCTTAAACTTCGGAGTGCATATGGTATGGCGAGAGCAGAAGAACCATACAGATGATTGCTATTTTTGCATTGTTAATGTGGAAGGTTTTAATAGGTTCAAAAAACGAAAGTGGGAATATCCCGATTTGGAGTCAGCAAGAAGACCGGTGGTGCACAGCAACGATGTTCCTGTACCAACCTTCACAACATTACCCACGCTAACATCATCAGATGACGATGTGCACGGCGAGGAATGTACAAGTAGTGGTTCGGAATACGAAGGACGTGAGACACAACCCCAGCAGTTCGACCAGAAGGAGCTCAGTGACTTGATACGAGAACTCAATCTTTCAAAGCAAGCATCAGAACTCTTAGCATCCAGGCTTAAGGAAAAGAACTGTCTTCATCCAAGTGTTAAAATAACAGCTTACCGGACGAGAGAAGAAAACCTTCTTCCATACTTCAACCAAGAAGAGGTTATAGTGTATTGCAGCAATATACCTGGACTTTTACTTGAATTGGGGCTGCCGGAATATAGACCAGAGGACTGGCGTCTCTTCATAGACAGTTCCACTAGAAGTTTAAAATGTGTTCTCCTACACAATGGCAATCGTTACGCATCTATTCCAATTGCCCACTCAACAAAACTTTGTGAAGCATATGCTAACATCAAGATGGTTCTGCAGAAAATTCAGTATATGCAGCACCAGTGGTTGATTTGTGTTGATTTGAAAATGGTGAACTTCTTGCTTGGACAACAAAGTGGATACACAAAGCACCCATGTTTTATCTGCATGTGGGATAGTAGGGCAAAGCACGAAATTTGGAAGCAGAAAACATGGCCTCCAAGGGAACATATGGCTGTTGGTGAAGCAAACATCATTAATGAACCTCTGGTTAGTAGGGACAAGATTGTTCTTCCACCATTACATATTAAGTTAGAACTAATGAAGCAATTCACCAAAGCTTTAGACAGAAATGGTAATTGCTTCACATACATCTGCAATACGTTCCCTGGACTCAGTAGTGAAAAACTTAAGGCAGGAATATTTGATGGTCCTCAAATTCGCAGGCTCATCAACGATACCAATTTTACAAGTGTCATGACTGTCACTGAAGCATCGGCCTGGAACAGTTTTGTCGCTGTTGTAAAATGTTTTTTGGGTAATCATAAAGCTCCCAATTACGAGGAACTGGTCAAAAACATGCTCACTAACTTTCAAAACATGAGCATAAAATTGCACTTCCTTCACAGCCACTTGGATCGATTTCCTCGTAATCTAGGTGATTTCAGTGAGGAACAAGGAGAGCGGTTCCATCAAGATATGAAAGGAATAGAGGAAAGATATAAAGGAAGATGGGACAGGCATATGATGGCAGATTATTGCTGGAATCTGCAACGTGACTGTTCTGAAGAGACCTATAAAAGGAAAGCGAGCAGGAAGCGGTTCGTCATGGACGGAAAATGATATAGAGAAACTTTTCAATTATGTTTTATACGTGGACAAATGCCTATCAGGTTTTCATAGAAGCTATTTATAAAGTTTATTTTCTTTTTTCATTGTAATTTGTAGCGCTCGAGTTCAGTATTAGCAATTTTTTCTAATTTTTTGAATAAATTATGCATTATCTCAAAAACTAGAGCCAAACTGCATGAATGGTTGCTATATTCGTCCTCAGCACCACTAACCCATCCTAAAGCCACTCAAATATCCTTGGCAAGAAAATGAGTGTTGACCAGTGTAATCCTTGTTATGATGATCTGATGAAACTGGACCTGAAGCGTGTTATAAAACATGCAGATCAGAGGAAAAGCTCGTCACATTTTGGAATTTCACGGTATGACATACAGACCGGTTCATACTAATATCATTATTTACTAACTGAATGACATCACACAGTTTAAGATCGCAATGGCCTGTCGTATCCACTGGAAAGTACGCAATATACGTGCGCCAGCCTCTAGCGTCTATCTGAGTCTGACGTGATTCGTGTGTTGACTTCTTCGAAAAACAATTTGGACAGCTTTCATGTCCTTCGTGAACGACCTAGGAATTGTTACGTCAGGAACGGCCTCGACACCGAAGTAAGTCTTATACCAAGGTCGCCATTGGCTGTTACTCGGAGGTCGTGACTGCCGTTAACTCCGAGATCCTTTAATTCCATCGAGAAGCAAATCTTTGTTATTCGGTACTCTATACTCAGGTGTCAGTGGGAGAGGTGAAACCGGCTGTGTAGCTTCGTCATCAGCAGCTTTGTCAGCAACTGCTGGCGAGCCAAAGTCTGCGGGTGGCTATACACACACACAGAGAGAGAAAGAGAGAGAGAGAGAGAGAGAGAGAGAGAGACTCCCATATATATGCTGAAGTGCATATTTTTGTATTTGGTACATTAATAGCTACACACATCAGTGTGTTGGTTGTTTTTTCTCTGTGTAGAACAGTCTTCCCACAAATGCGTCACGACCTGATGTCCGCATGGTCGTACTGTTCTTCTAAGTGGATTATGCCTGCCAGTGTAGATTAACCGCCTTGTGTCCCAGCGTCCACACATTTGTGCATGAGTATACTGCATCACTGTGGACTTCGCCTGTCAGTAGAGACTAACCGTTTTGCCTGACATGCCACCCAGTTGAAAATATTCCGCATTTTAGACCAAACCAAGGAAAAAAATTTCCAGTACACACAGGCTCTAAAATGCATCCATTAACAACTATGAGCGGTGTTGTTCAGTAGAAGGGTGTGTCTCACATTAGCAAAAATGAGCAAGTTCTCACAGCTCTTAAGGTACACACTATAGAGCCCATGTTTACTGGCCTTTTTCTCCTTATTTTGGTCCATATTACCACCTCTCAAAATATGGAATATTTTTGACACCCTGTATAGCCACGTTTTCTCTGTTGTTTCGGCAGATTATTTCCAATTTTATTCTTGTAATATATAGCTGGAGTCAGATCAAGAACGTACTGCTCATCAGGCGTCGCATGCGATGTCAAACGTCGACGGAAAGCATCGGTTTGTTTCCCCGTTCCACATTAACGCACTAGTACATCTACCATACGACAATTATAGCTCACATTGGACCTCCGTGAGTAGGTGCACTTTAATTACATCCACCTTGTAGTCTGTCTTATGATCGTTTGATTTCTGGCAGCGACGAGCGATGTGACAGAATGGTAATACTGACTAGCACTGGGAAGAACAGCGATTCAGACCTTCGTCTGCGCATCGAGATTGAAGTTTTTCGCGATTTCCTTCAAACCGGTCGAGACAAACGCCAGAATGATCCCACTCATAAGGACATGGTGGGACTTTTTTTTACCTATTCTTCCCTTACCTCTAAGATCCTCGACGTTGACGAGACGTTCAACTCAAATCCTGCTTCCTGACAAGGCCGTTTCTAAGAAATATGCAGCTGCAACGTCCATACTGTCAGAATTCTTTCAAATGGGTTATATTGAATCTGAAATGGCTAAGAGTATGGGTTTAGGACCTATTGCTACACTTTGCCCATTAAATTACTTACCCTTACCAATTACGTTTGTGAGAGTCTTAAGGATTCAATGAATCTCTCTTTAAGCCCATATACAAGTATGGTTTCTTATCTGCCAGCCCATAGCGTTGGGCTTGGTTTCATTAGTGTTACCTTGGAAGCACTCTAGGAACAAGTTTTTGAGTCTTACCACGGTAGTATACTGATCCCAAAAAACCCGTAGATGTTCTCAAGAGTTTCGAAATTCAAATTTGTTTCTTGGTTAGTCTCCTAGCCTCTACAGCGCCTGTAAGGGCTGAATTTATGTTGTGACTTGATTTTTTATTTCACACGCCATCACATACTCCACTCATGACGAATGCTCCGTCATAATCTTGGCCGCAAAACTTGCTCACATCTCATCCTTTTCGTTTCATATACTCTATTCATAGATGTTCGTATCATAATGCAGGCTGATCTTTGACTTGTGTAAAGAATGTAAATGAACTACGTTTATTTACGTAAGAATGAGTTCCAAAACACTCGTTTATTATTTTAACATCGTGAAAGCCTTCTCTTGGCTGACTGACTTTACTAAGTTTTTCCACTTTCCCTTCCTATTTCAATTTTTTCTGATTTTTCTCTTTTTTTTTTTTTTTTGCAGATGTACCTTATCCGCGGTAGCGTTATCCCTGTCGTCCCAGTCGAGTTAGAGCGCTGCCATTATAGCTGGTTAGATGCTTAATTGTACGGTTGTTATATTCAATCTTCCCTCTTAAACATATCGTAACTTGACGCAGTTCTCAACAGTATAGGGATCTCTGTAGCGAAACAGTCCGTTGCTTAGCAACAGTTCGAGACGAGGTGACTGGCGAGCAATATGGACTGCCACCCCGAGTCAGCAGTGTCTTAAGGAGACAGCGGAATGCGGCAAGATCACTGTGCAACAATTACAGTCAGAAGGTAAGCCGTCAGAGTTCCGCCAATCTGTAGCAACGAAAACAAAGTGATTGCACTTTTCTGCGAATGCATAACATAAATTCTCACAGGCATTTATATTTAATGGACATTGAGATCTTTGACAATACTGTTGTATTCAGGATAATTTGACTCTGCAAACAGTCATCCACGGTGTTTGTCAAGGTTTATCTAATCAGTTTTTGTTGGAAAATTATAAACTTTATCAAATTTTCAGTTACAAGAATCGCGGAATACAGCAAAATATTATACATACTCCAACAAAATTTCCATGCCGTGCGATCTCCTTATTTGTTTGTGTAGACATCGTACAAGTCTAGTGTGCCACCATTGTATCACGAAACACACGTTTTCTACCCTCGTACCAGATCGTTATAAGTAATTGCAACAGCTTACGGAGGTCCAGTGTGGACTGTTAAGTATCGTATGGCAGCGAGACATGGTATAGTCGTCAACACGTTAATGCAGAACGGATTAACACTGGGAAAAAATTAGTTCTAATTTTGGCCAGCAGATGCAAATCTGGAACTGTACTCTATCGCTAATGAAAGGTCTGAGCAGACGCATGATGTCATTAAATGGGTTAAAGAAGATGACAATGAAATTCGAATATACTAGAGAGCTTGGTGAGGCACCTGGAAGAAGAAGGCGTCCTATCCCAGTAGAAGTTACTGTTAAGTTTGCTGTTGATGGCAATGCAGTCTCACGAGAATTTTTCATCCCATGGTCAAAAGTACGGAAAGTTTTGCAGACTGTTTTAAACTGGTGTCCTTACAAGATCCAGACGGTGCAGAAACTGAAATCGCATGATCCGCAGCAACATTCTGAATTTACTATTCGGTTTTTGGCTCGGATTGAAGTTGTTGACACGTTGCGCGGTAATATTCTGTGGATTGTCGAGGCACATTTTACACTATAGGGTGCAGTGAATACACAAAACTAGCGAGTATTGTAGTAGCGTATTGTGCACGAAAAGCCATTGCGTTCGCCGTATGCGACTGTATGGTTTGGGTTTACAAGTAGTTTTATTTTCGGTCAGTTCTTCTTTGAAGACAATACGACCAGAGGGCCTGTCAGGTGTACCTCCTTATATAGCATGTGATTCCAGCTTTGCAAGAGCGCAACTGTGTGGAAACCACTGTTTTCATGGAAGATGGGGCAACATCTCTTTTCGCTAGCCCTTTGAATGATCGGCTTAATGCAACCTTCCTCTAACGTGTCATCTCTAGAGATTTTCCAGATGTATGCCCAGCAATATCATCTGATCTGAATCCATGTGATTTTTGCCGCTGGGGATATCTAAAAGAATGCGTTTACCAGGGATACATTCGTTCTCTACTTGATCTGAAGGCCAGTATACAGGAACACGTTGTCAGATTCCACCAGAACTACTGTGAGCAACTGATGATCACGTCGTTTTACGGATACAGCATTTCTACAACGTCCTCAGTGCTCATACTGAACAAATTGTGTTAAGAGGCGTGTTAATAATAATATAATCAACCTTATGCCTTTCTCACTCGTTTGATCTTTTCTGCCCACGTCTTGTTCCTAATCCATTACATACGGAAACATTTATATGCGTCTTTCTTACATTCACAGCGTCAGATTTGCACCTGGTGGCCAAAACTGGAACAATTTTTTGAGCTAAATCGATTCCGTATTAACGCATTAGAGTATCCACCAAGTTTAGCTGCCAAACAATTGTTACAACCCACACTGGACTTCTGCGAGTAGCTGCAGTTTAATTATAGCCACCCGGTGTCATAAGAAAGAATACATTTTTATAAAAATATTTAATAATTATAGACATATTTCTGGTGTTAAACAACACTTCTGTAAGAAAAGTGATTTGACTTTTAAATCTTAATGTCTTATAAAGAAATGAACCGCAACTGAAATGGTTGTTTCTGCTTATGTGTGATTTAATAAGATGGGTCAGCTTTCGTCTTGGCGCCAGTGCAGTTCGAATCAATGCCAGTACGGTGCGCCCACATTTTCTAGATTTCTCATCTCCCTGGAACTGAATCGGCAGAGATCAGCTCTAAGCTGGTCGTAGGTTGTGTTCCAAAAATGAACAGCATAGAGACAGAAGTGATGACACTTGCTGCAGGACCTGACCGTCATTTTGCAGGACAATGCTCAAGCACGTAGAGTGCAAGTTGTTACTGGTTTGTTTGACTAATGGGGCTGCTAAGTGCTATACCACCTACTGCGCTCCCATGACTTAAGCCCTCGTGAGTTCGACTCGATTTCTAAACTAAAGCCGGCCGGTGTGGCCGTGCGGTTAAAGGCGCTTCAGTCTGAAACCGTGTGACCGCTACGGTCGCAGGTTCGAATCCTGCCTCGGGCATGGATGTGTGTGCTGTCCTTAGGTTAGTTAGGTTTAATTAGTTCTAAGTTCTAGGCGACTGATGACCTCAGAAGTTGAGTCGCATAGTGCTCAGAGCCATTTCTAAACTAAAGGAAACACTTCACGGCATTCGCTTCAGAACTACTACAAATTCGTCGGGCAGTAGACCGCGCCGCTCGAATTGCCAACACAACTGGCCCTGCTTAGAGTATCCTACGACCTCCACATCGCTGGCAACGGGTTATACACAATACTGGTGACTACCTTGAAGGTCAGTAAAACTTTGAAACACGTATCTGTTTTGTACGAGCTGTAAATAAATAGTTCCCACTATTAAAGTTCCAACCCTCGTATACTCATTCCGGTTGTTACCAATCTGTCAAAATTGAGTGCGTAGACTGTCTTCATTAAAGTATCATTAAATTTAAACCATTTCAAATTCAGTTGTATGTAACATACCTGCGGTCTTCAACTCCTTGCGTTACGTCTTCTTTGGTTTACGAGTGCATAGGGGCAGTGAAAAAAGCACCGTCTGCAGACTAAAGCTGAATAAATGGTTAGCATGTCCTTACGTCAAAATGTCATTATTTTAATACATGGAAAGACTTCAATTGACTGACCAATTTTACTAATATTTCGAATTCAGTTTTACCGCGCTTTTTAAATTTTTTTTCTTTTGGTCATCAGGGCCTTCTCATGACTATAGGAAAATACCCAGACTGACCTTGCATAGCCACATCCCATCCTCAAAAACTATCGGTGTCGTATCATATTAACTAGCCGACAACCGTCTGGTTGCTCTAGTCTTGTTATGCCTCATCCTAGTAACTAGACTACAATGCCCTAGTTATGCCTGCCTAGGTATGCCTCTTCCTTGTAACTAGACTACAATGCCCTGGTAGCCCCTGACTAGTTATACCTGATCCCAGTAACAAGACTACAATGCCTCAGTTGATCCAGCCTAGTTATTCCCAATCCTAGTAACTAGACAACAACGTCCCAGTTATTCCAACCTAGGTATGCCTAGAAACTAGACTACAATGACCCAGGTGTGCAAGCCTAGTTATGCCACTTCCTAGTAACTAGAGTACAACGCCTTGGTAGCCCCTGGTTAGTTATACCCAATCCTAGTAACTAGACTTCAATGTCCCATGTGCCCCAGCCTAGTTATGCCCCATCCTAGTAAGTAGACTACAGTGTTCAAGCTATCCCTGCTAGTTGACCACATCCTAGTAACTAGCCTATACCTACAACTGCATAAATACTCTGTAAACCACTGTAAAATGGTTGGAAGAGGATACTTAGGCTGGTAACAAATATCAGAGTCTCTTCTCATTCCAATCGCGAGTGGAGTGTAGGATGAATGACTGTTCGAATGCCTTTGTGCATGCTGTAAACGGTCTAATACAGTCTTCACGATCCCTACAGGAGCGATGTGTAGGGGACTGAAGAATGTCATTAGATTCTTCACTTAATACTGGCTCATGGTATTCTGTAAGTAGGCTTTTACGATATATCTTTCGTCTTTCTTCAAGAGACTGTCGGTAAAGGTTTTCCAACGTTTCCGTGACGCTCTACCAAGTGTCGAAAAACCCGTGAACATTCGTGACACCTTTCTTTGCCCTTTCGATATCCCCTTTTAGTCCTATCTTGTATGGGTCTCACACAAGTGACCAATATTCTAAGGTACGACTCACAGATCCTTTGTAAGTAGTTTCTTTTTTAGACGGACTGTAATTTTCCAGTCCCCTGTCAATGAACCATGTCTGCCACCTTCTTTACCTATGTCTGAAGCTATGTGATCATTCCATTTTATACCCTATAAATGTTGAATGATTCTGATTCTGAATCACTGAAGATGTAGGTTTATGATACTTCTTCTTGATTTCATAAATTGCATAATTTAAAATTTCAGTAAATTTAAAGCAGGTTACCAATCCATGCACCACACTGAAATTTTATCCATATCTAACTGAAAATTTGTGCATTTCAGACAGTACTGCACCATATGTGTGTGCGTTACTGTTAATGTTATCTACTAGGTCATTAATACACACACTGGAGAGCGACACACCTGAGGTTAATTCTACATCTAACGATGACTCAATTGTAGTAAAATGTCGGAGTGATTATATTAAGTGAGGTTGCCAATATGCCTCTATCTATTAGCACAGAACTAGTTGCAATTAAGATAACAGCGACACGATCAACAAGAAACGAGATGCGAAAGTCGTTTGTTGTCTGTGCTGCCATTCAGGCTCAGCGCACGGTAATCTCATTATTGCTTCTCGTCTCGTTTGAATCGAAATCTGATTCTAGATAATTTGTATTTTACTTTAACTAAATTTTTTTTCGCCAGCCATTTTGAATCCTTTTGATACTGATTAAATCCATGTAATTGCCACATACGTTATTTAAAAACATCATATTCTTATAGGAGATAATACCAGCCAAATCTAGAAAGAAAATAACGCATACATAGTAAATACAGATACTTATTGAATATGAAACACTCTTTGATCGCAAAACTTTTTCTTCTAATTTATGAGCAGTTAATGTCTATACGATCATCGTCTTAAATGTCTGCCGGCCGCGGTGGTCTCGCGGTTAAGGCGCTCAGTCCAGAACCGCGCGACTGCTACGGTCGCAGGTTCGAATCCTGCCTCGGGCATGGATGTGTGTGATGTCCTTAGGTTAGTTAGGTTTAAGTAGTTCTAAGTTCTAGGGGACTGATGACCACAGATGTTAAGTCCCATAATGCTCAGAGCCATTTGAACCATCTTAAATGTCTAGAAACGGAAAAAATAATGTGCAGATTTATCAGTGGTAACATTACAATAGCAGTCAACAGTACTGGAAATAGCATTTTATGCAAGTTGCTTGCATCGCAGCTACAAGCACAGAATTCTAAAACTGACGTTTCATTGCGGATCAACTGTGTGTATCACAATTTTATTATGTTTTTACATCATCTGACATACCTATCTTGCTATGTGTTTTATGTGCTTTGTATAACAGTTGATTCTTAGTTGCCTCTTATTTGATATACAGTACGGCTTTATGCTGTAGTACTGCTGCCATTAATAAATTTACACATTCATTTTGCTTTTATAGAAATATATGGTGATTGTACTATAGCTATAAATGAAAAGAAATGCGATCAAAGACTGTTTTACATTCTACACTATCTAATGATGTGGTATAGCATATAGTTTAAATACAATGCACATAGAACAGTGTGTGTGTGTGTGTGTGTCTGTGTGTGTGTGTGTGTGTGTGTGTGCGTGTGTTGCATACTGATGTATAAAATGGCACATGCTTCTCAATGCACACAGAACAGTGTGTGTGTTGGATGCTGAAGTATAAAATGGCGTATTCTTCACAATGCAGATCAATGACACAACGTTGATGTTGTGTCGCAAAGAGGTTACACTTTTCGTTAATTATTAACACAACAGAGTCACAGAAAATATAGTGTACGTTAGAGCACGTATGCTCATTTCTGTGTTGTTGTAGCACAGCGACAGTGAGCAGTTTTAAATAAGTAAAAACTATGTGGCTGTTTTTTTATCAAAAGTTGCAGAACTCACAACGTAGTCCGTAATGACTCAAATTGAGAATTCAAGGAATTTAATATTACCTCTCGTCTCTCGGTGCATAGGAAAAGCGACAGAAAGCAGTCTTAAAAATGGTAAACAGTAAATTCATTGGCTATTTAAATATCATACAGTGTTTCTCATGGTAAGGTGTATCTAGATCCGATATTGTGCATTAAGTGTACTGGTACAGTCAGTGCAGCCGCCAACAAACACATATCAAAAATTATTGAAAACCAGAATGAGATTTTCACTCTGCAGCGGAGTGTGCGCTGATATGAAACTTCCTGGCAGATTAAAACTGTGTGCCCGACCGAGACTCGAACTCGGGACCTTTGCCTTTCACGGGCAAGCGCTCTACCATCTGAGCTACCGAAGCACGACTCACGCCCGGTCTCACAGCTTTACTTCTGCCAGTATCTCGTCTCCTACCTTCCAAACTTTACAGAAGCTCTCCTGCGAACCTTGCCCGCGAAAGGCAAAGGTCCCGAGTTCGAGTCTCGGTCGGGCACACAGTTTTAATCTGCCAGGAAGTTTCATTATTGAAAACGTTCGGCTTCGAGCACAATAATAACCAAACAATACCTTATTTAAAAAAAAAAAAAAGGATTTCGTGGATTCTCTGTAAATCCTTCAAGCGAAAGTTAAGATGTTGCTTTGGCCGATTCTAATACTACCTCTTAGCGTCGCTTTCACGATTCTTAACACAATGTTGAAAGCTAATAAAAATTAAAAACAATTGTATAGAAAAAGGTGCCCACTGATATTTCTGTGCGCACACACACACACACACACACACGCGCGCGCGCGCGCGCGCGCGCGCGCGCGCGCGCGCGCGCGCGCGTTCGCACGCACGCACAGCTTTTTGCTGGCTGCTTCGCAAACTTTCCTCTGTGTACGTTTCTTAATGCCTGCTTAATGGACGTGTTAAGTGGCTGTTGCTTTGATGCTACAGTATATTAACATGGGAGTCCTCTATTCAGATGACACTTTCGTTCGCACTTGGCTGCGTTATGCAAAGACGTTATTGTGAGGACTTTCTTCTTAGTGCTTTCAATGTAACTTACTCATAAAATTTCATTTTCTCCCGAACGGTACTTGAAAACTTTCATATCGTAAGCACTGAATAAAATAAAACAAAGAATCTCACAAGTTTTTAATGATATTACAGCCAAGGAGCAACTATGGTTGCGAAGTTTTTGGGTGGTTTCACGCAGTAACTTATGTTTGATGTTAGTTTCATCATTCTTCGAGCAAATTCTGCAACATGCAAAGAAACCTACCGTTTCCGCAAATAAATTATCATGCAATTTACAATATATATAATTTTGTTCGTTGAACGACGTTACTGTGTAAAAAACAATACAGCGTAGCGCAAAGCCGATACGTAAATTAGGATTTTTAGGATTTTGAGGGGCGTGTAAGATTGAAAAGTAAAATCGTAAACCAGATATGAAGGCTATTTTCTTTCATTTTCATCCTCATACTTAGTCGCAAAGCGATGCTTGCGTTATTTAAACGGTTTCCGTACAGATACTACATACAACTACTATCTATCTTTTGACGTAATTACAGCAGTAGAACGTCTGTTGCAGAGGTTGTTTGAATAAGTGATTTTTCGAATACTCGATCATTTACAAAAATATATTGAACTATTGTTATTGTAGGAATATGAAACAAAGAAACATGAAACTGGACATCCATATTCTGTGTCATACGTCTTGCAAATTACACATGGAACTGACTACATAGCCTAGTTTGAAAATTTCATAATGGCCAGTACACTAGGCCTGTGGGCTAGTAAAAGAAGTTGTTCTTTTTTTCCAGTGCTGGGGCTCATTTTTTGCCACTAAATATCGCAAACATTTTAAAGAAAGTAATTGCACAGCACCTACTTCTCCTTCTCTTTTTAACCAATTTATAACAGTCTCAAGAGCAGTGAGGAACATCCTCAGTGGATGGGGCTTTTTAATTGCGGTCTTTGCCACAAGGCTCTTACTTGCTGTCGTCGAGGACTCTGGCAATTATTTCATCGTCAGACAATATTTTACAGCCAGGATCGCATTTGAGCCAGTCTTGAATAGTTTTCTGATCACATTTTTGCAATTCTGAAGATTCTTTGACCAGACGAGCCCAGCCGACTGCAATGCCACGTAGCTTAACCGAGTTTCTTAATTAGACCTTTCATTCCAAACTCGTGATATCAGGACCGGACTGATGTAGAACTTCGTTCTCCACAAACGAAAATCCCAACAGGCAGTGTGTGAGACAGAAGAAACTCAAATGGAAATCTTTGGAAGCTGACTTCCTGTTGTGTGTAACATACCCTTATTATTTTATTGTTCCCGCTCGTTCGGGATCTGAATAGCAGCCCAAAATTAGATAATTGATTAATGTGACCGTGTACCTAATGGGCTGGCAATCGGATTGGACTGCTCAGGGGATGTTACATTCCGTATTGTCCTTCGCAAATACTGTAATAAGTACTGTTTGGTGGTAAGAAGGACACAACACAGTTTCACAAATAAGATCTATATTCTTAGCAAAGCACAAAATAAGGAGACAGCCACTGCCTTCGTCAATACACTGTTAATGACGGCTAATCTCAGCACAGGTTTCTTTAGTTATTCTTAATCGTCACACGCAACATCCAATCACTGTAATCCAAGTAATGCCGGCGCGGTAGACGCGGAAGTTCAATAGCGGCACTTAATATCACTGAAATCACTCTGTAATTAAACTTTCTCACTTTCCCGTATAATACTAACACAAAGGGGTTAAACCACGGCGATGGCCACTCCCTTTGCCGGTAATTTGCAGTAATTCAACTGCTGGCTTCTGCACAGCTCTGCACGCCTCGCGGGAACCTACCACACCCTGACTCGGCACTCTCCACTCTAACTGCTTCCGCCCAGTTCTTCCCGCCTCGCGGGAATCTACCCAAGCAGCACTCGGCACTCCGGTGAATCCCCTTTCGCTCTCGCGACCTGACACACACTAATCGATAGTTGCCCTGTCGACCTGTGTGAGCGCAAACTTAGTAGTAAGGGCCTGCGGACCCCTTACATCCCCGCCCTCAAAAACTTCTTTTGAACCGCAGGCGAAAAAGAATCGGCAAGGGATTTAAAACATGGCTACATTTAAACAGTACATACAATACAAATAATTAATGAATTTACAATTTGTCAAAATAGTCCTGGACTCCGGTAGTGGGCTGCCTCCACAACAATTTCTACAAAAGTTTATTATATTACATAAATGGCATTGTCCAAAATTACAATTTTTTTTCATCTCAACCAGCAATAGTCCTCTCTAGTCCAATATCAGATGACAACACACAACATATACTCTCAAATATTATTACCTAAACACAGAATATATGAATTATTATTACAAAATAGTTATTACAAGTTTTATATTCATCCTTAGATAATTTTGGATATGAAATATGCAACTCTAATTGTAATACATCACAAAACACAATGTAAATAAACCCTTCCCTCTTTCAAATGTCCATTTTACAGCTAATTGTCCTATCATGTCCTAGCAGGTTTATTCGGGTCCTTATAGCCCTCACTCTTGATCGGACCTCACCTGGAGTGTCCTTCGGTTTTTCGGTTCCTCCGCCTCTTCCTCTGTAATCAGACGAATGATTAATATGAATCCTTGGGTCATTACTCCCTTCTCTGTTTCGATCATTAGCTTGCTTGTATTTCTGTGATCTAATAGACTCCAACTGCTCCAGTATCTTCATTAAGGCCTCTCTACCTTTGATTAGGCTCCTAGATACAGTTCCTTCCCTTTTCTGATTCAATCTTCTTTTTATCACAGATACCATGACGTTATCATTCAGGGGTTGTTCCAAAATCTCGTTCCATTTCCACAAATGTTTGGCAAACTCTCTCAACGTTCCCCTCCATGTACTAAGTGACTTGCGGTGGAGTAGGTCCTCAATTGCTGCACATTGATGGCTTGTGGACCAGTATTTCTCCAAGAATTCCTCTTCAAACTGGTCATAACTAGTAGTCCCTTCCTTCTTCCTGACTCCCCAAGTGAAGGCCTCACCTTCCATTCTATCTATTGCAAATTGAATCTTGTCTGAGTCCTTAAGATGTGCTGGGAAAACTCCTTTTAGCCATTTCATAAATATCATTGGGTGCAACCCTCCTTTCGGTCTAAATTTCTGCCCTGTATTACTTTGGATGCACCGATTATCACTGCTCATCACTGTAACGACCTTACCTTCCCCAACGGCTAAGGTGGCATTGCTAATTCGTCTATCAATTTCTTCTGTCTTGCTTTCCAATTGCTGCACTCCCTGTTGTAACTGCTTGACCTCCATTTCAACCCTCTTGTTATCCTCTTCTCGTTGTACGGCTATAGCATTTCTCAGATTGACAGCTAGTTGGTTTTGCCTATCTCCTATCCCCTTACCTGCCTCGTTGCATTGTTTCTGCATCTGCGTCACCTCGGCGATTTGATGATTGCAATTTGTTTCCACTTCGTTGATTCTTTCTCCCAACTTGGCCTTCGTATCTTCAATATCGTCTTCTATCTTTTTTGTTAATTTTCCTTCCACCTTCTCCACGTCTCCCTGGACTTGGTCTATGCTCTTCTGCAGCTTATTCTCTCTCTCATTGATATCCCTTTTCCACTGTTCTTGTAGCTCCTGTATTTCCTTCTTTAGATTACATTCCATCTTCATCTGTGATGTTTTGATCTCTTGTGCTATAGTTTCTTGTAACTCTTCCTTTAATGATGTGTTATTTTCTTGTAAAACCTTTAGTGATTCTCTTGTTTCTCGTAAACCCTGCTCCAACGATGCGTTAGTTTCTTGTAAACTCTTCTCTATCAAGTCTACTGATTTGTGTAACCTTTCTTCCCTTTCTCTCGTTTCTTGTGAATTCTTTTCTAACGATGCGTTAGTTTCTTGTAAACCTTTGTTAGTTTCTTGTGAGCTCTTCTCTAACGATTCTCGTAAATCTTCCCTTAGTGATTCTCTCGTTTCTTGCGAACTCTCCTTTATCAAGTCTATCAACATCGACCACCTATCAGCGTCCTCTGAAACTGGCTTAGCTCTCATCATTTGTCCCGGTGTCTCAGGATAACTAGTTGAATGTGCTGACGGGCTTCCTAATGACAGTCCACAATCACTGATTCCTGAATCATCCCTGTCTTCCTGTCCTATCCCTTTTCTTTCAATTACTGCCTCACAGACCTGCTTATCTTCAAAAGACATTTTTGGTTTATATTTAATGCCCAGGCAAGTAATACAAAATAACCTCCAATAACCCAAAACACTCCCAATTACCACGAAACTAATCAAACAGTACCTGCAGTCCTTTCAGTAAATTCCCAAATTGATACAACCTGCATGCGTACTGAACGTAACAGCTCTCAAAAACCTAAATTTCCAATAATAATTTCCACATACACAATTTATGTAAAAATGTTTTAAACAAGATAATCATAACACTCACAAAATCTATAAATGCAAATTCATCAAAACAATTATCATTTATACAGTGCAGTGCGCATAAGTAAGCATGCTATACTTCAGAGTATGTTTCGCAACTTTTCTGAAATTACTGCAATTGAGCATTTTTCCTAATGTAAATACCAGTTGAAAACTGTTTATTTATCGCGAAGACTGCACACTGCAATTTACTGTTATGTTAACCCGTCGTCTTCACTCACCAACCGACGTTACCGCGAGTCGCGATGTTTTGACGTTTGAGATGGGCGTGGCTCTGCCGCCGCTGGAGCTCGCGTGAAGTTGAAGATCAGCTGCAAGGCGACGTAGTTCCCCATCGGCCGCTCCGTGGCGCTGTAGTCGGGCGTAGTTCGTAGTTCGGCCGCTAGATGCCGGAACTGCGCTCGTTGTCTCGAAGTTGCGTCGCTCCGTGGCGCTGTAGGCGGGCGTAGTTTGTAGTGCGGCCGCTAGATGTCGGGATTGCGCTCGGTATCACGAAGTCGCGTCGCTCGCCGTGGTGTCGTGTGAAATCACCTCGCGGATCGAAGCTCTTTGGTGCAACTGCTACGTGGCTCTGCGTGACGTCACTCACTAATTGCGTCGCCACAATACATTATCGTCAGCATACCAGTTTACGGGTCCACACTAAACCGTCCGATTTTCACTGTTCAAAAGGCAATTTCGGTCAACATATTACCACAAAACACCTTTCTAACAACTTGTATGACGAAATCTTGGCTCGTCTCACTATTTTACTGTTCACACGTGTCTTTCTTCAGCGTCCACTTTTCACAGTTTTTCGCGCGGATTTTCGCGTTTGCACTTTACAACACAGTTTAATATGGCCAGAAAAACAGTTTAGTCACAATCGTGAGATATTATTACTTCGTATTGTTCAAAAATGCACTGTTCCTTATCGCGATTTTAATGTTGCAAAATATTTTCTTGCTTTAAGCACGGTAAATTATCTATTGTTCATTACGACTCGTCTGAAGATTGCACTTGTCCTGTCACGGTCGCCAAGGGTGTAACATACCCTTATTATTTTATTATTTTATTGTTCCCGCTCGTTCGGGATCTGAATAGCAGCCCAAAATTAGATAATTGATTAATGTGACCGTGTACCTAATGGGCTGGCAATCGGATTGGACTGCTCAGGGGATGTTACATTCCGTATTGTCCTTCGCAAATACTGTAATAAGTACTGTTTGGTGGTAAGAAGGACACAACACAGTTTCACAAACAAGATCTATATTCTTAGCAAAGCACAAAATAAGGAGACAGCCACTGCCTTCGTCAATACACTGTTAATGACGGCTAATCTCAGCACAGGTTTCTTTAGTTATTCTTAATCGTCACACGCAACATCCAATCACTGTAATCCAAGTAATGCCGGCGCGGTAGACGCGGAAGTTCAATAGCGGCACTTAATATCACTGAAATCACTCTGTAATTAAACTTTCTCACTTTCCCGTATAATACTAACACAAAGGGGTTAAACCACGGCGATGGCCACTCCCTTTGCCGGTAATTTGCAGTAATTCAACTGCTGGCTTCTGCACAGCTCTGCCCGCCTCGCGGGAACCTACCACACCGTGACTCGGCACTCTCCACTCTAACTGCTTCCGCCCAGTTCTTCCCGCCTCGTGGGAATCTACCCAAGCAGCACTCGGCACTCCGGTGAATCCCCTTTCGCTCTCGCGACCTGACACACACTAATCGATAGTTGCCCTGTCGACCTGTGTGAGCGCAAACTTAGTAGTAAGGGCCTGCGGACCCCTTACATGTGGAATTGCCTGATAGTCAAGGCAAATGTCCCGAAAACTTTGGTCGAATTGGGGGACTGGAACTGTTTTAAATTGTTTCTGAAACAATGAGTTCTATTTGTCTCAAGACAAAAATTTAAAATTTCGTGTACGCGTTGTATATTATACGTGAGCGTGTTTCAATTGCTCTTCTGTGCTGCATGAAGATTGCGAAGTTTATCGAAACGATGTAGCAGCTGCAAGTAGACTGCCGAGATGAGTGTTAGGCACACTAACAACAACTTCACTATACTGGGTGTCCGTGACAACTGTTTACAGCTTACCACACTGGGGTAGCTGAAGTCGTGCCGAACAAATTGATATATGGCATTTGTGGTCTATCAATCCGGGCAATGGCCTCAAATTAGCCGACAAAAAGCACCTAGGCTACGACTCATGCGCGCCACGCGAGGTTTCGCCAAAAATTTTTTTAAATTTATTTACTTAATTAACCTGATCTGATTAGGGCCATCAAGCCCTCTCATACGTCGGACCGGTGATTCGCACATACAGTACCTTTCTCAAATCATAGTTATCTAAGAATTTCAACGTGAAAAATAGTATTAAAACCATTTAAGTGGCTCACGATGTGGATGAGTTAACACTGGCAGTATTTTCACTACCACTGCCACTGTTTTTACCAAGAATAGTGACAGTAGTAATAATAATAATTACACTGGCGATAAGAATAACATTAATAATGAAAAAAGTAACACTAACGGCAGTGGTAGACATAGAAAGAATTTATAGGTATACAAAATAGATGTTTTCTGACATAGTGAGCTCTGGGGAAAAGGAATCTAAAAAGACTGTAACAGGTAAGAATACTGGGAAACGAGGAAGATCTGGTTGGAAAGATGGATGTACAAGGGTAACGAGTGTATGCAGGGACATTAGTAATCATTACCGTTGCGTTTGCGTGTATGTAATGAACTGTCTTCTGAAGCTGGAGATGTTATTCAGTACTCTAATACAATGCGGGAGGTTAGATAACACTTAATTACTCAATAACTGGAAGTATAAGTGTTTGTACAAGTTCCTTTTTCAACTTACGAGACAAGAGATTTTTATTTTTTTGTAGTACATGGAGAGATGCTGAGGCCTTCTTGCACATTCCAATTACATGCTCAGACCAATTTAGGTTCTCAATTGTTATTGCTCCTTGACTCTCTGCTGAAGGAGAGAAGTTGATATTTGTTCCACTTACGGTTAAACGTCACAAAGATTCCAGATGTTTTGGGCTAATAAGCTAGAATGAACAAACAGTACCGCTTGATTTTTAGATGGGATGAGCATTAATCCTATATGCTGCGCGCATTTTAATAGTGCACACAGGTCAGCACTCAGATTCTGATGGCTGTCTTCAGGTTTACTAATTTAGAACTTAGATACAACACGAGGTCATCAGCGCACATGTGGTATCTGCAGTATGACAAAATGGTGATACCTCATTGGCATACAATAAAAAGAGTGCAGGACAGAATACCGGGCCCTGGTGACTCCTGATGCAACTTCACTCCATTACGACTTCGTGGTGTCGGACATGACGCATTGCTGACGAGATGTCAGGTATGAGCGATACCATCCCTGAATATTAAGGACCACTTGTTCTAGGACCTACAAACGTAAAACAGACGTTTGTGTAAATTGTACCTCAAAATATTTTGAATTTTAACAGCATAAAATTAACAAGTAAATCGGTTTGTTTTTCTGACCTTCCTACTACGAAATTACTGCGCTTGAAAGGGTTAAGTTTGTAACGAAATATTAAAGTAACTATTTCTTAAATAAAGTTTGCAAAAGTCTTTTTCTTTCATTACTCTCACGAGAAAGTTTAAATTAATAATTTTAACGAAATAGACGACCAAGCCCATGGTGTAAGAGAGCGAGAAGATATTCAAAATCGCTATGGCTTAGGCGGCTTTTGTAGGCCAATTTGAGGTTTTTTCACGGCTTGGTAGACATCAAGTATTCTATTTCAAACTGTTCGTCTCGGCTTACCTCACACCATTGTGGCAGTTTGTAAGGAGCTATCGTTTAGACCTTGTAGGTTAACTCCCTCATTTTGTTCTTTAATCTGTTTCAGGTTTCTTAAATCTCTCTACGAGGTTTAATATATGTTTTCTATGCACTTCATCCCCAGCTAAGCTTATAAATTGCCAACATCTACATTAAAGCAATAGTTTTCGACACACCCCGACGTCTGAAAGGCACACAGCCAAAATATCAGTACTAGCAGTGAAACACATCCCAATGCCTTCCTATTAAGAACTGTCAGTTTGTAAACAACAGCGTCATCCATAAATACGATACTGCAAATAAAATTTATCTCAACTATCCAACATCGTTCCAGCTCAAAAACTGAAAATTCTTCATCGCTTCTATGATGAAATTCTAGTCACTAATCTCAAGTTTATTCGTCTGGGTTTTCCATATTACTGTCAAGCCCTTAAAAAATTGCAAAAATTACGCAAAAGATGTACAGTTGTCGTAGATACGCCTCTAGACAACCTAATATTCCGTGTTGAGCGCATTTTTTGTATGTACTTATTTAATTTCACGCCTTGTGGCTTAAGCTAACTGCAGAATCGTCAGATAAAAAGACACAAATGAGAAATAATTATCTTACAGAGCGTAAAATGTTATTTGCTTTAATATGAGAGCTAGACATACCACACTAAGAGGACATCGTTCCACAGAATCTCGTCAAAATTTCCAATGTGCAAGAGTACCATCGAGTGGTGCTACTGTGATGTGACGTAGCCTGCCGTAAGTATGACAGGCTGTGGCCATTAGGTGGCAAACACCATCTAAAAGTTTTAGTGTTGGGCGTACAGTCGTTTTCTATAAAATAAAATCTATTAACATAAACCGCATCTACGATAGTTTGGCTTTTAACATTAAAAGAAAACTCTTGCTTCTTTTTTTATAATATTGTGTCATATGTTAAAATATGTTGCAATGTCGCAGTAATAGAGAGTATATTTTGTAATGTTTACAGATTTTACTTATTTTTAGAAAATGGCTGTATGGCTAATACAAAAACTTTTAGATACTGTATTCGAAAGCGTGTCTGCTCTAACGCCATCAAACTGCCATAGCTTCTTTGACTTAAGACAGCCTGTGTTACTTAACAGTGGCATCAGTCCAAGGAACATTCTGACACTGGGATTTTTCACGAGATAACTGTGTGTAGATGTGTTCTTTATGTGTTATTTGCATGTAACATTTTGTGCTCTGTAATATGGCTACCGGTCACGCGTGTCTTTTTATCTGAGAGACTCTGAATAGTTTGAGCTGAAACGAGTAAAATCATAAATTTTAAAAAACTATCAAGAAGAAGCATTACATTGCTTTGTGCAGTTATGGTCGGGCACTCTTTTATGATTTTATGTCCATTGACGAGATTCAACTCTGTAAAGACGGTGAAGAAAAGTGGCTTGGGGCGTATGAGACATTTCCTACTGCGTAGCAGAACGACCATCCTTGACGCTGGCTGGCCGATGCGTAACTGAATTTAGCAAGCGAGAATGGATCCGATATGGATGTCAGCTTCATTTGGACGCAGTTCTCAATCTATAAATACAGAGGCGTCGAGAAGGTTAAGTGATTGGCGTCATGAAGCTCCTATCTCGTTCTTGTGACCTGCTCCACTCCGCTACCCCCTTCCACACACGCGTCACGTTTGCCCGCGTCTTTCGGCCAGCATTTCCGGGGAAGCGACAGTTATTCAAACGAGAACAAATAAAACGTAACTGTATTAGTAATGACTGCTTTTTGTTTATTTCTTATGTTGCGTCTGATATTGAGCCCCAACGGGGCGGAGTTACTACGTTCACACAATGCCGATTAGGAGGTTTTGATCTACTGGAACCTTTGTGTCTCAAATAATTGAAACATCTGAAGTTTATCTCTCACACTGTAAAACTCTGCTGAAAGCATAATGAAAATAAACGTGTGTATTCCAGTTTCACTTCAGGGAATAACACTGTGGACGATTGCGTTTCGCGTCTTCTCGTTAACTGTATGCGCCTCAGTATTACTTATAATGGTAATTATTTTTATATGGTCTTCTTTAACATATTTAGAAACTGAAATATCCCACAAATGAGAAACTAAGGACACAAGAATAGAGGAAAGCCAAGTTCTACAAGACAAAAGTGGAAGAAGAAAAATGAAGGTAAATTTCTCAGTATTCATTCTGGACACACTAGAAATATTGAAAAATACTGAAAAATTACTGAAAAATTACATAGTTTAATATATAAGAAACTATCAGCCTCGATTTCGGTAATGAACCCAACCTTTACCTAGGTTTCAGCCCAAATAATTGAGCCTTCTTCAGAAGATATACCTGAATCTATAATTTGTCTAAGAGGCTATGGTCTAGAAATAAAACTAAATCAGCCTAAATAGGCTTCTAGACCATTCCCTCTTAGACAAATTATAGATTCAGGTACATCTTCTGAAGAAGGCTCAATTATTCGGGCTGAAACCAAGGTAAAGGTTGTTTTCATTACCGCAATCGAGGTTGATAGTTTCTTATATATTAGACTATCATGATTGCTGACTGTGCTGCAATGTTGAAAGTACAAAAACATAGTTTAAAGTAGTAATGTAGAGAGGGCACCAAATACGCTGTCCAGTCACATTAATATAACCACTGCCTACGTTCGAGGTCAACATGCAAGAGCAACTCACAGACGGCAGGTGGAAGCACTAACGGTGGAGGGTACATAAAGCGTGCTCGGGGCATTCGGAAAAAAGTGTAGCCGTTATAGTAGTGCGGATACAGCTCGCCCGGCTAGCCACGCAGTCTAACGCGTGCCGGTGCACGGCACGAATCCGGCGGATTAGTGTCGAGGTCCGGTGTGCCGGCCAGCCTACGGGTGGTTTTAAGGCGGTTTTCCATCTGCCTCGGCGAATGCGGGCTGGTTCCCCTTATTCCGCCTAAGTTACACTTTGTCTGCGATTGCTGCACAAACACTGTCTCGACATACGCATACACCATAATTATTCTACCACGCAAACATTGCAGGGGGGGGGGGGGGGGTCCACTGGTTTCGGTGTGGGGTGACGATGAGGTGAGTGGACTGCAGTAGCCTGTTGTGGGGTTGTGAACCACTGAGGGCTATGGCGGGATGAAGCCTCTCCATCGTTTCTAAGTCCCCGGTTCAATACACACAATGCGGGTACAGAGCGGAGCGATATATCTGACGTCCAAAAGGGCATGATCATTGATTTTTGGGCCATTGGGAGAAGTATTTCCGAATCGGCCAACTTTGTACAACTGGTCACGTTTCGTTACTCGCAAAATGGCGCTATCCAAAACTGGCGCCGAGCACAAGTGGTTCACCACCGGCCATACATGAACGGGTGAACGACAACTGTGGAAATTTGTGAGTGGAATAGCCGTGTAGCTGTTGAGTAACTGACCATCCAGGTGAACCAAGGGACTACCAACAGTATCTTCCCAATGACTGTTCAGTGAACGCTGTGCCTGTGACAATCACTAATCCTAACTGCTATTCGTCGGCTACGATGGCTGGAATCTGCACGCCAATACAGCAACCGGACGTCCAATGAGTGCCAACAGGTGGCCTTTTAAAAAAAAATCAAGTTTTATGCTCCATTGGACAGATGGCCGTTGGCGTGTATGGCGCGAAATATCCGTAACCAAACACCCTGCAACAACATTCAGAGGGACTGAGGACGGAGGAGGGAGCGTTACGTTCTGGGAAACGTTTTCGTGGAATTCCCTGCGTGATCTCGTCTTTCTGGAAAGCACAATGGATCAACGCACGTATGCTTCTATCCCTGGGGACCATGTCGACCCCTACATGCAGTTTGTTTTTTCCTCGGCACGATAGCATCTACCAGCAGGGCAATGCAACGAGTCACAAAGCTGGCATTGTACGTGCGTGGTTCTAAGAGCACCAGGATGAATTTACCGTACTCCACTGGCCACCAAACTCCCCGGATGAAAACCCAATAGAGAATCTGTGGGACCACGTCTGACGGACTGTTCGCGCCACGGATCCTCAACCGAGAAACGTAGAGCAGCTGGCCACAGTACTGAAGTCGGCATGGCCGCACATTCCTGTCGGTATCTTGGTATCTTCCTACACTCCTCCTGCCCGTCTCGCAGCGGTCCGTGCTGAAAAGGTGGTTACTCGGGCTTTTGACAGGCGGTCACATTAATGTGAATGGAGGCTGTAAGATATTCAGGAGAAATGTCGGTTTCTGTCAGATGATGAAGTTATTGTTGATGACCACAGAACTGTTTGGTAGCATTACAGTGAAGTGTTTAGCGCCCACACTGTAAAATAAAAAGATAACATATTTCCTAAAACTTCTCGTGTGAAATATACAAGCAAGTACACATAAACGAAAATACACTCCTGGAAATGGAAAAAAGAACACATAGACACCGGTGTGTCAGACCCACCATACTTGCTCCGGACACTGCGAGAGGGCTGTACAAGCAATGATCACACGCATGGCACAGCGGACACACCAGGAACCGCGGTGTTGGCCGTCGAATGGCGCTAGCTGCGCAGCATTTGTGCACCGCCGCCGTCAGTGTCAGCCAGTTTGCCGTGGCATACGGAGCTCCATCGCAGTCTTTAACACTGGTAGCATGCCGCGACAGCGTGGACGTGAACCGTATGTGCAGTTGACGGACTTTGAGCGAGGGCGTATAGTGGGCATGCGGGAGGCCGGGTGGACGTACCGCCGAATTGCTCAACACGTGGGGCGTGAGGTCTCCACAGTACATCGATGTTGTTGCCAGTGGTCGGCGGAAGGTGCACGTGCCCGTCGACCTGGGACCGGACCGCAGCGACGCACGGATGCACGCCAAGACCGTAGGATCCTACGCAGTGCCGTAGGGGACCGCACCGCCACTTCCCAGCAAATTAGGGACACTGTTGCTCCTGGGGTATCGGCGAGGACCATTCGCAACCGTCTCCATGAAGCTGGGCTACGGTCCCGCACACCGTTAGGCCGTCTTCCGCTCACGCCCCAACATCGTGCAGCCCGCCTCCAGTGGTGTCGCGACAGGCGTGAATGGAGGGACGAATGGAGACGTGTCGTCTTCAGCGATGAGAGTCGCTTCTGCCTTGGTGCCAATGATGGTCGTATGCGTGTTTGGCGCCGTGCAGGTGAGCGCCACAATCAGGACTGCATACGACCGAGGCACACAGGGCCAACACCCGGCATCATGGTGTGGGGAGCGATCTCCTACACTGGCCGTACACCACTGGTGATCGTCGAGGGGACACTGAATAGTGCACGGTACATCCAAACCGTCATCGAACCCATCGTTCTACCATTCCTAGACCGGCAAGGGAACTTGCTGTTCCAACAGGACAATGCACGTCCGCATGTATCCCGTGCCACCCAACGTGCTCTAGAAGGTGTAAGTCAACTACCCTGGCCAGCAAGATCTCCGGATCTGTCCCCCATTGAGCATGTTTGGGACTGGATGAAGCGTCGTCTCACGCGGTCTGCACGTCCAGCACGAACGCTGGTCCAACTGAGGCGCCAGGTGGAAATGGCATGGCAAGCCGTTCCACAGGACTACATCCAGCATCTCTACGATCGTCTCCATGGGAGAATAGCAGCCTGCATTGCTGCGAAAGATGGATATACACTGTACTAGTGCCGACATTGTGCATGCTCTGTTGCCTGTGTCTATGTGCCTGTGGTTCTGTCAGTGTGATCATGTGATGTATCTGACCCCAGGAATGTGTCAATAAAGTTTCCCCTTCCTGGGACAATGAATTCACGGTGTTCTTATTTCAATTTACAGGAGTGTATTATAAGAGTTTGTCATGTGTCATTTCTTTAAAGTAGATAAAAGGGAAATGTGAGCCCAAGAAAGAGGTTTTAAAAGGCTGAAAAGATACGTGTTCTACAAAGCATTATTTTTATTTCGTCTACGTGGTGCTTTACAGTTTGGATACATGTTTTGTGTAGGTTTCTCGACTTCTGAATCACATTGCAGTTCAAAACAAGTGAATGTTAAAGTGGCAACGATTGAAGCCTCGCTTACCAAAAAGAATCTTTCACTAGGAAGAGGTTCGTGTCTTCTGAAAATTTATCGACAGATTACGTTTCTGCTACTGTCCAAAATTCACACATAATCACTTCTATGGTTGGTTAGCACTGCTGGGAGAAAAGATATTGCAAAGGAAACAGATTAGCAACAGTCGGTTTTAGAATTGATCTTTCGTTTTGCACCGACATACACTATGTGATCAAAAGTATCCGGGCACCTGGCTGAAAATGACTTACAAGTCTGTGGCGCCATCCATCGGTAATCCTGGTATTCAATATGGTGTTGGCCCACCCTTAGCGTTGATGACAGCTTCCACTCTCTCAATCATACGTTCAATCAGGTGCTAGAAGGTTTCTTAAAGGATGGCAGCGCATTCTTCAGGGAGTGCTGCACTGAGGAGCGGTATCGATGTCGGTCGGTGAGGCCTGGCACGAAGTCGGCGTTCCAAAACATCCCGAAGGTGTTCTTCAGCATTCAGGTCAAGACTCTGTGCAGGTCAATCCATTACAGGGATGTTATTTCCGTGTAACCGTTTCACCACAGGCCGTGCATTATGAACAGGTGCTCGATCGTGTTGAAAGATGCAATCGCCATCCCGGAATTGCTCTTCAACAGTGGGAAGCAAGAAGATGCTTAAAACATCAATGTAGTAGGCCTGTGCTGTGATAGTGCCACGCAAAATAACAAGGGCTGCAAGCCTCCTCCATGAGAAACACGACCACACCATAACAACACCGCCTCCAAATTTTACTGTTGGCACTACTCATGCTGGCAGATGACGTTCACCGGACATTCGCCGTACCCACACACCGCCATCGGATGGCCACATTGTGTACCGTGATTCGTCACTTCACACAACGTTTTCCAGTTACAACGATCGCGGGCTGGCTTGTGTCTGGGGACGATACAACGGCTTTAAGACGCCCTTTTCCCCCCTGTCAGATAGTGCGTCCAAGCCCCAGGTCAGACGGGGTGTAGCGTCATACCTAAAAGTGAGCTCATACTGTCAAGTTCTTTGTAAATTTGACTCGACTTTGTAACCACTGAAATAATACTATGTCAGCCTGTGAAGTTTGGTTTCGTTTCATCCTCATCTTCTAGATGCTTCACTTTCTTATGCCACTGATTGTGTTTCTGAATGAAATGTGTAGAAAAAATAAATTACAGTACAGTAAAAACAGACAATTACTTGTACATATTTATGAAATAACAACCAAGTAAAAAATTATATGTTAATAGACACACTTTAAGAAAAAAAGCTGCACTACTATGGAATCATCAGAAAGGGACGCAAATCGGTACATTATGTTCATGAACAAATTGTTGCGGGGTCGAGGGTCGAACCCAGGACTCCAGATAGCAGAGCTGAAGCCAGGATCCACCACGTTGTCTTTCATCAGGAGGCCAAGCAAGTTCAAGAGTGTCAAGGAGCAGTGCAGAGTAATACAGCGGTATTCGGTAACATTTGTGTATTCCAAAAATTTACAGTACTCTATGGGTGAAGCGTAGTGTTGGCGTGTCGTCCACTTGCTGTTCCGCGAGTCCAGCCAGCTCAGCAGACTCCTGGTATGCAGACGCCGCTGCTGCCATCATCAAGGCCACCCTGCTGGAAGTCGGCCGCGCTCCCCTGTTCACCGCCCGTCGATGCATTTCGACTTGTGGCGCACTGCTGCCTGTGATTCCAGAGACTGCTACAATCCCTGGCCCTCACTGCCCTCCACCCCATTTGGTCTGCTCTGTCTGACCGTGGGATGAAGGTGGGTGTGCAGGTCACCCGTGGCCCTCGGTCCACCACTGCTCCCAGGACAGGACTGGACTCGAACCCGCGCCCTCCTGGATGCTGTGCCGCAACTTGCCACTAGTGGTGCTTGCTGGATGGCAACCCCCATCACCATCTCTGGTGCTGCTGCGCCTCCCACAGAATATGCCTCGCCTGGACCACGGTACGCCAGATGGGCAGCGAATGTGGCCCATAGACTCGAGTGGAACCGAGCCCCTGCTGGACCCGCTGCAGACCACTGTCACTGCCCTCTTTCAGGCAGACCGTGCAATCTCCAAGTTACAGGCTGCCGTTCTGTCCCACCCTGGAATATAGCCCAAACAAGTACACAGAAACAGAATACAAGTTTATACAGTATACTTATAACATTGCTGCCAGACTGGCCCCTATAAGCGAAGACCAGCACAGGTCCATCCCGACACTCTACTGACCTGGCACACACTGTATAATTGCCCGTCTATTTATATTGGTTTCTCCCTCGCTTCTGACATAGTGTCAGATAGAGAGACAGAAACTATGACAGGGATAAATTCCCACACGTCAGCCACTTACAAATCGCCACTCTTGGTTCTGGCCTAGTTTCCCGCCTCATACATCAGAATAACTTAAAGCAACACTGCAGTTTCCTGCCGCGTTGTTCCTCCACTCAAAACAAATCGTGCGTGCAACACCGCCGCCGCAGCTACGCGCCCGCGAGTGCCATGTTTACCTTGCCTGGCCCGCTGACCATCGACTGTTACCACACTCTGCCAGCAGCCACAGATTTCATGGCCCAACCGCGCCTTCATTGAATTTTGATAAAATTTTCCTTTCCCTCGACTAGCACTGACACCAGCGCAGCAAAATACACGATCAGATTTTTTTTAAAAAAAATAGATTGTTTATTCCAGAGAAAGAGCTTCACGGACTGATCATGTCAACAACGCGTTGGTACACCTCTGGTCCTTCTGTCCACCAGGGTCTGGAATCTCATTGACTGGAGTAGAATTGCCTTCAGTGATGAATCCCACTTCGATCTGAGCCCCGATGAGCAGCGAAGACGTGTCTGGAGATGCCCTGGACAGCGCAGCGGTGGGATACCAACCCGACTATCGCCCTCCATATGGCCCGACAACCGGGAGTGAAGGTTTGGGGTGCCGTTTTTTTCTCATACCAGTACGTGTGGTTCTCATCCACAGCACCCTTTCAATACAGCGGTACGTCGATGATATTCTATGCTCCATTTTGTTGCTCTTCATGGAAAGACATCCTCGGATTACTTCTACGAGGGCAGTTCAATAAGTAATGCAACACATTTTTTTTCTGAAACAGGGGTTGTTTTATTCAGCATTGAAATACACCAGGTTATTCCCCAATCTTTTAGCTACACAACAATATTTTTCAACGTAATCTCCATTCAATGCTACGGCCTTACGCCACCTTGAAATGAGGGCCTGTATGCTTGCACGGTACCATTCCACTGGTCGATGTCGGAGCCAACGTCGTACTGCATCAATAACTTCTTCATCACCCGTGTAGTGCCTCCCACGGATTGCGTCCTTCATTGGGCCAAACATATGTAAATCCGACGTTGCGAGATCGGGGCTGTAGGGTGCATGAGGAAGAACAGTCCACTGAAGTTTTGTGAGCTCCTCTCGGGTGCAAAGACTTGAGTGAGGTCTTGCGTTGTCATGAAGAAGGAGAAGTTCGTTCAGATTTTTGTGCCTACGAACACGCTGAAGTCGTTTCTTCAATTTCTGAAGAGTAGCACAATACACTTCAGAGTTGATCGTTTGACCATGGGGAAGGACATCGAACAGAATAACCCCTTCAGCGTCCCAGAAGACTGTAACCATGACTTTACCGGCTGAGGGTATGGCTTTAAACTTTTTCTTGGTAGGGGAGTGGGTGTGGCGCCACTCCATTGATTGCCGTTTTGTTTCAGGTTCGAAGTGATGAACCCATGTTTCATCGCCTGTAACAATCTTTGACAAGAAATTGTCACCCTCAGCCACATGACGAGCAAGCAATTCCGCACAGATGGTTCTCCTTTGCTCTTTATGGTGTTCGGTTAGACAACGAGGGACCCAGCGGGAACAAACCTTTGAATATCCCAACTGGTGAACAATTGTGACAGCACTACCAACAGAGATGTCAAGTTGAGCACTGAGTTGTTTGATGGTGATCCGTCGATCATCTCGAACGAGTGTGTTCGCACGCTCCGCCATTGCAGGAGTCACAGCTGTGCACGGCCGGCCCGCACGCGGGAGATCAGACAGTCTTGCTTGACCTTGCGGCGATGATGACACACGCTTTGCCCAACGACTCACCGTGCTGTTGTCCACTGCCAGATCACCATAGACATTCTGCAAGCGCCTATGAATATCTGAGATGCCCTGGTTTTCCGCCAAAAGAAACTCGATGACTGCCCGTTGTTTGCAACGCACATCCGTTACAGACGCCATTTTAACAGCTCCGTACAGCGCTGCCACTAGTCGGAAGTCAATGAAACTATACGAGACGAAACGGGAATGTTTGAAAATATTCCACAAGAAATTTCCGGTTTTTTCAACCAAAATTGGCCGAGAAAAAAAATGTGTTGCATTACTTATTGAACTGCCCTCGTAAGAATGATAATTCCCGTCCGCACGAGGCGAGTGTTAATACTGCCTGTCTTCGTTCATGCCAATCCCTGCCTTGGCCAGCAAGTACGCCAGATCTCTCACCAACCGAGAACGTATGAAGCATTATGGGCAGGGCCATCCAACCAGCTCGGGGTTTGACGATCTAACTCGCCAATTGGAGAGAATTTTGTGCGGCATCCCTCAGGAGGACATCTAACAACTCTATCAATCAGTACCAAGTCGCTAGCTGCTCGCGTATGGGCCAGAGGTGAACCAATTCATTATCGGCTTGCTCTTTCTCTTGAATAAATCATCCACGTATTATGTTCGAGTATAATGACTTTTCTGGAGACTAGAAATCTACTGTGTAGGAATCAGCATGGGTTTCGCAAAAGACGATCGTGTGAAACGCAGCTCGCGCTATTCGTCCACGAGACTCAGAGGGCTATAGACACGGGTTCCCAGGTAGATGCCGTGTTTCCTGACTTCCGCAAGGCATTCGATACAGTTCCCCACAGTCGTTTAATGAACAAAGTAAGAGCATATGGACTATCAGACCAATTGTGTGATTGGATTGAAGAGTTCCTAGATAACAGAACGCAGCATGTCATTCTCAATGGAGAGAAGTCTTCAAAAGTAAGAGTGATTTCAGGTGTGCCGCAGGGGAGTGTCGTAGGACCGTTGCTATCTACAATATACATAAATGACCTTGTGGATGACATCGGAAGTTCACTGAGGCTTTTTGCGGATGATGCTGTGGTATATCTAGAGATTGTAACAATGGAAAATTGTACTGAAATGCAGGAGGACCTGCAACGAATTGACGCATGGTGCAGGGAATGGAAATTGAATCTCAATGTAGACAAGTGTAATGTGCTGCGAATACATAGAAAGAAAGATCCCTTGTCATTTAGCTACAATATAGCAGGTCAGCAACTGGAAGGAGTTAATTCCATAAATTATCTGGGAGTAGGCATTAGGAGTGATTTAAAATGGAATATATAAAGTTGATCGTCGGTAAAGCAGATGCCAGACTGAAATTCATTGGAAGAATCCTAAGGAAATGTAATCCGAAATCAAAGGAAGTAGGTTACAGCACGCTTGTTCGCCCAGTGCTTGAATACTGCTCAGCAGTGTGGGATCCGTACCAGATAGGGTTGATGGAAGAGATAGAGAAGATCCAAAGGAGAGCAGCGCTCTTCGTTACAGGATCATTTAGCAATCGCGAAAGCGTTACGGAGATGATAGATTAACTCCAGTGGAAGACTCTGCAGGAGAGACGCTCAGTAGCTCGGTACGGGCTTTTGTTGAAGTTTCGAGAACATAGCTTCACCGAGGAGTCAAGCAGTATATTGCTCCCTCCTGCGTATATCTCGCGAAGAGACCATGAGGATAAAATCAGAGAGATTAGAGCCCACACAGAGGCATACCGACAATCCTTCTTTCCACGAACAATACGAGACTGGAATAGAAGGGAGAACCGATAGAGGTACTCAAGGTACCCTCCGCCACACACCGTCAGGTGGCTTGCGGAGTATGGATGTAGATGTAGATCCAGCTTTTCCGAAACTGTAATCATATGTTTATCTTGGGTAATTCCTTCGTTGTGCGTGTTTTTATGTCTTAGAGTGAATGTACAGCATAATACATAAATTGCTCAGGACAAAACTTTGGATGTCGTTCAGGGATATTTTTTGAGCACTTCATGATAACGGACCTACGGTTTCCTATGGCTCATTACAGAACAATAACGTGGTTCTGATTTATTCGGTTTGTTATCCGCATTGCCATTTCTTCTATGGAAGTGTCTTTACAACGGCGAAAAACCCTGTAATATCGCGTCACCAAAATGTACAACAGAAAACGCAGAGTAAAGCAAAAGTACTGTGATTTGTTGAAATGCAGAAACAGCCCAGCACAGGGTGTTGTGGTTCTCTTGCACGGCTTTCAGTGATCCCACCGAGCGAGATGGCATAATGGTTAGCACAATGGACTCGCGTTCCGGAAGACGACGATTCATATCCACCTCTGGCCATCCCCATTTAGGTTATTTGTGATTTCCTTAAATTCTTCCAGCTCTGTGACTGGATGATTTTTTCGAAAAAGTCACTGTCGATCTCCTTTATTAATCCGAGCTTCTGCGCCGTCTCTAGTAACCGCTCTGTCGATGGGTCATTGAACTGCAATCCTTCTGTCTTCTCTTTTCTCTACAAATCGTCCAGATTCTTCATCAGTAAACCTGTGTATGTGTGTTGGGGTGGGGGGGGGGTGGCTCTAAGCACTATGGGACTTAAAATCTGACGTCATCAGTGCCCTAGACTTATAACTACTTAAGCCTAACCAACCTAATGACACCACACACATCCATGCCCGAGGCAGGATTCGAACTTACGACCGTAGCAACAGCGCCGTTCCGGACTGAAGCGCTTAGAACCGCTCGGCCACAGCGGCCGGCAGCAAATCTGTCCACACAGCTGTGCACCACTGTTAATGCACAGCTAATCCTGCTGGAAAAACTCGAGACTAGACCGCGGAGTAGTGACTGCTACCCTGAGGGCTAAAAGTAAAGTGGGCGCTACTGTTTTTATCAGCAAGTATAGTGTGTGTGTGGGACAAGCTTCTTTACACAGAAGATAAACAGTGCATATCGTCGACACTTGCACTATTGTACAGATATTTTCAGTGCGATACAGATACAAAGTTGAATTGGGTAAGGAATAAAACGAGATGTAATTGCCCTGTACTGCGCCACCAGAAACCATGTGTGCTTTATAACGAAGTATTCAGAAAATATCCCTGAGAAACCTCGGAAATTTTGGCAGTGGACTTTGGTCTCATCCTATATAGTGTAAATTATAAAATGTTTGTTTTTGGAGTGGCCGAATATCAAAGCGGGGCATCCTGTCAGTAGGACCCTTGCAGTTTAGTAACATCTGTAATCGGCCTTTTCTTCTTCTTTTTTTTAAATGCACTGGTGGTCACTGGTACAGGTATGAGTTCATGAGGAGTCATACTGTTTAGCTAGCGTTCGATTCATAGTAGCGTATTGCTTTCAATGATTTTATTAAAATGCCTAAACGTGAGAGCGTTGTGAAGATGTGTAACCTTAATTTGTATAATGTTGCATGGACTGATTACTTCTGAAGTTTACTGTGCGATTAAAGATATCACCAGAACAAAGATATGGTTCCTTTACCGAAGAGAGGCAGGACCGGTAATACCGTGAATCTACATATTATCCAAAGTCAGGTGTACACCTCAGTATTTCAGTACATCGAAACAAGGATTTAGATAAGTAGTAATACGCAAAGAAGTGGCGAGTATTTCGTAAAGTAATTAATACCGATAGATTTCTGTCAGCCAGGACACTGAGTCTCGACTGTGTGAGCCTTCACGTGCCCCCTTCCTCCCCTCGCCCCCCCCTCCCTCTCTCTCTCTCTCTCTCTCTCTCTCTCTCTCCCCCTCCCTCCGAAGTTCTCACGGCTAACTTTAAAGGGCATTAAGTCACTGCATTTTTTAAGAATAGAGCTTTGGAATGTCAATAAATATGTACTTCATTAAACAAGGAAAAAAACAAAAAAGTTTATTTTCATTATTCGGTTGAGACAAAAGGTGGTAGTATTTACCATAAAGGAAGATACTTCCTTTGTTGCGTAATTGCATAATTTCACAACTCTTCCGAAGTATGGATCAGCATGTTTGATGTGAGTTGTATGTGCTATCTTATTTTCATGTATGTCTTGCGCGGCACTATTTTCAAAGTGAAGACAGCGGAACTGCACAACTCGCGATGTGGCACTGTATTATTGGGTTTTTATACAAGCCTTTATGTCCTTTGTCAGATTCAAGTATTCGCTGACGTACTGTTTTCTTTCTTCTCTCTCTCTCTCTCTTTTTTTTGTGTGTTTTTTTTTTTTTAAAGGCCGGCCGAAGTGGCCGTGCGGTTAAAGGCGCTGCAGTCTGGAACCGCAAGACCGCTACGGTCGCAGGTTCGAATCCTGCCTCGGGCATGGATGTTTGTGATGTCCTTAGGTTAGTTAGGTTTAACTAGTTCTAAGTTCTAGGGGACTAATGACCTCAGCAGTTGAGTCCCATAGTGCTCAGAGCCATTTGAACCATTTTTTTTTAAAAAAAAGGTGATCTATGCCATATAGCAACCAACGACTTCCGGCAAGAGAGTAATCTTTCTCATTCTGACAAGGACCTTTAGAAAATACGGTGTTTGCGTGGAGGAGGGTTTAACATGGAAAACTATCCCTATATGCTGAAAATACAGGAATCAAATTTGTGGGGTCGCAGAAAGTAAGAAACCTGCAGTACCAAAGACAAAGGCCGGTTTTAGAGAAAGATAACGCGAGGACGTTTTCCTCGGTAAAGAGAAAGTCGGTAGCAAACTAGATCCATATAATAACTACTTCGAAAGAGGAGAATGACAAGGTTATGACACTCGGAAATCTGACTGCTGTGAGAAAACTCATAAAACCTAACGCGAGAGAAATTTGTGATCAGGGTAATACAGTCCAAAGGAAAGTTAATTAAGCAGAGTTCGTGCTCACATCATGGGGTGTTGGCTAATGGGATGCAAAGCTAATTATGCCGCAAAATACATAAATTTTAATTATACCGGTCCTGACACCCTGCGGCGCCCAGTGAGTGCATTTATGGGCAGTCTATCACACTCTCTCGCTATTCCTCTTGAAAAATGACGTATCATGTGATTAAAGCGACAGTTTGACGTAACTGTGATGGAGTGATGAGGTAATACCTTGGCCTCAAGATCAATTTAATGTAATGTGGCTCAAAACTTTAATTTTCCGCAGTGCGATACTCTGCATTTTCTGCAGTACATACCACATAATACAAAATTGCAGGAAATTAGGAAATACAGCGTAACAAATTAAGTATATTGAAGGTAAAAATTTAATTACAGTATCTTTGTTGTTGTTGAAATCGTCACCGTCGAGTGCCATTGCGACTCCCCCCCCTCCCCATCCCCCCCTCCCTCTCTCTCCCTCTCTCTGCCGGCCGGTGTGGCCGAGCGGTTCTAGGCGCTACAGTCTGGATCCGCGCGACCGCTACGGTCGCAGGTTCGAATCCTGCCTCGGGCATGGGTGTGTGTGATTTCCTTAGGTTAGTTAGGTTTAAGTAGTTCTAAGTTCTAGGGGACTGATGACCTCAGAAGTTAAGTCCTATAGTGCTCAGAGCCTCTCCCATCTCTCTCCCTGTCTGTCTACTGAAAGTACTCATGTTGCACTTTGCTTTTATTTCCAAAATCAGCCAATAATTTCTCTAATTCATTCTCTACACTTTATTTTTTTATTAGTCAGTTTGGTGATGGAGCAAAGTGGGCGTGTTTGAATGAGGGGGGGGGGGGGGAGATGGAGTTGAAAATTGTAAAGAGAGACCATGACACGAATGTAGTCACCAGGTCACAATCGAATAGTGTATAGCTCATTAAACCAGCCAGTGCACTGAAGAGCACAACAAAATCCGTTTATTCATTATTACAGCGTTGCACCACAGACTGACTGGCGAACTAAATGCATTCTCCATTGAGTATGTGTCCCTAGCTGCGGTGAATTGCTAAACTGATGTAATGATGCCTGCAGCTGTTATTTGATTCTTTATTCGTATGACTGTTCAGTTTCGATTCTACTCCATTCTCAAGTACCATCACAAAAAACTAATTGGTTTCTCATTATTGTTTAAATATACATGGTTACACAATGTGCCATCGTCATATTTTTTGTAAAGGTATTTAATAATGTAGTAAGACCGAAACTGTACAATCGTAGCACAAATTAAAAATCAAATCACAGTTATAGGCGGAACTATATCAGGTGAACATTTTTGTAAATATCTACGTTCATTTTACATAAAAACATTCTTACAACGCAACAAATATATTTGTATTTTAATACGAAAAATGTTTTAGAGTTAGAGAGAACTTTGTCATTTCTCGTTATTACGATCAAATTGTGGCTATGTTTTTAATTTATTACAGTTTACAAAAGCGATAAAGTGTTAACGAATTACTAAGAATAATAATTTGACCCCAAAGATTTTATCGAAGTATTATCATTTCTTAAAAATATCAATAAAAACCATTCTTCCCTAACATTTTTTCTTTATATCATTCAATAGGAACAGCCTTCTCATTAACAATACCCAGTTGCAATTATGCAAATAATATACCAAGTTCTTGTCTCCTGTTATCAATGTTGTTACCAGATTACTTTTTTTACATTAAGTTCGCAATACATGTCCGCAAATTGTCAGTACTTTCGACAATACTTATGCTGGAATAACTAGTCACTTGCTGTTCAAAAATTATTATTTATTGAGGCGTTCTGGAAACAGACGGTCGACGGCTGACATATGTGACTCCACATTTTGTACCATGATGGTCTGTGCCCGAAATGCGCCAATAAGTAAGAATTTTTGAACAGCAAGTGACCAATTATTCCAGCAAACTATTCAGAGTGGCGTAAGTCTCCTAAGATCTAAGTCATGGCTGCAGACCTCATGTAAGACTACACGTCACACCATATGTCAGTAATTTCCCTCATGGGATATAAAACTTGTAATTTTCGATAGCTGAATTATTTTATAAATGAATTAATCAATTATGTGACTTGATTTGAAGTTAGATTGTATAAGAACATGAATCGACAAACAAAACTCATGCTCATTACTAATTACGCAGTTAAAGTCTTTCTTGGAAGAAGCGTGCCCAATATGCATTGCAATAAAGTATGCAGCATAGAAATACTTCAGATGATCGAAGAATAAAGTACAAAAATGTTCAGTGAAATTCAGGAATGCAGAAATACAAATGACTTAGAAATGAAATAAATAGGAAGTGCAAAGAAGCTAAGGGAAACGGTTGCATAAAATTTTGAAAATATCGAAAGAGAAACGATGCCCGAAGGACTGAATCAGCATATAGAAAAATCAAAACAAGCTTCGGTGAAATTAGAGGTAATGGCAGCACTGTTAAGAGTACAGTGCGAATTCCAAAAATCAAATGTGTGTGAAATCTTATGGGACTTAACTGCTAAGGTCATCAGTCCCTAAGTTTACACACTACTTAACCTAAATTATCCTAAGAACAAACACATACACCCATGCCCGAGGGAGGACTCGAACCTCCGCCGGGACCAGCCGCACAGTCCATGACTGCAGCGCCTGAGACCGCTCGGCTAATCCCGCGCGGCTGCGAATTCCACTACAAAATGCGGAGGAGAGAACGGATAGGTGGGAACAGTACATTGAAGGCCTCCATGAGGGCGAGAGGGCGAGGTCTTATAACATGACAGAGGAAGAAACAGGAGTTGACTGGAAAGAGATAGGGGATCAAGTATTAAAGGCAGAATTTAAAAGAGCTTTTAATAATATAAGTTCAAATAAGGTAGAAGGGGTAGATAATATTCCATCATAAATTCTTAAGCCATTGGATTGTCAACAAAACGACTATTCACCTTGGTGTGAAGAATGTATGGGACTGGAGATATACCATCTGACAGTCAGAAGAACATCATCCACACAGTTCAGGGGACAGCAAGAGCCGACAAGTGGGAGAAGTATCGCACGGTCAGCTTAACAGCTCATGCATCCATGTCGCTGACAAGAATGGTGTACAGAAGAATGGAAGAGAAAATTGACGATGTGTTGGATGACGATCAGTCAGTTAAGGTAAAGGCATCAGAGAGGCAGTTCTGACCCTGCGGTTGTTTTGAAAGCAGAACTGAAGAAAAATCAATACACTTTCATAGGATTTGTTGACCTGCGAAAAGTATTCGACAATTTAAAATGGTGCAAGATTTTCGAATTCTGATAAAAACAGAGGTAAAACATAAGGACAAACGTCGATATACAGGGCGAGGCAAGTAAAAGTGGCTTGGAGAACAGAGTTCCAGGGTACAAAGAAACACAATAGACGAAAGGAAATACAATACCAACCTGGCTATACCAAATGCTAACAGTGGTCACCATCCATCTCTTGGCGCTTTTAGTCCCTGGTCAGAAAGTTGCAGCAGGCAGATATCGAACCTGGACTGTTGGAATTGTTGCAGTCTCATCCGAAATGTTGTGTTGCAGTTCTTGAAGACTATGAAGGTTGTTGCGATATACTTGAGGGCTCCCCACACAAAACAACGGCATACTGACATACCAGGTGACCTGGGCGACCAGTATGGGCGCGACCCCCCCCCCCCCCTCTCCTCTGCTGATAGCTCCATCAGGCGTGAATCCTGTGTGAATTTGCTTCAACGTTCGGTCGGCTGTATGACCAGTTGTTCCATCCTGCTGGAAGTAAGTTGTTCTGGTTATATGCATACATTCACGTCCAATCGTATCGACTCGTCCAGGCTACTTTTATTTGATCCACCCTGTACAATATGTACAAGAACCAAAAGGGAACAACGAGAATGGAAGACAAAGAACGAAGAGCTCGGATTACAAAGGCTGTAAGACAGAGATGTAATCTTCCACTCCTACTCTTCAATCTATAATCAAAGAAATGTCTGGTTCAAATGGCTCTGAGCACTATGGGACTTAACATCTGAGGTCATCAGTCCCCTAGAACTTAGAACTACTTAAACCTAACTAACCTAAGGACACCACACACATCCATGCCCGAGGCAGGATTCGAACCTGCGACCGTTGCAGTCGCTCGGTTCCAGACTGTAGCGCCTAGAACCGCTCGGCCAGAACGGCCGGCACATCAAAGAAGCAATGACATAAATAAAAGAAAGGTTCAAGAGCGAGGTTTAAATTCAAGGCGAAAGGATATCAGTGACAATATTAGCTCTTGACACTGCTGTCATAATCGAAATTGAAGAAGAATAACAGGGTCTGTTGAATAGAATGAACGGTGTGATGAGTACAAAATATGGCTTGAGAGTAAATCGAAGAAAGATGAAGGTAATGAGAAGTAGCGGGGATGGGAACAGAGAGGAACTTAACATTAGAGTTAGGGATCACGAAGCAGACGAAGTTAAGGAATTCCCATGATGGAAGGAGCAAAGAGGACATAAAAAGCAGATTAGTACTGGCCAAGAAGACATTCCTGGCTGAGAGAAGTCTGCTAGTAACAAACATGAGCCATCATATGAGGAAGATAAATGTGAAAATGTGCCAACGGCCTTGCGCAGTGGTAACGCCGGTTCCCGTCATATCACCGAAGTTAAGCGCTGTCGGGCTGGGCTAGCACTTGGATGGGTGACCATCCGGTCTGCCGAGCGCTGTTGGCAAGCGGGGTGCACTCAGCCCTTGTGAGGCAAACTGAGGAGCTACTTGATTGAGAAGTAGTGGCTCCGGTCTCGAAAACTGATACACGGCAGGGAGAGCGGTGCGCTGACCACATGCCCCTCCATATCCGCATACAGTGATGCCTGTGGGCTGAGGATGACACGGCGGCCGGTCGGTACCATTCAGCGTTCGTGGTCTGTTCGGGAAGAGTTATGTGAAAAATGTAAGTTTGGAGCACAGCATTGCATAGTAGTCAAACATGGACTGTGAAGAAACCATAGCAGAAGAGCATCGAAGCGTTTGAGATGGCTACAGAAGAATGTTGAAAATTAGGTGGACAGGTAGGGTAAGGAATGGGGAGCTTCTGACAAGGAAAGGAATATATGGAAAACACTGGCAATAAGAAGGGACAGGATGATAGGGCATGTGTTTAGGGAATAACCTCTGTGGTACTGGAAGGAGCTGTGATGGTAAAACCTGCAGGGGGAGACGGAGACTGGAATACATCCAGCAAATAACTGAGGACGTAGGTTGCAAGTGCTACTCTGAGATGAAAAGATTTACACAGGAGAGGAATTCATGGAGGGCCCCATCAAACCAGTCACAAGACCGATGGCTCAAAGAAAAAGGGAAAAAAATGTTGTTGTTTATTGTCTTCAGTCCGAAGGCTATTTTTGTGCAGTTCTTCACGCTAGTCTGTCCTGATTAAGCCTCATAATCTCAGGATAACTGCTGTATCCTAGATACATTTGAACCTGCTCACTGCATTCATAAGTACGTCTCCTTCTACAATTTTTACTCCTCACCCTACCCTCCGCTAGAAAATTAATGTTCTTTGATGCCTCAGGATGTGTCCTATAAGACGAACCTTTATTTCAATGAAGTTGTGCAATAAGTTTCTTTTTTCCTCAATTGAGTTAAATATCACCTTAGTAGTTATTCGATGTATTCATTTAATCTTCAACATTCCTCTGTAGCACCACATTATAGAAGCTTACATTCTCTTCCTGTCTGATTTGTTCGTTCTACACGTTTTACTTCCCTTTCAAATCCTTCCACTCTTTGTAACCTGTAACAGAACTGATCTTTCGCTACGCACAGTCCTTGTCGATGCATTAAAAGAAATGGATTATTCGATACAGTCCGTAAATTTCCTTTATGATACAGACTAAATTGTAATTTCACATTCCGTATAGTTTTAACGACATCAATGAAATAATTCTGGACACTTGTCTTCAGAACATATGTTCAAGCATGTATCTACAATAAATAATATTAATTTTATTATTTTTCAAAAAACTCTTTATTTGTCATGAATTGGATTTATTTCGAAACTAAGTTATTCAATATAATTTTCATTTGAATTTATTAATTTTAAAACTGTTAATTGTAAAGTTTCAAAACATCCTCAAAAATATTAAAAGATTATCAATAAGTAACCCATTTGTCATATACACGATTTCCTTATGTATATAATTTTTGTCCTTCTTGGCGAGTAGTTAATTGGAAGTTGTTTGTAATTGGCCAGAAGTAGTTGTACAGTGTGCGTCTCGTCATATTCTGAGTGTCAGACGTATTTGAATGCTGATATTGTGATATAATGAAGAGTATTAAATGCTCTATGTCAAAGGTAAAGTGCTTGTAACAAGTTATTTCACTGTACATATTTTAAACCAAAAACCTGAATATCCTCCTGCAACCAGAAATATGCCTCTATCTGTTGAGTCAACAAAGTCGTCGAAACACAGCGAATAAAGACAGTAAGTTAAGTTATGAGAACAAGTATTTATTGTCAGTGCCGCAAAATACCAAGAAAAAAAAATTCTTCAATATTTCTTATAGAATTAAGTACTGGATATGAGTGTAGATGTCTGAATGTCTGAAACTGCGGTCTGGTTTTTGGTGGTAAATAACGTCTCGCTCCCTGGCAAGGTAACAGAAAAATAACGTATTTGATTATCTTAATGCAGTCAAACATCTGTTAGGGCAATCACATGTCGTAACTTGAGCGGTCACGGTTGCGACTTGGACTTCTGTTTTCCCCGCCTCGACGTCTCCTGGGCGCCTTCCGAGCCTGCACTGGCGGGGCATTACCGTGAACTGCGATCGCAGTCTGCTGCAGTCCTCCAGACCGCTTCGCTCAGCAGGGCGGCCAGTACTCAGAGAACGACCGTGCAGCAAGCACAGAAGTTTTTCGCTGCGCTCACTTATTTTATCACGCTACATGTCAACAAACAGTTTCCTGAGGGCGAGCTTGTTTACCTAGTACGTTTCGCCGTGGACATGGAAGAGGTATGAACACAGTAAGATGTCTTGGAGGTGGAACAACAGAGTTTCTAAAAAGTTTGTACACCAGAAGTAGATCCTAGTACGAGCAAGTCCTTCTGTTGCAGTTGCTGTATGCCCTCACAAGTTCTTCCCCTTTTACTTGTGAAGGAAATTCCCTTCCTCGGGTGCACAATAACGCAGAGCGAACGTAGCAAGGATGACACGCACTGGCGAGACAAGATATTACGAGCATATGGTGAACAGCGTGTTGGTTCACCATTTGAAAGCAATACGACAGCGGTTTTTTCCGTAAATTGCGGATCGGTGGTTGCGGGCGCGAAGCTCGTGCCCGACAGCGTCCCAGACGTGTTCAGTTGTGTTGCGATAAGGCTAACTGGGTAGCCAAGACACCAACGTGAGTTCACTATTATGTTCCTCGAACCTCAGTAGCACGATTGTGATCCGGGGACGTGGACAGTTACCCTACTGGAAGATGCTGGAAAGATAAGCTCACTGGAAAAAAACATTAGTCATCCCAGTGCGCAATCATCGATGAATCGTTAAGGCCTTAACAGATGGAGCAGCGATCGAGTCATGTGCTGAACAGCATGCGAACTGTCTCTGCGTGAGCATAAGGAGTAGCGATCAATAAGACATTTATGTTGCAAGTGGACATTGTACGTAAACGTGGGTAAAAGTAAGGAGGTGACAGACTGATGAAACGAGACAGTAGTGTTTGGCTGTGACCACGGTCACATGGCGTGTGGAGTTGCTGGATTTGTCGGTGTTTCGCAGGGGACTGGTCAAAGCGTCTACAAGCAGTGGTGTAACACACATGACCACGAAACACGACGTCAGAATTGATGTCGGAAAAATATGTTGACTGAAAGTTGTAAGTAGCGTGAATAAAAGGACGCTATGTGCAAGAAGCATGAAGCGCCCTTTGAATGTATCCTGATAGCTAAAAGAGCCACGCGCACTTTGAATAAGAAAATGCTATTTGACACTGAAATCAATATAAAGGTAGGGTCGCCACCAACTCTAGCCACACGACAAAGAAGAGGTAGCACTGAGTCGGAAAATTACTTAATTTATTAATAAGAAAAACTCACAAAAGAACATTCATTGTAAAGTCATTGATAAAGAATGGGATGTAGTTATTAATATGATCCAGGCATTCTTCCCGTGAATCAAATATTGAGTAAAGTAAAGAGGGCGTGAACACCACGCGTAAGTGCAGCCTGCAGCAAGATTCGTGAAAACACGATCTATTCCAGAGCATTTATTTCAGATAAAAAAAGGGACACTAATCACTACACCTGTGCACATGGAAACGCTATAGGTGGGCCAACAAGGAAAACTACAAGGTAAAATGGCGAAGGTAACGGCGACGTAACATCGGTACACAAGATAAGATTGAAGGCACAATTATTTATTCCTTAAAACATTGATGTAGTGCATCTATAGACTGCTGTTGCATGCTAACTATGTACAATTGCTTGTAAAATACTATACGTTTCATAACAGACTCGCGTGCCCACTCGGTCCGCGGAGACAATTTCTATGGACCGTGGCCAAATTTTAATCACATGAGACAAAGAAAATTCACAAATACACAAAAATTACCAAGATCCGGAAAAGATTATAAGCATACACACACAGTTGTAGGCACATAAACATTCACACTGAACCGAGGGCACTTCAACATATGCAACTCCTTTGTGCTGCGTTCCTCTCACGGATCAAAGTCAAGACTGCATTGGGAATCAAACTGAAAGTCTACAAAAGCCTTGCATTCCCTGCTGCAACCCAGCAAGTAAATCTTTATAAGACGAAATTCGAGACCAAAAGCTAAAAGCTCCCCTCTCTATGTGACAACGCGCCACGCGGTCAGTCCGACTCACCCTTCTTCGACTGGAGCACAGCTGTGTACGCTTCCCGTACCGGCGGCAGACTGCCTCCCGCTTCTCCAGCCTCTTCCACGCTCCGCGTGGGCCGGAAAACCCCAGGATGCCATTTCCGCCACCAACCTAACGCAGGTGGATTTCTCACAAGTAGCGGAAACCTCTTTGCCGGCTTGACCACTACGAGAGTTGGCAATGAAAGGTGGCTACAGGACCCTTTCAAAGTGACTGGAGAATCGTTTCACGACTTGTGAGCCAAATCGCTTCGAAACCCGACAGCAATTGCTGCAGGCAGTGAGTGAAGGTCCCTCCCAATCCATTAGCGAAAGAACGTTGCAACGGTGACCGCATGAGTTGAACATTTGCAGTCTGTCAGATCGCAAAGGGCCATTACTCAAAGCAAAATCTGTTGGGCTGGATCAATACGTGACTGGTTTTCTGAACATTCCGTCAACTTATCACATCACGACGGGCCTGCAAATCACCTGTCTTGAATCTCATAGAAAATATGTGGGAGATGTTGGGAAAGCGGGTTAATGCCGACATTAGAGTCCCCGCCGTTTGATGGAATTGTGCCATCAAATCCTCAGCGAGATACGGCATACCTGCACAACCTTGTGGGCTCACTTTCTGACCGAATCCAGGAGATTATCAATTCCAAGGGCTGAAATGCACGGTACTACAAGATGCTTGTAATGATTTCTATAGTGGTGGATAATTTATCAAGCATGAAAGGGTGCAGATGTTCAAAATAATCTTCACAAAGTTCACAGTTGTTGCGATGCATTCAGTTACTACCGTAGGTCCAATGGAATGGCAGATGTATCTCCTCCATAGCAAAACACTGCCTCCGACAGCGTGCACCTATGACAAGTCGCATGTTTCGAGCGGAAGCTCGCTTGATGAAGGCGTATCCGGACGTGGCCATCGAGCTGAAGTAACAAGACACCTGACTCATCGATCCATGGTGTATTCTCTATGATAAGTTCTAACGTACCTACGACAAATAAAGCCTATGTTCGTCTGTGAAAATAGACTCTATAAGCAATGTGAGCTATCAGTAAATGGAATCTAACCTGCATAACACTGTGTGAGTGTTATATGAGTGTTATTTCCACTGTCATTTAAGCCCTCAACAGATCGTTACATGAAAATCTTAAAACTAACATTGGATAAGCTATCTGACTGCGTATTTGTATAAAAATTTACAAGTGATACAGAATCTGGCTTGTGCAACGGAATTTATTGGATTACAATACATGACATGTTGTGGTGTGTGGCCCTAAGTTTTGCACTCACCTCTTTAGATGACTGTCTTTTTCCAAGTAGTTTCCAGCTTATTGTTAGTAAGAATGAATTTAATAATTTGGAGTTTGCTTGGGTCCTGTTAACTACTAAATAACGTGTAAAATGGGATTTCATAAATTAAGTCCATTTAAAAACTTCAGAAATCATCATGACCAAAAATAGTTTGATAAGTATTAATAATGGTGAAATGTCTGCCAATGACCTTGTATCAATAAGGGCTGAGTGCCAGATTAACAAATTATTACAGTTTCAAAGTTACATTGACATTTAATAACCGCAGAATAGTTACGAAATGGATGTGGACAGTAATTATTATTATTTGGAGGATAAGGGGACGCCTTTAACTGACAAGCAAAACATGGGATTACTGCAAACTCGGACTAACAAATGGTTCAAATAGCTCTAAGCACTATGGGACTTAACATCTGAGGTCATCAGCCCCCTAGACTTGGAACAACTGAAACTTAACTAACCTAAGGACATCACACACATCCATGCCCGTGGCAGGATTCGAACCTACGACCGTAGCAACAGCGCGGTTCCGGACTGAAGCGCCTAGAACCGATCGGCCACAGCGGCCGGCACTCGGACTAACAATCACCAGCCTAACGCTGCTTGCTTGCGAATTTTAGAGTGAATTCTATCTTCCACCGTAATTAAGCCATCTAAATCTCTCCTGGCAATATAAATGAAATCAGGCCTTGGCTGTGGAAAGATGTGCCATCACTGACGTGAGGACAGCGTGACACGTCTTCTGTCTCTGAGCTCGCGACCAACACTACAGAAATTTTACTCTCGCGGACAGATCTCGTCTCACAACAATGCTTGGAATCGCGGTGCCATGTTTCGCCCTCAGATTGTTGCTATCAATATCTGAGTGCTTATTTATTTCCATAGAGGATCGTAGAATCTTACACAATGCAAAGAATAGTCTTCAGTTTGCTATACAGTTTTCGATACTCAATGTAATATTTAATCAATGTAATGGAGAGTTCTGACACACTCCGTACACAGTGCACACCGCAGCCGTAATTGACGATGGCGTCGGGTCAACATGGTAGCTTGTAATGGTCATTGCAGCGATCCCACATGTTCAACAACGTGCGGAGAACAGTATGCTTCGAAACTCTCATGCCTTGGCCAGCACTGCACTCTGATAACAGATCTGCCACAGATCACCACCTACCCTACTTTACGCCTGAACCTCCACGTTCCTTGATGAAGTATGGAAGCCGAAAAACTCGTCGTCTACGGGCTGTTTCAGCCATTCTCCGTAGATGCTGGCGACAGTAGTACGCGAACGGCCGACCAGTTTCGCCGTTCCACAGCAATCAGCCTTTTGTCAAAGTCACTTATTCCAGTGGATTTCCGCACTTGCCGCCTTAATCATCGCTAGGATGATTCGCCCATTCGTCTCTGCTCCACGAATTCATTTTCCTTATCGCGTTCCGTTCCTGAAACGCCACCAGGCAGAACTTAATCCCGCGGTGGGCTGTGGTCATAACGTTATGGCGTATCAGCGTAAGAAGCACACTAGCACGGGCGCAGTAAGCGCTCTTCGCCAAAAAGAAGTTGACTAGTGTCAAACATTCGACGAGGAGAAATGTATGGATAAAATACAAAAAGGGTAGGATGGTAGTTTATGTATTAAGACAAGGAATAACTTCCACAACATCGGATGGCTATAATCAATGACGGAGTTCTGAGTGCTGCAGCGTGGGCTTGTACATTAAACAGTGTACTTGCGGAGCATGCTGAAACAGCCTTAGTTCCACTTTCTGCCACCAGCTCAAAATACGAAGCTGTTAGCAGTCAGAATGTGATATAGGTGTAGGAAAAGAGGAGGAACGATCAAACACATTATGACGGTGGTTCTAGCATGTTTATTAGTATACGGTCACAAGCTAAAATGTGAGTTCAGCACTGTCTTCGGACTTAGCAACTTGCTACACCCGTAACACGACCTGGATGCTCGCAGCATACTCTCTGTAATCAGAGAGATATGACGTCGTATGCTATCCTTAAAATCAGGAACCACGATCAACCAAGACTGTCAGCGTTACACAAGCGAAATTACTGCGAACACTCCGAGCTGTCCGAAAGAACAGATAACATCTTCATATATTTAAGGCTAACCGGCCATTGACCTTTTTCTGTGCGGATGCAAACGTATTACCCGAACTCTTACGGGACTCAGTAAGATTGTCTGCCGCGAATAATGAGTGTAATGGGTAGGGGCACTACGAATGTCGTGCGTGGACATTAAGTTGGGAATGTGGGTCTCACGGGGAGCGTGCAAGGGATAAATCCCTGCAGTCGCACTATACTCTGTGCCTTCGATGGCTCAGATGGATAGAGCATCTGCCATGGAAGCAGGAGTTCCCGGTCGTGGCACACATTTTCAGCTGTTCCCGTTGATGTATATCATCGCCTGTCGACAGCGTAGGGTTTTGATTTAATTATCATTTCAAAAGGCAAATCAGTCGCTGACAATTTCATAATAGTATGTGATTATACAATACAGCAGGGGAACTTGATTGTATATTAAAATCGATATCTTACTTTTGTAAAATGTATTTAAAACATATGAGAATTACTCTGTTTTGTTTCAGTGCGTAAGTTACGTGTTCATGGTCAGTTTTCTGAGGTGTCTGTTATGCACAACACACAACCGGTCTAACTCTATACCCACTGAACCTAACACACATGTTTATTTAAAATATTGAAATCTAAATTGCCCGTTATGTCGCCTTCTGAAATATTTACAAATACCCTTGACGCTAGTATTTATTTGTATTCCAGAAAGGAACAACAAATTCAGGAATGTCACCGATTACAGTATTAATAGTCTGACATAGAGCGACTCAAATAGTAATGCGAGTGACGTCATCATTCGGTGATAGTGACCAACGATCTATAAATATGTGTTGTCACGTATTCCACTGATGCATTACCAAAACTCTCAAAGAAACTACAAGGATCATGTCAGGGGAGTAGAGGTGTTTTAGGAGCATGTAAATAGTTAACAAAGGACGTTGCCTTTATGATTAATACCATGGGCTGCTGCAAAGGAGCTAAACATTGAATAATGGACGCTGTTGACGGTGTGTTGGTGGATAAACTCCTCACAGCTTCGTCAATGTTAGCACCTTTCGATGCAAAACTCAAAATTTTATTACTTTGTGGAATGAAATGCTAAAAACCGTTCGCTTTCTCAGCTCATTGTCGGATGGGGTATATAGACAGCACACAGCGTGCAGAAAACATGTTACATTTAAAGTGCAGTTATTAACGGACGACGCTCTTGTATTATTAGATAAGAGTCGAAAAGTAAAGGGTAAAAAATTTATGAAATGAATCATGATAGTAACTGTTTCCTTTGTGGTGATATTCACATTTTCATGGCCGGCGTCTGTGTCTTCTGGGTTTAGAATCATTATAATAATGTGTAGCGATAACATTCCTGTTGCCTCATTGTCATTTCCCATGGCTGAGAGAAAAAATTTGTGAATCATCTGTTTGAAGTTTAGTGGGAATTTCTTTATGAATACGATGGTATTTCAAGTGTTCGTATGTTCTTTTTCTGTGGAGCACATACGGAAAATTGTGCGAATGTCGTAATCAAGCCGCATAGTGTGACGGACCGTCATCTTCAAGCTAGTAATAGATTTCTGCCTGCTACACTTACATGTAAATCCATTTACGAATCTTCCTATCTTGCCTTCGATCGTCAATGTTCGTAATTCTTTGAGATAATCATTGTAGAATATCTTTGCAAATGTATGATTTTTTATCTTGATTACATGTTTTTCCGGTTGTGTCAAAGACTGGCTATGAGTTTTGTCCCTCATATACTTGATACACTAGATGTAAACCGGTATGGCATATTATGCAGTTTCATGGGGGTTTCTATTTTTAATGCTGTTTTGTAATATTATACTAATTGTGGCGCTCGTCATATTGAATTAATCTATTTTATCTGTATACCTATTAAGTAAAGGTCTTAAATTTTGGTTCTCAAGTATTTAAAAAAATTGTGAAATTTCTCAAGAGCTATACTATTTTCAGAAACTTCAATCTAGTGGACTCATTTCCATTTCAAATCATTTGTGTTGTTCTTTAATTACGATGTGACGTTGGAATGTTATACCCTTGCGTATTGTAAACTAATCGTCTGAACGGATGGTTTTTGATATCATTTTTTTGTTTAAGTTAAATCGTCACTTGGTGAAAATATGTATCTATTCGTTGAAATTTTCATTTGTATGCAAATTAGAAAGTTCTGATGATAAATTGGATCCCTTTTGTTAAGGCCAGTTTACTGACTTCCTTAATTTCACCTCACGAAACATGTTGGCATACGACCTCTTGTGAACACTACTAGCCACTGATAATAGGAACAGGAGTGCATCCATTTAACCAGATCTTTAACTTTTGTGTGAATTCTTTCTCTTCCATTCTTTTACAAAGTGTGTCTTTCAACTTCTTCTTCCTCTTTTTCTTCTTCTTCCAAAAGGCTACGCCTTGTCTCTGAAGCCATAGCTTCCTCTCTTCAGCAGTTCTCATCACCTCCACGTATGAACATCCCATCTTTTCATTGATCATTGCTTTTTAAACAGATTATTCTTGGGCTTCCACTCTTTTTCTTCCATATTATCTTTCCTTTGTAAATGTGTTGTAAAAGAATATAATGTCTAATTAAGTATCCAGTATGTTTTGTTTGCATTGGCCTATAACTTTCAGTAGTTCTTTATTCTATCCCATTTCTTATAGAACCACCTCACTCTTTTTTTCTGTCAACCCATCTACTTCTTGTAATTCTCCTCCAGAGCAGCAGCTTCGAGGTGAGCTTTCCCCTTCTTTGCTAACGTCCAGGATTCACGTCCGTATCTCAGGACGCTGCATATGGAGGTCTTTACAAATATTTTCTTATTGTGGTCATGTACTTGTTCAGTAGGAGGTTTTCTTATTCTGGGAGGCGCTCTTGGTCAGTGCTGTTCTTCACTTTGATTTGCTTGAGACATCTATAGTTTTCCCCCACAATGGTAGTGAGATAGTGAAATTCAGTTATTTCCTCGAATTGCTCGCTCCCTACTCACTTTATTCACTTTTCATTGTCGAATGACTTTCCGTCTGTAACAGAAGATAAAAATATGTCTTCGTTTTCATTTCGGTGTTTCTGTCTAGTTTTTTCATTTAGATTATATTACGTACGTAACTCCTTTCTTCCCTTATAACCACATCATTTTTCTGTTACGGTGAACTCAGCTGCGGCATCAAGTTACTGTACTCACTTTGAGTATACGTTGCAGTAATTTATCACAATCAGACAGATTTCTGTTTCTGACTATAGGGAATATTTTGCTATCTGCAGACAGTAGTGTCACGAAGTACCTAATCCGTTGTTTGTATTAAATCCGTACTTGACTAAAATGTTAATGAGTTCTATCAGAATTTCGTCAGCATGTATTGTAAAAATCATAGGGTGATAAATTGCACTATTTTGTTGAGCCCATATTAGTAGCTTCTGTGACATTCTTGTTGTGACAAAATGCACATTTATACAAGGTGTAGAACTTTGCTTCCGCCGTTTTATCCCCAATATTTGAGGCTTTAATGAAATAAATTGGTTACACATGTACCATTAAAAGTATTTTCCCATCTTTCGGGCAGTGTACGAATCTCGAGTCGAAAAAATTGTTCATCTTTTGAAGTGAGCCACGAATCGATCCAACTTATTCATGAGATCGGAAGTGTTCGTCGGCTAGGCCATGCGCCATTGAGCGAAACAGGTGATAGTCAGAGGGAGCAATGGGAGAATACTACGGGTGGGGTAGGACTTCCCATTTTAACGTTTCCAAGTACGTTTTGACCTCTTTTGCGACGTGGGATCGAGCGCTGTCGTGCTGTAAAATCACTTTATCGTGCCTCTCACTGTATTGCAGCCGTTTGTCTTTTAATGCTCTGCTCAAACGCCTTAATTGCGTTCGATAACGTGCACCTGTGATTGTTTCACTTGGTTTTAACACCTCATAGTACACGATGCCGAGCTGGTCCCACCAAATGCAGAGCATGATCTTGAAGCCGTGAATATTCGGTTTGGCCGTCGACGTCGAAGCATGGCCGGGATATCCACATGATTTTTTGCGTTTAGGGTTATCATAATGAACCCATGTTTCGTCCACGGTCACAATGCAGAAATCCCAACTGTTCACAAACACACACACGACGTTCAACGTGTCTTGGTTTCAGCTTACACGGGACCCAAGTTCTTTCTTTCTAAATCATTCCCATAGCCTTGAGACGTTTTGAAATGGCTTGGTGTGTCACTCCCACTAGTCGTGCCTATTCTCCTTGGGTTTGACGCGAGTCTTCACTCAGCAATGTCTCCAATTCTGCATCTTCGAAAACACTATGCCGGTCTACGACGTTCAAATCACCGTTCTTGATGCGTTGAAACCACTCACGACACGTTCTCTCACTAAAAGTGTCCTTACCATACGTACTTGAGAGCATTCGATGAGGCTCAGCCGCTGTTTTCTTGATACTGAAACAAAACAGTAATACCTCCTGCAAAGAACGAGAATTAGGGTCGTAAACTGACATTTTCAATCAAGAATAACTTCATGATGCAGACAAAAATCGACTAATGTTTGAATGAGGTTATGTTGACCGAAGTCCAAGCTAGCTGCCTGACGTCTGCGATCTGTTTCTTTCGACCGCTAGTTACCGTGTCACCACCTATCGGCAAACGGCGGAAGCAAAGTTGTACGTCTTGCACCTTTAATTCGCAGTTCCAGGAACAGTGTTCACGAAGCACCACCCATTGCCTACAGACACCAGTACGATTGTAATTTTTACAGGGATTTTTCTTTCACCAAATAATTCATGCCTTAGAGTTTTATTCCACTCACATACAGGGCTTAAATGTAATGGATTTGAGGCTAACATCAGATCTGATCAAAGGTATTCGAAAACATATTAATGGGCATTAATAAGGAGTGTGTCCACCCTTTGGCTTTATAATGGCTTGAACTCTGCTGGAGACACTTTCAATGCAGTATCTTAATGTCTATGGCCGAATGGCAGCCCATTCTTCACCAAGGATCGGAACGAGAAAAGGTTGTGAGCTAGGAGGCTGTCGTCTGGAGCGATGTCGACGTTCTGACTCATTCTACAGGTGATTCAAAAGGTCAAGGTCGGAAAAGCGAGTAGCTCAGTCATTTTCAGGAATGTTACTGCCCACATTTCTCTCACAGACGCTGTTTTATGACAGGCTGCATTGCTATGCTGACACGAACAGTCATCGTTGCCAAAATATTCCTCTAATCTGCGCAGTACACAATGCAGTACACCCTTCCATCGGACTGCCACAGGGTATTGCGTGATTCATCGGTTCAGGTCACTTCTTTCTAGTGCTTTACTATCCAGTGGTGTCTCTTTTTACATCTTCTCAAGCGTCGCATAAGACTGACTACAGAAGTCTATGGCATAAAAGGAGTTTAAATGAAACAAAAAGTTTACTGTTACCAGTCACTGTTAATTTTTCCCCACGACGCGTTTCGAAGGTTTAAACCTGCATCATCAGGTGGATTTACATTTGTTAATATGACATCCAACCAAAAGGCAGAATACTAGACATCCTTGAAACACTCCAAATATACAAACACCAAACAAAACAACCTGAATCCATGACAAATGACAATCCTTAAATGACAAAAATGACAATATTTACAGTAGTATCATCTCTGTTTTCAGGGACTGCCTACGTCATTAAAAATTGCAAAGCATACACACACACACACACACACACACACACACACACACACAAACACACAAATTTAAATATTTAGTTATGTTACCGCAACAGCTCCCGAGTATACAAGAGACTGATCTCATTTACAGATATGTCATTACATCAACAGCTTGTACCCCTTGTCAGCTTGAAACTACGAGGGGCGTTCAGAAAGTAAGCTCCGATCGGTCGCGAAATGGAAACGACTATGAAAATCCGATAAAGCTTTGCACAGATGTGTTGGGTAGTGTCTCTAGTATAACCCCAGTTAGCATCACGTCGCTCTTCTCATTTCTGAGCTCACAGTGAGTGCGTAAAGATGTCTAGAAAATAGTGTCTGCCGCCAAGTACGAGGGCCTGGTGAGAAATTTCGCCTGAAGCTATGCAGCTAACATTACATAACTGTCGTGCTGTTTCTTCTTCAAGACAATTCTCAGCCGCATTCTGCAGGGGCAATGAAGATGCTCCTGCATCGTTTTCAAATGGAAATGTGAGATTACCCACAATACAGTCCGCAATTGTCTCCCCCTGAGTTTCATCTCTGGTCACATGAACCGCTGTCTGTGAAGACAACATTTTGACACAGACAACGAGGTGTAGGCCAGCGTGGAGAATTGGCGGAAAGCACTGGCGGCTGCCTTCTATGATGAGGCTATTGAAAAGTTGGTACAACGCTATGACAAAAGTCTAAGTCAGAACGGCGACTACGTAGAGAAGTAGCTGAAAGGTGTAGCTAATTGTTACAAGTAAAACATTTCTGATGTTCACTGTGGTTTCAATTTGGCAATCAATCGGAGCTTACTTTCTGAACAGGCCTCGTATGTGTACATCAAGTACTGGCACAAACTGCACATCCATCTGCATATATTTAAGCATTAACCAATGTATTACCGCAACCTTTAGGCAGTTATTACATGTAACACATATATAATCTTAAGATCCCTTGCCTTGTAAAGTATGCTCTCATATAATCACTCTTTCCACCCTCTCACTTTCTCTTTCTCTTCCTCCCCCTCTGCCTCCAGCCTTTCATATCTATCTATGAATCCCAACCAAAATTGTTATTCGTGTATAATTTTACCACTGTAGCCAATACGATTCACCTGATTGTATAATTTTTTCTGTTACTGCTTCTACACTGAGAACACAAGAGTCTCTAGCTCCTTTTATAGTGGCTGACCCGCCCATCGTGAGATCTAGTGATTAATCTTTCGTTTTTGTCAGGACGATTTTGATCAGATAGTGTAGACTAGCTCTTGTTTTTCTTTTCAGGTTTGTCCATTATTTTCCTGATTTCAATCTTCGTTCATTTCTAGCATCTCACTCATGGTTACTTCTGTATCTGTATTTTGTGGAGCTGAAGCCATTGGCCGTCATCTTATGTTGGCTATTGGTTTTGGGATATAGTAAGTCATGTTTTGTTGGTCATGAAAATCAGCTTCTGTACTCAATGCTCGTAAATGTACTTGGAGTACATCAACAGTTAGCAATCATGAACGTGGGTTTGACTCTCCTAGTTATACAAGCAGGTTATGAAGCAACTGTAACAACACAACGAATGTAGACAAAGTCCCTCGGAAACCATTACACTACTTTCTGGGTGATAGCTGAGACATTTTCTAAAAGGACCGTTCATTTGTATATAGCTTCTTCAGCTCCTCTGCATAGCAGGTCTTCTCCAGTGAACAAGGCAGTATCGAGCTCCTCGTCATACTCAAAGCATTGTCCGCCATGCCGATATTTCAAATGCAACAATAGGTAATAATCGTTCGGCTCGAGATCGGGGCTGTAGATTGGGTGGTCGGAAAATTCCCGAGTGAAATGCTGAATCTCCTGCATGGTATGGGCGACGGCAGGCCGGATCTACACTACTGGCCATTAAAATTGCTACACCACGAAGATGACGTGCTACAGACGTGAAATTTAACCGACAGGAACAAGACGCTATGATATGCAAATGATTAGCTTTTCAGAGCATCACGTTTCCGACTTTGATAAAGGTCGGATTGTAGCCTATCGCGATTGCGATTTATCGTATGGCGACATTGCTGCTCGCGTTGGTCGAGATCCAATGACTGTTAGCAGAATATGGAATCGCTGTGTTCAGGAGGGTAATACGGAACGACGTGCCGGATCCCAACGGTCTCGTATCACTAGCGGTCGAGAAGATAGGCATCTTATCCGCATGGCTGTAACGGATCGTGCAGCCACGTCTCGATCCCTGAGTCAACAGATGGGGACGTTTGCAAGACAACAACCATCTGCACGCACAGTTTGACGACGTTTCAGCAGCATTGACTATCAGCTCGGAGACCGTGGCTGCGGTTATCCTTGAAACTACATCACAGACCGGAGCGCCAGCGATGGTTTACTCAACGACGGACCTGGGTGCACGAATGGCAAAAAGTAATTTTTTCGGATGAATCCATGTTCCGTTTACAGCATCATGATGGTCGCATCCGTGTTTGGCGACATCGCGGTGAACGCGCATTGGAAGCGTGTATTCTTCATCGCCATACTGGCGTATCACCCGGCGTGATGGTATGGGTTGCCATTGGTTACACGTGTCGGTCACCTCTTGTTCGCATTGACGGCACTTTGAACAGCGGACGTTACATTTCAGATGTGTTACGACCCGTGGCTCTACCCTTCATCGATCCCTGCGAAAACCTACATTTCAGCAGGATAATGCACGACCGCATGTTGCAAGTCCTGTACGGGCCTTTCTGGATACAGAAAATGTTCGACTGCTGCCCTGACCAGCACATTCTCCATATCTCTCACCAATTGAAAACGTCTGGTCAATGGTGGCCGAGTAACTGGCTCGTCACAATACGCCAGTCACTACTCTTGATGAACTGTGGTATCATGTTAGAGCTGCATAGGCAGCTGTACCTGTACACGCCATCCAAGCTCTGTTTGACTCAACGCCCAGGCGTATCAAGACCGTTATTACGGTCAGAGGCGGTTGTTCTGGGTACTGGTCTCTCTGGATCTGTGCACCCAAATTGCGTGAAAATGTTATCACATGTCAGTTCTAGTATAATATATTTGTCCAATGAATACCCGTTGATCATCTGCATTTCTTCTTGGTGTAGCAATTTTTATGGCCAGTAGTGTATGAATATGAAGTGGGCCGGGTGAAGGCCAGAAAGGAATCATTTGCCTGGGGTGTCAGAATATAGGGGGTGGCAAATTTTGGGTGGAATTTTATTTTTAGATTCAGTATAAATGTTTGTTTCTGCTAAATTTTAATAAAAGTAATGTAGAACATGGGCAATCAGAAAACGATACCATTCAATAAAACTTAAGTTCTTCAAGTCAACAGGCAAAGGGAATCAAACATGATGCGTGCACAGCCTATCGCGTTCCGTCACGTGACATTCCATTGTTCGCTCATTCTTTGTTTAGTAGGAGCACACGCAAGCGACGCATCTGTCGAAGCTCAAACTTTTTTGGATCCATCCGTCGTTTATATATATTATTTGTGGCTTCAGATGGGAAATCTTACAAAAATATGTACCCATAAAATTGCGCGAGTAGGTGGTCTGCAAGAACAGAGGCTTTAGTTTACAGGCATTTTGGTGAAGTTATAAAGGCCGTGGAAGAAGCTGAATCTTATTACTTGTCAACACCAGAAACAAAAACTTAGAAAAAATTTATTTTGAAAACATGAGAACTCAAATTCATTACTTCAATTTCTATATTGTATGCAGCATAGAAAATAGAGCGTATCAATCACTTTCTGCAAAGATAAGATCTTACGATTGATAGAGATGCATGAAATACCCGAGGCACTTTGAGCTTTCTTAAACCTTCTAGACACTCCTGTACCTCCGAAGTTATTTCTGAGGCCAGAGAGTTAGCATAATGAGATATCAGTGGAATTCTCAGACAAAAATTGTTAGAAGAAAGAAAAAAAATGGGCAGTGAACTTTGTGAGGATGAAGTACCCAACATTCACAGCAAGATTTGATAATTATATCACTGTTAGAAATAGCTGACAGAGTGATAATTGAGCTGAGTACCAGATTTAAGGCAGTGGAAAAAGGTGGTGCAAAGTTTTGTTTTTTGTGTGGTTTCCAAATTTAAGAAATAGAAATGTAGGACAAAGCAGCAGAAGTGACAGATAGACTTTATCTATGTAGAAGATCTTAACAAGGAAGAATTTAGAGATAGAGAGAGAGAGGTCTGCAAGATGACACTGCGTGATCCATATTAAGTTTAATTTACAAAAATATATTGATAGAGGAGTGTCCCAAACTTACTATAGTCTTAAAAATATTCCTTACCGTCCCAGTTGCTTCTGCAGAAAGGTGTTTAAGCAAGTTGAAACTAAAAATTATTGGAGGCGCACGACTGCTCAACAAAGATTACCAAATCTGAGTAAAACCTCTATAGAGCACCAACGAGCTACTTCCATAAACTCCGATGAAATCATTAACATTTTTTCTGCAAAAAAGCTCTGAAAGTGAAATTTTAAAATTAGTATTTGTACAGTGAGTAATCGCGTTTTTCGTATTTTTTTATTGTTTTGTTTGTTTTATTTCGATTTGGACCTTAGCTCAGCCAGTAAAATGATTTAATCTTATGAGATGGTGATATTTATTTCGAATTATATTACCTCAATTATCGTTATAAAAGTATTGACTTCTATTTGGCGGGAGGGGGGCGAGGGAGGTGAAGAGAGAAGGAGGGGGCGGCAAATTAAAGCTTGCCTCTTGGCAAAAGTCCGTTCTGTCCCCACAGGCGAAGGTATTTGGACGAGCAATGTCCCGTAGAGGCAGTATCCCAGACGACATTTTCCCGAGTGCCAGGACTTGGGTGGCACTCTTGTGCATCGTGACCGTTTGTCAGTATACGTCAGGTATAACTGTTGACCAGAGTACCACGAAATCATGCAGGAGGTTGCCCTTTTCGCCCTACAAACTATTAGTCATCATTTTTGGACTTGAGTTAGGAGACTGCTTGAATTTCTTTCGGTTTGAGCGAACCGGACGGTAGCGATGCATTAATTATTGTTTTGGTCTCGCGTTTGCATGTGGTGTAGTTGTCTTCGTCGCCTGTAACAAAGTGGGAAACCAGTTCATCCCAGTGTTAGTGATATTGATCGAAAATAGTTTGCACACTTGCCAGTTTTGTGTACCAACCTTGCGCACAGATGGCGATATCCGAGCTTCTCCGTGACAAACGACTGTTTTTCCATCAGGAAGAAATTCATCAGCCAGAACACCAGTTACCGATATTATCGATCGGAAAGCTGTCTTTTGGTGCAGTATCTGCACAATTTCATCGGTCTGGATGCCTGGCTCGCTACCTCGCTTTCATCATGCATGTTTGTACGGTCGCTTTTCGGTTCTTAACATCGTCTTGGCAGCATTCCTTCATTCACTGCTGTAGGTCCGTAAAATAGCACAAATCCTGATGAATTTGTGCTGCTGTTGATCCTTCTGCACATAAAAGTTGGATTACAGCATACGTTTCACAACTTACGGTAGTCACTGTTTTCGTTCACTTTCATCCGCCCTCAGACAACTACAGAATCAAAACGGTGAATTCTGTTGTTTCACGAACAATGAATAGATGCCGCTGCGTTCGTGAAAATTTGTGCTTAACTTCCAATATTTAAATATAAGCAAATGGTCCTTACTTGTTCGAAGAAGCCTTGTAAACTGTATCAGTTTAACATATACGTTACTATCGTCTGTCCACCACTAGCTCAGAGCTTCACGCGCTGGGGATCAGGTGCCTCCAATATTGTCTTTTCCAGCGGTCCACACGGTTGCGAATTTGGTTACACAATAATTGTATGTAAAGTCTGCATGTTATGTAGAACACCGTTTTCTTAGTGACCCAAACATGTTTCAGTGGCTCTTTGCCATCGTTAGTAAGTTTTCTTTATCCAAACCTGTGAAATGTGAACATATCTTAAGTGATAACTAATCTACGAAAATTATGCCTTTTCGACTAAGATTCAGTTTCTACATCTGCATCTTTCATCTATATCGACCTCTACATCTATATATATACTCTCAGAAGTGGCGCAGGGTACTTTGTCTACCACTTCCTCTTCCTGTCGGGAATATCGAGCAGGAAAAAAGATTGTTGGTGAGACTGTGATCTCGAATTCCTCTACATTTACCTCGATGGTCTTCTCGCAATCATTGGCTTTAGGACCAAGAGTGGGAACATTTCCGAAGTGGCTAAGTCTCTAAGCTGTTCGCGTGCCGCCGTGTTTAACCTAAACCTTGTGTGGCAAAATGGCACTATCCAAAACCTGCGTCCATGGATCTATGGTGCACCACGAGCTATTGATAACAGGGATGATCGACTACTGAGGAGATACGGGAGAATACACATGTAACTGTTGAGCAACTGACCGCCTGGATGAACCAAGACTGTCCCTTCAATGACTGTCAGCAAAGTTTCCTGCATACGGGCTTCCGCAGCATACGCCTGATTCGTGCAGCCATGCTGACTGCGGTGCATAGGCGACGAAGGCTGGAATTTGCAAGTCATAACCGCAAGAAGACGTCCTGTGAGTGGCGAGAGGTGGCCTTTTCAGATGAATTAGATTTTGTGCTCCATTAGAGAAGTAACCATTGGCGTGAATGGAACCGCGCGACCGCTACGGTCGCAGGTTCGAATCCTGCCTCGGGCATGGATGTGTGTGATGTCCTTAGGTTAGTTAGGTTTAAGTAGTTCTAAGTTCTAGGGGACTGATGACCTTAGAAGTTAAGTCCCATAGTGCTCAGAGCCATTTTGAATTGGCCTGAAAGGCGTGGAGGTACGTAAACAAACACCCTACAACAATCGTCGGAAGGTTCCAGGCCGGAGGAGGGAGCGTTGCGCTCTGGGGACTGATTCTGGGCATTTCCTGGGTGATATCGTTGTTCTGGAAGCCACACTGGATTACGACCAGTCTGCATCTATCTTAAACGACCATGTCCATCTCTAAGTGAAATTTAGTTTTTCTCGGCACCATGGCATCTACCAGCAGGAGCACACAACGTACCACACTGCTCGCAGTGTACCTACCTGGTTCGAAGAGCGCCAGGATACGTTTACCGTACTCCTCTGGCCAAATTTACCGGATTTAAACTCAATCGATCGGGTTGTTCGCGTCGTAGATCCACAACCGAAAAACCTAGCCTAGCTGGCCACGGCTCTGGAATCAGCATGGACCACGTCCCTCTTGGTTCCTTCCAAAACCACATTAACTCTCTGCCTGCACCTCTCGTAACAGTACGCGCTGTTAAAAGTGGTTATTCAGGTTTTTGATAAGTGGTCAAACTAATGTGACTGGACAGTGTAGTTCTGTACGCATTCTCCTAAATACAGGGTGTTTCAGAAAGAACAAACGTATTACAAAGTATTATTTTGTACAAACTATCGATCGCTGTTCCTCGGCTCGGCTACTGCGGAAACGAACACATACTCTAGTTTGTATTAATAGCCGCTAGATATCAGTTGTCTTCTGTTTTGCTTGGCAACTGTCATGTGTTTAAAATGGCTACTCTGCAGCGGAAATAATTTTGTGCTCTCGAGCTTGCCATTTGCAATTCCGTGATAACGTTTCAGGTTGAGGTACCAAATTGATCCTCCGAATGCGTCGAACATTCGCAGATGGTATCGACAGTTCCAAGATACACGATGTGTATGTAAAGGAAAGAGTTCTGGCCGCCCTAGTGTTCCTGAAGAAAATGTTGAACGAATTCAAATTACTTTCCAACGTAGTGCTTCGAAATCAACTCGTCGTGCCAGTCGGGAGTTACAACTGCCTGCAGTAACAATTTAGCGTGTTGAGACGTCGGTTGGTTATGAAGTCGTGCAAGTTACAGCTGTTACAAGCCCTGAGTCCTGATGACAAACGAAAACGTGTGGCATTTTGTTACGAGGTTCTTGACGCTATTGACAATGATAACACTTTCGCACAACGCATCGTGTTCAATGATGAAGCGACTTTCCGTGTTAGAGGTCAGGTAAACAGACAGAATGTTCGAATTTGGGGCCTACAGAACCCACAGGCAGCTGTTGAACATGTACGAGATTCGCCCCAAGTCAATGTGTTTTGTGCGGTATCCCGATCATCTGTTTACAGCCCATTGTTCTTTGATGGAAACACGGTTAACGGTCAGTAGTATCTCGCTACGTTACAAAACTGGTTGTTTCCGAGGCTGCACGAAGACAACTTCATTTTTTTGTAGTAACCACAACCAACAGCGGGAATGCCTTGGGCTGCGGATCGGAGCCGCCAGGCGGGGAAGCCGCCGGCGGTGGAGCACGCACCACTGGGTAAACACAGGACGAGTCGGACGACAGACCAACGACAACTGACAACAACCGACCACGACCGAGTATGAGCGACACAACAAGGAAGAGATAAACAACGGAGGCTTGTGGAAACCACAACACCAAACACCAAACGTAAATCCATTCGGAACCAGAGCCAGGCAAATGTCAACAACGAGCAACGACCAGAACGCAGTACCGCCGAGATAGAAACGAAATCCAGAACGAGTACCAGACTGGCTAGACTAGGTTTTTTCTTTTTTTTCTTTATTGTAATTTTAAGTCCCTCATACAAGGCGGGCTGTCAGCAGCATATTACGCCGCTCTTCAGTCTTAAGGGGTACAATAATATGACATATAGGTGACACAAACAATACAATAAAAACGGCGGGCAAAAAATGTAGATACAAAAACAATAAACATGAAGCCGTTCACGCTGGAAAAAAAAACAAAAACGCTAACACTTGTTGACACGGAGCACAGAATACGGACGACTGCGACGGCACACGTGAACAGTGGAGGCGTGACGACGAAAGAACACTAACCGCAGACGAAGGCAACCACAAGAGACACTGATGGCGATGATCTCCGGCGCGCGAATGTTCACTGAGCATGTGGGAGTCCGGGGACCTGCCAAGAGAGGAGGAGAGGGGGGGTGGGAGAGGGAGAGGGTAGAGCAGATGCCATGGGCAGGGGTGAGAGGGGGAAGGGAGGAGGGGAAGCCCGGGGGAAGAGGAAACGAGGGAGGGTACGGGGGAAAAGGAAAGGAAAGGACACAGGAAGTGTGGGGGAGGATCAAAGAGATAGGAGGGGCAGATGGAGGGGAGGAGGACATCATCAGGGAGGGGGAGCGGGCGGAAGCCACCTTGGGAGAGAGGGTGAAGAGGGTGGAGAGATGGAGACCGGGTGGGACATGGGAATACGGGCGTGGCAGCGGGCGGGGGTGGGAGAGGATGGGTGAGACAAGCAGATGAGGAGGATCGAGTTTGCGGGAGGTGTACAGGATCCATATCCTTTCAAGGAAGAGGAGGAGGTGGGGGAAGGGGATGAGATCGTACAGGATCCGCGTGGGGGAGGGGAGACGGATGCGATAGGTGAGGCGGAGAGCATGGCGTTCAAGGATTTGGAGGGATTTATAAAAGATAGGGGAGGCGGAGATCCAGGCTGGATGGGCGTAGCAAAGGATAGGGCGGATGAGGGATTTATAAGTTTGGAGGATGGTGGAAGGGTCAAGACCCCACGTACGGCCGGAAAGGAGCTTGAGGAGACGGAGTCGGGAGCGTGCCTTGGCTTGGATTGTCCGGAGATGGGGAGTCCAGGAGAGGCGACGGTCGAGGGTGACGCCAAAGTACTTAAGGGTGGGAGTGAGGGCGATAGGACGGCCACAGATGGTGGGATAGAAATCAAGGAGGCGGAAGGAAGGGGTGGTTTTGCCTACAATGATCGCAGGGTTTTGGAGGGATTGACCTTGAGCAACCACTGGTTGCACCAAGCGGTGAACCGGTCAAGATGGGATTTGAGAAGGTGTTGGGAGCGCTGCAGGGTGGGGGCAAGGGCAAGGAAGGCGGTGTCCACTGGAGGAGGTGGACGGGGGGTGACGGCGGCGGCATGTCCGCCGTATACAAAAGGTACAGATGGGGGGAGAGGACGGAGCCTTGGGGCACACCGGCGGAGGGGAAAAAGGTGTAGGAGTCGGTGCTATGGATGGTGACGTAGGAAGGATGGTGGGAGAGAAAGGAGCCGATCAGATGGACGTAGTTAAAGGGAAGGGCGAAGGTTTGGAGCTTGAAGAGGAGACCGGAATGCCATACGTGGTCATAAGTTCGTTCGAGGTCCAGGGAGAGGAAGATTGCGGAGCGACGGGAATTAAGCTGGTCGGAAAGGAGATGAGTGAGGTGAAGGAGAAGATCATCAGAAGAGAAGGACAGTCGAAAGCCACACTGGGTAATGGTAAGGAGGCGGTGCTGGCGGAGATGCTGGTGGATGCGGCGGGTGAGGATAGATTCCAGGACCTTGCTGAAGACCGAGGTAAGGCTGATGGGATGGTAGGAGGAGACGGCGGACGGCGGTTTGCCAGGTTTAAGGAACATCAGGATACGGGAGGTTTTCCACAGGTCGGGGTAGTAAGCAGTGGACAGGACTACATAGTAGAGCCTGGCCAGGATGGAGAGGAAAGAGACAGGAGCTTCACGAAGGTGACGGTAGGTGACACGATGATGACCAGGAGCGGTGTTGCGTTTTGTGCGGAGTGTAGCAATGAGATCCTGTGTAGTGATAGGGGCATTGAGTTCTGTGTGTGCAATGTTGCCCAAGTACTGGAAACCAGGAGCGAGGGGAGGGACAGAGGTGTCAGTTCGATTGTGGACATCCGGGAAGAGGGAGTAATCGAACTGGGGATCATCGGGGATGGAAAAGACATTGGAGAGGTAAGAGGGAAAGTGATGGGCCTTACTAAGGGAGTCAGGGAAGGGGTGATCATCATGGAGAAGAAGATAGTATGGGGAGGGTTTAGTTCCGGTAAGGCGACGGAAGGCTGACCAGAACTTGGACAAGTTGATAGGTAGCGTAGCATTTAAACGGGTGCATGTCTGTCGCCAGTCCCGGCGTTTCTTAGCCGCGAGCAAATTACGAATGTGTCGCTGGAGTTGCCGGTGGCGTCGTAGTGTGTCCGGGTTGCGCGTGCGGAGGAAGGCACGGTAGAGACGGCGGGATTCAAGGAGGAGGAGGACGGCCTGTGGGGGTGGACAGCGACAGTAGGGACGTGGGCCTCCACGGCTTCAGACAAGGTCTGCTGGAGAAAGGAGGCGGCATGGGTTACATCGTCAGGGTGGTGGTAGGTGAAGGGCTGGCGATCGACCTGGGCAGAAAGGGCATCCCGGTAGGCATTCCAGTTGGCACGAGAATGGTCATGGATGTACTTAGGGGGAGGGTCATTACGAGGGTCAGGGCGGGGGCGACGACCGTCTGAAACGGTAAGGAGGACAGGGAGATGGTCGCTACCAATAGGCTCCAGGACATCCACCGTTATGCGGCCAAGGAGGTTGGGGGAGGAAAGGATAACATCGGGAGTGGAGTTGGATTCGGGACGGGTGTGCTGGGGGATGGGGATGAGGTCACCTTGAAGGGAGGAGAGGAACCGATGCCACCGCCGTAACTGGGCGGCGGAACGACTATGGATGTTGAGGTCGGCGGCGATCACGTAGGAGGAGAAGGTACGGTCATTGTGGGAGAGGAAGTCGAAGGGAATAGGGGCGTTAGGGCGGACATAGATGGTGGAGCAGGTAACGGTAAGGCCGGAGAAGAAGAGACTAAGGATCAGGTGTTCGGTGGGGTCGGGAAGGAGAGGTTGGAGCTGAACGGGGATCTGGCGGTGGTGACCAATGGCAACTCCGCCACGCGCAATCGGGAGTGGATTATCGGAGCAGTGGAGGAGGTAGGGCGAAGTGTGGACGGTGTGGTGGGGTTGGAGGAAGGTTTCATTGAGGAGGAAGGCATCCACGCGGTGGGTGGCAAGGGTGTGCAGGAAGAGGTTCTTGTTGGTGGGAAGGGAGCAGATGTTGAAAAGGATACGGTGCTGTCGCGCCATGACAGGGATTTAAACGAGGGTGTCAAGACGGGAGAAGGTGAAATGGGCCTGGTTGTTGGAGTAGGTGGCGTACATTTTGAGTTGAAAAACGGAACGGATGGCGAGGGAGATCTGTGGGTGGGTGTGTGGGCGCTGAAAAGGATGGACATTCTGAAGGACGATGGTGAGGAATCTGATGATGTCCTCAGCAGTAGGGGGTGGGCGAATGGAATTGCCGGGAGGGGTGGGGGCGTCCAGGAGTGGTAGGAGGGGGTCGGGCCTTACATTTCTGGGAGTAGGTAGGATGCGGGAGGTTACAAGTATTACAGGAGGGGGGGGACTGGAGATTGGGACACTGCCGTAAAAAGTGGGCTTGCCTACAGTGCGGGCAAGTGGGGGCCTCGCGGCACTCAGATGTCGGGTGTGCATTATACCGCAAGCACCGCTGGCAGCGGAGAGATTGAGGAGGGGAACGGGAGTGGTCAACTGTATAACATTGGTTAAAAAGGAGGGCACCCTCCTTCAGGAGACAGTCTATGGAGGGGGCGTGCTCGGAAAAGACCCGCATGAGGCGGGTGGGGCCGGCAGCGTTGTGTATGCGACGAACTGCACACACCTCCAGATGGGAATGTGCCTGAAGCTCCGCCAACACCTCCTCCTCCGTGATCGTTGGACTAAGCCGAGTGATCACAGCGGTGAGGGTCGGCGGGCGACGCGGGGGTTGGGGTTGGCGGGAGAGAGGCGGGGAAGGAGCAGGGGTGAGGGAGGCATTAGGGCCAAAGCGGATGACGGGGATGCGGGAAAGGAGGTCTGTGCGGAGGGTAGGGCTGGGGGAGGAGATGAGCACCGAATCACGGCGACGAGTGAGGAGGGAGATGGGGGCACCAGGAAAATTCTGGCGAAGGAAGTGGGTGAGGTTCCGGGCTTCAAGAAGGGAGGGATCAGGACGGGAGAGGAGGTAGCGGTAGGAGGAGGGTGTAGAGGAGGAGGAGGAAGGGGCAGAGACAGGCAGGGAGACATCCATGGCATCATGGATGGGGGAAGGGGGACGAGGCGGAGCCTTTTCGGGAATAGAGGAGGCAGGGGTGCCACTGGGGCGCTTGACGGCGACGGAGTAGGTGTGGGGGATGGGAGCGACTGGAAGGTGGCGGGGAGTGGCAGGTCCCGGTGCCGGAGGCGGCGCCGGAGATGGCGTCGGTGATGACGAAGGCGTCGGTGAAGACGATGATGATGACGATGACGATGAAGGCGAAGGGGAGAGCGGAGTGTGGGCCGTAGCTCTCCGGGCGACCACCCTAGCGGGGGCCACAGAAACGGAAGGAGTAGAGGGAGGGAGTGGAGGGAAGGGATCTGAGGAGGCACGGGAGGGAGGAACCGGGGATGGGGCGACAAATAGTGAGGGAGATGGGAGAGTGAGGGGTGGGGGGATGGACTGAGGGGGGAGTGATGCGGCACACCACGTAATAGTGGTGGCGGCGGCGGAGGGGGATGTGTATATGATGGCAGTGGTGGTGGCAGTAGTGGCGGTGGTGGGGGTCGACATTACGAGAAGGGGAAAGCACAGGACAGGACAAAGAAGGCGACGAGAAACACAGAGGAGAAGGGACGGAGAAAACTATGGAGGAGACTGGGGCCGAAGCCCCACTCTGCTGCCGCTGGCGGGCGAGGCGACCTGGCTGGCCGGCCGGTGGGGACGCTAGCGCTGCCGCTGCTGCTGCCGCCGCCGCCGCCGCCGCCGCTGGACGCTGGACGCTGGACGCCGGACGCCGGACGCTGGCTGGGACCGCAGCTGGACACTGGCTGCTGGGAGGAGCCACTGCTGGCTGCTGGCTGCTGGCTGCTGGCTGGGACCGCTGCTGAACGCTGGCTGCTGGCTGGGACCGCTGCTGGCCGCTATGACGTTGGCTGCTGGCTGGAACCGCCTCTGGCTGCTGGCTGCTGGCTGCTGGCTGCTGGCTGCTGGCTGTTGGCTGGCACCTGCAATATACCTAAGGCTTCGATTAGAACCGAAAGGCCAATCGAAGGGCGGTATCCTTCCGGATTACCGCCGGAGATGGCTGGACTAGGGCAGAGCGTGTCCCTATATACCAAACCGGAGGGAGCGGCTATTGGCCGATGCCTGCACGTGGCTTAGCGGTGGCGCCATCGCTGCGCGAGAGCCGCTGCGCGGAGTAGCCGCCGCGGAGGCGGTGCCCTCTATGGTCTGACCACGTCCATTTGTTCTGCCGTGTGTTCGACTTCCGCGGCGGAAGGTACTAGATTTTTCACCAAGACGGGGCACCTCCTCACTGGAGTCGCCAAGTGCATGAGTATCTGAATGGAACTCTACCGAACCGTTGGATTGGTCGTCAAGGAGCTGGCGACTTAGCATGTCTCAGCTGGGCTCCACGATCACCGGATTTGACACTCTCTGGCTTCATCCTTGGAGGGTTTCGTTAAAGAGAACGTTTATGTACCACCACTCCCACAGAACCTGGAAGAGTTGAAGAACCGGATCCGTACTGACGTAACATCAGTGACAAAGGACATGCTTGTCCAAGTATGGGAGGAATTTGAGTATCGATGTGACATTGTTCGTGTCGCTGATGGAGGACATATTGAACATCTGTAATCTGAACCTGAGGTTCGTGTGTAAAGTTTCATATTCGCACGCCTTAAAGTTTAATAAATATATGCATTCGAAATACACTCCTGGAAATTGAAATAAGAACACCGTGAATTCATTGTCCCAGGAAGGGGAAACTTTATTGACACATTCCTGGGGTCAGATACATCACATGATCACACTGACAGAACCACAGGCACATAGACACAGGCAACAGAGCATGCACAATGTCGGCACTAGTACAGTGTATATCCACCTTTCGCAGCAATGCAGGCTGCTATTCTCCCATGGAGACGATCGTAGAGATGCTGGATGTAGTCCTGTGGAACGGCTTGCCATGCCATTTCCACCTGCCGCCTCAGTTGGACCAGCGTTCGTGCTGGACGTGCAGACCGCGTGAGACGACGCTTCATCTAGTCCCAAACATGCTCAATGGGGGACAGATCCGGAGATCTTGCTGGCCAGGGTAGTTGACTTACACCTTCTAGAGCACGTTGGGTGGCACGGGATACATGCGGACGTGCATTGTCCTGTTGGAACAGCACGTTCCCTTGCCGGTCTAGGAATGGTAGAGCGATGGGTTCGATGACGGTTTGGATGTACCGTGCACTATTCAGTGTCCCCTCGACGATCACCAGTGGTGTACGGCCAGTGTAGGAGATCGCTCCCCACACCATGATGCCGGGTGTTGGCCCTGTGTGCCTCGGTCGTATGCAGTCCTGATTGTGGCGCTCACCTGCACGGCGCCAAACACGCATACGACCATCATTGGCACCAAGGCAGAAGCGACTCTCATCGCTGAAGACGACACGTCTCCATTCGTCCCTCCATTCACGCCTGTCGCGACACCACTGGAGGCGGGCTGCACGATGTTGGGGCGTGAGCGGAAGACGGCCTAACGGTGTGCGGGACCGTAGCCCAGCTTCATGGAGACGGTTGCGAATGGTCCTCGCCGATACCCCAGGAGCAACAGTGTCCCTAATTTGCTGGGAAGTGGCGGTGCGGTCCCCTACGGCACTGCGTAGGATCCTACGGTCTTGGCGTGCATCCGTGCGTCGCTGCGGTCCGGTCCCAGGTCGACGGGCACGTGCACCTTCCGCCGACCACTGGCGACAACATCGATGTACTGTGGAGACCTCACGCCCCACGTGTTGAGCAATTCGGCGGTACGTCCACCCGGCCTCCCGCATGCCCACTATACGCCCTCGCTCAAAGTCCGTCAACTGCACATACGGTTCACGTCCACGCTGTCGCGGCATGCTACCAGTGTTAAAGACTGCGATGGAGCTCCGTATGCCACGGCAAACTGGCTGACACTGACGGCGGCGGTGCACAAATGCTGCGCAGCTAGCGCCATTCGACGGCCAACACCGCGGTTCCTGGTGTGTCCGCTGTGCCGTGCGTGTGATCATTGCTTGTACAGCCCTCTCGCAGTGTCCGGAGCAAGTATGGTGGGTCTGACACACCGGTGTCAATGTGTTCTTTTTTCCATTTCCAGGAGTGTACGTACATTCTTTTTGATACACTCTGTATTTTACTGACGTGACTGCTCCAAGTAATGGTCTGCTGTAGTGTAATTAGGCAATAAACGGTGTTACTTTCCATTTATGTGCAACATGCTTGTTTATATTAAGGGACAGCTGCCACTCACTCCACGATGCGTCGATCTTCTTCGGGTCTTTCTCATTTCGTTAGAATTTTCTAGCATTGCGACTGCTCTGTACACAACAGCGTCATCTGCGAAACGACTCATGAAGTTCCCGACGTTATCCCCTTAGTCATCTTTAGACATTGTAAACGGTAATGTTCCTGTAACACTCTCACCGCATGCCCGAAGTCACTTTGATGTCTGCAAATTTCTCCCCATTACGAATGACGTGCTGTTTTCTGTTTCATAGCAGCTCTGTAGTCCAGTTAGAAAGCTGGGATGAAGTTTCGTACGCTCGTGTTTTGTTCATTAGCCAATAGCCCCGAAAGGCATCCAACGTCTTCCGACAGTCAGGGAACACGTCATCGACCTGCTGCTGCTGGTAGCTGCTGCCTTTTGAGTCTTGTAGACGAACATTGCGAGCTGGGTTTAACACTACTGTTGCTTGAAAAATCCATCTTGATTCCAAAAGAGGAGAATCTCCAGAAAGATCATCATACACCAGCATTAAATATGGAAATTCTACAGCAGACGTCAGGGATATTGTTTTTTCTCGATGATCCTCCTTAATGCGCAATAGCCGGCCGGAGTGGCCGAGCGGTTAAAGGCGCTACAGTCTGGAACCGCACGACCGCTACGGTCGCAGGTTCGAATCCTGCCTCGGGCATGGATGTGTGTGATGTCCTTAGGTTAGTTAGGTTTAAGTAGTTCTAAGTTCTATGATTCCATATGACTTCTTGACAAAGTTGCAGAAAAAAGTGAAGAATTTGGCTTGACTCTTAACGTAAGCAAGACTAAGTTCATGGTGATATCTAAAACACACCAACAAGAAAATCTTACAAGCAATAGGGAAAGAGTCGATCAAGTACGTAAATTTAAATATCTCGGAACAATTGTAAATGAGGAGATTGAAAGCTCATACGAAATTAAATCGAGAATAGGACAGGCCAGAAGTATCTTTAATAAGATGAAAAATGCATTCTGTTCGAGAGACATTTGTTTAAACACAAAAATGAGGTTGCTAAGACGCTATGTATTCTCAAAATTATTATACGGAATGGAAGCGTGGACATTGAAAAAGAAGGACATGAACAGTTTAGAAGCTTTTGAACTGTGGGCATATAGAAGAATACTTAGAATTAGTTGGGTGTCGAGGATTACTAATCAAGATGTCCTAAGAAGAATGGGAAAGGAAAAAGAATTAATTAAAACTATTAAAGTAAGGAAGCTACAATATTTAGGCCATGTTATTAGGGGAGTAAATTACAAAATATTGCGAATAATACTAGAAGGGAAAATTTGTGGGAAGAGAACGAGGGGTAGAAGACGGACATCCTGGATTGACAATTTAAAAAATTGGTACAACTGTTCAACGTCAGAACTCCTTAGATCGGCCAAATCAAGATCAGAAATTGCCATGATGACAGCCAACCTTCTTAGAGGAGACGGCACATGAAGAAGAAGAAGTTCTAGGGGACTTATGACCACAGCAGTTGAGTCCCATAGTGCTCAGAGCCATTTGAACCATTTTTTCTTAATGCGCAATACTTATTTTCCACCAACGAATATCAGTCCCCTGTGGAATATTTCCATTGTAATATATACTGCTGCAGTGGTTAGAGCTATTTTTCTTGCTGACCTCGTTGCCGAAGGTGTTTTCTCCGAGCGCGCCGGGGAAAACCACAGCGATGAGAACAAAACCATTGCCGTTCCGCTTGTGCGAATATACCCGGAAAGATCTGCGGTTTCTGTTTATTTCGAGCTCAGTTTCTTTTTGAGAGCATGCCTTCCAGACTCTTAGAAATAACCATAAATATCGTGTGGTTAGATATAATCAGATGCGCAAGGTTGGCAGCAGCTACAGCTATTTTCCTAATATGTGCGGCAGTAATACGGGTGATTTTGAAAATTTATTAATAGTGATATAAACGAAATACAACACGAATTTACAATGCTTAGAGATCACATCTTGCAGGACTGACACTGGAATTCGACTAACTTCCTCCAGATTTTGATCCTTCAGTTCTTGGATGGTGTGTGGTGGGTCACAACGGAAGATCTGAGATTTAAGTTGACTCCAAACGAAGAAATCACAGGCTGAAAGGTCAGGGAGCTTGGAGGCCAGGAAATGTACGTGGGATGAGATAGCAAGGAAAGATGTTCTGCAGCGTGTTAAACGAATGCCATGAGGTACGGTATACGACTCTGTGTTCTGGAATTTCAGTTACGTGAAGATCAGCAAGCTGTCGCACTAGCAAATGGTTCGACAGGTGAACATAACACCCCTGTATTCACAGTAACAGCAGTGCCACAATCAAAAAATAAAAAAAAATAAGGCCATATGATTACAACCGATGATACGCGCACCACACTACCGGTTTCTGACTGTGAAACAGCGTTTCATGAAGCAATTCAGGACTTTCATGTGATGAGTATGTAAGGTTTTTCGTGTTAATAAAGCCTCACATAAAAATTGGCCTCATCGCTCTCGATCAGATGTCGCCCAAGCCTGAGTTATCGTTCTTGAGTTCCGACAATTGTCGGCGAAACTGTAGTCTCTTTGGGACGTCGTAAGCATTCAGTTATTGCACTATCTGAATTTTTTACGGGTGGTATTTCAGTTCCTTGTGTAGTACTGGACGCACACTGCTTTCCGATGTGTGGAAGTTGCAGTGCACCGAGCGGTTCCAGGCGCTTCAGTCTGGAACCGCGCGACCGCTACGGTCGCTGGTTCGAATCCTGCCTCGGACATTGATGTGTGTGATGTCCTTAGGTTAGTTAGGTTTTAGTATTTCTAAGTTCTAGAGGACTGATGACCTCAGATGTTAAGTCCCATAGTGCGCAGAGCCATTTGAACCAATTTTTTTTTTTTTATTATGTCCCATAAATTTTCGCTGGGATTCATGTCTGGCATTCTGGGTGGCCAAACCTGTCTCTCGAACAGTCCAGAAAGTTTTTCAAGCCACTCGCGAATAACTATGGCCTTGTGACATGGCACGTTGCCATTCATAAAAATTCCACCGTTGTTTGGGAACATGACGTCTATGTATGGATTCAAATGGTTTCCAAGTATCAGAATATCCAGAGGACCCAGTGCATTCCATGTAAACACACTATTTCATAGCCACCACCAGTTTGCACAGTGCCTTGTTGACAACTTGCGTCCATGGATTCCTGGAGCCTGTGACACACACGAACCATACCACCACCTCTTACCAACTGAAATCGGGACTCATCTGACCAGGCCACGGTTTCCAGTCGTCTACGATCAGATATGTTCATGAACCCAGACACTGCAGGCGACGTCGTGCTGTTAGCATTGGCACACGCATCGGTCGTCTGCTGCCGTAGCCCATCGACGCTAGATTTCGTCACACTGTCCTAACGGATACGTTCGTCGTGTCTCCCACATTGATTTCTGCGGTTATTTCACGCAGTGTTGCTTGTCTGTTAGCACTGACAACTGTACGCAAACGCCGCTGCTCTCGGTCGTTAAATGAGGGCCGTCGGCTTCTGCGTCGGCCGTGGTGAGAGGTAATGCCTGAAATGTCGTATTCTCGGCACGCTCTTGACACACTGGAACGCGGAATATTGAATTTCGTAGCGATTTCTGAAGTGGAATGTCCCATGCGTCCAGCTCCAAGTACCACTACAAGTTTAAAGTCTGTTAATTCTCGTCGTGTGGTCATAATAACGTTGGAAAACTTTTCATGTGAATCACCTGAGTACAAATGACACCTCCACCAGTACGCCGGCTGCCTGATACTACCACAAGCTGTGTATATATGCATGTCCCAATCCCATGACTTCTGTCACCTCAGTGCACTTTTTTCCAGGTCTTAAGTAATATGTATACCAAATTTGTTTGAAATCCTGCAGGGAATTAGGATGAGTTTCCTAACTGTGCATTTGCCCATGTACGCACATATCAAATATATTTCACTAACATTTAAAGTATTTCACACGCATTTATACACATATTTCAGCTGTACCTCTAGCGAATTTCACCCTGGAGTTTCAGTTTCACGCAACTCAATGACGTCATATCTCCTGAATATGTGTTGAACAATTATATAATTTTGCAGGTGTATGTGTCTACTGTCTGAGAAATGTGTTGTAGATGGAGTTAATAGTAAAGAAGTAATTAATTAAAACGCATGGCTCATGCGGCAGTTTACTGTATGAACACCGAAAACGGAGTAAGCGATAAACCATTTTAATAATTTTGTGGGTCCTGCCAGCGAGAAAAGGTTTCGCAAAGGCTTGAAATTATGTTTAATGTTTGTTGCAAGTTACCAATTAGTGAACCTCATTAGGTCCTCAATATGGTGAAATTAGGGTTGATCTCGAAATTAATCCTGTTATTGAGATTATAACAGGTACAGGAAGAATAAATCTTGATTTTTGAGACTTTATATTTAATGGTCATGAATTTTATGTGTTTGCTATAATTAGTGCTGAAAATCTAATCCTTATGTAATAATAGTGTGATTGTGGTTAATACTACTGTAATTGCTACAGTGTTTGTTATATTGTTTTCTATAAATGATTGTATGATAATTTGTTTTGGTAGGAATTCAAGAAATGGAGGGAATCCCCCGAGGGATAAAAGTGATAAAAATATTATAAATTTAACCTCAGTTTCTATGTTTCTTGTTGAGTACATTTGATTTATGAAGAATACACTTATTTGCTGGAGTAGTAAGACCATGATTATTCTTAGAAGTGAGTAAATGATAAAGTATAGTTCTCAATTGTTTTCTCTAACAGTTAATGGTCTTATTATCCAGCCTAGGTGTCTAATTGATGAGTATCCTAGAAGTTGTCGAAATGACATTTGGTTTAGACCTCCTATTGCTCCAGTAACCGTTCTTAGAATAATAATAGTTCAGATGAGTGTTCTTCATTGAATGCAGTATGGTAGTACTATTATTGGAGCATTTTTTGTCATGTTATTAGTGTTAAGAAATTATTCCAGATTGATGCATCTATAACTTCTGGAAATCAAAAGTGAAATGGTGCGGCTGGAATCTTTAATAATAGTCTAGATCTAATTTTTATTGATGAAATAAATTGTATTTCCCACCACGTTGGATATTTTATTTGAGACTGTAGAACTGAAAATAATAATATTGTCGATGTTATTGCTTGGACATTAAAATATTTGATTGATGATTCATTTATTATTATTATTTCTATTTCTTGTTAAGATTCTAATAAATGAAAATAAGTTGATCTCATTCTAAAATTCTGGATGAATAAAGTATGGGGATTCTCCCGTAGTAGGCTACAGACTAGACTGCTCTTTCACTCCTTTCATAGGCAGGCGTTTCTTACGCCAACAACGATTCTTTCCAGGAAGTAAATGACAATGTGTACGGGGTTCGTTTGAAATCGGTCCAGTGTTTTAGGAGATGTTTGACATAGTTACGTACACAGATATTTATAATGTTTATGAATGTCTTTACCTAAAAGTTCAATTCGATGAAGAAATAAAGTGGAAATTTGAGTAAGAAACATGCATTTAAAGGATCTATACTTTGGTGTAGTCCTCTAGTGACATGTCTGTTTCGTTTGTTTACAGGGTGTCCATAATTGAAGTTCCTGTTCCAAAACGATGCGGAAAGAGAATCACCTCTCTGATTGATATCAGATATGAACACCATAGGGGGAAACGACACAAAAAAAAAAAAAAAAACCAAAACAATTAAATGTGTTCAACAGATGACGCTGATCTTGTCGTTTTGTTTCAAAATCTGTTTGATCAATAGATGGCGCTGTAATTGTCAGAATATGCGCGGCATAGCGCAATGTGGCAGAGGGAGGAAAGCAGTTCAACCGAAATCTGCCGAAGATGTGGCCACAGCACTGCAAGAGAGGTGGAGAAGTCATGTGCAAACCTGCAGTGCGCGGGGAATTACCTGAACGTTGGAGAGGCCTCCGAGCACGGTGCATAAACGACCACACAAAATCACCCACATTCAGGAGTCGCTTCCTGCTGACCTGCGAGCATGACAAACGTTCGATCTCTAATTTCTTGATCACATGGAAGTGGATACCTTCAGCCTTCAAGAAGAATATAATAATTCCGATCCCAAAGAAAGCAAGTGTTGACAAATGTGAAAATTACCGAACTATCGGTTTAATAAGCTACGGCTACAAAATACTGACACGAATTCTTTACAGACGAATGAAAAACTGGTAGAAGCCGACCTTGGGGAATATCAGTTTGGATTCCGTAGAAATGTTGGAACATGTGAGGCAATACTGACCCTAGGACTTATCTTAGAAAATAGACAAAGGAAAGGCAAACCTACGTTTCTAGCATTTGTAGACTTAGAGAAAGCTTTTGACGATGTTGACTGGAATACTCTCCTTCAAATTCTGAAGGTGGCAGGAGTAAAATACAGGGAGCTAAAGGCTATTTACACTTTGTACAGAAACCAGAAGGCAGTTATAAGAGTAGAGGGGCATGAAAGGGAAGCAGTGGTTGGGAAGGGAGTGAGACAGGGTTGTAGCCTCTCCCCGATGTTAATCAATCTGTATATTGAGCAAGCAGTAAAGGAAACAAAAGAAAAATTCGGAGTAGGAATTAAAATCCATGGAGAAGAAATAAAAAATTTGAGGTTCACCGGTGACATTTTAATTCTGTCAGAGACAGTAAAGGACCTGGAAGAGCAACTGAACGGAATGGACAGTGTCTTGAAAGGAGGATTAAATCGGGTGATGCTGCGGGAATTAGATTAGGAAATGAGACGCTCAAAGTAGTAAATGAGTTTTGCTATTTGGGGAGCATAAAACTGATGATGGCCGAAGTAGAGAAGATATAAAATGTATACTGGCAATGGCAAGGAAAGCGTTTCTGAAGAAGAGAAATTTGTTAACATTGAGTATAGACTTAAGTGTCAGGAAGTCGTTTCTGAAAGTATTTGTATGGAGTGTAGGCATGTATGGAACTGAAACGTGGACGATAAATAGTTTAGACAAGAAGAGAGTAGAAGCTTTCGAAATGTGGTGCTACAGAAGAATGCTGAAGATTAGATGGGTAGATCACATAACTAATGAGGAGGCATTGAAAAGAATTGGAGAGAAGAGAAATTTGTGGCACAACTTGACTAGAAGAAGGGATCAGTTGGTAGGGCATATTCTGAGACATCAAGGGATCACCAATTTGGTATTGGAGGGCAGCGTGGAGGGTAAAAATCGTAGAGGGAGACCAAGAGATGAATATACTAAACAGATTTAGAAGGATGTAGGTTGCAGTAGGTACTAGGAGATGAAACGCTTGCACAGGATAGAGTTGCATGTAGAGCTGCATCAAACCAGTCTCTGGACTGAAGAGCACAACAACAACGTGGAAGTGAACAACGAATGTACGTGGAACATTATGTGGACAGATGAACTCCATATCCCTAAGCTTACACACTACTTAACGTAAATTAGGCTAAGGACAAACACACACACCCATGGTCGAGGGAGGACTCGAACCTCCGCCGGGACCAGCCATCCATATCCGTCTTCAAAGACATGTAAATGCGCGGAAGAACAGAATACAGACAACGGGAAATCGGCACACACATTTCATTCTGCAAAGGTAGGTTTGTGATGCGGTTTGACGGCCTCATTCATCGTAGGGCAGTATTTTTTGTGGGGAAATGTGTCCTGCAGGTGGTGTTACGTGTACCGTCACTGGTGAACGCTATGAGAGTGTTTTGTGCCCCAATGTCACTGAAACCATTCAACAGCGTGTATGTGTGTAGGATCATTTTTATGCGAGATAGCGCTCCTCCGCGCATTGCAGAACCAGTGAAGCGGCTGCTACAGAGGCACTTCGGAAATGCTAGAATTATTAGTAGTAATTTACTACAGCCTGGCCTTCCAGATCATCTTATCTTAATCCGTGTGACCTCAAGCTGTGAAGTTACCTGGAAGGCGTTGTGCTCAACGCTCGAATTACGAACGTAGTTGAACTGAAGGCACGCACTGCGCATCGCGTTCTGAACGTGACCGGCGAGACAATTCGATTTGTTGGAAAACATGCTGTTTCTCGATTTCCACTCGTGGTAGAAAACGGTGTTGAGCAAATTGAACATGTCTTGCGCCAGTTCAAATGGTTCAAATGGCTCTGAGCACTATGGGACTCAACGTCTTAGGTCATAAGTCCCCTAGAACTTAGAACTACTTAAACCTAATTAACCTATGGACATCACACACACCCATGCCCGAGGCAGGATTCGAACCTACGACCGTAGCAGTCCCGCGGTTCCGGACTGCAGCGCCAGAACCGCTAGACCACCGCGGCCGGCCTTGCGCCAGTCCCACGACTGTTAGAAACCGATGTCGTTTTGCCTTTTATGCGATATTTGATCACAGACAATTAACATCCGATGTCATGTTGTTTTTCATTCGGTTGTTAGCCTCAGGATAGTTAAAAACCGATTTTTCCCATCCTGTGGGGTACGTCTTTGCCGTGATGTATCGGCTTGCCTAGCTAACAGCGCCACAAATGATGCCTGCCGAACTTGCGCAGTGATGCAAATTGAACAGTACGGATAGTAGTGTATGTGCAACTCAAATCATAGCCGTCGTATTATGATTCGTCGGTGATTTGGGGTATCTGAGCACATTTACGTTAAGACGCTTACAGTTTGTGGTTACCAATACCACCGTATTGGTAAAAATTTCGTTACAGTTTTTTTGTTCCATGACGTTTTACCTTGCGTCAATAATACGCTGTTCAAATTAGACGTCATTCTGAGCAGTGGTTCTCTTTCTACAGCGTTTTGAAACTGGAACTTTAATTCTGGGCACCCAGCACATTTCGTACTGTCAGTCACTGGAAGAGGAACTGGCAGAAGTGACAGTGGAAACTTCATTACGTTATCAGAGAAATCCTCCGCGCTGTGTGGTGCTGGCCGTTACGTCAGCGGGGCTGGCGGAAGTACGCTGAGGTCAGGCGAGCGACTGCTGTGAAGCAGCGCGGGAAGACCGCCTGACTGGGCAGCGTGTAACGCGCTCCATTGGTTCGGCCTTCACACCGGCCCAATTGACACCGACGGTCCCGTCCACTGCCCGACACCAGCCGGATCAAACCGGCTCGTAAGGCCTCCACGATTGTTCTCCAATTCTGCCGGCATCCGTAAGTTCTATAGATCTTATATAATTAAAGTTTACTCGAGACATATCAGTCTGAACTTGTAAGGTGGCTATAATTTCACACCTTGTAAGCACTCACCTACGTACTTTGCAGTGATTTACAACCGGAATTAGATTGTACACCGTATATATGAATATTTAAAGAAGACTGACATTGCTACGTACGCCTTGTAAATAGTTGTTAACGCTTATTGCATGAAAGATGATGGAGTGCCTTTATTACCAAAACGTTGTACGAGGTGCATTCAAGTTCTAAGACCTCCGATTTTTTTTCTCCGGACTGGAAAGAGATAGAAACATGCTCATTGTTTTAAAATGAGACTGCGTTCATTGTCAATACGTCCCAGAGATGGCAGCAGCGTACGGCAGATGGAATTTTACCGCCAGCGGCGAGAATGAGAACTGTTTTAAATACTTAAAATGGCGACGTTTTCCTTACTTGAACAGCGTGCAATCATTCGTTTTCTGAATTTGCCTGGTGTGAAACCAATTGAAATTCATCGACAGTTGAAGGAGACATGTGGTGACGGAGTTATGGATGTGTCGAAAGTGCGTTCGTGGGTGCGACAGTTTAATGAAGGCAGAACATCGTGTGACAACAAACCGAAACAACCTCGGGCTCGCACAAGCCGGTCTGACGACATGATCGAGAAAGTGGAGAGAATTGTTTCGGGGGATCGCCGAATGACTGTTGAACAGATCGCCTCCAGAGTTGGCATTTCTGTGGGTTCTGTGCACACAATCCTGCATGACGACCTGAAAATGCGAAAAGTGTCATCCAGGTGGGTGTCACGAATGCTGACGGACGACCACATGGCTGCCCGTGTGGCATGTTGCCAAGCAATGTTGACGCGCAACGACAGCATGAATGGGACTTTCATTTCGTCGGTTGTGACAATGGATGAGACGTGGATGCCATTTTCCAATCCAGAAACAAAGCGCCAGTTAGCTCAATGGAAGCACACAGATTCACCGCCACCAAAAAAATTTCGGGTAACCGCCAGTGCTGAAAAAATGATGGTGTCCATGTTCTGGGACAGCGAGGGCGTAATCCTTACCCAATGCGTTCCAAAGGGCACTACGGTAACAGATGCATCCTACGAAAATGTTTTGAAGAACAAATTCCTTCCTGCACTGCAACAAAAACGTCCGGGAAGGGCTGCGCATGTGCTGTTTCACCAAGACAACGCACCCGCACATCGAGCTAACGTTACGCAACAGTTTCTTCGTGATAACAACTTTGAAGTGATTCCTCATGCTCCCTACTCACCTGACCTGGCTCCTAGTGGCTTTTGGCTTTTTGCAACAATGGAAGACACTCTCCGTGGCCGCACATTCACCAGCCGTGCTGCTATTGCCTCAGCGATTTTGCAGTGGTCAAAACAGACTCCTAAAGAAGCCTTCGCCGCTGCCATGGAATCATGGCGTCAGCGTTGTGAAAAATGTGTACGTCTGCAGGGCGATTACGTCGAGAAGTAACGTCAGTTTCATCGATTTCGGGTGAGTAGCTAATTAGAAAAAAAATCGGAGGCCTTAAAACTTGAATGCACCTCGTAATGAATGATTGCCTATACTAGTAGAGGTTGGAACGCCATTGGAAATGAAACGGCAGGCGTAACTCAGGCCCTGGGTGGAGAAGCCCACACAGGTGTGTCGGGGCACATGAGCGCTGAAGCACAATAGAGTGGCGGCTGACCGGTATTGTAGCTAGGCCGGAAAGATAACCGGAAACTCTGAAAATCTTGGTCGAAGCAGAGAGGAACAAGGAAGAGTTACTTCGGAAATCACGCAGGTTCGGTTATTTCCGAGGATTTTTACTCTGAGAAGTACCATTGTGTGACTTCCTAACTAACGGGAATAGGTATTTCCTCGCAAACTTTCCGCGCTGGACGACAAAAGACTAAAATATGATTGGTCGGCGTTCGGAAGAATCTGTAGAGAGGTAGAATATCCTGTGGTTTCGAGAATATGATTCGCTTTGTGCACTTGGTCGCTTTTCCTGCTACAGACGGAGATTTTATAGTTACAACGGTTAGGCACTGTACTGTTGCGAACTTATACAATTCTGTACTTCACCTCCGGGTAGTTGAGGACGCAGTGTTCAGTGACTGAGAGCACTTCCTCATCTATACTCATGTAGAGACGTTATCTGAATTCTGTCCTTGTGGCTCGGAGTCACGTTTCTCGATTGTAGAACACAGAGAGGAGAAGACAGTATTAGATCATACTAGTCAGGGGGCCGCCTTCTGTCGTCCTAGTGTTTGAAAGAGTATTTTATTTTGTGGCTGGAGCTCTTCCATCGTCTCAGACGTGTACGAGAACCATCACTCCGACGCAACGGATGCAGTACATACGGTGATATCGCTAACTGCTTCGGCTTATTAGGGCTAGAAACCCAAACAGCTGTGATCACGTAACTTTTATTTCCACTGAGATTGCACACCACTGTAGATCATCATTGAAAGTAGTGTCTTCTAGTATTTGGTACGTAGATGATGTCAGTCATCTCGCGTTATTTATATTAGATTGCGTAATATTGAAAAGGGGCAGATTTGGACAATTGATCACTAATATTAGGTAGAAAGTCATTTGTGTCTCTTTATGTCCATTGGACATTAATATATAAACATTTGTAATATACAGGGTGAGTCGCCTAACATTACCGCTGGATATATTTCATAAACCACATCAAATACTGACGAATCGATTCCACAGACCGAAGGTGAGGAGAGGGGCTAGTGTAATTGGTTAAAACAAACCATAAAAAAATGCACGGAAGTATGTTTTTTAACACAAACCTACGTTTTTTTAAATGGAACCCCGTTAGTTTTGTTAGCACACCTGAACATATAAACAAATACGTAATCAGTGCCGTTTGTTGCACTGTAAAATGTTAATTACATCCGGAGATATTTTAACCTAAAGTTGACGCTTGAGTACTACTCCTCCGCTGTTCGATCGTGTGTATCGGAGAGCACCGAATTACGTAGGGATCCAAAGGGAACGGTGATGGACCTTAGGTACAGAAGAGACTGGAACAGCACATTACGTCCACATGCTAACACCTTTTTATTGGTCTTTTTCACTGACGCACATATACATTACCATGAGGCGTGATGTACACGCACACACGTGGTTTCCGTTTTCAATTACGGAGTGGAATAGTGTGTGTCCCGACATGTCAGGCCAATAGATGTTCAATGTGGTGGCCATCATTTGCTGCACACAATTGCAATCTCTGGCGTAATGAATGTCGTACACGCCGCAGTACATTTGGTGTAATGTCGCCGCAGGCTGCCACAATACGTTGTTTCATATCCTCTGGGGTTGTAGGCACATCACGGTACACATTCTCCTTTAACGTACCCCACAGAAAGAAGTCCAGAGGAGAACGGGCTGGCCAATTTATGCGTTCTCCACGTCCTATGAAACGCCCGTCGAACATTCTGTCAAGGGTCAGCCTAGTGTTAATTGCGGAATGTGCAGGTGCACCATCATGCTGATACCACATACGTCGACGCGTTTCCAGTGGGACACACTCTATTCCACTTCGTAATTGAAAACGGAAACCAAGTGTGTACGTTTACCTCACCCCTCATGGTAATGTACATGTGCGTCAGTGAAAAAGACCAATAAAAAGGTGTTAGCATGTGGACGTAATGTGCTGTTCCAGTCTCTTCTGTACCTAAGGTCCATCACTGTTCCCTTTGGATCCCTACGTAATTCGGTGCTCTCCGATACACACGATCGAACAGCGGAGGAGTGGTACTCAAGCGTCAACTTTAGGTTACAATATCTCCGGATGTAATTAACATTTTACAATGCAACAAACGGCACTGATTACGTATTTGTTTATATGTTCAGGTGTGCTAACAAAACTAACGGGGTTCCATTTAAAAAAACGTAGGTTTGTGTTAAAAAACATACTTCCGTGCATTTTATTATGGTTTGTATTAACCAATTACACTAGCCCCTCTCCTCACGTTCGGTCTGTGGAATCGATTCGTCAGTATTTGATGTGGTTTACGAAATATATCCAGCGGTAACGTTAGGTGACTCACCCTGTATAATGGTGTTTTAATCTACAATAAATGTATAAGCAGAAACACCATTTATGATTTTGTAGTTACTAGTTCCATTAATCATTTATTTATGTTGTATTTTATATGTTAAAGAGCAAGAAAGAGGAGATAATATCATCACTAAGAGATCCTAAGATCTGCTTCAGGGGGTAGTCATTTTCGGGCTCAATATTTCGCGCCCACCTGGAGTAGCAACGGGGAAACTTTTTCTACGATAATGATAGAAGCTGAAGAGACATATTAGTGATATATACACTCCTGGAAATTGAAATAAGAACACCGTGAATTCATTGTCCCAGGAAGGGGAAACTTTATTGACACATTCCTGGGGTCAGATACATCACATGATCACACTGACAGAACCACAGGCACATAGACACAGGCAACAGAGCATGCACAATGTCGGCACTAGTACAGTGTATATCCACCTTTCGCAGCAATGCAGGCTGCTATTCTCCCATGGAGACGATCGTAGAGATGCTGGATGTAGTCCTGTGGAACGGCTTGCCATGCCATTTCCACCTGGTGCCTCAGTTGGACCAGCGTTCGTGCTGGACGTGCAGACCGCGTGAGACGACGCTTCATCCAGTCCCAAACATGCTCAATGGGGGACAGATCCGGAGATCTTGCTGGCTAGGGTAGTTGACGTACACCTTCTAGAGCACGTTGGGTGGCACGGGATACATGCGGACGTGCATTGTCCTGCTGGAACAGCACGTTCCCTTGCCGGTCTAGGAATGGTAGAACGATGGGTTCGATGACGGTTTGGATGTACCGTGCACTATTCAGTGTCCCCTCGACGATCACCAGTGGTGTACGGCCAGTGTAGGAGATCGCTCCCCACACCATGATGCCGGGTGTTGGCCCTGTGTGCCTCGGTCGTATGCAGTCCTGATTGTGGCGCTCACCTGCACGGCGCCAAACACGCATACGACCATCATTGGCACCAAGGCAGAAGCGACTCACATCGCTGAAGACGACACGTCTCCATTCGTCCCTCCATTCACGCCTGTCGCGACACCACTGGAGGCGGGCTGCACGATGTTGGGGCGTGAGCGGAAGACGGCCTAACGGTGTGCGGGACCGTAGCCCAGCTTCATGGAGACGGTTGCGAATGGTCCTCGCCGATACCCCAGGAGCAACAGTGTCCCTAATTTGCTGGGAAGTGGCGGTGCGGTCCCCTACGGCACTGCGTAGGATCCTACGGTCTTGGCGTGCATCCGTGCGTCGCTGCGGTCCGGTCCCAGGTCGACGGGCACGTGCACCTTCCGCCGACCACTGGCGACAACATCGATGTACTGTGGAGACCTCACGCCCCACGTGTTCAGCAATTCGGCGGTGCGTCCACCCGGCCTCCCACATGCCCACTATACGCCCTCGCTCTAAGTCCGTCAACTGCACATACGGTTCACGTCCACGCTGTCGCGGCATGCTACCAGTGTTAAAGACTGCGATGGAGCTCCGTATGCCACGGCAAACTGGCTGACACTGACGGCGGCGGTGCACAAATGCTGCGCAGCTAGCGCCATTCGGGGCCAACACCGCGGTTCCTGGTGTGTCCGCTGTGCCGTGCGTGTGATCATTGCTTGTACAGCCCTCTCGCAGTGTCCGGAGCAAGTATGGTGGGTCTGACACACCGGTGTCAATGTGTTCTTTTTTCCATTTCCATGAGTGTACATTACCTACGCCTGAGGTACAGGCAGGATTTCACCATTATGTACAAAACTGGGGTGCTATTCCAATACCACAGAGCCTCGGCAATACTGACGATTTCAGAACGGGAAAATAGGCTGATGGTGTGAATTGAAGTTTGTGTTTGGGAGGGCATTGGTCTAGAGTAGTCTCTGCAGGTGTGCTGCCCGTAGTGTAATGGCTGACATACCTGTCCAATAAACAACAGACCCAGGTTCGTGTCTTGGCTGCTACACAAATTTTAATTCAATTCTTCAGCTTCTGTCATCCGTGAGTTATGTTTATGTTTAATCCCTTCCTGACGATATTATATTGCTTTGAAGGACACGGCCTATATCCTGTGTATCTGTCGTAACAGAAGAGAACACACTCAGAAGGAGACAGGTTTAGTGTTTGCTGCTCTGATTACGTTCAGAAATGCCATGAGCGCTGGTAGAGAAGTGGAACGTGAAGGGGCAGGCAGTTTCATGCCGACAAAAGATCTTTAGAGCCACAACAACGCTTTGCACATGGCGCGGTGGAATGCTGGCACCAGGCAAAAGTGTCAATCAGCGTGGGGTGGGTGTCCATGGTCCAGTCGACTCTGTGCGCCTAAAAAGTACCAGAGTTGGCCGCAAACTGAGCCAACGAATCTCAGTTCTCACAGATAACTATAGAACAGATAAAATATGCACCGACTATTGCAAAAATAAGAATACACGATTTTTTTGAAAATATCCTGGCAAAGTGGTTACACGCCTGAAGAGTGTATCATAGTCCAGATACGCCCAATTTATAAGAAACGAAACAGACATGAATGTGGGAACTACAGAGGTATAAGCCTTCTGAGTCCATGTTGTAAATTGCTTGCTACAGTTTTAACAAAGCGACTGTCACTAATCGTTGAAACTGCATTACCTGATGCGCAACATGACTTTCGAAAAGGAAGATCGTCCTATGACTGTATTTTCACCGTGACACAACTAATAGAAGGAACACAGTAAATTCAGTTTACTACCTCTTCTTGTCGTCATTGAATACGAAAAGGCGTTTGACAAAGTAAATCGCAACAAACTGTGGTAAATTTTAGAAACTGAGGGATCCCATCCCTTCTTACAAGAGCTGTACAGGGTTTATATATAAATAACAAAATTCAAATAAAAATATCATGGCTGAAATAAACCAAAGAGCTAGACAAGGGTGTCCCCTCTCACCCACTCTTTTTAATACACTCCTGGAAATTGAAATAAGAACACCGTGAATTCATTGTCCCAGGAAGGAGAAACTTTATTGACACATTCCTGGGGTCAGATACATCACATGATCACACTGACAGAACCACAGGCACATAGACACAGGCAACAGAGCATGCACAATGTCGGCACTAGTACAGTGTAGATCCACCTTTCGCAGCAATGCAGGCTGCTATTCTCCCATGGAGACGATCGTACAGATGCTGGATGTAGTCCTGTGGAACGGCTTGCCATGCCATTTCCACCTGGCGCCTCAGTTGGACCAGCGTTCGTGCTGGACGTGCAGACCGCGTGAGACGACGCTTCATCCAGTCCCAAACATGCTCAATGGGGGACAGATCCGGAGATCTTGCTGGCCAGGGTAGTTGACTTACACCTTCTAGAGCACGTTGGGTGGCACGGGATACATGCGGACGTGCATTGTCCTGTTGGAACAGCAAGTTCCCTTGCCGGTCTAGGAATGGTAGAACGATGGGTTCGATGACGGTTTGGATGTACCGTGCACTATTCAGTGTCCCCTCGACGATCACCAGTGGTGTACGGCCAGTGTAGGAGATCGCTCCCCACACCATGATGCCGGGTGTTGGCCCTGTGTGCCTCGGTCGCATGCAGTCCTGATTGTGGCGCTCACCTGCACGGCGCCAAACACGCATACGACCATCATTGGCACCAAGGCAGAAGCGACTCTCATCGCTGAAGACGACACGTCTCCATTCGTCCCTCCATTCACGCCTGTCGCGACACCACTGGAGGCGGGCTGCACGATGTTGGGGCGTGAGCGGAAGACGGCCTAACGGTGTGCGGGACCGTAGCCCAGCTTCATGGAGACGGTTGCGAATGGTCCTCGCCGATACCCCAGGAGCAACAGTGTCCCTAATTTGCTGGGAAGTGGCGGTGCGGTCCCCTACGGCACTGCGTAGGATCCTACGGTCTTGGCGTGCATCCGTGCGTCGCTGCGGTCCGGTCCCAGGTCGACGGGCACGTGTACCTTCCGCCGACCACTGGCGACAACATCGATGTACTGTGGAGACCTCACGCCCCACGTGTTGAGCAATTCGGCGGTACGTCCACCCGGCCTCCCGCATGCCCACTATACGCCCTCGCTCAAAGTCCGTCAACTGCACATACGGTTCACGTCCACGCTGTCGCGGCATGCTACCAGTGTTAAAGACTGCGATGGAGCTCCGTATGCCACGGCAAACTGGCGGACACTGACGGCGGCGGTGCACAAATGCTGCGCAGATAGCGCCATTCGACGGCCAACACCGCGGGTCCTGGTGTGTCCGCTGTGCCGTGCGTGTGATCATTGCTTGTACAGCCCTCTCGCAGTGTCCGGAGCAAGTATGGTGGGTCTGACACACCGGTGTCAATGTGTTCTTTTTTCCATTTCCAGGAGAGTATATACATCGACGATGTAACCAAAACTTGGATGTAGGCAAGATACATTTTGAAATAACGACATAGATGTTAGTACACTACTTTTTGCTGACGACCAAGTAGTTATTAGTCAGAATGAAACTGACTTACCAGAAGCTGGCCTTAATTTAAGTAAAACAGCTAGAGAATATAATCTGGCTTCTCCATCACATAGACTAAATCAGTGGGATTTTTATGACACCAGCCAATGTGAGTTACGACTGAAACTGAAAATCAGATCGTAGAACAAGTTGACCAAATTTAAATATTTAGGGTGCAGTTTTACATACAGGGCAAACAATGAAATACAAAATAAGTTAGACTAATTTAACTATTACTGTGGAAATTTACGCAGAACACTGGGAAACAAAGTCCCCAGAGATACTCTACTAAAGTTCTTTAATGTTACGGCTATATCAACACTGCTCTATTGAGGCGAAAACTTTACCCTTAACAAGAGAGATGAAACGAGAACAAGTCACGTGAAATGAATTTCCTTATATCCGTGTCTGGATATACTTTGATGGATAAAAAAAGAAATGATGACATCCGAGGTAAAGGGAACACAGCAAATATAATTCATACAATAAAACAACACTAGTTAAGATGGAATGGACATCAGCGTAGATCGAGTGTCAGTTGCAATAATCACTAAATCCATACACAATATAAACAAAAAGGCAAAAGATCTGTAGGAAGACCATTGAAGAGATGTCTTCAACAGTTTTGAAGGAGACGGAGTGGATCAAAAGGCGCAATTCTTGATGTAGGTAATGATGATCATAATGTCCTATTTAACACAAAAAAGTTAGTTTATTCAAGACATGTAGGCATACAGAGTCGGCATCTCATCAAGTCATCCGCAAAAATTAATTACTTCTCCAAACCTATAGTCTATATGAAATTAGTTAAAAGCTAAACCAGGGTGGAAGTAGGTAGCGGCGCCTTAGTCGCCGCCACAAACATTCGATGTGCGAGCTGGTCAGAGGATGACATTGCTCTTGGAAGCATTTGGTCTTGCACTTGATAGTGGCGAACATGCTATAATTCTCCCCCATCACTTGTGAATTGCTGGCCGGATTGGACTACGGTATTGCTCAACGTTGGTTACAAGTGACCTTCCTTCATTGGTAGCAAAAATATAAAATTACTTCTGCAAAGTTAATCGGAATGTGTTTTAGGTAGGTTGTGACAGTTATCCTAATTTAGCTTTGATTATGACAGTTTGAGCACCTGGTGGCTACCTAGGAGATTTTGTGAGTTCCTGCGGATGTTGTCGCAATGCTGTATGCAGTGTTGGATGCATCCGTTGTTCGATAGTGCATAGAGTTCAGGTAACAGGTCGGAGTCAATGATGTTCGAGCGGTACAAAGCAGATCTCGGTACTCTTGTTTCCTGAGGCTACAGAATCTACATCTACATACATACCTCCGAAAAACCATCACACAGTGCATGGCGGAGGGTACCTTGAACCACAACCAGGCATATCCTCTCCTTTTACTGTCGCAAATAGCGCCAGGGAAGAATGACTGTCTAAAAGCTTCTGTACAATCTGGAATTTCTCGTAAATTGTCTTCATAGTCCATATGCGAAATGCACGTTGGCGGCAGTAGACTCGTTGTGCAGTCGGCCTCAAATGCCGGTTCTCTAAATTTACGCAATAGTACCTTGCGGAAAGAGCATCGTATACCCGCCAGGGATTCCTATTTGAGTTCACGAAGCATCTCCGTAATAATTGCATGCTGATCCAACTTGTCAAATCCAGCAGCCCGCTACTGCATTCTTTCAATGCCCTCCTTTTCTTCCGACCTGGTGCGGATCCCAGATACAAGAGTGAGTCGTACTATCAGTCTATAAGCCGTCTCCTTTATGGATGAGCTACAGTTTCCAATTATTCTCCCAATAACACAAAGGCGAGCATTAGCCTTCCCTACTACCAACCTGACGTGCTCATTTCCTGAAAGACGTACAAGCTCAATAGAACAACGAAAATGTACGGCAAGAGACGATGACATTACCAGCATTTCCTCATCATGGAAATAACAAACACACCAGAATAGAACATATACATACGAAATAAGAAAAACTGAAAAAAAGGCAAAGGGGAATACAGGTGTCCAAACAAATAAGGTTGACACAAAGTGCAGTATAGCAAAGAAGGAATGTCTACAGGAGATCTTCAAGGCTGTAGAAGCATACAAGACTATAGGAATGATAGATGCCATCTAAGCAAAGTTAAATAAAGTTTTGGAGGAAGAGAAGCAATTGTATTATTATCAAGAGCTCTTGTAGCAAGTCAGTAATACACTGAGCAACCAGAACATTACGACCACCTACCTTGTAGCTGGTATGTCCGCCTTTGGTACGGATAACAATGGCGACGCCTCGTGGCATGGAAGCGATGAGGCCTTGGTAGGTTACTGGAGGGTTTTGACGCTACATCTGCTCATGCAAGTCACCTAATTCCTGTAAATCCCGGGGAGGGGAGCCATGAGCTATGAGGTCAAGTTAAATCACATCCCAGATGTGTTCGATCAGGTTCAGATCTGGAGAGCTGGAGGGGGGTGGGGGATGGAAGGGGGGCAGCACATTAAGTGGAACACTCCACTGGGTTCTTCCAAGCATTCCATCAAACTCCTGGCCTTGTGACATGGCGTATTACCTTTCTGAAAAATGCCACTGCCGTCGGGAAGCATGATGGTCTTGAAGGGGTGTACGTGGTCTGTAGCCAATGTATGATACTCCTTGGCCGTCATGGTGCCTTGCGAAAGCTCCAGTGGATCCATGCATGTCCACGTAAATGTTCCCCAGAGCATAATAGAACCGCCGCCAACAATACAGGTGCCAAGGAGCTGTTACCCAGGAAGACGACGGATTCTCTCCCTCACATCGGCTTGATAAATAAGGTATCGGTATTCACAAGACCATGCAATGCTCTGCCATTGCACCAACGTCTAGTGTCGATGGTCAGGAGCCAATTTCAGTCATAGTTGGAGATGTGGTGTTAACATTGGCACATGCATGGGTCGTCGGCTGCGGAGGCCCATCTTCAGGAGTGCTCGGTGCAGTGTGCGTTCAGACGCACTTGTACTCTGCCCGCTATTAAAGTCTGACGTTAGTTCTGTCACAGTTCACCGCCTGTCCTGTTTTACCAGTCTGTCCAACCTACGATGTCCGACATCTGTAATGAGGGGTGACGACTCACCCTCACGACGTCTGGACGTGATTCCACCTTTCTTTCGCCACGTGTTGAAGACGGTCACCACAGCACTCAAAATGATTCAAATGGCTCTGAGCACTATGAGACTTAACTTCTAAGGTCATCAGTCCCTTAGAACGTAGAACTACTTAAACCTAACTAACCTAATGACATCACAAACATCCATGCCCGAGGCAGGATTCGAACCTGCGACCGTAGCGGTCGCGCGGCTCCAGACTGTAGCGCCTAGAACCGCTCGGCCACTCCGGCCGGCCCCACAGCACCCCTCGAACACCCGACAAGTCGTGCAGTTTCCGAAACGCTCTTATCGAGCCTCGGGGCATCACAGTCTGCTATCCGTCAAACTCAGACACATCGCGCACCGTCCCCATTCCACACGTGGACAGCACGCTCACTGATAATACATGCACAGTACGTGCGTCTGACCAGCAGCCATTCCTCGCCAGATGAACCTGGATGGATCTATATCCATAGTAGGTAGGAGATCATGGTTTCCTGGCTGATTATTGTAAGCAGAGAGTGGAAAGCTGCAAAATGGATAGAATGTATAAAAGGACTATACAAAAGAAACCAACATGAAGACAATTTTGTGGGAAGGGAAATGAAAGCAGATGAGAAGGGAGACGTGATTCCGCAAGATTCCGCAAGAATTTGACTAGAACTCTGGAAAACCTCTTTCGGAAAACAAGCCGTTACAAAACTATTCTAGCTGGTATGCGAAATACCATACCACGATATGGCTATCCGAATCATCACCAAACCTCCGGGAATGTTTCACTCTTTGCACGGAAACATAGCCAGGAGTTGTAAATAGTGTGAAACAAGGCTCATCCGACCAGATGACTTCATAGCCCAAGTTTTATGATTTCGGCAGCACGGTTTCTTGTTACGGGTATTTGTATCGCTGATAAGTGGTTCTGGAATTTCAGCTCGTCCTGCAGTTTCCAAGTTATGGAGCTTCCTACGTGTTGTTTTCGTGCCTGAAGTGTTCACGCGTGCGACATTCAGTTGTTCAAAGACTTTTTCAGCTGTCGACCTCTTACTTTTCGTCGAAATCCTCTTCCATGAACGTCTCTCACGATCACTCAACACACAGTTCCATCTGCGTTGTGACTTTCCAGGTGCTGGTTTACCACTTTCCCCGTTGAGAGTATAAACTGTCTATCGGAGCTTCTTGAAATATCACACATTCGGCTAACTTGGTGACAGATGCACTTTTTTAAAGTTATATTTAGCTTGCAACAGTTTCACATAGTAAAAAAAAAACTCATCTGAAAAATAATATATACGAGGGTGAGTCAAATGAAAACCTTAAATATTTTTTAAAAATATTATTTATTGAGCAGAAGTGGTACACAGCTGTGTCACTTTTCAAGATAATCTCCCCCACGCTCAATGCAAGTCCTCCAGAGCTTACAAAGTGCATAAATTCCATTAGAAAAAAATTCTTTTGTTAGTCCGCGCAACCAATCATGCACCGCGTGGCGTACCTCTTCATGAGAACGGAACGTCTTTCCTTCCATTGGGTCTTTGAGTGGTCCATGAGGAAGACACTCAGAATGCAGGTCTGTAATTGTTGCAACTATTGTGCGGGCAGTGTGGGGCCTTGCATTGTCATGTTGCAAAAGGACACTTGCTGACAGCCATCCACATCGCTTTGATTTGATTGCAGGCCGCAGATGATTTTTTAGGAGATATGTGTATGATGCACTGGTTACAGTGGTCCCTCTGTTCGAAACTTCTTTGGTTTTGATGATGAGGAGTGGCGCCATTCCTTGCTCTCTCTCTCTTCGTTTCCAGTTGGTGGAAGTGAACCCAGGTTTCGTCCCCAGTAGCGATTCTTCCAAGGAAGCCATCACCTTCTCGTTCAAAACACCGAGGAAGTTCTTCACAAGCATCTACAAAGTCGTTCTCTCATTTCAGGAGACAGCTGCCGTGGCATTCATCTAGCAGACACTTTGTGAAACTGGACCACATCATGCACAGTGTGGTGTGCTGACCCATGACTAATCTGTAAACATGCTGCAATGTCATTCAATGTAATTCGGCGATTTTTCTTTACTATGGCTTCAACTGCCGCAATATTCTGTGGAGTCACAACTCGTTGTGCCTGACCTGGACGAGGAGTATCTTCCACTGAAGTCACACAATTTGCGAAATTCCTACTCCATTCGTAGACTTGCTGCTGTGACAAACGTGCATCACCGATGTATTTCAATAGGTTTCACACCTTCACTACGCAAAAACCGAATAACAGAACACTGTTCTCCCATGGTGCAAGTCGCAAGTGGGGCGGCCTTCCTTATACTGATACTGCGACGGTATGTGTGCATCTGCACTATGCTGCCACCTACAGGCCATTGTGCAAGCTGTTTGTAGCACGCTTACCAACTTATAGGATATTAGTGTGAGATTCCGATTTTCATTTTACTCACTCTCGTACATTACAACACATTCACATCATGGTGTGTGTAAGAGGGTCTCAATTACATATTTGAAATAATTCCAGAAAATACACTGCAGGAAAAAAATATAACACCAAGAAGGAGTTATGCGACATTCAAGAAAACTGCTAAACATGTTCCTACATCTGAAAAATGGCTTAAGAGTCGCCCTAGGAGCGCCGCTATGAGGTTGCCGACCGGACTTGCGTTGGTCGTGAGCGTTAGTTACCTTGGAATTGGTGACATGGTGAATTGATGTAAGTCAAGACTGTCTTTAAGGCGACAATGATGCCCGTATCATCACCGCACTGATTCTGAACGATGTCATGTAATAGGGTTATGACAAGCTGGATGTTCGTTCTGTGATATTATTCAAAGTCTTGGCAGGAATGTAGCCAAATACATAATTGCTGGCAGCGGTGGTCACGAAGATGTACGGTAGCAAGGCGACTGGGCTGCGGACGGCAGTGTGTCACTGCCGAGGCGGAAGACCAACGTGTTTGGCTCATCGTACTGCGTCCGCAGCAGCAATTTGAGCAGCAGTTGGCACCACAGTGACACAGCAGACTGTTACAAGTCGGTTACTTCAACGGCTGCTCCGAGTCAGACGCCCTGTAGCGTGCATTCCATTGACTCGAAACCACCGCCGTTTAGGACTTCAGCTGTGTCAAGCGAGATTTCATTGGCCGGCCCGAGTGGCCGAGCGGTTCTAGGCACTACAGTCTGGAACCGCGCGGCCGCTACGGTCGCCGGTTCGAATCCTGCCTCGGGCATGGATGTGTGTGATGTCCTTAGGTTAGTTAGGTTTAATTAGTTCTAAGTTCTAGGGGACTGATGACCTCAGAAATTAAGTCCCATAGTGCTCTGAACCATTTTTTTTTTTTTGAGATTTCATTGGAGGACAGGGTGGAGGTCTGTCGTATTTTCTGATGAAAATCGGTTCTTCCTCGGTGCCAGTGGCGACCGTGTGTGGTTTAGGAGGGGGTCAGTTGAGGGTCTGCAACCAACTGGTCTGAGTGCAGCAAACAGTGGGCCGACACCTGGAGTTAGGGCCTAGGGTGCAATTTAGTGTGACAGCAGGAACCGTCCCGTGGTTGTCCCACGCACGCTGACTACAAAACTGTACGTCAGTCTGGTGATTCGACTTGATATGCTGCCATTAATAAACAGCATCCCAGGGGGATTTTGAACAAGATAACACTCGTCCACATACCGCTGCTGTAACCTAACATACTCTTCAGAATTTCGACATCTTGCCTTTGCCTGTTCGACCACCAGATCTGTCTCCAGTTGAGAACATATGGGTCGTAATCGGAAAACAATTCTGGCGTCACCCACAAAAAGCATTAACCGTCTCCGTACTGACCGACCAAGTGCAACTGATATAAAACTCCATCCCAAAAACTGACATCCGGCGCCAGTACAACACAATTCATGCACGTTTGCTTACTGGCTGGTTATATCAGTTGTTAATGTGTAATTATTTCACATTTGTAATGCCTTAACTTAAATGTATTACTCTACACTTATTATTTTTTGATGATGCTACCTTTTTCCGTCAGTTTGTATAAATGCATAAGAGGTTAACTTAAACTAAATACTAAGGCATCAGCATAGTTAATTAACTAATAATTTGTTTAAAATCATAAATTACCTAATTTTCTCAGCTTCCAAAAAAATGGTTCAAATGGCTGTGAGCACTATGGGACTTTTAACTTCTGAGGTCATTAGTCCCCTAGAACGTAGAACTAGTTAAACCTAACTAACCTAAGGACATCACACACATCCATGCCCGAGGCAGGATTCGAACCTGCGATCGTAGTGGTCGCGCGGTTCCAGACGGATGCGCCTAGAACCGCTCGGCCACACCGGCCGGCTCTCAGCTTCCAAAAAGTAATTTTTTTCAGTATGTGTGATACTGTTATTTTCATCTGTTCTGCTATCAAAGTGAGTAAACGAGATGAATGCAGCATATAAGTGACATAGGAATGTAACATATGATAAATGAGAGTGTGAATTTCGTCGTGTATCGAAGCAGTGAGTCACAAACGTGGTATGATGTACTCACTTTAAAGTAGACAGTCTAAGTTTCGAAGTGGTGGAATCTCTACTTCTCCTCTTAAAGATGAGATTCTTTTCGATTCAGTTAGTTTTTAGGATATAGCTATTCTGGTAAGAGATTTAAGGACATTCAGAATTCGGATTGGTCAAGGCAGAGAATTGCCGGGATCTCGTAAAAAAATGAACTTGCGTGGCTACAGTATGTTTCGACCAACTGGAAGGAGAATGTTCCCACGTTCTGAAACAGAGAGAAATTTGCGTGTGCTTGTCTCGAGGAGGTCAGAAGTCAGCTACGGTAGCGTGTGGATTTGTGGATTATGCTTATGTATGCTAGGAGAAATGCTGTAATATGCTTTCGTTTGGAAGTAGGGTAGTGCATAAAACGATTGAGATTTAACATAAATAACGTTTCCGGAAGTTTGAGAATTTTGTGTCTTTCTTCTGTTGTATCTTCTGTTGGGTTTAAAAATTTCACGAGGCGTGTTATGTAGTCGTAATTCCGAACTTCAGTCTTCTGAATATTGGTGAACTGTGTAATACTGAGCAATCATATCAAAGCTAACAACAAACGTTGAACTGTTGAAGCCCTTATTGAAATCTGGTGAAGTTGTAACTCGACCTTCGGGAAGTATACATACTTTTCATAGGTCTTGATAGATATACTGTAGATGTGTTGCTCTCCGTAAAAAATATGTTCTGCAGACTTTCGCGAAGAAAACAAGACTACCCGGATAAATTTTAACTATGGAAAAAAATCATTCGCCAATTTGCGAGAAAAATTTGATCACAGTTTTCTGTAGCTCCTCAAAAGATCTACAAAAATTCTTATGAATTTTTTTGTGCAGCTAATAGTTCATACTTTCAATAGAGAGTGACCTATTTTCACTACAGAAAATATACAAAATCACCCTAATTCCGCAGAACTATTCAAATCTTGTACGGAACTCTAGAACTACTGCATGTATACACTGAAGCGCCGAAGAAGCTACTACAGGCATGAGTATTCGAATGCAGAGATACGTAAACAGGCAGAATAATACGCTGCGGTCGGCAACGTCTATACAAGACACCAAGCGTCTGGCGCAGTTGTTAGATCGATTACTGAGGCTACAATGGCAGGTTATCAAGAGTTACGTGAGTTTGAACGTGGTGTTATACTCGGCGCACGAGCTATGAGACGTAGCGTCTCTGAGGTAGCGATGAAGTGGGGATTTTCCCGTACGACCGTTTCGAAAGTGTACCGTGAATATCAGGAATCGAGTAAAACATAAATCTGCGACATCGCTGCGGTCAGAAAAAGATCCTGCAAGAACGGGACCAACAACGACTCAAGAGAATCTTTCAGCTTGACAGAAGAATTGCTACAGAATTCAATGCTGGGTCATCAGCAAGTGTCAGAGTGCGAACCATTCAACGAAACTTCATCGATATGGGCTTTCGAAGCCGAAGGCCCACTCGTGTACCCTTGACGACTGCACGACACAAAGCTTTACGCCTTGCCTGGGCCGAACAACAGCGACATTGGACTGTTGATGACTGGAAACACGTTGCCTGGTCGGACGAGTCTCGTTTCAAATTGTATCGAGCGGATGGAGGTGTGCGGGTTTGGAGACAACCCCATGAATCCATGGACCCTGAGTGTCAGCAGAGGACTGTTCAAGATGCTGGAGGCTCTGTAATGGTTCGGGGCGTGTGCAGTTGGAGTGATTTGGGACCCCTGATACGTCTAGATACCACTCTGACAGGTGACACGTACGTAAGCATCCTGTCTGATCACCAGCATCCAGTCATGTTTATTGTGCATTCCGACGGACTTGGGGAATTCCACCAGGACAATGCGACACCCCACACGTTCAGAACTGCCACAGAGTGTCTCCAGGAACACTGTTCTGAGTTTAAACACTTCCGCTGGCCACCCAGCCATAAACATTATTGAACATATCTGGGATGCCTTGCAACGTCCTGTTCAGAAGTGATCTCCACTCCCTCGTACTCTTACGGATTTATGGTCAGCGCTACAGGATTCATTGCGCCAATCCCCTCCAGTACTGCTTCAGATATTAGTCGAGTTTATGCGACGTCATGTTACGGCACTTCTGCGTTCTCGCCGGGGCCCTGCACGATATTAGGCAGATGTACCAGTCTCTTTGGCTCTTGAGTGTATATAGAACTGTGAAAAAATGTGTATTTCCCGATAGTCGAGTGCGAATTTCACATGACTGTTTATTGACTGTTTCAAGTAGCGTTTCATTAGAAACCACGTCCGGTAGTTATGTTAGCTATTAATGAGAGAATTTACGTCAGGTTGGACACGGTTCCATCAAGTATGCTATTCAAATGGGAATATAATAGAAACATTTTCAGTCGGGACTTGTTTTATTTAGGAAATTCAGTTGGACCTATGATAAAAAACCTCTATGCACCGGGAAACCCGATGTTTTATGCACCTTGCCGACACGTACAATGCAGCCCGTCGTTTAAATAGCTTTTCCAGCTTGAACTAGAGTATACGTTGCTTCAGGCTAGGCCATAATTTGAAGGAAACTGCCGAAGATGTGTCATTAAAATGCTAGTTTACACTAATATATAAAGACAAGTCGTTATTTAACGTTGATACCAAAAATCTCAAAGAGCCCTTGACGGGTTTACTTTGAAATTCTTCTCGATACTCTTATAAACGGTCGGACGGACAGAGACTACATATTTTTAATATGTATATGATGTATAAACATATATTTACTATTAGGTTGGTGCATAAGTTAGTAGAGTTCTTCCAAAAGGTTAATAAACACAACAGATACACATTACAGAGACTTTAGTCATCAATAATATATTCTCCTTCACTATTTACAATAGTTTGCCAACGCTGGGGTAGCTTTTCGATTTCTCGACTGTAGAAATTATCGGGGTTTGGGGCGAAGAACTCGTCGAGCAATGTTCCAAGCGCGTTTTCGGCAGGAAAGGAAGTTCCTTGAAGGTCGTTCGATAGAGAGCGGAAATAGTAAAAATCTGACGCCTCAAGGTCAGACAAAGAATTTGGGCTCGGAAGGGATTCCCAACCCAACTCCTATTTAGTGTTTTTTGTCAGTCTAGCAATGGTTCAAATGGCTCTGAGCACTATGGGACAACTGCTGAGGTCATCAGTCCCCTAGAAAACTACTTAAACCTAACGAACCTAAGGACATCCCACACATTTATTCCCGAGGCAGGATTCGAACCTGCGACCGTAGAGGTCGCGCGGTTCCAGACTGAAGTGCCTAGAACCGCTCGGCCACCCCGGCCGGCTAAGTCTAGCAGAATGCGGGGGAGAGGGGGGGGGGTTATCATGGAGTACCATCACTTCATTAAGTCTTTCTGGTCGTCGGACTGCGTCTGCAAGATGTCTCAGCTGTTGACAATGAATGTCAGCAGTGATTATTACAACTCGGGAAAGCAATTCATAGTACACCACACCTCCGCTGTTTCTTCAGATGCGTAACATTATCTTTTGTGAATATGCGCAGGTCTTTGTACAGGGAATTGCTGCTTTGTTTGGGGTCAACCTCCCCTTTCTTTTCCTTGGGTTAGCGTAAAGACAACATCTCTCGTCACCAGTAACGATAGAGGATGGGAATAATCGGTGTTGTTCAACAGCCAGTTGATGATGAGGTAACAGAGATGCACATATGGCTACCCGCTGATTTTTGAGATTTTGGCTTGGGGCGTGCGGTACCCATACACCCGATTTTTGAACCTTCTCCACTGCATGGAAATGTCGAACGAGTGTGCAATAATGACAGTTCACCACATTTGCAATCTCTCGAGTACACTGACGTGGTTCATTGTGGATTAATGTGTTATGTAGAACCACTAGACTGACATACAGTATTGCAGTCACCGTGCGTGGGATAACCGCGAGACTGCTCCTGCTGTCATACGGAATCCTACCCCAGACCATGACTTCAGTTCTAGGTCCAATGAGTCTATCAAGCAGACAGGTTGTTTGCAGGCGTAAAATTAGCCGCCTCCTAATCAACATACGGCCAGCGTTGGCACTGTGGCAGAACCAGCTTTCATCAGGAAACGCAACATACCTCCATCGTGTCCTCCAATGAGCTCTTGCTTGATACCACTGAAAACGCAAATGGTGATGGTTTGTGGTCAGTGGAATGCACGCTGGATGGCCTCTGATGCCGAGCTGTCATTGAAGTAACTGTGAGAGGCACCCACATGCCTTGCTCATACTGTGGCATCAAGCAGTCAGGCCTGCAAGATGAGTGGTCTGCCAAGCGAGTGGATTCATTCTTATTTATCGAGCAACATAAACTCTCGTACTCACAATTAAGTTACAAATTATCCTCCTGTATGAATAATACGCAACGGAAACGCACATCTGACTATCAGTAATTTACAGAACTCTGATTGTTCACTACGCACTGGCAATACCTCATTTTCTTTTCTTTTTTTTTTTTTTTTATTTAACGGCTTTTATCAACACGTGGCCATCGCACTGAATATGAGTGGCGCACACATTATAAATTCTGGATATCATGACAACATACAATTCGAAGGAAAAGGCCACCAATCTATTTCTTTTCACTATCTTATTTATTCTGATAAATTCTATAACCTAAACACACAAATTCTATAACCTACAACAATAACACATGAGAAATTCCGCCCAGTGGGCATGGCTTTACATTGGTGAATCTCTATCTTATGGTCTCGTAATTATTTACCGCTACAGTGCGCTTTCTGGATAGGATGGTGGATATTTTATTATTTCTCACACTTCGACTCTCACAATCATCATCACGAAACTTTCCTCCAGACCGAGCGGTACAAAAGGAACACGCATAACCCACTACCTCTGAAACTACCTTGCTACTCTCCCATGCAAACCACACATACTTAAATTACATGACATACACCACACTACAACATGAAATACAACACAGGGAATAGTCACAACATTATCACTTTCAGCTTTCCCACTTCAATTAATATTTATCCCAGTTTCACACGATACTGCCCCACTTCGTAATTCTAATTTCCTACTATGAACTCTGGAGATATATCCACGTCTTCCTGTGCAATGCAAGCCAAGTGGCGTTGCTGGATAGACGGCTGACTCACCTTGCTTCTCTCTCAGAGTATTATAGTTTGAATCAAGCGTCACACGGAAACATATCACGCAAAGTAATATTAAGAACATATTCATCACACACACGAGTCCTCAACTGATACCATGGACGAGTACTTCTCTTTATCCTTTGTCTCATACACGGATTGAGACTCACACAGTACTCACCACATGGAAGTACTCGCCTCTAATTTCAAGTCCTGCACACGCTATTTCTTAAATATTTCAACTTATAGTACACATGCTAGTAATTCAGCTTTACTTAAGCACACGGAAGTATTTCAACTTATTGCTACACATGGTTTCATTGTGACCATTGGTCACTTCCGAAGATCACTACGATCCCATTAATATTACCTGCCTGACATTTAATTCTCCCCACAAAAGTTCCTGAAATAGAGAAATTATTATTTCAAACTACTCTTAAATATTCCACATGCATACCATGTCTCCACTCTTTTGTCTTTACGGAGCACACCTAAGACAGGTCTTAACAGCACAAGATCCAGCGGCAGAGTGCTGAAACATGGCCGTTCTTGAGGTTCTCTCGCACCTCTGCCGAAGTGGGGGAGCACCTTGCTACCGTATTGGTCAGCCACATTTCAGGTGCTCAAAGCTCAGGTAAATTTCATCTCTTTGGTCCCACCAAAGGTGGCCAAAGGATCGTCTCAAAGATGATCATATATTCACATTCACTATCTGAGGTTAGCAGACGACCATACATTCATTCATTTCACAGATCTCACCAAACTGGATGTAGGGATTTATTTTGTGGGAGTGCACATGTGATCAATTAAATAAATAAATTGTCATTCTTTCCCACACTGGTATCCGGCTTCGCTGTATTAATTGAAATTGAGTAATTATTAGAAAAAAATGTGTTGTTCTGACAAAAATAATGAGGTATGTTGTACCTATTTTCAATGTCGGGCGGTACTGTACCCTTTCACCTGATTAGCAAAATTTCGTTGCCTCATCGTGGTGCCAACTGCTGCTCAAATTGCTACTACAGATGCAGTACGATGCGCTTGAGCCACCCGCCAGGCGCGAAGGTCTTTCCTCTCGGTAGATCCAATTGGGCGTCCGGAGCCCAGTCTTCTTGCGACACAATGACCACCCAGTCAGATACAGTGGCTTCTTCCCTGCTAAGTCTTTCAGCGGTATCTCAGGGAGAACACCCAGCTTACCGTAGCCTTATTACATGACCTGTTCAAACTCAGTATGGTGATGGTAGTGGCGTCATTGTCGTCTTAAAGACAGTCATGACCAACATCAACTCACTATGTTGCCAATTTCCAAGATAACTAACGCTCACAGCAGTTACAGCGTGTATTTCAAGCCTACCTGACTTCCATTCTTGTAGTGGCACTACTAACTCGACTTGTAAGCGACTGCCGCGGAATCTGAATACGGATCATCTTTCAGATATACAAACACTTGTACAAACTTTCGTTTATGTCGCGCAACTCCTTGGTACTGTGACTTTTTCCGGCAGTGTAATAGCGACGCATTTAAACAGTTTCCCAAATATTTAATTTTAAACAAAGGTTGCACACACCGCTAAGGGCTATTTTGTTTTCTTCCTCGCAGTCGGTTTTTGCAAAGAAGATTTTTTTATTCGTTTGCATGTTTGTAGCCAGTAAATCCAAAATCTGGTCTGACTGTGTATTCGTTTTAGCTCATTTAGAGTTACCTGGGGTGTATTCGTTTTAGCTCATTTAGAGTTACCCGGGGTGAACGTGCAGTATTCCACTACGTACGCGAGCTATTTACACCCAAAAAAGGAAATTTGTAGCTTATCGGCTAATGATTAACTATGGAGTCTGAGTAGTTCGATACTTCGTAATTCTACGCGTTTCCCTATTAAAACTGTGCGAAATACTGTCAATGAAGCTACTATCCTCATAAATCCAGAAAAAAAAAGAGTATTTGGTTCAGCTTCTCATCGACATTGAGGTTGTTACAGACGGAGCACAAGCTCGGATTGTGTTACGGGTGGGGAAGGAAATAGGCCGTGTCCTTTCAAAGGAACCGTCCTGTCATTTTCTTGGAGCGATTTAAGGAAATCACAGGAATCCTAAATCTGGATGCAGGTTTGAACCGTCGTCCTTCCGAATGTGCGTCCATTGTGCTAACCACTGCACCACTCTGTGGGTGTGGTTCCAGCAGCAGGCGAAGTCCCTCATAACTAGCGTACCAGTGATCTCAAACTATTTACTGTTTCATTTTAAGCGTTTTTAATTCACAATCGAAGATTCGCTGGTAATAGCAATAAGCAATGATCAGAATGAGTGATGTGGCGGGAGAGGAGATGGACAGAAATGGGAGAGGAAAAATGATATAGACAGGCCAGAGGAGGAGATGGGCAGAGATAGGGGGGAGAAAAATGTTAGGACGTATATCCAGTTCCCACACATATTCAACAGTTGCGAAGAATTGCCGGTTCCGCTAGTAGCCTGATAAATCCGAGGCGATGCGCTGTGCTTTGGTAATTGTTGCCATATACCTCCGGAAAGTACGAACGACTTATCGAACCAATACTACGCACAGTCGTTACTGTACTGCGCTCTAAAGTGGACCAACACTCTATTAAGCATCTGGTCATAATGGTTTGGCTTATCCTTGCGTGAGTTGCGTAGCATTGCCCCCGTAATATTACATATCCTAGTGAATGCCACTTGCAATAGTGACAGCAACATTGGTTCAACATTTTTATAACACTGCGCCATCTACAAACCAGAGGAATTAACGGATCTGACTCCAGCCGCGAATGCTACCAAAATACACAAGCTTTTCGTTGGTTTGTGAACCGTTTATCTAACAGAGCATGATAACGACGTGTGTGGCTGCGGCTCACCACTCGCGTGCTCTCAATGACGAAGTGATACGCACGTAGCCCGAGGAGAATGAGAAGAGCTGACGGAGGCGTGATGCCCAGCTTGGTGGTCTCATGCGCGGGGCATGTCAAGCGTCTGGGTTCGCTGCCAGTCGCACGGGAGTCCTGTGTAGGATCTCCCGTTACGGCGCTGTACAACACGACGGAAGAAGCGCTACCTGCCGCAGCTCTTCCCACAGGAAATCCTCTGTGGGAAGTAGCTTACTGCTGGGGTCACCGCACTTACGTGGAAGACGACGTGGTCCTAGAGCGAAAAGGTTCCACGCGAACAACTGGACGTAATGCCACATTTGTTACCATTCAGTCTTCTTTATCGTGAAATGGGTCCACTTTTTAATACAGAAGCAAGAAATGTCCACTTTCTTCGATATACAGTGCCTGATAGAAAAGTAAGCATTCAAGAAACGTGGTCGTGGGTCCTCGTAACTTCATGTACGTACACACCATCGGCGAGAACGTAAATGATTAGAGTTGCAATTTTCTGTGACAGATAGAACCGCCCCAGGAGTTCATAAGTGTCGTTCGGGTTTAAAGTTGTTACCAGACCTAATATAGTCTACAGGGTGTTCCCGTAAGAGCGTGCAAAAATTCAACAGGGCGTAGAGGATGTTCTACTGAACAATTTTCAATAGGAACCTCGGAACTGAGAAGCCAGCTTAAGGAGATAATCGAAATAAAATCACGGTACTGTGTACTTTTCTGTTTACATTTGTTACAGTTAACTAAAATACTATCATTGACACAATTGTTGTACTATTTGTACTGTAGCTTACAGAATGTGCTGAAACTGACGGCCATTAACCTCAATGCAAGCATGACATCGGCGAACAAGATTCTGGCGCACTCCGACAAATATGCCTGGTGTGTTTCGAATCATACCACAGGCAGCTACATTTCTGGCAAGTAAGTCCACCAACGTATCCACTGAGGTTTCATACAAAAGTGACCTTAGATATCCCCATATGAAATAATCAAGCGGATTCAGGTCAGGTGACCTCGCAGGCCATAGAATAGGGCCTTCCCTTCCAGTCGAGCGACCAGGAAATACTTATTAGTAATCATGCTCGTCCTCCTGGTTCCCTTGCAGGAAATAAAGAATATACCTGTAAATAAACAGCACAGTTCAGTTGCAACGTAGCGTCCGCGGCTAACAGACCGCTTTCCACGAAGTGGGGCCGGTCTGTTCCTCAGCTAAGTAACGCAGCTTGACGTGGTACCACGGTACTTTAGCTTTTTATGTTTGACCGTGCCTTATTCTGGCATGTATTGGTTTATTTGTGCTTCTGAAGAAGGCTAGATTACTCTAGCCGAAACCTGGGTAAAGACCAGCAACATTTCGCAACTGAGGCGGATTTTTGCATATTAATTTATCACAGTTGCTGACAGGGCTGCAACATGTTAAAAATTCTTAAACAGCACAGCGCGTGTAAACTTGCACGTATGTTAGTTGTAAATAAGCTGGAAAACAGTAATGTTAGGCAAAGCGGTAGACAAGTTTACTTCCAATCTCCTTAAACTGGCTCCTCCGAACCCAGGTTTCCTGACTCGAATTGTTCAGCGGAGCATTCTCTATGTCCCTTTACATGCACGCTGTTACAGAAGCACGCTGTATCAGGAACATGAACAGTGTTAGATGTCGAGTGCTCGCTGTAAAGAGCGCGGAGATGTCGTGTACTCGAGCGAGACAGCGTTATCAGCACGTAAGTGAGTTTAAAAGGTGCGTCATTGTAGGTCTCCATTTAGCCAACTTTTGGGATCGTGTAGGACCCAGATTTGTGTTGCATGAGGATGGGACAGCGGCCCTATGATAGACCTCATGTTAACATTATGGCAGGCATACTTGTCGCCAAAGTTCCGGTCGACAACACTGATCAACGCGAGGGAGAATCGCCGCATTTGCAGCAAGCACATCGTAGCCCCTTTGATGCACTATGTGATCGAAAGTATCCGGAAACCTGGCTGAAAATGACTTACAAGTTCGTGGCGCCCTCCATCGGTAATGCTGGAATTCAATATGGTATTGGCCCACCCTTAGCCTTGATGACAGCTTCCACTCTCGCAAGCATACTTTCAATCAAGTGCTGGAAGGTTTCTTGGGCAATGGCAGAGCATTCTTCACCGAGTGCTGCACTTAGGAGGGGTATGGAAGTCGGTCGGTGAGGCCTGGCACGACGTCGGCGTTCCAGAACATCCCAAAGGCGTTCTATAGGATTCAGGTCAGGACTCTGGGCAGGCTAGTCCATTACAGGGATGTTATTGTCGTGTAACCACTGCGCCGCAGGCCGTGCATTATGAACAGGTGCTCGATCGTGTTGAAAGATGCAATCGCCACCCCCAATTGAAAGCAAGAAGGTGCTTAAAACATCAGTGTAGGTCTGTGCTCTGATAGTGCCACGCAAAATCACGACCACACCACAACACCACCGCCTCGGAATTTTACTGTTGCCACTACACACGCTGGCAACTGACGTTCACCGGGCATTCGCCATATCTGGCGTACAGACGTACGGCACAAGTGACATTCAATCACCCGCACACGTTCGAAGTCCGTGAGTACCGCGTAGCGCCCCATTCTGCTCTCTCACGATATCTAGTGACTACTTAGGTCGCTGATATGGAGTACCTGGCAGCAGGTGGCAGCACAACGCACCTAATATGAAAAGCTTATGTTTCTGGGGGTGTCCGGATACTTTTGATCACATAGTGTATCTGCACCTGCCATCCGACAGCAAGTAATAGACTTCCTGCAATGTTCAGTGTCATCCTGCACCGTTAGTCGTAGACAAGGAGTAGCCGAACTGGAGATTACCGTCCCATGCGTAGGCTGCCGTTAACACCAAAACATCAGTGGCTGCGTTTGTGGTCGTGTCGCTACCGGGAAGCATCGATTACTGATGAATGCGGTCTTACTGGGCTCAGCGATGAATCGCGGATCTGTGTACCCCTAGTAACCGTCATCGGCGAGTACGGTTCCGACTGTGGGAGAAGTCCTATTCTTCCAATATTTCGGAGAGACAGCGGTGTTACTCCTGACGCCACCATCTGCGGACTATTCTGGAATGTCTTCAGGTCACACCTCTTATTGACTGAGGAAACTATGACTGCACAACGGTAAGTCACCTACACCCCCCAGATCACAATGTCTTATCTCTCATGCAAGAGTATCGTGGTGCCATTTTCCAACAGGACAATGTACTTCCACACACGTCACATGCCTCTATGAACGGTTAGAGTGTCGTGAGAGATTCCTGTGGCCAGCAAGGTCTCCAGATGTGTCCCTGATGGAACATATGCGGTATCCAGCTCAGATGTGAACTGTGCTCCAGCATCAGTACATAGGGTATAAAGGATCAGTTACAACAGTTGTGGGCCAGCCTGCCTCAGGAGAAACTGAAGGGGCGGCAACGTCATACTGATCAGTAGGCTCATACTGCGATAATCTTCGTAAATTTGGCTCAGTTGTCAAATCACTGAAACAAAAGCACACACCCTCTCAACCAGTGAAGTTTCATGTTGTTTCTTCCTCTCCTTCTGAATGCCTCAATTTTTATCAGGAAATGTATGTTTTCCAGTTATGCTACTAACTTCCGTGATGCATAGTTTCTTTTCTATATGTTCTCATATTTCGAATACTATTCTGTTTCTGTTCCTGTTTCAGGGTACCTGCTTTTCTCGACATCATGAATAAACCTTTATCAATTAATAATTTCAGTGTCAGCTCTAATTTGTTCATCAACAGTTTTCACTCAGGTAAATGTAAAACTTGCAAGTCATTGCGTGTTATTGAAGACACTGTATAACACTAGTCAAGTTTAAAAATAGTGTGTTGCATGTTACAGTGACAACACGTAACAGTCACTGCTACTGTAACCTAAGAAATATTATCCTTTTATAGTATTTATCGACGGTGGACGTGATTCTAACTGCTTGAAGCAAACGAACTGTGAATTTCGTTACCTAACATACCAAATTATTATGAGAAATAGTTGATCAATGAAGTAATGACAATTATTGTTATTATATGTTTAAATAAAGACTTTCACTTTTATGTTTACTCGGAAATATTCAAAGCCGGCCGGGGTGGCCGAGCGGTTCTAGGCGCTACAGTCTGGAACCGCGCGACCGCAGCGGTCGCGCGGTTCGGATCCTGCCTCGGGCATGGATGTGTGTGATGTCCTTAGGTTAGTTAGGTTTAAGTAGTTCTAAGTTCTAGGGGAATGATGACCTCAGAAGTTAAGTCCCACAGTGCTCAGAGCCTTGTAACTATCCTGCTTCATTCATAAACACTCCAACACTCAATCATCGGACTGGAAGACGTACGGCGCTAACAGTCAACCTCGAGCTGGCTCTCAGCAAATTGGTGGAAAGTACAGGCGGCTACCTTCTATGACGAGGGTATTGGGAAGTTCGTACAAAGCTGCGACAAAAGTCTAAGTCAGAGCGGCGAAGTAGCTGGAAGGTGTAGCTAACTGTTGAAAATAAAACATTTCTGATTTTCACGGAGGTTTCCATTTCATTTCTAATCAGAACTTATTTTCTGGACAACCCTTGTAGTTCAGGCAATGGCAGGATCCATGGTGTCAAAGGTCTCAATTTTTGCGGAGTGTCACGACTTGTAGGAGTATTGTCACCCGTCCCGCTGAGGGGATGCACGCAGTTCTGTCGACGTTGGTCGCTTGTTACAACGTGAACCCCACATCCTGCTCTCCAGGGGCACTCAGATAGATGGTACTGTAGCCTGAAAATCAATGGAAAAAGCAGTGATCCTGATTTCTTCCTTACATGCAGGCTCCTCCAGGCTTTTTCCATGAAAAACTACTCTTCAGTTCCGTTAGTGGTGTGGTAACTAACTAATTAGAAAAGAAACACACTCTGTGTACCATTAGATATATTCTGAAAGAAAATATTTACAAACATATCACGCGAATAAGTCGTTTGTAGCAATTCTTTATGTAATAGCGCAATAATGTTCTTTCTTCACTGTTGACATTCAGAGCCAGCACTTGCCATTGTTCTATAAAGTGACGAAACAGTTGTAAGTTATGTGGGCAAACTTTCATTCAAAATGATGGAGCACAGCAATCAGTCGTCCTTTCCTCTCAGGTTTTGTTAAGCAAATCTAGGTTTCGGTCAGTGCCCAGACATTGCCAATGTATGTCCTAGTACGTCAGTCCCTTGTTGTTCCCGCTTCTGTCAAAGTTAGTTCAAGACTTCCACTAGTAGTCTTGAACGAACTCTGACAGAAGCCAGAACAACTGGGGACTGATGTAATAGAACATGCATTGATACTATGAAATAATGAATTGTTAATTGCTAGGCACTAGGCGATATCTAGATTTGCTTAATAAAACTAGAGACGAAAGGCTGACTGATTGCTGTGCTTCATCATTTCGAAAGTCATATCACAGTCGTTGAGTGCAGCCACACTCCTTATGGAAGGTAATTTGCTGAGCAAAATTTAATTCATAGCTCGCCCTAAAGTGGATTCTTCAAAACATGAAGTTCAATTAAAGTTCCTCACTAAGGAAATAATGACTCACCACACGGTGAGTGCACGAGATAAAGCTTGCATGAGAAAAAGTTTATATTTTTTAATTGATTCAACTGTGGGTTTTTGGTGAAACATTGTATATTGTGTTCACCAAACGAAACAGTTTTTTAGCCTTGTTTCAAAAACTCTGTTACTGCTGTACGGCTAAGGTTTCGGGATATAAGACTATTTTCTAGTACTGATTGATCCCATGGATGACAACCAAGGAAAGATAAGAGTGTAAACTTTTTAAATCTATCGATTCTTGACTTCAACTGTGAATGTTATCTCAGTTGACGGTTTCGACAAATTAAATATGGGCTTAAAAAATTCATTAGGACAGCATTGACAAAATTTATTCGGATAGAATTTCAAATATCTATGACTATACTGGAGCAGAACTAGGCACAGGATTTTTTTTTAATGTGAATGAAGGCACCAACGATTTTCTTCTACTTAGGAGTTGCAGTATAGTCTAATGGGGGTGAGTAATTGAAATGATTTCGTTCATTCAGTAATAAATATGGGGATAAACAGATCAGTTCCTTAATTTCTAAAATTTCTGAGTGTGCTTTGCACTCTTTCCTTCTGTGTGTAGGACTTGTATATCTATTATGAATCTGTGTTTTTCGTTTATGCAATATTCAGCAAAGGATGAAGCTGCCTTCTTTAATTCCAACTTCTATGGTGTTTGCTGAGCCTATGCAGATTGATCTCGCAATGTGTCCACTATAGCAGCTCTTTTCTGATGATCTTGTAAACCCCAGTTTTCACAATAGTTTATCTTTTGATGTTTTTCTTTTCGGGTGAAGAGATATACCTACTGCCTGTGCGACACACAAAAGCACAGAAGAACACAGATAAGTAAATTGTTTTCAGAATTTACTTATTCCTTTTGAAGTTTTACCTATAAAACGTAAACAGCACCATTTCTTTTTGAGTCTGTCTATGTTATTCAGTGGATACGGTAGGGATTTGGCTTGCATCTTCAGTTTTTTGTTGAGAATTTCCACAATAATTTTGTAATCAGATTCATTGTTTCTGGCTGTCATTTTTATTTTATTCATTTCCTGGTCATAGTCTTCTTGGGGCATGGGGATAAGAAAGGAGATGGTGGATCATGTGGTGGAACCTTGCATGTTTTTAGGCTCTAGGATATTGAGGGGAAGCTGAGATGAACGAGTCAGTAAATAACTCTTTTCGCTAAAATTTAAATTTATGGCTGCTGTTTACTGTGTGTAAGCTATGTCTCGGAAAGTAGTCCTGGAACTATATACTGATCTTTATGCTAGTATGCCATTGATACATATTTTCCATAAACTTGTGAAGTTGTCTAGTGGAAGCTTTCCACATGCAGAGAATATCATTTACATATCTGTACCAATATACAACATATTTTGTCAATGGTTCACTCTGAGGAAATCGGTCTCCAACTTATCCATGAATATTTCTGCAAGCAAGGAGGATAAGAGTGAGTCCAATGCCAGACCATGTATTTGCATATAATAGCTCCCTTGAAAGCAGAAATAATACTTATTCAGACAACATTCCACCGTACTAATTATGATCAACTGTTCTTCTGGATTTTTGTTATGTAAATACAATGATTGTGACACCATATCTACACAACAATTTACAAGAGTGCTCGAGAACACTCTCTGTACAGGGTGGTGTAACATCGGCGAAATGTCTCTTCGGCACATAACACACATGTTGCCGAGCGTCCCACCGCTGCCACATGTAACTGGCTATAACCCAAGAATGAATAAAGCTATGTTTAAAATAACAACCGCATTGTTTTTATGGTGAAATTCTCTATCTGTCTGATATGTCACAAGACCACATTCCCATTTGAAATTTTGGAGTTGAATCCAAGATGGCGCCTTTCAAGATGGCCGCCATGTTGGTGGCATAGCCTATAAAGTTGCCCCCTTCCCTTTCCTCGTGTGTAGGGACTCTACTTTCCTTGTTTGCTACTCCATTTGAATTTTATGAGAGTGTTTCCGGACTTTTGGACCACCCTGTACATCAAAAGAGACTAATTTTGTACTAGCTGAACGTTGCATACACGAAAGCCAAAAACACATAATAGATATAGAGGTCCTACGCATAGAAAAAAAATGATGCAAAGTATACTCAGAAATTTTAGAAATTAAGGAACAGATATGTGTATACCCACATTTGTTAGTCAATGAACAAACTCAGTTTAATGATTCAACCGTTATGGACAATACTGCAACTCCTAATTAGAAGAAAACCCCTCGTGTCTTCATTCACATAACAAAAAATTCCATTCCTGTGCATAGTTCTACTACAATGTACGTTTAGTCTTGGTTATTGCAAATGCGTTACTACTGAATTTTGTAAACATTGTCCCAATTAATTTAATAAATGCATATGTAATTTGTCAAAATTTTCAACAAAGATAACTTTTGCAGTTCAAGTCAAGAATCGATAGGTGATAAAAATTTGACATGTTTATCTTTCACTTGGTTCTCATTTTTGGCGTCAGGCATATACTAGAATATGGGTAAACAACCCGAAACCTAGGTCGTACAGTAATAGTAAAGTTAGTGAAACAAGGCTAAAACGTATTTCGTTTAGTTAATAAAGTTTATAATGTTTACACCGCGTCAGCTACTCTACAATTGCTAAGTCCACCATATAAAGTGACGAAAATTCTTCAGCTTCACGGACAACACAGTTTCCGAGGCAGAAAGCGAAGTAGCGCAATGACGACGTCCTTCTTCCACCACGACTCACTTCTGGGCAGCGAGGGGCACATCTTTCATCTGGACGAATGGACGGCGAGTGAAATGTCCACACTCAATTCACTGGTGGCTGCTTTAATCCCGAGTGATCTGTCTGACCTACTTCATCACCCATAGCATCCCCATTTGCGTCTCTTCTACGCCTTTCTAATATTTAACGTTCGGGGAATATTTTCTGAGCGAAGTCCAATGAAAAGTATCTCTGGTCTGCAAAACAACTGTAGACAGTTAAAAAATGCGGCACGGTCGGATGCAGGCTCTTAAAAAACTTATCAAGACATCATTTCCACCGGAATAATAACTTTACATTCTTTCATCACTAAATATCGCTACAAATTTCTATAACGTACAATATATCAAAATATCTATACTTTTGGCTTACTACAAAGAGTAATTAAGGTACACAGGTTTTACAATATTCAGCGACATCATTAATTTCAGAATGATTTGATAAAATTAGAAGATAATTTCGGAATAACTTGATGAAATTAAAAGATTTCTTCATGGTCACGGGGAACTGCTGTCCTATATGAAATACACATTACTTTTGAACTGCTGTTCTCCAACGCCTTTCCCTAAGGGCTATAAGCTCATCGAAAAAAACACAAACATCTACAAAAGTATATGTTTAATTTTGAAGCACCTTTCCAGAACATACGTTTTTTTTTTGTACGCTCTATGCATTGACAACATCATATTTACCGCAGAAGCTTTCTTTAGTAACTATAAAACGAGTGCACTACAGACTATGATGTCACAGCTATGCTCTCCACTCTGGTGACGAACACAACGGTTGTCTGTGTGTGTAAAAACCGGGGTGTATCCTCACTTGCCTCGCCACACCGCTTAAGGCTTACACGTGAAGCCAAATGTCATGACTGGCAGCTCAAAATATCTTGAAAATTAAATGATGAGAAAAACGGTAATTGCCTAGATCGCGTGCGTTATAAATAATTAAAATGTGTTGACAAGTGGTCCTGGGATAGCAGATTAACCATAAGTTTTGAAACAACCTATTATTATTTACTCCAAACTTATAACCCATTTTTCTCCAAACAACATTTTTCAGCTCGCGTAGCGCTCTAGGACCTCAACACATTAACCGAGTCATTCGATTTTTTTAAAATGGAAGATAATTAAATTTAGGGAGCATCAGAGAGAGCGTTTCTTCATTCGAATTTTAAATATACTTTTCTAACATTTGAACTTAGTAAAACATGCCACGAAATTGACATGTTTTTCAAATAGCTAACACTTTTCTTTTTCGAGGTATATTTCAAAATATAATTCGTTCTAATATGAGAATTTTCTGTGATTATGTGTTTCAGAAACAACCACGAGTCTGTACAACGCTTCACGCAAATCATGCCGCGCCACAAGGCGCATACTTTGACAAGTCTGTAGGCGCCATTTTTAATTTGCTATGACATAATATTATTTTTTCTTACAGTAATGTATGTACAATAAAGTGGTAAAACACCCATTTTTTAAAAACTGTCCTTGTATGGAAAACAATTCTATAGTTCACTCGTTTTTCATGTCTCTCGATCAGAATCTTCCGTTAAGGTACCGAAATAAATTTCTAATGACTTCGATGGATGTAACCAAGGAAGTTAGAATATGGCGCACCAGGAGGTCGCGATCAGACTGTGAACTAAAAGGTCGTTTCAGCGCAGGGCCGAACTGTACGTATCGCAAACACTCCGGCTTCGTGACTTTCCCTGTTCTATTATTACCGCCACGCCGCTTTTGTCTTCCCACGTATTTACGCTTTAGCGAGAAGTTTTCCTGCTAAGCGTTTTTTGCAGTCTAGTTTATCAGTCTTAGACGTCAGAAACACTAATCAAAAATGCAATTTTATTTTTTTGCAAAATATTTTTTATTACCAGCGGAAAGTTGGTACTTTTGATTAACAGAACAGTACACGAGGTTCGGGCATTATCGAATACCATAAGTGTATGTCCAAACTGAACTCATTGTTGACTCTCATACACTTTCTTATAATAAACTTCAACTATTTAGCAATAAGTGTTTGTATTCCTCTTGTTGTTGTTGTTGTGGTCTTCAGTCCTGAGACTGGTTTGATGCAGCTCTCCATGCTACTCTATCCTGTGCAAGCCTCTTCATCTCCCAGTACCTACTGCAACCTACATCCTTCTGAATCTGCTTAGTGTATTCATCTCTTGGTCTCCCTCTACGATTTTTACCCTCCACGCTGCCCTCCAATACTAACTTGGTGATCCCTTGATGCCTCAGAACATGTCCTACCAACCGATCCCTTCTTCTGGTCAAGTTGTGCCACAAACTTCTCTTCTCCCCAATCCTTATTCAGTATGTCCGCATTAGTTGTGTGATCTATCCATCTAATCTTCAGCATTCTTCTGTAGCACCACATTTCGAAAGCTTCTATTCTGTTCTTGTCCAAACTATTTATCATCCATGTTTCACTTCCATACATGGCTACACTCCATACAAATACTTTCAGAAATGACTTCCTGATAAATCTATACTCGACGTTAACAAATTTCTCTTCTTCAGAAACGCTTTCCTTGCCATTGCCAGTCTACATTTTATATCCTCTCTACTTAGACCATCATCAGTTATTTTGCCCCCCAAATAGCAAAACTCCTTTACTACTTTAAGTGTCTCATTTCCTAATCTCTTAATGAAATTAAATCTTAATGAAATTAAAAAAAGCTTTACACATTATAGGTGAATATGGAATAGTCAGGAAATTTGGAATAGGGTTGTAAAAAAGCAGGTAATCGTGAGAATTTGGAAAGAAAACATATTTTTTGTACACAAAATACAATTCTGAGAGTCTAGTATTTTAAACTCTTAGTGAGAGAAAAAAATAATTTGACTATCTGTTAAGTTTGTAAGGTGGCTATGATTTCGCACCTCACAAGCACCCATCCACATACTTTGATGTGATCTACAAACACAATCAGGTATCTCGTGATAGGTTGTACATCGTATGTATGTTAACGCTTATTGCATGGAAGGTGATGGAGTGTCTTTATTATCAGAACAGCGTAATGAATGATTGCCTATACTAGTAGAGGTTGGAGTGACAGTGGAAATGAAATGGTAGGCGGAACTCAAGCCCTGGGTGGAAGGCCCACACAGGTGTGTTGGTCCTGATTAAACACAGGAAGTAGCAAGACGGACGTTGGGACACCTGAGTGCTGGGGCACAATAGAGTCACGACTGGCCGGTTTTGTAGCCGGACAGGAAGGATTATACTTCTGAAACTACGGAAATCTTGGACGCAGCTGAGAGGAACGAGGAAGCGTCACCTCGGAAACCACGCAGGCTGGGTTATTTCCATGGATTTTTACTCAGAAGCGTACCATTGTACAAGTATTGGTTTTTCATCGCAAACCTTCCGCACTGGACGACCAAAGACTAAAATATGGTTGGTCAGCGTTCTGAAGAATCTGTAGAGAGGAAGAATATTCCGTGGTTTCGGGAATATCATTCGTTTTCGGAATTACGAGGGTGGGGAGCCCATCCTTGCTGGGAGGCCAGTGGTGGAGAGGCGAAGTCTTCCGTTGTGAGCGCCCGTGTGTGACGGTCGCTCGATATCAGCTTTTTGGTACAGACTGACTTGCTGTCTTTGCTCTCAGGAGAGTTTATAGTTAGAACAGTTAGGCACAGTACTGTTGCGAACCTATACGATTCTGGACTTCACCTCCAGGTTGGAAGTCGTCGTTGAGTTCGCAGCGTTCGGTAATTGAGAGCACTTCCTCTGCCTAAACTTACGTTGAGACGTTATCTGAACTCCATCCTTGCGGCTGGGAGTTCGCGTTTCTCGTCTGTAGAACACAGAGAGTATATTAGTCAGAGGACCGCCTTCTGCCGTCCTAGTGCTTGAAAGAGTTTATTTGTGGCTGGAGTTCTTCCATCGTCGCAGACGAGAACGAGAACCATCATATCGACGCACCGGATGCAGTACATACGGTGATATCGCAAATTGCTTCGGCTTATTATGGCTATAAAAGCTAAACAGCTGTGATCACGTTAGTTTATTTCCACATCACCGTAGATCATCTCTGAAAGTAGTGCCTTCTAATATTTTGTACGTGGATGTTGTCATTTCGCGTTATTGATATTAGATCCCGCGTTCATAATAAGAGGCAGGGTTGGGCAATTGATTAGTAATTTTGCTTAGGAAATGTAAACTTTGTAATATAAAGGTTTTTTTAATCTACGATAAATATATAATCAGGAACAACGTTTATCATTTAGTAGGATTAGTTGCCTTCATCATTCATTTATGTTTAGATTATATTTATAGACGAAATTAGTACAACCAAGTACTTCATATTGCCTGAAATTCCATCTTGGACTTCACAACAGCCGGCTTCTGAGGCCGAGCGGTTCTAGGCGCTTCAGTCCGGAATCTCGCTCCTTCTACGGTCGCATGTTCGAATCCTGCGTCAGGCATGGATGTGGTTCAAATGGCTCTGAGCACTATGGGACTTAACATCTATGGTCATCAGTCCCCTAGAACTTAGAACTACTTAAACATAACTAACCTAAGGACATCACACAACACCCAGCCATCACGAGGCAGAGAAAATCCCTGACCCCGCCGGGAATCGAACCCGGGAACCCGGGCGTGGGAAGCGAGAACGCTACCGCACGACCACGAGATGCGGGCGGCATGGATGTGTGTGATGTCTTTAGGTTAGTTTGGTTTAAGTAGTTCTAAGTCTAGGGGACTGATGACCTTAGATGTTAAGTCTCATAGTGCTTAGAGCCATTTGAACTTTACAACATGACAACAGACCCATCGGTTTCCGTAGCCAAAAATCGAGCAATACATAACGATATAGAACTTTTGCTTGATACATTGCATAGTTTTAGTGGTTAGTGTACACTGTGAATAATTATTGCTTATTACCTCAAAAAGTTTGTCAGTATCGAAAACAGTTTTTTTACACGAATGCTCATGATGTCTGGAGACGAACTGTCCTCGTTACAGAGCATGGTGGGAATATTTTGAAGTAGAGCATGCTTCTCGCGCTTAGAAGCGCCATTCGATAGATGAGAAATCACGGTACTCCCTTTTGTACCGTTATTCCATAATATCCAGACACTTATATCAGAGCAACAGTTATTGTAGGGAAATACTTGTCTAATGATTGGAAACTTACATCCTCTTTTCTGTGTCCCGACTTTTATTTCCTGGTCTCGCTTATTTTTTAAACCACCAGTCCGTAAGTTCCGATTATCTACAAATTGGTTGTGGCAACACTACCAAGAGCCTACAAAGACAAGACAGGAGAATGGTTTATTTTTTCGTATGATAACGAAATGGTTGTATCGCTGTATGTTGTCATTTCCATCTTTCTGCTCCTGGTCTATCTCATTACCAGCTTACATTCCTCTGAGCCTCCGCATATCTCTATAATAAATTAGTTGTATCATCGGACTGCGGTACATTTCCGACGACCATTACGTAACATATTCCAGCGGGCTCAGGCCGTTAGCTCCGCTCGTTTCCTCTGAGGCTGCCCGCCTTTAGGGCTTCAGCAGTCATCCAGGCCGCCCGGAGCGTGGGAGTGAACGCCGCAAGACGGTCCGCCGATCGGCGACAATGGCGGCCGTTACGCAAGGTGCGCCTTTGTTTGCGGCCGTCGGAAACTACCGATGCGTCGCCAGACACCGGAAACGGATTATTCCGAGCGCGGGGCATGAACGCCCACCGGTTCAGGTGCAGGAGTGTCGTCGCCATACGCTCCGGGAGGCATAGCCGTCGATACTGACAACCTAAGTCTATATCCAGATGATTATTCCGCAAATCAGTTGTTGTTGTTGTGGTCTTCAGTCCTGAGACTGGTTTGATGCAGCTCTCCATGCCGCTCTATCCTGTGCAAGCCTCTTCATCTGCCAGTACCTACTGCAACCTACATCCTTCTGAATCTGCTTAGTGTATTCATCTCTTGGTCTCCCTCTACGATTTTTACCCTCCACGCTGCCCTCCAATGCTAAATTTGTGATCCCTTGTTCTAGTCAAGTTGTGCCACAAACTTCTCTTCTCCCCAATCCTATTCAATACCTCCTCATTAGTTACGTGATCTACCCACCTTATCTTCAGCATTCTTCTGTAGCACCACATTTCGAAAGCTTCTATTCTCTTCTTGTCCAAACTATTTATCGTCCATGTTTCACTTCCATACATGGCTACACTCCATACAAATACTTTCAGAAACGACTTCCTGACACTTAAATCTATAATCGATGTTAACAAATTTCTCTTCTTCAGAAACGAATTCCTTGCCATTGCCAGTCTACATTTTATATCCTCTCTACTTCGACCATCGTCAGTTATTTTACTCCCTAAATAGCAAAACTCCATTATCCTCGTTTTGCTTTTGTTGATGTTCATCTTATATCCTCCTTTCAAGACACTGTCCATTCCGTTCAACTGCTCTTCCAAGTCCTTTGCTGTCTCTGACAGAATTACAATGTCATCGGCGAACCTCAAAGTTTTTACTTCTTCTCCATGGATTTTAATACCTACTCCGAATTTTTCTTTTGTTTCCTTTACTGCTTGCTCAATATACAGATTGAATAACATCGGGGAGAGGCTACAACCCTGTCTCAGTCCTTTCCCAACCACTGCTTCCCTTTCATGCCCCTCGACTCTTATAACTGCCATCTGGTTTCTGTACAAATTGTAAATAGCCTTTCGCTCCTTGTATTTTACCCCTGCCACCTTCAGAATTTGAAAGAGGGTATTCCAGTTAACGTTAACGCAAATCAGTCTTGAGTAAAAAATTGACTGATGTGTTTGCCATGCGTTCATACGACCACTTTAAGACCATACTCATGTTCAGAAAAAAACAGAACACCTTGAACGACTACAGATAGGACGTTCATATTCACAAGTCATGTACATTAGTACGTTCTGCGTACACGGGGTGAAAAGTATTTAAACCCACAAACTCTGGGAGGTTGTAGGGGACATCAAAACAAATATTTTTCCCTAATGTCATCTTTTCCTATGAGGAGTATTTAAACCGGTAGAGGAAGATTTCTCTGGCAGCAAATTAATTAAAGCAACAAACACATTTCCATTTTTTTTATGACCAAGAGACAACACATTAACAACACCCAATTTCAGTTACAGTAGATTTTCAAAAATGCCTGCATTGACAAGTAAACAAAGGTTACACCGTCGGATCATGTTATGTCTGACACGGGCAAAAAACCCAGGAGTATCCTGAATTGTTCCTGCTGCTGCTGCTGTCCGGGCAACCAGATTCTCTTCTGATGCAACAGGAGTTGCGTAAACAAGTTTGCGCATGTCTCCCCACACAAAAAAGTCGAGAGGGGACATATCTGGGGATCGAGCAGGCCACGGTAGAGGACCACCTCTGCCAACCCACGTTTCTGTGAATCGTCGGTACAGGAATCGACTGAAATGTGCTGGCGCCCCGTCATGTTGGGACCACACGCGTTGTCTTGTAGGGAGTGGGACGTCTTCCAGCAATTCTGGCAATGCTCTGGCGAGAAAATTGTAATAGTGCCTGCCATTAAATGGCCCAGGTAGCAGATACGGCCCAATTAAACAGTCCCAAACAACACTGACCCACACGTTAACGAAGAACCGCACTTGTTGAGCGCTAGTAACTGTGGCATCGGGGGTTGTCCTCACCCCAAACATGCGAATTGTGCATGTTGAAGACTCCCATCACGCCCGAACGTTGCTTCATCGGTAAAAAACACAGAGGATGGAAATTTAGGATGCATTGTAGATGTAGAGAAGATCCAACGGAGAGCAGCGTTACAGGATCATTTGGTAATCGCGAAAGCGTTAAGGAGATGATAGATAAACTCCAATGGAAGACTCTACAGGAGAGAGGCTCAGTAGCTCGGTACGAGCTTTTGTTGAAGTTTCGAGAACATACCGAGGAGTCAAGCAGTATATTGCTCCCTCCTACATATATCTCGCGAAGAGACCATGAGGATAAAAGCAGAGAGATTAGAGCCGACACAGAGGCATACCGACAATCTTTCTTTCCACGGACAATACGAGACTTGAATAGAAGGGAGAACCGATAGAGGTACTCAAAGCACCCTCTGCCACATACCGTCGGGTAGCTTGTGGAGTATTGATGTAGATGTAGATTGAACACTGTTCCAGGTACCACTGCGAAAACTGTGCCCTGGATGGATAATCAACTGGTTGCAGGTTGTGGACACGCTGTAAGTGAAATGGACGTAACAATTGCTCTCGAAGGACTGTTATTACATTCGTCTCATTCATCCCCATGTTACGTGCAATTTCACAAGTGCTGATTGAATGATCCCGCTCCACATGCTGCAAGACAGCTTCCTCAAATTGTAGCGTTCTTACCGTGCGACGGCGCCCCTGTCCAGGTAATCTGCTAAATGACCCGATCTCACGCAGACGTTGGTACACAGCAGCAAAGGTCGTATGATGCGGGATACGGCGATCAGGATATTGTTGTTGACAAACCCGCTGTGCAAATCGTCCGTTGTGGTGCGTACTTACTGCACGTGTATCGCTCCATTAGTAAACAGAGACAATGCACTACTACACTGGTCGACAGCAGTTGTCTACAACTGAAGAGCGTAATACGGTCTCCACCGGTTTAAATAATGCTCATACGAAAAAAAGACATTAGGGAAAAATACACTCCTGGAAATGGAAAAAAGAACACATTGACACCGGTGTGTCAGACCCACCATACTTGCTCCGGACACTGCGAGAGGGCTGTACAAGCAGTGATCACACACACGGCACAGCGGACACACCAGGAACCGCGGTGTTGGCCGTCGAATGGCGCTAGCTGCGCAGCATTTGTGCACCGCCGCCGTCAGTGTCAGCCAGTTTGCCGTGGCATACGGAGCTCCATCGCAGTCTTTAACACTGGTAGCATGCCGCGACAGCGTGGACGTGAACCGTATGTGCAGTTGACGGACTTTGAGCGAGGGCGTATAGTGGGCATGCAGGAGGCCGGGTGGACGTACCGCCGAATTGCTCAACACGTGGGGCGTGAGGTCTCCACAGTACATCGATGTTGTCGCCAGTGGTCGGCGGAAGGTGCACGTGCCCGTCGACCTGGGACCGGACCGCAGCGATGCACGGATGCACGCCAAGACCGTAGGATCCTACGCAGTGCCGTAGGGGACCGCACCGCCACTTCCCAGCAAATTAGGGACACTGTTGCTCCTGGGGTATCGGCGAGGACCATTCGCAACCGTCTCCATGAAGCTGGGCTACGGTCCCGCACACCGTTAGGCCATCTTCCGCTCACGCCCCAACATCGTGCAGCCCGCCTCCAGTGGTGTCGCGACAGGCGTGAATGGAGGGACGAATGGAGACGTGTCGTCTTCAGCGATGAGAGTCGCTTCCGCCATGGTGCCAATGATGGTCGTATGCGTGTTTGGCGCCGTGCAGGTGAGCGCCACAATCAGGACTGCATACGACCGAGGCACACAGGGCCAACACCCGGCATCATGGTGTGGGGAGCGATCTCCTACACTGGCCGTACACCACTGGTGATCGTCGAGGGGACACTGAATAGTGCACGGTACATCCAAACCGTCATCGAACCCATCGTTCTACCATTCCTAGACCGGCAAGGGAACTTGCTGTTCCAACAGGACAATGCACGTCCGCATGTATCCCGTGCCACCCAACGTGCTCTAGAAGGTGTAAGTCAACTACCCTGGCCAGCAAGATCTCCGGATCTGTCCCCCATTGAGCATGTTTGGGACTGGATGAAGCGTCGTCTCACGCGGTGTGCACGTCCAGCACGAACGTTGGTCCAACTGAGGCGCCAGGTGGAAATGGCATGGCAAGCCGTTCCACAGGACTACATCCAGCATCTCTACGATCGTCTCCATGGGAGAATAGCAGCCTGCATTGCTGCGAAAGGTGGATATACACTGTACTAGTGCCGACATTGTGCATGCTCTGTTGCCTGTGTCTATGTGCCTGTGGTTCTGTCAGTGTGATCATGTGATGTATCTGACCCCAGGAATGTGTCAATAAAGTTTCCCCTTCCTGGGACAATGAATTCACGGTGTTCTTATTTCAATTTCCAGGAGTGTATTTGTTTCGATGTCCCCTACAACCACCCAGAGTTTGTCGGTTTAAATACTTTTCACCCTGTATGATCAGCATTTGAGCCATGTCGGCCCGCTGGTTCATGGTCAACATCGATATCGCGGCGCAACACCACCTACAGTAAAATGTGCCTGCGGCTCTAGTTGTCGCTGTAAGCCAAAGGTAATGGATCAGCGCGACTTGAGCAGACATGCAGGATGCCTCGCAGAGGTCTGCGCAACCCGTACGGTCATTATTTTCATGAGAGGATGTGACGCATCAAACGGGAAGTTGCTGCTAGTATGGGGCGAGGTGTTTCGGCAGTGCAACGGGCGTGGGCAGAATGGTTCACGGAAGGTCGTAGAATACGACGAGAGGCCGGCCGGAGTGGTTGAGCCGGGCGACCGCTACGGTCACAGGTTCGAATCCTGCCTCGGGCATGGATGTGTGTGATGTTCTTAGGTTTAAGTAGTTCTAAGTTCAAGGGGACTGATGACCTCAGAAGTTAAGTCCCATAGTGCCCAGAGCTAATACGACGAAATGGATTATATCGCACCACACAAACCACTCCCCGAGAAGAGCGACACCTCATCCGAGCGGCGTTGCAGGACAGATCTACATCCTCCTCGACTATGGAATAACATGGAACAGTGTAACACATAGTATACTATCAAGGGTGACATTCCGTCGCTGTTTATTAGGGCATGGGTTACGTGCGCGTCGTCCACTTCTCCGCCTACCTTTCACGAATGTGCAGATACGTGCTAGACGACAGTGGTGTATGCAAGGTCGTCACTGGGGACAGGAACGAGATCAGATATTGTTTTCGGGTGAATGCAGGTTCCGCTTGTTTGAAAATGATGGCCGCATTTTGTTTCGCCGCAGACAGGGGAGCGGCATCACAGTAACTGCATTCGCACAGGGCATAGAGCGCCAACTCCAGGCAATATGGTTGGGGTGCTGTTGGGTGCAACCGCAAATCACATTTGGCGCACGTCCAGGGCACTGTGAGCAGTGTGACCTACGTGAATGACAACCTGCGAACCGTACCCATATCCTTGTTGCATAATACCACGTACGTCATTTTTCAGCAAGACAATGCACGAACAAATGTTGCTGGACGAATACGTGCCTTCTTAGTGTCACTGGATATCAGCCGTTTGCCCTGGACCGCCAAATCACAAGACTTGTGGGCGACGAGCCGTTCTAGGCGCTTCAGTCCGGAACTGCGCGACTGCTACGGTCGCAGGTTCGAATCCTGCCTGGGCATGGATGTGTGTGATGTTCTTAGGTTGGTTAGGTTTGAGTAGTCAGTTCTAGGGGGCTGATGACCTCAGAAGTTAAGTCCCATAGTGCTCACAGCCATTTGAACCATTTTTGAACTTTTGGGCGATCGAAAATGTGTGGGATATCGTGAAATGACGCGTGCAGCGCTGTGACCCAGTGATAACCACTACAGGTAAACTTTGGAACCAGGTGAATGCATCATGGTTGGCTATGCCACAGGATGCTATTCACGCCTTATACGCATCGATGCCATCACGCATGGAACATTTACCAGGGGTTATGGCGGACCATGTGCCTACTACGCAACCAGACACATGCTGAACCCAGGTGGCTTGAAATGCTAATAATTTTGCAGAATTTTCTAATGTATATGTCTGGAATATGAACATCTTATCTCTAGTAATTCTCACTTTCTACAGTCTCTAAATCAAATGGTTCAAATGGCTCTGAGCACTATGGGACTCAACATCTTAGGTCATAAGTCCCCTAGAACTTAGAACTACTTAAACGTAACCAACCTAAGGACATCACACACACCCATGCCCTCTACAGTCTCTACTGTCACGTAATAAACACCTGAATCGCTGAGAGCTGAGTTTTTCCCGGCGCATACAATGTTCGAATACGGGAATGCAGCCGTGTAACGTCCCATTACCCCCCCCCCCCCCCCTACGACGATAGTGTAACACATTTTCTCATTCGGTAGATCAGTCGTGTAGTGGAGAGGAAGCAATCGATGTGATTTCTACAGCTACACCTACGTACATACATACATACTCCGCAAGTTACCATATGGTGTATGGCGGAGGGTATCTTGTATTACAATTAGTCATTCCCTTTCCTGTTCCACTTGCAATTAGTGGGAGGGAAAACGACTGACTGCCTTCATGTCTCCGTACGAACCATAATCTCTCTAATCTTTGTGGTCCTTACGTGGAATGCACGGTCACTGTGGCAGAGTCGTTCTGTAGGGAGTCATAAAATTCGGTAACTTAAACTTCCTCAACAGTGTATTATGAAAATAAATTGCGTCGATGTCTACCTATAATCCGACCAGGTAGGGATCCGAAACAGTTTATCAGCGTGCAATAACCTTTCTCAATAAAGAACCAGGAAATAAAATAAAATATCATGTGCATGAACAGCCATCCTCAATCAGGGGAGAGACCACAAGAAAGCTGAAACAAACATTTTAAAATAAGTAACGAACAGCCCTGGCTTCACACAGTTACACGACTCGCTAAGTGTAGCGGTCATAAATTACGAGTATACAGTGCAGACAAAACTTCCTCGTGAATCGGACTATGTATTAGTATAAATCGTATCAAATTCCCTACGGCAATTCCTGAGATTATTCTTCTCACACAGGCTGAAAAACACCGCGAGGGACTTTAATTTAGTAATATTTGTAGTCGTATTAATGTATAGATGACAACCAATAACGCATACCTGACAACCCTGCCGATTTAGGTGCGAGACTTCAGACTTTTTCTCCCGCCTCCCGATTGTTCCATTATTTCTCACGATTTTTAGGTAACTATCGTCAATTCTAGGTTACTCGTATTTGCTTTGAAAACCCGATACTTAATTTTTTTGGCCAGTGGTCGAAAAATCCTTTGCTAGTTAGTCGTTTTTAATGGATACATACACCTATCGAAGTTTATAGAAATCAGGAAGTCACAAGCGAGCTGTGACAAAATTCCTAAAGCAATGTACCATGGACTCGTTGGAAGTCCCCTGCATAAATACTGAGCCACAATGCTTCTATAACCGTCCACAATTGCGAAAATGTTGCCTGTGCAGGATTTTGTGCATGAACTGATCTCTCGATGATGTCCTATAAATGTTCAATGGAATTCATGTTGGGTGATCTGAGGGGGTCATATCATTCGCTCTTATTATCCACAATGTTCTTAAAACAAGTCGCGAACAACTGTGGCCGCGTTACATGGCGTTTCGTCATTGACAAAAATTCCATCGTTGTTTGAGAACATGCACTCCACGAATGCTGCAAATGCTCTCCAAGTGGCCGAACGTAACCATTTCGAGTCAATGATTGGTTCAACTGGACCATAGGTCCCAATCCATTCCACGTAAACACAGCCCACATCATTATGGAGCCACCACCAGCTTACACAGTGCCTTGTTGACAATCTAGGTCCCTGGATTCTTGGGGTCTGCACCACGCTCGAAAACTGCTATCAGCTCTTACCAACCGAAATTGAGAGTCATCTGACCAGGCCACGGTTTTCCAGTAGTCTAGGATCCAACCGATGTGGTCCGGAGTCCAGGAGAGGCGCTGCAGGCGATGTCGTGCTGTCAGCAATGGCTCTCGCGTCGGTCGTCTGCTGCCATAGCCCATTAACGCCAAATTTCACCGCACTTGTCGAAACGGATACTTTCGTCGTGCGTCCGACATTGATTTCCGCGGTTATTTGACGCAGTGCTACTTGCCTGTTAGCATTGACAGCTCCATGCAAACACCGCTGTTCTCGGTCGTTAAGTGAAGGCCATCGGCTACTGCGTTGCCTGAAATTAGGTATTCTGGATTCACTCTTGACACTGTCGATCTCGCAATATTGAATTCCCTACCGATTTCCAAAATGTAATGTCCCATGCGTCTTAGGTCCAACTACCACTCCGCGTTCAAAGTCTGTTAATTTTCGTTGTGAGGCCATTATTACGTCGAGAGGCTTTTCACACGAATCACCTGAGTAAAAATGACAGCTCCGCCAATGCACTGCCCTTTCATACGTTGTCCACGCTTTACTATCGCCATCCGCACAGGTTCATTCTGTCCCATGACTTTGGTCACCTTCTAAGTAGGCTGTTTAGGTTTTTATGATGGTAACGCCACGTAGCGCTCTGTATGAAAATCACTGACTGTGCTGTGTGCGGTCTGCGGCTGGTTTGCATTGTTGGAATTTTCGCTATTGTAGTGTTGGGCTGTTGGATGTGAACAGCGAGTAGCGTTGCGCAGTTGGAGGTGAGCCGCCAGCAATGGTGGATGTGGGGAGAGAGATGGCAGAATTTTGAGAGCGGACGATCTGGACGTGTGTCCATCAGAAAGAGTAAATTTGAAATACAAATGTGTGTGAAATCTTATGGGACTTAACTGCTAAGGTCATCAGTACCTAAGCTTACGCACTACGTAACCTAAATTATCCTATGGACAAACATACACACACCCATGCCCGAGGGAGGACTCGAACCTCCGCCGCGATCAACAGCACAGTCCATGACTGCAGCCCCTTAGACCGCTCGGCTAATCCCGCGCGGCTAAATTTGTAATACTCTATATCATGAACTGATATATATATATATATATATATATATATATATATATATATATATATATATAGGGTGTTTCAAAAATAACCGGTATATTTGAAACGGCAATAAAAACTAAACGAGCAGCGATAGAAATACACCGTTTGTTGCAATATGCTTGGGACAACAGTACATTTTCAGGCAGACAAACTTTCGAAATTACAGTAGTTACAATTTTCAACAACAGATGGCGCTGCGGTCTGGGAAACTTTGTAGTACGATATTTTCAAATGGCTCTGAGCACTATGGGACTCAACATCTTAGGTCATAAGTCCGCTAGAACTTAGAACTACTTAAACCTAACTAACCTAAGGACATCACATACACCCATGCCCGAGGCAGGATTCGAACCTGCGACCGTAGCAGTCCCGCGGTCCCGGACTGCAGCGCCAGAACCGCTAGACCACCGCGGCCGGCTACGATATTTTCCACATATCCACCATGCGTAGCAATAATATGGCGTAGTCTCTGAATGAAATTACCCGAAACCTTTGACAACGTGTCTGGCGGAATGGCTTCACATGCAGATGAGATGTACTGCTTCAGCTGTTCAATTGTTTCTGGATTCTGGCGGTACACCTGGTCTTTCAAGTGTCCCCACAGAAAGAAGTCACAGGGATTCATGTCTGGCGAATAGGGAGGCCAATCCACGCCGCCTCCTGTATGTTTCGGATAGCCCAAAGCAATCACACGATCATCGAAATATTCATTCAGGAAATTAAAGACGTCGGCCGTGCGATGTGGCCGGGCACCATCTTGCATAAACCACGAGGTGTTCGCAGTGTCGTCTAAGGCAGTTTGTACCGCCACAAATTCACGAAGAATGTCCAGATAGCGTGATGCAGTAATCGTTTCGGATCTGAAAAATGGGCCAATGATTCCTTTGGAAGAAATGGCGGCCCAGACCAGTACTTTTTGCGGATGCAGGGACGATGGGACTGCAACATGGGGCTTTTCGGTTCCCCATATGCGCCAGTTCTGTTTATTGACGAAGCCGTCCAGGTAAAAATAAGCTTCGTCAGTAAACCAAATGCTGCCCACATTCATATCGCCGTCATCAATCCTGTGCACTATATCGTTAGCGAATGTCTCTCGTGCAGCAATGGTAGCGGCGCTGAGGGGTTGCCGCGTTTGAATTTTGTATGGATAGAGGTGCAAACTCTGGCGCATGAGACGATACGTGGACGTTGGCGTCATTTGGACCGCTGCTGCAACACGGCGAACGGAAACCCAAGGCCGCTGTTGGATCACCTGCTGCACTAGCTGCGCGTTGCCCTCTGTGGTTGCCGTACGCGGTCGCCCTACCTTTCCAGCATGTTCATCCGTCACGTTCCCAGTCCGTTGAAATTTTTCAAACAGATCCTTTATTGTATCGCTTTTCGGTCCTTTGGTTACATTAAACCTCCGTTGAAAACTTTGTCTTGTTGCAACAACACTGTGTTCTAGGCGGTGGAATTCCAACATCAGAAAAATCCTCTGTTCTAAGGAATGAACCATGTTGTCTACAGCACACTTGCACGTTGTGGACAGCACACGCTTACAGCAGAAAGACGACGTACAGAATGGCGCACCCACAGATTGCGTTGTCTTCTATATCTTTCACATCACTTGCAGCGCCATCTGTTGTTGAAAATTGTAACTACTGTAATTTCGAACGTTTGTCCGCCTGAAAATGTACTGTTGTCCCAAGCATATTGCAACAAACGGTGTATTTCTATCGCTTCTCGTTTAGTTTTTATTGCCGTTTCAAATATACCGGTCATTTTTGAAACACCCTGTATATATATATATATATATATATATATATATATATATATATATATATATATATATATATATATATATGATGACTTTTTAATGTTATTAAGGTAAATACATTGTTTGTTCTCTATCAAAATCTTTCATTTGCTAACTATGCCTATCAGTAGTTAGTGCCTTGAGTAGTTAGAATCTTTTATTTAGCTGGCAGTATTGGCGCCCGCTGTATTGCAGTAGTTCGAGTAACGAAGATCTTTGTGAGGTAACTGATTCATGGTTAGGGTCATTCTTTTGTAGGGATTATTGAAAGTCAGATTGCGTTGCGCTAAAAATATTGTGTGTCACTTTAGTGTTGATCAGAATAAGTAGAGAGAGAAAAGTCTGGGTACGTTCAGTTCTGCCCAGCTGTTTGAGCCGGCGTGAGTGGCCGAGCGGTTCTAGGCGCTACAGTCTGGAACCGCGCGGCCGCTACGGTCGCAGGTTCGAATCCTGCCTGGGGCATGGATGTGCATGATGTCCTTAGGTTAGTTAGATTTAAGTAGTCCTAAGTTCTAAGGGACTGATGACCTCAGAAGTTAAGTCCCATAGCGCTCAGAGCCAGCCAGCTATTTGAAAATCAAATAACGTGAGAGGTTTATCAGCACAGTAATTCATTAATTTTTCTAAGGGGATGTTTCAACCTCCCATGACTTTGGTCACCTCAGGAGTATATCGACTTTTATTTTTCCTCTTTAGCATACATTTTGTACAAGGTATAGTCGTATTGTTCAGTGTTGTGGCAGTCGGCTAGTCTGTGTATACAGTTTTCATCCATATGCCAGAAAACAATGTGCCGAACACTGTTTATGGCGTTCACACATTTTATTTAAAACCAAAAAAACTTTTCACCCTAACAGCAATTACCCGAGCTACCACACAGGTCAGGAATACAGAATCAACGTTTCGGGTAGTTAATGTGTTTTTATAGCCGCATGTCATGAGTTGTCTCGGGCTTATACTGAAAATAAACAGGTTTTTGATCACGCGTACCCCCTGACTTTTTGTTTTTGAAGATAGCCGGTATGATAACAAAAATGATGATCATCGAATACTTTGAAATACCGAATAGGTACGGTAGCAAAAGTAGTCGTTAATTTTTGCAGTCGTAATACTAAGCGGCCGCTCGCTAGCAGAAAGTTGGGGAAGTGAGGTCGGCGCAGGCGCCCGCTCGGGCCCCGTATCGCGCCAGGAAGTGGGGCGGCCGGCACGCGCCAGACGCACGGGGACCTTGACCCCAGCGGCCTCCGCCGCCGGCGCTGGGCCAATGCCAGACCGACGAGGCTGGGTTGCGCACGCTCCGCTACACTGAACGCACCATTCCCTCGCCGCTGCGCGTGTAACCGGCTTCCTGCCTGACGTAGGTCAGTTACTTCAACGCTGGAGATTTGTTTGAACACATACTGACAGATGAACACCTATGCCCGGCCTAGATTCACATTCGTGTCATTTTATTACCGCTACCAGACGCCTTGCCACCTTTAGAATGCAAGGCGTGTGGTAGCAGTAAGCAAATGGCACGACTGTGAATCTAGGCCGGGCATAGGTGATCATTTGTCAATAAAGGTGGCAGGGGTGAAATACAGGGAGCGAAAGGCTATTTACAATATGTGCAGAAACCAGATGGCAGTTATAACAGTCGAGGGGCATGAAAGGGAAGCAGTGGTTGGGAACGGATTGAGACTGGGTTGTAGCCTCTCCCCGATGTTATTCAATCTGTATATCGAGCAAGCAGTAAAGGAAACAAAAGAAAAATTCGGAGTAGGTATTAAAATCCATGGAGAAGAAATATAAACTTTGAGGTTCGCCGATGACATTGTAATTCTGTCAGAGACAGCAAAGGACTTGGAAGAGCAGTTGAATGGAATGGATGGTGTCTTGAAGGGAGGATATAAGATGAACATCAACAAAAGCAAAACGAGGATAATGGAATGTAGTCGAATTAAGTCGGGTGATGCTGAGGGTATTAGATTAGGAAATGAGACACTTAAAGTAGTAAAGGAGTTTTGCTATTTGGGGAGCAAAATAAGTGATGATGGTCGAAGTAGAGAGGATATAAAATGTAGACTGGCAATGGCAAGGAAAGCGTTTCTAAAGAAGAGAAATTTGTTAACATCGAGTATAGATTTAAGTGTCAGGAAGTCGTTTCTGAAAGTATTTGTATGGAGTGTAGCCATGTATGGAAGTGAAACATGGACAAGAAATAGTTTGGACAAGAAGAGAATAGAAGCTTTCGAAATGTGGTGCTACAGAATAATGCTGAAGATTAGATGGTTAGATCACATAACTAATGAGGAGGTACTGAATAGGATTGGGGAGAAGAGGAGTTTGTGGCACAACTTGACCAGAAGAAGGGATCGGTTGGTAGGACATGTTCTGTGACATCAAGGGATCACCAATTTAGTATTGGAGGGCAGCGTGGAGGGTAAAAATCGCAGAGGGAGACCAAGAGATGAATACACTAAGCAGATTCAGAGGGATGTAGGTTGCAGTAGGTACTGGGAGATGAAGAAGCTTGCACAGGATAGAGTAGCATGGAGAGCTGCATCAAACTAGTCTCAGGACTGAAGACCACAACAACAACAACAACATGTTCAAAATGCAGTGTAATGAACGAAACATGTTTAACGATATGAGACTCGTGCAACAAAAAAGAGTTACAGTAGGGGCGTGGATTCCATTTGTTGCATTCTCTGATGGTTGGACAGGGTACGAGCCGTCATTGAGAGGTGTCATTTACAGGTCAAAGTCCCTGGAATCTATATCGATGTTTGCTAGTCGCCGTGAGTGAGCAGTAAAGACACGTAACGGTATTGTCAGGGATGGACAACTTGCAGTCTGGGCCACACATTGTCGCTGAAAATTAGAAAACACAGACAAAACTACGTCCTCACAAACTATTATCCAACATTATGGGACATCGTATACAAACCGTTGACTATACAGAACCTAATTTGAACTGAACTGTAACTGATTTAAATGCAACTTGTCTTATGTTAAATGCGCTATTGGAGTAAAACAATTATCAGGCCCTAATCGAAATTTCCACTTACCTTGCGGGTTGATAACATTGTTGCATAACAGCAGTCAGCAAGATGGCAGCGGCAAAGTTAGATTTTTGTTTCTAAATACATATTACAACTGTTGCATATCGTAATGCGTAATGATAAACAAATTTTTAACATAGTGCAGCGCTTCAGCAACCGTGAATTGCTCAGAAATTAAGAAATTCAACCTTCAGTTGCAAGGCAAAATATTATTAGTTTATCTAGGTTTCGATGCTAATAATGGTATATCCTTCAGAACAAAAATTAAATTATTTTGAGGGCCAAACGTTGGCCATGTCACAGAATAAAGTTGAAACAGAATAAAGAGTCATAGGCATAATATCATGCCTGTCAAAACTAAAAACATTAAGAGAAACGTAGACGGAGCTACGCCGACCAGAAATAAGAGTCACACGTTTTCATCGAGACGGCGGTGAACGTTACATGTATGAAGAAGGACATCAGGAACCTCATCTGATAGAGGTTAGGACCAGGCAGGTAATGGCAGTCTTAGATCCATAGAGTCCCCACTGAACTCGCTTCTAAAAGAGACCAAGTTTCATTTAGGCACGTCCTTTCAGGATGGGAGTAGACGTTGGTGCCAACGACGATAGTACACTGTTTCCTTGCTGGGACAGAGTCCTTAAATATGACCCAGCAGGATCGCTCAGACTCGCTTTTGTCAGCTATCTGAAGCAGCTAACGTGTAACGTCCAAAGCTATGTAGATAGAGTTCACGCACTAGTATGAGTAAGTACTACTGATACAGGCAGCCATGTTTACCGTTGGTGTGGTGTAGAATATCTTCGGAGTTTACGCGATGGAAAGACGAATCATCGTTACGCAACCTATAGCTAGCCATCTAAGTGCTAACGGTACGGCCAAGGTAACACGTCGTCATTTTTTATTGCAGCTTCTCCTTGCTTGAAGTTTTCTCTCGATCTTCGCGATTCCAGGTCTCATTTTACATATTTGAAGGTACTCATTTCATAACATCTTCTGCATTGATATTTTTGGTTTTTAACGTACTGATCAACATTAGCGCATATTTTATTTCTGATTTTAGTGCAAAATATTCAAAGTATGTGTGGTGTCACCGCCAGACACCACACTTGCTAGGTGGTAGCTTTAAATCGGCCGCGGTCCATTAGTACATGTCGGACCCGCGTGTCGCCACTGTCAGTGATCGCAGACCGAGCGCCACCACACGGCAGGTCTCGAGAGACGGACTAGCACTCGCCCCAGTTGTACGGAGGACGTAGCTAGCGATTCACACTGACGAAGCGTCGCTCATTTGCAGAGCAGATAGTTAGAATAGCCTTCAGCTAAGTCAATGGCTACGACCTAGCAAGGCGCCATAGCAATTGATAGTTATCGTATGAAGCATGTCTCATCAAGAACGATGTACACAAATGATGGATTAAAGTTAAGTATTCCAGAAGCTACGTACTTTTCTTTATAGCATTCATTACGTATCCTGTTTCAGACCTCACGCCAGCCTGCGTGAGTCAACGCGTGCTTATCGGCCTCCTCTTTCAAGTAGTGTATGTAGTGTTGGCTAACTGCTAACACTACAGTATGCGTAAAATTTTGGTGCATAATATATTCCATTTATCGAATCAAATATGGGCTGTTTTCGGTGTTATGACTGAGTTACAGCATCTCCAGTTCATCCTTATTCTATGGTAACCGCCATTAATCAGTGTAAGACTTGACTGCTTGATTCACACCTGAAAGTAGGATCGAGTAAATTGTATTCCTAACTCCACGGAAAGCAATCTCTTTCTTCCAGTACCACTTGATAAACGAACTAGTGTAAAAGCTTGTAATACCGCATAAACCAATTAGCTTTAAACAAATTAAATTCAATCTTGACAGGACCGTTTCTTCGACTTAGTCATAAAGCTCCTAATCCTCATAACATTGCAGCAAAGTTACCAATCAGGCAACGCACGAAGCAAACGTTGTCGTTTTGACCAGGAAGATGTATGTAGCTGAAAACTGTATATCAATACTGAACACTATTTATATGGGTAAAGAAAATCTTAAAACTGCACTTTGTGAACTTGCTGATGTGTTGTTTTTATACAGTCTAAACAGGGCAACAACTGACATTCACTACAAAACTTTGAGGGCTGACGGAGCGATATAGTACACGAAAAATGCCTCGTAGCTGGGTATCGGTTATAATCCCCAAGTTGGAAGAACTGAATGGAGGGAGTTCCGTTGCGTCCTAATGAAGAGGTACGCCAAGCGGTTCAAAATGGTTCAAATCTATGGGACTCAACATCTGAGGTCATCAGTCCCCTAGACTTAGAAACTACTTAAATCTAACTAAGCTAAGGACGTAACACACATCCATGCCCGAGGCAGGATTCGAACCTGCGACCGTAGCAGGCGCGCGGTTCCGGACTGAAGCGCCTAGAACCGCTCGGCCACCCCGGCCGGCTACGCCAAGCGGACCACGAGTTTTTTTGCGAAGACTGTTTCCTACGGCGTTTCTCTTTCTAAACGCTGGCAAACTTAACATTTGAGCATGGGTTGGGTTGCGAACCACTGAGGGCTACGGCGGGACGAAGCCTCTCCGTCGTTTCTAGGACCCGGTTCAATACACACGCACACAATACATAATATTTTAAAAAATAGAAAAAGTTAGTAAGGTTTGTGAGAAGTACGTCTGCAGCCGAGAACGTGGGTCTCGATCGACACCTGGACCGCTGATTCTCAAAGAGGGTTTCCCACGAAACAGAGCGAAAGAGAGAGTTCCTCAAACGCACACGCTCCACTGCAAACTGAGCGATTCGTTCTGGATTCACAATAATACTTCCGTTCTTAGTTTCTTGAATTTGTTTATACTGACAATCTCAGTTCTCTATTCGTCCTAAATATTCTGCTACCTGCACTAATATGCAAACCTTTGCAAAGCAAACGATTGGGGACGCTACGAATGCCAGGCTAGGTTATACTTCTACTTACCACAGATCTGCACCCTATCGCCCAAGAAATCCGGATGGACGAAATATTACAGACCATATCTCCTGTGAATCCTGCGTACAGTTGTGATCTCCATTCAACTACGTCTCTTCTCAATCAGGACATTTCAGTGAATGGGAAGAAATGAACAGTTTGAAATGTCTGTAAAACCTTTAGAGTGGTTTCTAGTTTAAAAAATGAAAAAAATTAAAAACATTAGTTTAAGTAACCATCTTCCGCAAGAGCTGTTACAATCAATTGTCTTTTTACGTATACAACTGAAAAATGCATTAAAATATGTTAAGAATTTCACGGCCGTTTTCAATTTGAATAAAATCCGTTTGGGCATAAGACCGCGTCAGTGTTGCCCTGAAGAGGACCACTGAAAAAATGATCGAAACGTCGGTTTTAATACTGGTTTTAGTTTTAAAATGACGAACTCTAGAACCAAAGTGGATTTTACTCAAACATCAGAAGTATTTACAGTGGAAGCAGTAACTGCTAATGAGTTTCGCCAAGAATTTTCTTATATTGATCCGCGGGTACTCGACGCCTGCAGGCTATATTAAATTTTGGGAGCCTCTTCGTTAAATGTCTTAATTGCCGCCACAGTTTCCAGCGCAGTCCGCTTCGCGCCGGTTGCTGGATGGAGACGCGTTAATGAGATCTCCGGCCGGGCGTAACGGCTTTCTAATCCCGTAAATAGAGTCCGGGAGGCGAAGCGCCGTGCTCCCCTACTTGCTCCCGAACTCTTTTAATTAAAACTGAGCGCCCAACGCTCGTTACCTCGAACGTTCTTTTTACCATCTTACCACACATAACTGAAATCAGTTTCCAAAACTAGAGTATTTCTAATGTCTGTGGTTTATACTAACCAAAAGTAACAATAATAATAATAATAATAATAACAATAAAACTAAGAACCTGGACATGAAATGAATGGTTCGATGGAGACACGATTTTGTACATGTACCGGGTGATCAAAAAGTCAGTATACATTTGAAAACTTAATAAACCACGGAATAATGTAGATAGAGAGGTAAAAATTGACGCACATGCTTGGAACGACATGGGGTTAAATTAGAACAAAAAAAACAAAGTTCACAAAATGTCCGACAGATGGCGCTGGACAGCAAAATGTCAGTGACTGCGCATGACAATCGTGTATAAAAGGGGCTGTAATGAGAGAGAGAATCAGATGCGCCAGCAGTCGCAGCATGTTGACGTTACCTGAAAAGGCGCTTTTAGTGAAGCTGTATTATCAGAATGTGGAATGTGTTAGTTCAGCGTTACGATCCTATCGCCATCGTAAGGGGATTCTAACTGGTAAAGGTCCGTTGACAAATGCAGCTGGGGCGAGAATGATTTCGATGTTCGAAACCACGGGTTATTTAGACGACAGACCCCGCAGTGGTCGACCGAGCACAAGGCGTAATGCTGCTGAGAAAGTTCAGGAAGAAATGGAGACTGTAGTGGGTTCGTCTATGCACGGGGAAGACAGCGCACGTGCAGTCGCACGTCGCACCGGCTTTCCATACACTACTGTTTGGTTGGCACTTAGGCGTACCCTCCGATGCTATTCGTACAAAATCCATCGGCATCATGACCTGTTACCTAGCGATTTAGTGAAGCGGAGGGCATCTGCGGTGTGGGCGTTTCAAAAGATGGCGGAAGATGACGATTGGATGAGTAACGTGTTGTGGACCGACGAAGCTCATTTCACGCTCCGAGGGTCTCTCAACGCCCACAACTGCAGAATTTGGGCTACCGAAAATCCTAGAACTGTCGTGGAAACTACATTTCACGACGAGAATGTCACGGTATAAGTTGGATTTACCACGTCTACCGTTATCGGGCCTTTTTTCTTCGAGGAAATGCGTGATTCTGGTTTTGTAACTGCTACTGTGACGGGTGAGAGGTACGCCGATATGTTACAGAATCGCATCATCCCCAGCCTGGCTGATAAACACCTGCTGGAACGTACGATGTTTATGCAGGATGGCGCTCCACCCCATATTGCTATACGCGTGAAAGATCTCTTGCGCGCGTCGTTTGGTGATGATCGTGTGCTCAGCCGCCACTTTCGTCGTGCTTGTCCTCCCAGGTCTCCAGACCTCAGTCCGTGCGATTATTGGCTTTGGTGTTACCTGAAGTCGCAAGTGTATCGTGATCGACCGACATCTCTAGTGATGCTGAAAGACAACATCCGACGCCAATGCCTCACCATAACTCCGGACATGCTTTACAGTGCTGTTCACAACATCATTCCTCGACTACAGTTATTGTTGAGGAATGATGGTGGACATATTGAGCATTTCCTGTAAAGAACATCATCTTTGCTTTGTCTTACTTTGTTATGCTAATTATTGCTATTCTGATCAGATGAAGCGCCATCTGTCGGACATTTTTTGAACTTTTGTATTTTTTTGGTTCTAATAAAACCCCATGTCATTCCAAGCATGTGTGTCAATTTGTACCTCTCTATCTACATTATTCCGTGATTTATTCAGTTTTCAAATTTGTACTGACTTTTTGATCACCCGGTATATACCACCAGCCTATATGAAGCTGATCTGTGACAGCTAGAACGGCGACCATAGTCCTTAAGCTTTTCCAATCATCACGTTATGATCTTATCAAGTAATTAAGAGCGTACTATCTGTACTGTGTGTATCATAATTAATAGCGAAAACCGACACAGGTGAAAATACACCGATACAAAAACTAAAGCTTTCCAGTAAACATTGGTCAGCAGACGTCTCAGAGATAACTGCGAATATGGGTTTACGAGCTGACGCGCACTTCATTGTGAAATATTACGCTAGTTATTACAAAATTGTTTGAAATGTAAGCTTTTGTATTGTCTTCATCTAACGAGGCTCCGATTACACTAATGGCCTATTTTAACAAAAATTACAATATCGCTCCCAGCACATTACGCGTTACGATTTGCTGTGAAGCAGTATCTGTTACAAGAGGTTAAAATGATACCGTCAGCTCCATTTCATAATAGTTATCGCTTAAAATGTCCATGAGTGTTTTGCGAAGCAAGACACACACCAAGTGCTATTCCTCTACTTTGGTAACGAGCATCTGGAGGAAGAATGGTTAGAAAGAAATTGGCCAGGTGCAAGCTAGTAGGACGCGCCCACTGAGGGTCTGTGAATCGAGGATCTCGATTTATGCTTGTTATCGACACTGATACGGGGAATATATTGGTCCCATGGCTTCCAAGACTTTCGAAAATGTTTTAATTTCAATTATTAAGTGGCCTGACAAATGTCAAAAGAAATATTGTTTTCGTAGGACACGAGGGTTGTCCAGAAAATAAATGGTTCAAATGGCTCTGACCACTATGGAACTTAACTTCTGTCATCAGTCGCCTAGGACTTAGAACTACTTTAACCTAACTAACATAAAGACATTACACACATCCATGCCCGTGGCAGGCTTCGAACCTCAGACCGTAGCGCCTAGAACCGCTCGGCCACCCCGGCCGGCTGTCCAGAAAGTAAGTTCCGGTCGGTCGCTAAACGGAAACCACAGTGAAAATCAGAAACATTTTATTTGCCAGAGTTAGCTATACTTTCCATATACTTCTCTACACAGTCGCCGCTCCGACTTAAACAATTTCCAACACGATCGTCATAGAAGGCAGCCGCCTGTGCTTTCCGATAATTCTCTATGCTGGTCTATAGCGCGTAGCCTGCGCCCAAGTGTTGTCTTCGTATCCAGCGTTTCATGTGAACAGAGATGATACTCGGGAGGAGCCAGTTAGGGCTGTGTTGTGGGTGATCGAACACTTCCCATCGAAAAGGCTGCAGGAGCGTCTTCACTGCCCCTGCAGAGCGCAGCTGAGAATTGCCATTAAGAAGGAAGTGCGTGGCAGTTGTGTTAGGTGGGCTGCACTCATTAAGGCGAAGCCTCTCAGCGGGCCCTCCTACTTGGCGGGAGGCACAGTTGTTCTAGGCACCTTTACTCGCTCTCAGTGCGCTCACAACTGAAAAGAGCCTCTTGATGCGATTGACGGTCACACTAGAGACACTAACCAACACATCTGTGCAAAGTTTCATCAGGTTTTCACTGTGGTGTCCATTTCGCGACCGATCAGAACTTACTTTCTAGACAACCCACGTATAATCACAGATTAACAGTTTTCTAATGTGTCCTTTACTTGTACTGTGAAACATTTCTTCTTGACAAACTTCATGATTATACCTCAATTGGAAGTACCATATGGATTTTAATGAGTAAGTTTCTGAGTATCAAAATATGTGACATGAGTGGCCGCATCTTTTGATTACATTGACTTAGAACCTTACGATTTCTACACCAACAGGGGACTATAGAGCTCGTGGCGTGACACAAATTTGAACTTCATACGTCTACCCGTTCCTGACAAAAAGGAATCTAACAGACGGACGGAGAGACAAGACAGGCCAATAGGCCATCAGGGTCTTTCGGAGTGCAGGTTTGACACATCCCAGCCACCACAGCAACGTGGAAACATACATGGGCAGGCGCCTGAAACAACGAAGCCACGTGTCAGTAACTGCTTGCCGGCACGCTTCCTCGCGAAGGAGGGAGACGTTCAGCGTCCACCGGTCTCTGCTGCGTCTTGTGAATTGTCGGGGTAAGGCGATAGTGCAGATATACGCGAGGTGATCCGTGAAGGCAGTCAGCCAGAGTTCTGCATCACGGGTTGCTGTGCGGAGGGCACGCGAGACGTATATCCGGTCGAGACGACTGGCAGAATGGCTGGTAAAGTGCGTATATCCACGCTGGTTCCCATGATGTAAGAGCCATGTGTCGTGGAGCGCGAGGTCACATACCAGTGCTTGTAGAGAGACACGGGACGTAATGCGGTATCTTGTCCTCGGGCTGCAGAATACTGTTAAAATCGCCGCCCACTATGTAATGGTCCATATTTCCTTCCAAACGTGGGGCAATCTTCTCCGAATAGAAGACTTGCCTGTCACCGCGGTGCGAATTACCGGAGGGAGCGCAGAAGTTAACGAGGCGGACCTCGCCAAGTGTGAGAGCGATGCTTCGCCCGTTCGGCAAGCGTGTCACGTCCGTCGCGTCTATGCCATCTCGGAGAAGGATGGCCGTTCCTCCTGCACCATCACCATAGGGTAGGCTGTAGGTGGTGTAGCCATATAGGTCTAAACACAGCTCGGGACGGACCTCCTGGAGAAGGGCAATGTCCAAGTCTGCCGCTCTGATAACGTCGTGTAACATGCGGGTCTTGACAGTGGAGTGGACACCGTTTACATTGACTGTTCCCACACGGTATGACTGGGACATATCAAGTGGTGGAGGCAGTGTGCTGGTGCAAGCTCACGGTGATCTCGCACACCACATAGCCATCCAGCCACATGCCGTGCTTTACTGTGCCGTATATCCCCTTCCTCGCGAAGGAGGGAGACGTTCAGCGTCCACCGGCCTCTGCTGCGTCTTGTGAGTTGTCGGGGAAAGGTGATAGTGCAGATATACGCGAGGTGATCCGTGAAGGCCATGTTTTGAGGCATCAAGGGATCACAAATTTAGCATTGGAGGGCAGCGTGGAGGGTAAAAATCGTAGAGGGAGACCAAGAGATGAATACACTAAGCAGATTCAGAAGGATGTAGGTTGCAGTAGGTACTGGGAGATGAAGAAGCTTGCACAGGGTAGAGTAGCATGGAGAGCTGCATCAAACCAGTCTCAGGACTGAAGACCACAACAACAACATGATCCCCTGACTGGCAGAGCCCTCCGGGCTCAATGTCAGCCATGGGCTCTGGTGGAGGTATCGATGTGTACTGAGCATCATCGGCCTCCGTATCGTCTGCCCAATTGTGAGGGCGGGTCGCTTTCACAGGAGCCCACATTTTGGGAGTCGACGCGATGCGCCTGGTTTTCAGGGCGTGTCAGGAGAGTGTTCCTTATCTCCGGGCACCTTCTGGTGAATGAGGCCACTGGAATCCGTTGCAACTGTAGACGCGTCAACAAAGTCGATGTCTTCCGTCGGCTTCACATCCCTGTCCCGTTCTTCAACTGACAATCGCCTCTTCTTGTGTCGCTTGGGTGATTTTTGTTTGCGGGTCCGACATTCGAAATCCGCTAGAGGGCGAGGCTCGATACGGTCTCGGTCATCGGGAATCCCTGTGGTCGATACCGACAGTGACGGCGGCTGGGTGCCCACGACGCCGTGGTGGGCAGAGGCTGCAGGAACCTCAGCATCGTTTGGCTGCGTCGTCGTCGTCACGCAGAACGTATTCTTATTATGATCGCAGGGTTCATACTAAGATCAACCCGTACTTCTCCGCCCCCTCCCCCTTACTCCTACTTAAACTATTGATTTTAAGCTTCCTTTGTAGCCAAAGTCGACTGTTGGTGATGTGATTATGAAGACAAAACGCGCAGGAACAACCAGAGCTAAACCAAGCCAGGTAGACCGCAAAAAAAAAAAAAAAAAAGCTGTGGAGGGAGTCGCTCCTGATTTCCAAAGTGCTACCAGCAGCTCAGCCAGCACAAAAATTGTGCTTAGGAGCGGCGTGGAGTTGCCGCACGGTGTAAGGTGTAAGTCGCGGCTCCCCTGTCGGAGGTTCGAGTCCTCCCTTGGGCATGCGTGTGTGTGTTGTCCTTAGAGTAAGTTAGCTTAAGTTAGATAACGTAGTGTTTAAGACTAGGGACGGGTGACCTCAGCAGTTTGGCCCCATAGAAACTTACCACACTAAAAAAACAATAACTGTGCTTAGGACGGTAAAAAACAATGGGGTACATTGATCTTTCAGCTCCTTATAAGGCACACAGTTTTGTAGTCAGGTAGTCAGTGCTAAGCGACACTTGAGGTGGTGTAGAGAGTGACGTCACTGGACATCGGATGACTGTAAGCGGGTGATTCGGAGTGCTGAGTAACGCTATACCCTGTGGCAATCCAATTGAAGGGCTTTAGTCTGGCGAATGGCCGGAAAACTTTAACTGCCGTCATGTGTAGTACCAGTAGTGCAATACAAAGGATGTATTACGGTATGGAGACGTTGTTCATGGATGGGGTGTGATCCCTTTATTGCGCTCAAGGAATCGATAAATGCGAAAGGACACGAGTAAATGTTAACAGCATTGTGTTCCGCGTACAGCAGAGGAACAGTTCGGAGACGATTATTATTTCTATCAGTAAGGCAATGCACCTTCTCATAAAGCAGCATCTGTGAAGCAGTGGTTTGTGGACATTCCTGAAACGGATTGGTCATCGCGGAGTCCTGACCTGAACCTTTGAGTTGAGTCAGAACTTAGACCCCAGCGTCCAACATCACTACCTTGTCTGGCTACGGATCTTGAAGAAGAATGGGATGCCGTTACTCCACAGACATTCAGGCACCTCTATTAAATTGTTCCCAGCGGAGTTAATGTCGTCATCAAGGCGAAGGATGTAAAATCCCACATTAATGTCAACTAACAGGTGTCCAGGTGATTATGACTGGATACTAAAGGCAGGTAAATAGACTGCACTTTGCATCGCAGATCAAGCCAGAAATGAACATTTCACTATAGTATGGTGAATAAAATCTTCTGCACTTGCTGTTAAAATTATTTTATTAAAAAGTCACTACGAGTTTCGCATCTTCGGGCTCGAAGTCAGCTTTAAGCGCCCATTTGCGTGAAACAGGTCATTTCATCTATTCTGATTTGCATGTTCTGCACTATGGAAATAAGGCTATTACAATCAACAGTTTAGAGGAAACTGAAAATTACCGTTCACTAAAAAAGTCCTGCGAAGTAACTCTGAATGTGCAGACTGAGCTGCGACACAAAAGTCTGGTACACAAGTTTGATTGTCCAGGTTGAGGATATTTCGTCTTCCCACACAATTAACTGTTACATCCCTACTGCACACTGTTATTCTGTGTAGGGGTCCTTGCTTTCGTTAAGGCTCGGTTTTATTTAATTTTTTTCTCAATTGGTGTAATTTGAAAATTAGAAATAAACATTTTTTCACTGGTTCTGTACGTGCCCTACAGCACTATGGACACGCTATACTCTTGCTTGTTCTAAAAGTAGAGTAATATTGCTTTCATAAAGAAATCGTGTAATTAGCGAGGCTTTCCTCGGTTATATTATTTTGAATTTATTGTTCTTAGTTGTTATTTCAAATGGCTCTGAGCACTATGCGACTTAACTTCTGAGGTCATCAGTCGCCTAGAACTTAGAACTAATTAAACCTAACTAACCTAAGGACATCACACACATCCATGCCCGAGGCAGGATTCGAACCTGCGACCGTAGCGGCCACGCGGTTCCAGACTGAAGCGCCTTTAACCGCACGGTCACACCGGCCGGCTTAGTTGTTATTTCCTGATGACCATATAACATGTAAGTTAGACGGACTGTAAAGGCATCTCCCACCTTAATTGTCATAGATAGCGTCAGTTCGGCTCAAGACGGGCACTAACGCCGCCTAGCACTCGTTACTCGTAATACCAACATGTTAGTATAGTTTGTGCTGGCGCAGTACACACTACAACGCTGCCTACGGCATGCTAAGGTACTCCTAACTCTATTATATCTGTCTGTCTAATGTAAGACATGTTAATGTGGTGTGTTTAGTTAATTCGTATAATTATACAGTAGACAGAAATTGGAATAGCTTCATCCTGCTTCACACCACTTATAGGTGTTCCGCGGTCCCATTCAGTTTAATCATGGACTACCGCTTTTAGCGTGCTGTTTCTGTAACGGTGATGAACCATGGGACTTGGCTCTAAGCAACCATCATCTTTATAAAAAACGTGTGAGTACACCTCTCACTGGATATATGGCGCTGTATGGTAGTACGCATCTAATTTCAAGCCACTGCAATCCTATAGTATCTTAATTTCTTGTAGAGATCACCTGAAGATACATCTCTGTTGTGGCGACACCGGTAGTGGCTTTTACATGCAAGTACTTGAACAGCCAGCGTGGAAGATTTTCTTCAAATGGTTCAAATGGCTCTGAGCACTATGGGACTTAACATCTGAGGTCATCAGTCCCCTAGAACTTAGAACTGCTAAAACCTAACTAATCCAAGGACATCACATACATCCATGCTTCAGGCAGGATTCGAACCTGCGACCGTAGCAATCGCGCGGTTCCGGACTGAAGTGCCTAGAACCGCAAGGACACAGCGGCCGGCAGATTTTCTTAAATGGTTCAAATGGCTCTGAGCACTATGGGACTCAACTGCTGTGATCATCAGTCCCCTAGAACTTAGAACTACTTAAACCTAACTAACCTAAGGACATCACACACAGCCATGCCCGAGGCAGGATTAGAACCTGCGACCGTAGCAGTCGCACGGTTCCGGACTGCGCGCCTAGAACCGCGAGACCACCGCGGCCGGCCGCAGATTTTCTTAACCAGGTTGAATTTTGGCTGCGGTTGCCCGACCTTTAAAACAATATGTTCATTATAGAACATTTTCAATTCCAAATAATGGTACGAGATTAACAGCACCGCCGCGGTATCTTTATATGGAGGGAATGTTTCGCTTCTTTTCTGTACCGAAGCGACCTTTGGCGTCGCCTTTTGCTACGTACTGGCGTCTGAGACAATGGAAAGCTAACTCAGAAGGGCCCGTGTAAGTGTCGAACACCGTGTAGGCTGTTCCCCGTAAAGTAGTTCTTGGGAAGCAATCAGGCGGGGTTTCAGAGAACTGCTTCCCGCGTTCGCCATTTACGGAGCGATGGTCCGGCGAAATTGTTACCAGCTGCAGCCGGCTCTGGGCGGCGGGCTCTCCGTTTGTCTTCCTGCAGTTTCCACCTTCTGCTCTCGGTATTCCTCCCAAGGTCGAATTATAAAAGAAAGTCTAGCTTTCGGAGACGACTTCCAAGAAAACCAGAGCGTTTTATACAAGAAAATGGAAGCTAAAAAGTTTGTTTCTACATTCGGCATTCTAGTTTCCTACCACTATGTTTGAAATGCTTGTTGTTTTAGGAAACTCTGTCATTCATCATTACGCAGAAGCCGGCCGTGGTGGTCTAGCGGTTCTAGGCGCGCAGTCCGGAACCGCGCGACTGCTACGGTCGCAGGTTCGAATCCTGCCTCGGGCATGGATGTGTGTGATGTCCTTAGGTTAGTTAGGTTTAAGTAGTTCTAAGTTCTAGGGGACTAATGACCTCAGCAGTTGAGTCCCATAGTGCTCAGAACCATTTGAACCATTACGCAGAACAAAGTTTGTTTGAACTGCCGGAAAAGAATTGCAACGCCCTCAAGGACTGTGTTCAGTGGCACCAGAGCGTAATAAAATGGTTCAAATGGCTCTGAGCACTATGGGACTTAACATCTATGGTCATCAGTCCCCTAGAACTTAGAACTACTTAAACCTAACTAACCTAAGGACAGCACACAACACCCAGCCATCACGAGGCAGAGAAAATCCCTGACCCCGCCGGGAATCGAACCCGGGAACCCGGGCGTGGGAAGCGAGAACGCTACCGCACGACCACGAGATGCGGGCCAGAGCGTAATACCTGCACGCTGATGGACTGTAGTATTAGTGATAACGCTCAGGAGGACTGTCTGTGAGCCTTCTGGTTTGACTCTGCAGCGAGTAACTGTTCAGAGTTTAGAGGTGAACAGTGTTTGCAACATTCATACAACCTGGCCCCACCAACGAGTACGTACCCCAGCGGAACAGCTTCAGCCATTTTAACTGGGTCGCACTGTGGGCCTGCGGGAAACTGCATGCATGTAACACAAACTGCTGCACTCACTGGGCACATTGTGTCATTGGTATCTCGCTGCTTTCAACAGTGGTCTGTGGAACATTCTCAGGGACCAAATCGGGGTACACGCTGCGTCTATTGTGTCATCAGGGACAATTAGTAGAGGCAAAGGTGGAAAAATGGGCCCCTGCTGGTATTATGGGCCCCTACATATTTGGAAGTACAGGCCATGAATTCTAGCGGAGAGCACATGAATTACTAAAACTAGTTGCCAAACTTCACTGTACAGTGCGCAGACGTAGTAGCTGTCATGGTTTGTGAGTAGTTGTGCTGTGAATTTTTTGGCTGTCATCAAAAGTTTGAAAAGTTAGTGTTTACTTGAATAAAACTCAAATTTCTAACATGTTATTAGTAGAACTAAGGTAAGGTACGTATTTGACTTGCCGTTGGGATACCGTTTTACGTTAATTAACGTCGGTTGCGAAGCAAACTAACCGTAGGCAAAATAGTTTTTACCAAGATGGCGAGGGTGGATATATGGGCCCCTTTTGCTGCTGGTATTATGGGCCCCGTAAAATTAATCAGATATTGCTACTCTTTATGTTTCAGATGCCCGAACACATCTTGTACCCCCAAAAAAATCGAAACGGCAATCGTGGGACAAAGCAAATATGGCAAATGCTATTGTAGCTATTAAAGGGAAAAAAATGGGGTTGAGAAAAGCGGTTAAAGTGTACTCTGTCCCTCGTTCTACGCTCCAAAGGCTTTCCACCGGTTTTACCACAGGGTCTTGAGGACGAACTGGTTAAATATCTTCTCATTATGGAATCCAAATTCTACAGCCTTACCAGAAATGACGTCAGGCGCATGGCCTACCAGCTTTGCATAAGAAATAAAAAGTTGGTGTTTCTGTCCCTGATGTTGACGACGCTGTATGTCTATTTTGTGAAGGGATTTTTTCAAAGGACATAAAAGGTGAACTTTGGATCCAGTGTATAGCCTGTGAGATGTGGGCTCAAAAGGAATGCGCTGGATGCGAAAAAGATGCTTATGTGTGTGACTATTGTAAATAGGCTAGGCGTAGGCTGTGAAAACCATCCCACCAGTAGACTAATTAACAATGTTCAGAGTGAATCTTTCTTTCATTATACAGAAAAATTAAATAAAATTGTATTTTTCAAATTTTTGTTTCTTTTTATTTCAAACTACCTTGGGGCCCATATTACCAGCACAAATTCTTGACGAGACAAAATGCAGAGTATCAGGAAAAAAAAAAAAATTTTTTTAAATATTAAAAAGTTGGACCAAAACATGTCGTAACTATTGCAGGACATAATAGAGAAATGTTTTATGTTCATTTTAGGTGATTATACTAAAAATAAAAGGTGTTACATAAAAAAAAACAGAGTGGGGGCCCAATTATCCACCTTTACCTCTAACAGTATGCTTGCAGCAGGATTATGGACACGTTTGCTTCGGGCTAGGATAGCACTGACACCATGGAACAACCAACCACGGCTACTCTGGGATCGTGAAAGTACTGACTGCAGAGAGGAATTGCGCTCTGTTGTCTTCACTGATGAGAGTAGGTCTGTAGAGAGTGACGGACGTACACGTGTATGGTATAGATATGGTGAGCTGGCTATTCCTACGTGGTTTCTCCCAGGACGCCAGGTCACACATCAGGCTTCAAGGGAGAGGGGGAGACGGGGGTAGGCACCAGTTACAATTCGCCGTCACATCTGTTATTTCTGCAGGGGAAAATAACCAGTACCTGCTACATTGGACCGGCTATTATTCTCGTGCTACTGCCATTCATTGGACAGGAAGGTGGTGTGTTTTTCAGCAAGACAATGCACGTTCACATATAGTTGCGACGACGCAACACCCTGTTCGTGAAGTATAACAATTGACCTGGTCAGCAAGATCACCAGCTCTCTCTCCAGCTGAACGCGTGTGGGACGTGATGAAGCGGGAACTTACTCGTTCTCCAAGGCCAACAATAACCATTGCCGAATTGTAACAAAACGCGCAAGATTATTATGACAGTCTATCGCAGGATGGCATTCGGCACCTTTATGGTGGTTTGCATGCGAGAATATACCCTTGCTTTGCCGCCAGGTGGGATGGACTGTGACTGATGCCATTGTACGGGCAGCGTTTACTCTCTGACATACGTGTTTCATTTGGTCTGAATTTATCATATACCTGTACTCCTACAATGATGAACTGTCACCTCACTTGTCAGTGAAATGACCTTGTCACTGAGGATGTTGTATTTTTTCCGACCGTATGCACTGATACTTCAGACGTTGACAAGGGTTCCTCGACGAGTTTTTGAAGTAAGGAACTGTATACATTTATTTAGTTTGTTACCTGCGTAATCTTCGTGATCGTTTTCGCTAAAAATACCCGCACGCAACGACAAGGAATGTATCACGTGTCTCACATGACGTTACCGCTGGGCAATGAGCGAGCTGGTGTTCGTGGACGTGGAAACCAGAGCACAACTGAGCGAGGGAGGTGTTGGGGCGGGGGGGGGGGGACACTTTGTTTCAAAACTTTGCGGACACTAGGTGAATAACGTCACCGGTCAAAATATTAGTTACGCCCTTAACAGCGCACCGTGGTCGCTTTAGAGAGTTTTAGATGGTGTACAAATGGTACTAGCTGGTAAAGTGACCCACCACGGCTGGCGTGATGGCAGCAAAGTGGTATGTGGCAGTCGGTTGTTTGGAATCAGAGGACTAAGATGAGTCGACACGGTGACGTGACAGGATGGCAGATAGAAGACGTTTCGTTAGCATGTGCCCATGGGCACATCATGAATAATGTTTTCCGATTATTTGGGGTATCAACGCGGACTGTCCAACGTATTTACAGGGAACGGTATATTACTCGGAGCCATGTAACACTGGGTAAGAGTAGAGGTCTTAAGAAGACAGTAACCAACATCGGAGACGAGTGTCACGCGTTGACAATGATAGTCGAATTCAAACCCGACGGAAAGTGCTGCTGTTAAGTGAGTTACGATCCGTCTCAACAAATTTGCAAGGGGACATACCGAAGGAAAGGGCGTGAAACTGATATCTGCATTTGAGTACCTAACGAAAGACCACTGTACACATCGGCACATAAGTTCTCACGTCTTCAGTGGACCATGAAGCACAGAAATTGGACAGTAGCTGAATATGGCGTGGGCCGTCTTGTTGTGATTTAGTGTTTTTTGAGAGCCATCGAGCTCTCCAACTCTTCAAGGAGGGGTCTAGCCTGCAATGTGCGTGTTACACATTTGGTCACTACACCAGAGCTTATGAAGATCTGCCGACTCCAGCACTGGGCACTAAGTGATATCGTTAGAGACAAAAACAAATGGCAACTGGTGAACGAAGTAGCAAATAAGGTGTTTGGGAAAGAAATTAAAAATTATATATAAAGCAAATACAATGTAAGAAAAAACAGTTTGTACGTGGTACTGCTGGAATGAGTACTGAGACTGAATTGATCATCACCGCTGATTCACCGACACCAGAATAAACTCCTACAGAGAGGACGATAAAAAGTGCCGCACGGGTGGCCAACAACGTGGCACCTGTGATAGAATCAAGACTTACGCGCGCCTCTGAGCAAGAACAGGGTGCAGGGGTTAGTGCGACCGATCCGTTAAGTTCCATTGGGACTGCGGACGGAGGCGTTAGCTCACCTGTCGCCCCATCTCAGGGCTGACATGTGGTGGGTTTGGAATTGTTTGAGGAGGGTATGGGTTTCCTGGAACTCCGGTTCTTGAGATTTAATGTGTTACCCCCATCCATAGCGGACTCACTCACATAGACTTAAGTAATGTTAACGCTGGTTGTATATGCAGAATGACGCAATATGGGCTTCCTGAGGAATAGCAGCTTTCCTACTGGGTAAGATCAGAAACTGCCAGTAAGCCATCTGCTGAGATGGTGGTATAGAGGATCAACAAGTGTAGCGTTTTAGGTGATTTTTTTTTTTATTTTACATCTAATTTTACCAGCTCTGCGGGATGAATTCATCAATGAGTGGCTGCAGTTGGACATGGCACTCCTGCAGAAACTTACGGACTTTGTTGCTCTGGGAATTAAGACAATAATGAAGACCTGAGCACGGTATTAGAATGGCATCTTTCACTATCAAATGTATTTATTACTCTGCAGGCGTTCTCTTCCATTTAGTGCAATTGAACTGTCCCATCTGGGACCTATTATTGGACGAAAATATAGAGTATGTCCACGTTTCACCTTGAGGATGGTTTGATCTCCGCTGGGGGCACATTCAATGAAAAACCTGAGTGTCTATAGAGACGCCGCATCCAGGGAAGACAGCGACGTTAAGGGGCTCCGGAAAGGCTCAAAATCATGAAAAGTTCAATTTTTACTTTTTTGCTTTTTCTGAATCTGCAGACTATTACCTTTTAATAGATATATAATTTATTCAATTCCGAAGACTACAACTACTTTTAATTTTTTTTTTTTTTTTTTGAAATGTGTTCTACATGGGCGTGACCTACTGTGGCGCTGTTAAACTGCTGTCAAATGGTGTTATTATTAACGTCCGTGTTCATCAGGTACATTTTAGTGATGTGAGATAAAGTATGCGTTGTGGCTAACCTGTGATGGTTCAATATATATCGCTGGTGTGATTGTCGATTGTTTCATGTTTATTTACTCTGTCATTATCTCGAAAATATTCGTAATTAATTCTGTTTCTTGAGTCTCTGTTTTGTTGAAGTATAATAATGAGTCAAAGTAAAGTTATTATCCTCTGAAGGCTTTTAAGGAAAGGAGAAATGTTGGAAAGCCAAAGGTATGTGTTATTACTGTAAACAATAAAGACGATGAAAATCCCCAACATAGCTTGTGTCCCAAAGAAGAAGATAGTTGGTGTAAATATAACAAAGGATTGCTAACTGGTGAAGTGTACACTCATAAGCATAGTCTGCCTCATGCAATAATGGAGGTGATAAAACCTATTTTCAGATACTTAGCAGCACCTGAACTGTTCAAAAAGTGTATTCACGGAAAAACTCAAAACCCCAATGAAAGTGTAAATAGTGTTATATGGTCGAGAATCCCCAAGACTGTATTTGTTGGAATAGAAACACTTCACTTTGGTGTGTATGATGCTGTTGCGACTTTCAATGATGGCAACATTGTAAGGTGCAAGGTATTTAGAAATATGGGAATGAAGATAGGTTCTAACATGGTACGAGCGATGCTTGCTTTAGACAAGGAACGCCTTCGGGCTGCAGACAGGGCTGTAAAGAGTCTAGAAATACAAGCAAGAGTAAACAGGAGGAGGAACAAGAGGAAGCTGGAGGAGGAGTTTGCAGAGGATGAAGATAATCCATCCTATGGACCTGGAATGCACTAAAAAGTTAATCCAATCTTTGTCGCTGGATTCCCAAAACTTTTATTTTATCATACTAATTACATGTTTTCTAAGGATCTTCCAAACATATTTGTTTCAAACTTTTAGTAAATGTTACACAGTACCTTCTGCATAATTTAACACAGCCTTTTTCCAAAAAAACTGTATATTTTTGAATATATAAATAATAAATTGCAAAAAATGTTGTGAATTTTAATTACAATTGAAAAAAATCATCTTTAATAACTGAACTAAAATTTTGTAAAATCCCTGTGTTAAGTTGTAGCCCATATTCCAATAAATAATCTGTAAAATGTTCAACTTCCTACCTCAAATACTTTGTGAGGAAAGATGTAGTTTAAAAGCGTTATTTTAACATTGCAAGTATAGGGCGTTCCGGAGCCCCTTAAACGCTGGGATTATAGAACGAATTCGACGTTCTGACTCATCCCAGAGCAGTCCAGTCCATTTTACGAATGTTATTGTCCACAAACTCTTGTCTCACAAATGGTGCTTTATTACAGGATGCTCCGTCGAGCAGATGTAAACAATCATCGTTTCTAAGCCGTTCTTCTACCATTCACAGTACAGAGTGCTGTAATGTGTGTTCATATCCTTCCACATCCCCCCATGAACCATGGACCTTGCCGTTGGTGGGGAGGCTTGCGTGCCTCAGCGATACAGATGGCCGTACCGTAGGTGCAACCACAACGGAGGGGTATCTGTTGAGAGGCCAGACAAACATGTGGTTCCTCAAGGGGGACAGCAGCCTTTTCAGTAGTTGCAGGGGCAACAGTCTGGATGATTGACTGATCTGGCCTTGTAACATTAACCAAAACGGCCTTGCTGCGCTGGTACTGCGAACGGCTGAAAGCAAGGGGAAACTACAGCCGTAATTTTTCCCGACGACATGCAGCTTTACTGTATGATTAAATGATGATGGCGTTCTCTTGGGTAAAATATTCCGGAGGTAAAATAGTCCCCCATTCGGATCTCCGGGCGGGGACTACTGAAGAGGACGTCGTTATCAGGAGAAAGAAAACTGGCGTTCTACGGATCGGAGCGTGGAATGTCAGATCCCTTAATCGGGCAGGTAGGTTAGAAAATTTAAAAAGGGAAATGGATAGGTTAAAGTTAGATATAGTGGGAATTAGTGAAGTTCGGTGGCAGGAGGAACAAGACTTTTGGTCAGGTGATTACAGGGTAATAAATACAAAATCAAATAGGGGTAATGCAGGAGTAGGTTTAATAATGAATAAAAAAATAGGAGTGCGGGTTAGCTACTACAAACAGCATAGTGAACGCATTATTGTGGCCAAGATAGACACAATGCCCATGCCTACTACAGTAGTACAAGTTTATATGCCAACTAGCTCTGCAGATGATGAAGAAATAGATGAGATGTATGACGAGATAAAAGAAATTATTCAGGTAGTGAAGGGAGACGAAAATTTAATAGTCATGGGTGACTGGAATTCGTCAGTAGGAAAAGGGAGAGAAAGAAACATAGTAGGTGAATATGGATTGGGGGGAAGGAATGAGAGAGGAAGCCGCCTTGTAGAATTTTGCACAGAGCATAACTTAATCATAGCTAACACTTGGTTCAAGAATCATAAAAGAAGGTTGTATACCTGGAAGAATCCTGGAGATACTAATAGGTATCAGATAGATTATATAATGGTAAGACAGAGATTTAGGAACCAGGTTTTAAATTGTAAGACATTTCCAGGGGTAGATGTGGATTCTGACCACAATCTATTGGTTATGAACTGCAGATTGAAACTGAAGAAACTGCAAAAAGGTGGGAATTTAAGGCGATGGGACCTGGATAAACTGAAAGAACCAGAGGTTGTACAGAGTTTCATGGAGAGCATAAGGGAACAATTGACAGGAATGGGGGAAAGAAATACAGTAGAAGAAGAATGGGTAGCTCTGAGGGATGAAGTAGTGAAGGCAGCAGACGATCAAGTAGGTAAAAAGACGAGGGCTAATAGAAATCCTTGGGTAACAGAAGAAATATTGAATTTAATTGATGAAAGGAGAAAACATAAAAATGCAGTAAACGAAGCAGGCAAAAACGAATACAAACGTCTCAAAAATGATATCGACAGGAAGTGCAAAATGGCTAAGCAGGGATGGCTAGAGGACAAATGTAAGGATGTAGAGGCTTGTTTCACTAGGGGTAAGATAGATACTGCCTACAGGAAAATTAAAGAGACCTTTGGAGAGAAGAGAACCACTTGTATGAATATCAAGAGCTCAGATGGCAACCCAGTTCTAAGCAAAGAAGGGAAGGCAGAAAGGTGGAAGGAGTATATAGAGGGTTTATACAAGGGCGATGTACTTGAGGACAATATTTTGGAAATGGAAGAGGATGTAGATGAAGACGAAATTGGAGATAAGATACTGCGTGAAGAGTTTGACAGAGCACTGAAAGACCTGAGTCGAAACAAGGCCCCGGGAGTAGACAACATTCCATTAGAACTACTGATGGCCTCGGGAGAGCCAGTCATGACAAAACTCTACCATCTGGTGAGCACGATGTATGAGACAGGCGAAATACCCTCAGACTTCAAGAAAAATATAATAATTCCAATCCCAAAGAAAGCAGGTGTTGACAGATGTGAAAATTTCCGAACTATCAGTTTAATAAGTCACAGCTGCAAAATACTAACGCGAGTTCTTTACAGACGAATGGAAAAAGTAGTAGAAGCCGACCTCGGGGAAGATCAGTTTGGATTCCGTACAAATGTTGGAACACGTGAGGCAATACTGACCTTACGACTTATCTTAGAAGAAAGATTAAGAAATGGCAAACCTACGTTTCTAGCATTTGTAGACTTAGAGAAAGCTTTTGACAATGTTAACTGGAATACTCTCTTTCAAATTCTGTAGGTGGTAGGGGTAAAATACAGGGAGCGAAAGGCTATTTACAATTTGTACAGAAACCAGATGGCAGTTATAAGAGTCGAGGGGCATGAAAGGAAAGCAGTGGTTGGGAAAGGAGTGAGACAGGGTTGTAGCCTCTCCCCGATGTTATTCAATCTATATATTGAGCAAGCAGTAAAGGAAACAAAAGAAAAATTCGGAGTAGGTATTAAAATTCATGGAGAAGAAGTAAAAACTTTGAGGTTCGCCGATGACATTGTAATTCTGTCAGAGACAGCAAAGGACTTGGAAGAGCAGTTGAACGGAATGGACAGTGTCTTGAAAGAAGGATATAAGATGAACATCAACAAAAGCAAAACGAGGATAATGGAATGTAGTCAAAGTAAGTCGGGTGATGCTGAGGGAATTAGATTAGGAAATGAGACACTTAAAGTAGTAAAGGAGTTTTGCTATTTGGGGAGTAGAATAACCGATGATGGTCGAAGTAGAGAGGATATAAAATGTAGACTGGCAATGGCAAGGAAAGCGTTTCTGAAGGAGAGAAATTTGTTAACATCGAGTATAGATTTAAGTGTCAGGAAGTCGTTTCTGATAGTATTTGTATGGAGTGTAGCCATGTATGGAAGTGAAACATGGACGATAGCTAGTTTGGACAAGACGAGAATAGAAGCTTTCGAAATGTGGTGCTACAGAAGAATGCTGAAGGTAAGGTGGGTAGATCACGTAACTAATGAGGAGGTATTGAATAGGATTGGGGAGAAGAGAAGTTTGTGGCACAACTTGACTAGAAGAAGGGATCGGTTGGTAGGACATGTTTTGAGGCATGGAGGGATCACAAATTTAGCATTGGAGGGCACCGTGGAGGGTAAAAATCGTAGAGGGAGACCAAGAGATGAATACACTAAGCAGATTCAGAAGGATGTAGGTTGCAGTAGGTACTGGGAGATGAAGAAGCTTGCACAGGATAGAGTATCATGGAGAGCTGCATCAAACCAGTCTCAGGACTGAAGACCACAACAACATCAACATCCTTCCACATTTAACCTTTCCTTAAGCGCATTAAGGGCACCGCACCCTAACCATGAAAAACATCCCCATACCGTAACGCCGCCTCTTCCGTGCTTCACTGTTGGTGCGTTGTCATCGGCAGCTTCGTCAATCGCACCCGGAACACCGTTCACGGTTACGCCATAGACGCCTCTTCTGAACCTCCCGCCCGCACGCCACTGAGCGACCTCGCTATCCATCGATCATTCTTCTCCGGCGAGTGGCTCCACACATACGCGCCACCCAGCGACGTTAGAATGACATGGCTTCACTGCTACAGACCTCTTGGTTCAAATGGGTCTGAGCACTATGTGGCTTAACATCTGAGGCCATCAGTCCCCTAGAACGTACAAGGGGAGGCCGCCAATTGTGAAATTCAGATTCGATTCATACTGCGCATTATAAAATCTCAGGGCCAGAGGTGTTATGTGGCAAAGCACCAAGGTGCACTTCTCAGCCGTTGTCGAGAAAATCGATAGTTAAAGAAACCGTTGCGGTGAAATACTCTATACGATTAATGATTTTCCACAGCGCCGTGGCGCAGCGGTAAGCGCTCGGGTTCGTAATCCGAAGGTCGCCGGATCGAATCTCGCGCCATGCAACGTTTTTTTTATTATTTTTTTTGTAATTCAAATACACACACACACACACACACACACACACACATATATATATATATATATATAATTTCCGGCAATCAGGTGCAACAATTATGCATATTGTAAGTTGTTGAAAGTCGTTTGTCATGGAAAAATAATACTTGAAATAAAACACAATATCACAAATAAAATTCAAGTGGATACAATTTATTGAACAGTTCGGTATACACTCGCACATAATTAACAATTGGTGACCAGAAGTAGCTGGAGTATCGCACGAACCAGAGTGATAGTTATCATAGAAACATGGAAAGCAGAAGACAGCACGACATCGAGCACATCTGATAAACGATGCGTTTTTACAAGAACAATTGTTTTTTAAATTATCTGTTGGGAAACACACCTGATTGACATTCTGAAAAATTGTTCTATCGTTCGTCAGGTTTGATGCATACCACGCGTATCGTATCGGCAAAAATCGGAGAAGACAATTGGTGGTGGACGATGGATTGGATTTTTATACAATCGTCTCTGGAGTTGATGTCACGGTTTCGCTCGATTAAAAAAGCACAATTTTGAAGGCGCTTGATTAATTTTTTTACCTCCGGTAAAAATACACGTCACACGGTTGGACGAGAGGAGTGCACTTTGGAGGAATGACTTTTATATTGCACGCTGGTAACTTCTTATCGTCCTGGAACATCTCAGCGTATAACGCCGGGTTCGTTTGCCCACCCCAAGAGTCGATCAGAAGGAGAAATTATTTCGTTTGTACGTACGGTTGCAAAGCATTACGTAAGAAGTCCGTGAACAAACCCGTTGTTAGTTTACCGGAACAACGTTGGTAGACTTCTTGGCGTACTCGTCGACTGTCTTCTGTACTCTGGGTCCAAACGTACCTGTGGACTCTTGCAGGCATACGAAAACAAGAGACAAGACTCGTCCAGACATCGTGATTGAATATTATGCCGTATAGGAATGCGTCACCTTGTTCATGTCGTGTCGGGTTACCAGGACAGCCTTTGACCCTTTTTCGGTGAGAGTTCTGTTGAACGTGGACTGGTCCTGGCACCCTGACAAACAAAATATAAAAGTATCGATTATAAAGAAATATACGAAATCTGTGTTGTCTATCATATATCAGATTATCATATTCTATCATCATGTCATATGACATTTGTGAACAGCTCTTTACGTACCTGTTTGATCAGTATTAATTATGAAATCTTTGTCGAAGTTAGTTATCGACGTTCGCGTCTGGATCTGAAATGTGTCCGCTGCGGCCAAAATTTCGTCTTGGGTAGCCGTCTCTTACCGGGAAATTAAATTTTGTGATTTTCCGTTGCTGAATCCCATGCTTCTTTTTAAATTCGGTGACTCATGTTTATGAAGCTTTGAAGTTGAAATCTGGGAACTGACTTGCAGAGCCCAAGGCCCACTGCTGCAGGTTTCTGGTAGTAACTTGCTGGAAGTTTTGTCGAGCTTCTACGAAGTGATCATGCACCCATGAATCGATGGTACAATATTTATCAAATTTGCTACCGCCACGTTTGATTTGCTCTCCCCACCTGGATAAATAGCCCATATTTGTCAAACGAGAGCACCCCTTTTTTTGTAGAGTTTTGAGACTCCAGCCTGGATGTTCTTTGGCCAGATTGACAGCTCTAATTTTGTAATCCAGAGAAATATAGTCGTACCCTTGTTTTTTCTTCTCGTCCGGCTCGTATTCGTCTGATGATTCGTTGGCAATGGGACTCGTTTCAACGTCTTCGTAGGCATTATTATCGTCGATTTCATTAATGTTTATCAGGTCCTCATCATAAACGATGGTTTTTTCGGCGAGCATTTGCAGCGTATTCTGGAACATTTCTTCCCCAATTACCATGGCTTCTTCGTTGATTGATGATGACGGTTCTGCTGCGATGCGATTACTGTTACGAAGGAGGCTTTCAAAATACACCAACGCATCATTCAATTGTTGTTTCGCCACTGCGATGCGATTACTGTTACGAAGGAGGCTTTCAAAATACACCAACGCATCATTCAATTGTTGTTTCGCCACTTCACTGTGTACAGAATCTTCTTCGATCATATCACTTTCATGCGAAGGGCCCGGATCGCTCTCCAATTGTACCGCCTCCATTTTTCCGTTTGTTTAACAGGGTGTTCAAATGGTTCAAATGGCTCTGAGCACTATGGGACTTAACTGCTGAGGTCATTAGTCCCCTAGAACTTAGAACTAGTTAAACCTAACTAACCTAAGGACATCACAAACATCCATGCCCGAGGCAGGATTCGAACCTGCGACCGTAGCGGTCTTGCGGTTCCAGACTGCAGCGCCTTTAACCGCACGGCCACTTCGGCCGGCTTAACAGGGTGTACCAAAGCTCTCACGTACGCACTGATTTTCGACGATGTTATAAGTTGCGCTAGGGACCGCATCTACCTTCTTTCGAAGTTAGCAGGCAACTACGCTGTTATGCGGCGGCTCGTTTCGGCCCATTCAACATTTCTCCAAGTGTAACGAGCGAGTAACGGAGTTTATACTTCATACCTGCCACAGCAAATTTGTGTCCGTGGGTTCTCTATTGTAATTCGTACGTTTAACTTACACTATACGTATTCATTTCGGAAAATCGTTTCTACGTCTTCCGTTAACTATACATGGTAAACATTATGAAGACAATTAATAACATTTGTGAAATACAACTTTGTTTGCGGAAAACATAATGATGTTCGAAGTCGCCAGTTTTTCCACGACAAACGACTTTCAAAAACTTATTATATGCATAATTGTTGCACCTGATTTCCTGATATACGAGGGCCGTTCAGAAAGTAACCTCCGGTTGATTTAAAAAAATACACCAAGTTAAATAAAAATATTTTAATATATACATCTTACAACTACATCTTTGCACTATTTTTCTACATAGTCTCCATAACGATTGAGGCACTTATCGTATCTCTTCACAAGCTTTGAAATTCCTTCTGCATAAAAATCACCCGCTTGTGCCTGGAACCAGCCTGTGACCGCATCTTTGAGCTCTTCGTCGTCATCAAACCGTACAAGAGAGTCTTAGAAATCTGTGGAAAACCAGTAGACAACTCCGACATTGAGAAACGTCGATTTTCACGAACTTTTGCATCAACTGTCTGAACGAGTTCGTCAGTCACCAATGATGGTCTACCACTCCTCTCTTCATCATGAACGTTTTCTCGTCCACTTTTAAATAAACGTACCCATTCACGGACAACTCCTTCACTCATAACTCTTGGTCCGTACACGGCACAAAGCTCACGATGAATAGCTGCTGCAGAATATCCTTTGGCTGTAAAAAACCTTATGACAGCACGCACTTCACATTTGGCGGGGTTTTCTATTGCAGCACACATTTCAAACTGCCACAAAAACTAAACTAGCGCAGGTACGACGTTCACTCGACCACGGCTTGATGCCGACTGACCTGTTGAGTGCGTGAACGCACAGATGGCGTCGCTACTTCCCCCACAACCCGCACTGTGACCAATCGGAGGTTACTTTCTGAACCGCCCTCGTGTGTGTATATATATATATATATATATATATATATATATATATATTTGAATTACAAAAAACAAATACTAAAAAAAGTTGAATGGCGCGAGATTCGATCCGGCGATCTTCGGATTACGAACCCGAGCGCTTATCGCTGCGCCACGACGCTGTAGAAAATTATTAATCGTAGGGAGTATTTCACCGCAACGGTTTCTTTTAACTGTCGATTTTCTCGACAACTGCTGAAAGTGCATCTTGGTGCTTTGCCACATTCCACCTCTGGCCATGAGCTTTTATTATGAGCAGTATGAATCGAATCTGAATTTCACAATTGGCGGCCGCCCCTTGTTAGAACTGCTTAAACCTAAGTAACCTAAGGACATCACACACATCCATGCCCGAGGGAGGATTCGAACCTGCGACCGTAGCGGTCGTGCGGTTCCAGACTGAAGCGCCTAGAACCGCTCGGCCACAGCGGCTGGCTACAGACCTCTCTTTAAGCAGCCACGCTCAGAGCTTAGCCCCAGGATACATTGCAACTACAGACTTATCAAAATTAGTACGAAAGGCTGCAGTCGCAACATCACATCAACATAGCATGACGCTACTCAGCGTTATTAATATTCAGACCTACATAAGTTTATCAGCATTCAAGACTGACTGTTACAATTCTAGTTGCAAAACTACTGTAGACTGTCATAAATAAGGGTAAACTACGATAGTTTTCCTAGTAGCTTTGGCAAAGAACGTGTGTGAAATGTTAAGGGACTTAACTGCTAAGGTCATCAGTCCCTAAGCTTACACACTACTTAACCTAAATTATCCTAAGGACAAACACACACACCCATGCCCGAGGGAGGACTCGAACCTCCGCCGGGACCAGCCGTACAGTCCATGACTGCAGCGCCTTAGACCGCTCGGCTAATCCCACGCGGCCTAGTAGCTTTGGCCAGTTAAGGTCATACCTGCATTACCTTTAAGTTAGGTATTTGCATACCTAACTCACAATAATTATTTTCTTTATGCCCCGGTGTCTTATTAGATTCCCCTGGAAACCAGAAGCGGTGAACCATCTAGAAACTGAGTGACAATATATAAAGGGCTGCATAACCTATGGACCGTTTTCGTTCTACGTAGTTATACTCCTGTCTGTTACTTAAAAATAAACAGCATTTACAGCAAAATTGAAAATGCCAGTTGAGCTGTAGTTGTGTCCGGCTCTCCGAAAAGCGCGCAGGCGGAGTGCTCTCGCTTCGCGTCTAGTGTTTGCGGTGGCGCTTTCGGTTTGGCGCGCCGTTTGGATCGCTACCGCCCTCTGGCGGGAGGTGGAGCAAGGGTACAGTCGCATGCCGATCGAGGAGTACGTACTGGGCGGTTACCGAGAGAGGTGGTGGCGCGAGCGGGGCCCTGCTGTTGGGGGCCGTCAACTGCTCGCCACGTGCTTTGGCCGACCTCTTCGCTGTCAGGGGTCAAGTCTGCCTTAGCCGCATGTACGTGGTTTATGAAGCTTAGAAGCCGTGGTGCAGGAGATCAGCGCGTGGGACCGTATGTCTTCTTATCGGCCGTTCAAACCAATGGCAGCGGTTGGCTCTGACGAGCATTTGGAAGTGCGACGTGTTCTCAGTGCTGGGGGTGGAGTGTGAGAAGTTGAGTACTGTTTTTATGTAACAAATTATATACATATATGTGTATAAGAGAAGGTTTCCAAGTCCTAGTGAAGTGTATGAGTTTCTTCACCAGTGGTTTTGTTGGGGTCGTCCCACCATAGCTTTCGTTTGCCTGTCCGCAGGAATGTGGAAATTGGTTCTTGGTCGGGCCGTTTTCATTCACACGGTTCGGAGTCTGTGCAGGCACAGCCCTTGCTACATCTTCTGATTTTGAGTAACTCGGGCAGGTGGCGGCTTGTAAGGGAAGTTTTGGGGCTGATCTGCTGTGGTCCTGTAGACCACCAGTAACTATTTCTCCTATTGTGATTTGGGCCCCTTTAAACGTGCCACTCCCTCACCGAGCTAAGGAAAAAAAATACTTTTAGGAACTGCCTTTAATGTCAAGGTATGTGTGCTGGCTTATTCACATTTATCTTGTAACAAATATAAGTTCTGTAACTGGCGAGAGACAACCATTTGTGATTAGTACAAGTTAGCTACTTAAAGTTTTTTTTGGAATTGTTCCCTTCTTGGTATAACAAGTTTAAAATCTACTTATTGTTAACGACAAACCTTGAAATATCCTTTACATAGAGCTATTTTTAAAAGAGTTTTTTAACTGTTGTCTTATATACACTCCTGGAAATGGAAAAAAGAACACATTGACGACGGTGTGTCAGACCCACCATACTTGCTCCGGACACTGCGAGAGGGCTGTACAAGCAATGATCACACGCACGGCACAGCGGACACACCAGGAACCGCGGTGTTGGCCGTCGAATGGCGCTAGCTGCGCAGCATTTGTGCACCGCCGCCGTCAGTGTCAGCCAGTTTGCCGTGGCATACGGAGCTCCATCGCAGTCTTTAACACTGGTAGCATGCCGCGACAGCGTGGACGTGAACCGTATGTGCAGTTGACGGACTTTGAGCGAGGGCGTATAGTGGGCATGCGGGAGGCCGGGTGGACGTACCGCCGAATTGCTCAACACGTGGGGCGTGAGGTCTCCACAGTACATCGATGTTGTCGCCAGTGGTCGGCGGAAGGTGCACGTGCCCGTCGACCTGGGACCGGACCGCAGCGACGCACGGATGCACGCCAAGACCGTAGGATCCTACGCAGTGCCGTAGGGGACCGCACCGCCACTTCCCAGCAAATTAGGGACACTGTTGCTCCTGGGGTATCGGCGAGGACCATTCGCAACCGTCTCCATGAAGCTGGGCTACGGTCCCGCACACCGTTAGGCCGTCTTCCGCTCACGCCCCAACATCGTGCAGCCCGCCTCCAGTGGTGTCGCGACAGGCGTGAATGGAGGGACGAATGGAGACGTGTCGTCTTCAGCGATGAGAGTCGCTTCTGCCTTGGTGCCAATGATGGTCGTATGCGTGTTTGGCGCCGTGCAGGTGAGCGCCACAATCAGGACTGCATACGACCGAGGCACACAGGGCCAACACCCGGCATCATGGTGTGGGGAGCGATCTCCTACACTGGCCGTACACTACTGGTGATCGTCGAGGGGACACTGAATAGTGCACGGTACATCCAAACCGTGATCGAACCCATCGTTCTACCATTCCTAGACCGGCAAGGGAACTTGCTGTTCCAACAGGACAATGCACGTCCGCATGTATCCCGTGCCACCCAACGTGCTCTAGAAGGTGTAAGTCAACTACCCTGGCCAGCAAGATCTCTGGATCTGTCCCCCATTGAGCATGTTTGGGACTGGATGAAGCGTCGTCTCACGCGGCCTGCACGTCCAGCACGAACGCTGGTCCAACTGAGGCGCCAGGTGGAAATGGCATGGAAAGCCGTTCCACAGGACTACATCCAGCATCTCTACGATCGTCTCCATGGGAGAATAGCAGCCTGCATTGCTGCGAAAGGTGGATATACACTGTACTAGTGCCGACATTGTGCATGCTCTGTTGCCTGTGTCTATGTGCCTGTGGTTCTGTCAGTGTGATCATGTGATGTATCTGACCCCAGGAATGTGTCAATAAAGTTTCCCCTTCCTGGGACAATGAATTCACGGTGTTCTTATTTCAATTTCCAGGAGTGTATATATATGTCAAGTTTAAAATCTTATTATTGGGAAGTTGTTAACGTCATACCTTGCAATCTCCTTTTCATATAGAAAATTTGTCAGCTATTGGAAATTGCTTTTGAAATTGTTCTTTTAAAAAGGTGCCGGACTTAAAAATTTATTATTGAGAAAGTTTAAATAAAACGGTATCTTTAGCAGTGTGTGTTATTTCACTAGCACCTTCTGGCCCCTACTTCCACGATAACGTTTTGGAATAACATGTGCACTTGACTTGTTGTTTGTGAACCACCCTAATTGATGGTTCACCAGCGTTTGATTCGTGTTTTATTCGGAAACTGTTGATTCGTAACGTGAAACAGACGGATGTTGCAGTAAAAATAAAGAAAACAATATAGATTTATCATATAGCGCTAGAAAACGCAATTTCCTCAACAAAAATCTAAAATAAGAAAAATGGAAAACAAAAATGTATCAAACGTTGCTTCAATACTTCGTGAAACTTATATAAAACATGTCTCTATTATTCAAAACCACTTTCGCAGTATTACTAATTACAGGAAACTCTCCCTTTTTGATCATGATGAACATTCCGTCGAGTTAAAAAGTAACTATCATTATAGATATTTTTTATTTACGCATATGTAAACTTTACTTGCATAGAAAATAATTGCTTTGGCTACATAAAATAGCAGAAGATACGCGATCAAGCAATTTTTTGTTACTTAGAAAATTCAATTTACATTCTGTAAGGATATAAAATACACAATGGACTAACACTGAATTATGTGGAGTTCTAATTATGTCCAAAATAAAAATACATGGAGAGGGCGTTGGCTTCCTGTTTCTCTTACAGATTTATTTATGACTTTTTTCCCTTATCAGCGCTAAAATAGTAGCGGTAATCCTACCATTTACTACTTGACTTACGTACTGTACCAAACCTACTGAACTGTACTTTTGGTAGAGCGCAACTCTAGTTACAGTCAGCAAGTTCACTGTCTTTGTAGATAAGTCAGCACCACTGAAGAATCTACAGCACTTTTAAGTTATATACATTTCAGTTATTAAGTGTACACATTGTAAGTATACTTATTAATGTGTCATCTTTTTGTAGACGTCTGAATGTATTTATTCACCACTTCAGAAACCAATACACCAGGCACTAGTCATAATGACAGGTAATGTTCTCAAGGTATTCATGAAACCCAAAGACTTCCATCAGACTGACACGGGGCATGGCGTGATTCGTCACTGTAAATAACTCGTTTCCAGTCATTCGGCGCCCAGTGGCGTCGTTGTTTGCACCAGCTCAACTAGAGCAATATTTCAGCTACAGACTGTCTTTTTCTCAAATACCGCCATTCGTTATGCACTTTAGCCAACCACGAACCAAAGCCTGCACGCCGCGCTTGTAGAAATCGGAACCAGCTGAGGCTAACCACTTCATTACAGCTTTTACAACAGCATCCGAGTCTTGAAAATGTTCACCACTTAGTCCTTCTTTCAGAGGCCCAAAGAGATGGAAGTCTGAAGACGCTAAATAGGGATTGTACGGTGGATGTGGTAAGACAGTCCAGCCGAAATTTGCAATGAGCTGCGAGTGGTCGCAAAACAGGTGCGAGGTCTGGTGTTAATACGTTGCAGCTAAAAGTTGCTCTTCTTCTCTGACCTTACCCTGAAAATGCGGGCTTTCAGCTTAGTCAGTGCCGTCTAGCTGCGTGCTGAATTGACAGTCTCTCCAGGCTCCAGGATATCCAGAAGAACCACACCCTGTCTATCCCAGAAGACTGCGCGCATCATTTTGCCTGCAGATTGCAGTGTCTTGACTTTCTTCTTTGACGGAGAATTCGCACGTTGCCATGGAGTGTCATTTGCATTCCGGCTCGTAGTGGTGACACCATGATTAATCTCCGGTGATGATGCTGTTCTGAAAATTGTTACCTTCAGCTTCGTATTGGTTCATCAGGTCCTGACAGATTTCCATTCGAAGAGTTTTTTATTCTTCTGTAAGCTTCCGCGGGACCCATCTCGCACAGACTTTGCGATAACTAAGACGTTCCAACATTATTTCCCGCCGACATTCAGCTGTGCATACAATTCTTTGGCCGTTATCCGCCATTCGGTACGGATAAGTTGATGAAGACGCTCTGTAACCTCCCCGCAGAATCTTGAAATGACAATAATTGAATGTTCCCCGTAAATAATGTAAACACAATAACCTCCCCGCAAATAATGTAAAAGACTATACTTGAATGTTAATCGGAATAGAGGCAAATGTTGTTGAGCTCCCACAAAACATCGTTAAATTGAAATAAAAGTGACTGTAACTTCGCAACAAAAATATTGAAAAATAATCGCCCAATGTAAGCTCGACACAAAAATTGAGAAATGAAGTTTAATCATTAAACCCACAATAATAGGGCAGCATCACTGACCTTAGGCCCTGTGCAATAATTAACCTGAAAAATTGATTCTGGGAGGAAAAGCATAGGAAATATTGTTTCAATTGGAATGATTCTTTTCTTTAAAATGATTGCTTTGAAAACAAAATTATTATTGGGGCATTTCTTGAACAAATTAATTACAATTAACATACATTACATTATCAGATGCGCGCAATGCTGCTTCATTACCTTACTGAACAATATACCTCGTCCTGAATCGTGACCAGAGACCCATGTCGACGCCCGCCGACTCCTCACACACAACTCCGACAGGCAACTGCTAACTCGCAACTGAACTACATGCTCTCGCGACTCGCTACGTAGAACTACTGCTCTCACGCGCGGTCAAGCGCAGACTAGCAACGATAAATAACTCTCTGGTCAGAGATTCTGTCATGCCTCACCATCGCTGGTACATATGAGACGTACGCGTTTCAGCTCTTCATTGCGAGGGATGACAGCTGTGCAGGGTCGACCGGGCCGTTCATGCACACACTTCTCACCACCTTTTTGCGTACCCACCGCCTCACATTGATCACGCCTATTGCATCGTCTCCATACACCTTTAGCAAGCGTCTACGGATTTCAATCGGCGCACTTTCTTCAGCAGAGGGGAATTCAATCATACATCGCGGTTTAATACGCGCGTCCCTATGAGTCTCCATTTTGGAACACTCCTCTGCTGGTGCCAACTACCACGGGACAACGAAGCCACCTGCAAATGAAAGAGGAAGGTTCAAGCATTAGTACTACACCAACGACATCTGGCACGGACATCCAAAGTTACCACAGAAAAATAAGAGGCATTACTTTCGGATCGACACTCGTACTTGCGGTCATGCCTCTCGTGACACCTGGTGGTCGAATCAGCATTACAGTGAGGTGTCCGGATACTTTTGATCATATACTGTATACGTTCTGTGGCCGCACGCTTATGCTTGTCGTAATAATCTTTCGTTTAGATGCGAACACACCTCATTGTGAAGTCTGTCTTCGCCACGTGATCTCTAATCTGAGGACGCCTGCGAGCACGTTACGTGGAAACGCAGTTACTGGAACGCAGTGCCGCGCGCGTATAGCTGCCACCCTGTTCTCGCCGCCGCGCCGCCGCTTCATGCAGAGTGAGCCGACAGATTGTCGGAAACGACTGGGCCGCAGTGATTTTCCTCTGTGTCGTCAACCCGCGTATCTTACAAGCCGCCTCTGCAAGAGCGCAGACCGCACAGCCGACAGCTCCGAGAATACTAAAAAAAAAAAAAAAAAAATCTTAGGAGCAGCATTTTTGGGCTGCTGGAATGACATTTCTATTGGGTTGGTGGATAAGTTCGTATCGTTTATCCATAAGTTTAGTAAACAGAATACGTACACATAACAGAGACTTTAGTCATCAATAATATTGTAAGCTTGCCGCCTTTTTGTTACCACGTACAAGCTTCGTAAACATCCGTACTTCTGCGTGGTTAAGCAACTGTTAGAGACAAAACTATGATAATAAAACAGGACCATCACAAGCCCTAGCCCTTCCTAAGTATCTAGAATGACTGAAGTGGAATATCAGTTGAATAATTTCTTCAATGGGAAATATAAATTTCATTCAAATTAATTGGGACGATTGATGACCGTAACTGATATCCACAGTGGCTTGAAACATTACTCATTCCTCTTTAGCTGAGCACACCAGTTTCGTGAATTTATCTTTCTACAGCCCTTCCCAGGGAATATATAAGAGGAGCATAAAATCACAATTTTTAGAAACGGCAGAGGCACTTAAGGAGTTGTAAATGAGCGGACAGAACACAGGAGATTAACTTTCAGGAATCAGGGATTATTCATTAAAAGAATAGAATAAAAGAGAGGGGGGGGGGGCATATTCAGTTAACATTCTAACCTGTCACCTGAAAACTAAAGCAGTAAAATGATACAGTAAGCACTTCGTCCTGTAACTTCGGTGAGGGAGCGAGAGGATAAAGTCCGGGAAACATTCACTTTCACTCACACGATAGAATAGATCAAGACACAATTTACCATCACTAAATGCATGTACGAACCCGCAAAGATGTCTAACTCGTTTAGAAAAAATGAACTATGCCCGACATCCTAGAGCCAACCTCTCCACGTGGCAAGTTACATACACATTTAAACGAACTGAAACGTTTCCAAAAAAATATAAACACCAAGAAAACTGGAAAGTTGACTAAAATCACCACAAGATTAAATGATAGCGAGTCATACGTAAGAGAAATAACCTTACAAAAATGAATACTGAGAACGGTTTCACGGTACACGTGACCATTAACTGAACAAGGCAGCTCTCACAAAGTCGTATACAAAGCTCAAATCTGAAAATACAAATGATCTACGGGCACAATTTAAATTAAAACCGAATCAAGAAATACCATTAGAAACTACAAACAGCACACTTGGCTCGTCGCCCAACGAACATGAAGTTCAAGCACGAGTATGGACGGGATACTTAAGTCATACAGAAAAATGCGGAAAATCACACATGCATGTAGATCCAGTCATACCACCCAATATTTTGAGTTACTGGCTCAAATTAAATACACCTACTGCTGATTATTTTGCCCCGCTGTTCCGAAGGAACAAGCAAGGTTTCGCTCACTGAAAACTCCGAAACGAACATACTGCACTCAAAAATCTAAAAACGAAGTGAAAAATAAATACTGCGCTTCAGCAAACCTAAAGGAACAAATATTTTCAACGATTCCTTTAGTAACTACAAACGCGCTTAACATCATATTCTAATTCAGCGGAGGGCTTACTTAAGGGGGGGATGTAATGGATTTTGATAAAAAAAAAAACGATTTTTCAAAAATATTATTTTCTTGATCTGCACAGTTTAATCTATGTTGTGTGTGAATTTCATCGTGACAGCAGCCTTAGAAATGCCTTTCAATTATTAAACTGATTAACTCTGCACTGGCGGCCACTCCAGCCTTTTCCGGCATTTTGGAAACTGCTTGCTTCAGCGGAATTTTTGTCAGTGTGAAGGCTACTTTCTTTCGATATCTTTGGCTGACATCTATATCTTTGGCTGAAAAGTTTCTTCCGTGTGGTTTATTTACGTTTTGACAATACTAATATTAGTAAGCGGAAGGTTGAATTCGCAAACCTTTATGTGGAAGTCAAGATCTATGCATAATGGGTGGTGGAAACACTGTGTTTAGGAAACGGAGGTTTCATGGAAATCGGTTTATCATCAAAAAAAGGAAGCAGCTTGAAATGAAGAACATAAGCTCTCAGCTTCAGCATCGAAACTTGGGACAGGAGAATTGTACAGGTGCGTGAATGATGTTGATACGGATTCCACTGGATTCAGACTTATTGATTTAGAGCTTCTCTGCCAGGATATAAAGTTTTCATGTTCATGTGTTAGCTGTAAAAATATGGAATGCATGATTGTTGAAGAAAGAAGAGTGAGAATAGCTTGTAATCTTAAATTAATCTGTAATTCGTGTGGCTATGAATTTTCATTTTCCTCCTTAAAAAAATTAAACTGACACTGGTACCTATGAAAGCTATTTTAGGTTAGCATATGCTCAGAAATGCATTGGACAGGGCAGGGAAGGAGGTAATTTATTGTGTGGTTTTCTTAACATGCCTCTACCTTGTGCAAGGTTTGTAAAAATAAATAAAGAAATGTCTGATGTTGTATGCGATACTGCCAAAGTTTCTATGAAGAGAGCAGTGGAGGAATTGGTGAAAATAAGCCAAAAAGAAATAGATCCAGGGGTAGATATTCTTGACAGTGATCCTCCTGCAATTTTTTTTTTTTTTTTTTTTTTTTTTTGTGGTTTTCGGGCGCACAACTTCAATGGTCATTAGCGCCCTGACTACTCTAAGAATGCACCGCGAGGCACAAGTTGACAACAACAACTAAAAGGGAAAACACAATAAAAGACAGACTGACAGGCATAGGATTAAAAAACATCATCAAATGTCCTTAGCGAGGTTTGTCAAATTGATAAAACCAAGAACACGAGCAGCTGCTCGTGGGTCATCCGCTAAAATGGCATCTAAAGTAGTAGGCAGGTTAAGATCGAGGCGCAGTGTTTTAAGATCGGGACAGGACATTAAAATGTGACGAACTGTCAGCAAGTGCCCACATGGGCAGAACGGCGCCGGCGCAGCCGTCAGCAGATGGCGATGGCTGAACCGGCAGTGTCCAATTCTTAACCTTGCTAAAACGACCTCCTCCCGCCGAGAAGGGCGTGAGGAGGACGTCCAAGCCACGGGAAGAGGTTTTAAGGCCCGAAGCTTGTTGTCGGTAAGTGCAGCCCAATCGGCATGCCACAGCGACACAACGCGCCGACAAATGACCCTGCTAAAATCGGACGAAGGGACACAACAAGAAGCTGTCCGAGGCTGGAGGACCGCAGCCTTGGCCGCGGCATCTGCAGCTTCGTTCCCAGGGATACCGACATGGCCAGGAACCCACATAAAGCTAACCGGCGTACCGACGTCCACCAGCTGCTGAAGAGAGCGTTGGATCCGGTGTACGAAAGGGTGAACCGGGTACGGATCACTGAGGCTCTGGATGGCGCTCAGGGAATCTGAGCAGATGACAGAAGCAGAATGTCGGTGGCGGCAGATGTACAGAACAGCCTGGTAGAGGGCAAAGAGCTCAGCTGTGAAGACCGAACAACGGCCATGGAGCCGGTATTGGAAACTTTGTGCCCCGACAATAAAGGAACACCCGACCCCGTCATTGGTCTTAGAGCCATCTGTATAAATGAAAGTCATGTTGTTGAACTTCGAACGAAGTTCCAAAAAACGGGAGTGGTAGACCGAACCGGGGGTGACCTCTTTTGGGAGCGAGCTGAGGTCGAGGTGAACGCGGACCTGAGCCTGGAGCCAAGGTGGCGTGCGGCTCTCGCCCACTCGAAAGGTTGCAGGGAGTGAAAAATGAAGGTGTTGAAGGAGGCGACGAAAGCGAACTCCAGGGGGTAGCAAGGCAGAGACATACAACCCGTATTGAAGGTCAAGAGAGTCGTCAAAAAAGGAACGATAAGAAGGATGGTCGGGCATTGACAGTAGCCGACAGGCATACCGACAAAGCAGTATATCGCGCCGGTAGGTGAGTGGCAATTCGCCAGCGTCAGCATGAAGACTCTCTACGGGACTGGTATAAAATGCTCCGATCGCAAGTCGTAAACCCCGATGTTGTATGGAGTTGAGGCGGCGTAAGATGGATGGCCGTGCAGAGGAGTATACGAAGCTCCCATAATCCAGCTTGGAGCGGACGATCGACCGATATAGGCGAAGTAGGACGGTTCGATCCGCTCCCCACGACATACCACTGAGAACACGGAGGACATTTAAAGAACGGGTACAACGGGCGGCCAAATATGACACATGTGGAGACCAGCTAAGTTTCCTGTCAAAGGTAAGGCCTAAAAATTTGATTGTCTCCACGAGTGGGAGAGCAACGGGACCGAGTCGTAAGGACGGTGGGAGAAACTCTTTGTAGCGCCAGAAGTTAATACAGACCGTCTTCTCGGCAGAAAAACGGAAGCCATTGGCGACACTCCAGGAGTAAAGACGGTCAAGAGAACGCTGAAGACAGCGCTCCAAGACACGTGGACACTGCGCGCTGCAATAGATGGTAAAATCGTCCACGAAAAGGGAGCCTGATACATCAGCTGGGAGGCAATCCATTATTGGATTGATCGCGATGGCGAAGAGAGCGACGCTCAAAACTGAGCCCTGTGGCACCCCATTCTCCTGGCGAAAGGTGTCGGACAGGACAGAACCCACACGTACCCTGAACTGTCGATCCATTAAAAAGGAACGAATAAAAAGAGGGAGGCGACCGCGAAAGCCCCACGTATGCATGGTGCGGAGAATGCCCGCCCTCCAACAGGTGTCGTAAGCCTTCTCCAAATCAAAGAACACAGCCGCGGTCGGGCGCTTCCGCAAGAAGTTATTCATGATGAAGGTCGACAAGGTAACCAGATGGTAGACAGCAGAGCGGCGCCTTCGAAATCCACATTGTACATTGGTAAGTAGGCGTCGAGACTCGAGCAGCCAAACCAATCGAGAGTTAACCATTCGCTCCATCACTTTACAGACACAGCTGGTAAGCGAGATAGGTCGATAACTGGAAGGCAAGTGCTTGTCCTTCCCCGGCTTAGGAATCGGGACAACAATAGACTCGCGCCAGCATGCGGGAACATGTCCCTCAATCCAGATGCGATTGTATGTACGAAGAAGAAAACCTTTACCCGCAGGAGAAAGGTTCTTCAGCATCTGAATATGAATAGAATCAGGCCCTGGAGCGGAGGACCGTGATCGGCCAAGTGCGGTTTCGAGTTCCCGCATGGTGAATGGGGCATTATAACTTTCACAATTCGAGGAGCGGAAGTCACGTGGCCTAGCCTCCTCGGCCTGTTTGCGGGGGAGGAAGGCAGGGTGGTAATGAGCGGAGCTCGAAACCTCGGCGAAAAAGCGGCCGAAGGCATTGGAGACAGCCTCAGGGGCCACAAGGACTTCATTCGCGACCTTCAAGCCAGAAATTGGGGAGTGGACCTTAGTGCCAGATAGCCGGCGCAGGCTACCCCAGACAACAGAAGAAGGAGTAGAACTGTTGAAGGTGCTGGTGAAAGCAGCCCAGCTGGCTTTCTTGCTTTCTTTAATAATACGACGACACTGAGCACGTAATCGTTTATAATTAATACAATTCGCCACTGTAGGGTGGCGTTGAAAGGTGCGTAAAGCACGTCGACGAGCACGTATAGCGTCCCTACATGCTGCGGTCCACCAGGGGACCGGTACGCGACGTGGAGAAGAGGTAGGGTGAGGGATGGAATATTCAGCAGCAGCGAGAATGACTTCCGTGAGGTGTGCGACCTGACGATCGCAGCTTGTGAAGGTTTGATCCTGAAAGGTCGCCCTGGAAGAGAAGAGCCCCCAGTCTGCCTTGGAGATGGTCCAACGAGAGGAGCACGGAGAGGGAGTATGCTGCAGGAGATGGATAATACACGGGAAGTGGTCGCTCGAATATGTATCAGCAAGGGCATACCACTCAAACCGGCGTGCAAGTTGGGGAGTACATATAGAGAGGTCTAAATGGGAATAGGTATGAGATGTGTCCGAAAGAAAAGTAGGGGCGCCAGTATTGAGGCAGACAAGATTGAGCTGGTTGAAAAGGTCTGCTAACAAGGAGCCCCTCGGGCAGGATGCTGGAGAGCCCCAAAGCGGATGGTGGGCATTGAAGTCTCCAGTTAACAAAAATGGTGCAGGTAGCTGAGCAACAAGTTGCGTCATGTCTGCCCTGGTAACGGCAGATGACGATGGAGCGTAAACGGTACAAAAGGAAAACGTAAAAGTGGGGAGAGTAATGCGGATGGCAACTGCCTGCAGGCCGGTGTGCAACGTGATGGGATCGTAGTAAATATCATCCCGGACCAGCAACATAACCCCTCCATGAGCTGGGATACCTACCACAGGGGGTAGGTCAAAACGCACAGAGGTGTAGTGTGCCAAGGCAATTTGATCGCATGGGCGTAGCTTCGTTTCCTGGAGGGCTACGACGAGCGGACGATGCGAGCGGAGCAGCAACTTCAAGTCCTCTCGGTTGGAGCGAACGCTGCGAATATTCCAGTTAATAAGTGCCATCGGAAGAAAAGGAAGATGAGAGAAGGGGTCACCTCGAAGGCCGCTGAGGGCCTGGCTTCGAGCGAGCACTGCCGCCGCTATCAGTAGGCGGACAGTCATCGTCCATTGGTTCTATAGGTTCATCGGCCATCTTGGGAAGATGGCCGGGAGGGGGAGCTTCCTCCGCCGGTGAACGGCCAGATGTTCGGCTACCAGCGGTGCGGCCAGGCGAAAGGGATGACGGCCTGGGGCGGCAACCGCTGGGTGGCGCAGGAGAAGAAATGCGCCGTGGCGGAGAAGGAGAACTGTGCTTCCTATTAGCCTTCTTGGATGGTCGTTTGGTGGAAGTACCGGACGAAGGCTGGGAGGTCGAGGTACGTAGGAAGTCTGCACGGGACGGTTCCTTCTTGAAGGCCCGTGCATCTGACTTCTGGGTCTTCGTCTTAGCAGAAGCTGATGAAGGGGCTGGTGTCTGTGGGGTGATGGGACGAAGAGGAGACGTCGACCGCGCGATCTTAGCACTGGCCGAACGGACGACCGTGGTGCTGAAGGTCAGATCGCATGTCTGGGTTGCTACCTCCCGGGTAGTCCGAGGAGAGGCGAGGACAGTGCTGTATTTCCCCGCTGGGAGCAGCGTGGGCTTCCTACTAGCCAATAGCTTGCGAGCAGCCGAGGTGGACACTTTCTCTTTGACTCGAATTTCCTGGATACAGCGTTCTTCCTTATAGACAGGACAGTCGCGGGAGGATGCGGCATGGTCACCCTGACAGTTCACACAACGAGGAGACGGAGGTGGACAGTCACCCTCATGGGCATCCCTGCCACAAGTGACACATTTAGCCGCATTGGAACAAGACTGTCGAGTGTGATTGAAACGCTGACACTGGTAGCAGCGCGTAGGTGTCGGGACATAGGGGCGAACAGAAATAACCTCGTAGCCCGCCTTGATGCGCGATGGCAGCTTAACACTATCGAAGGTTAAGAAAAGTGTCCGGGTCGGTACAAGGTCATTGTTGACCTTTTTCATGACCCGATGGACAGCCGTCACGCCCTGCTCAGCGAGGAAAGATTGAAGCTCCTCGTCAGTCAATCCGTCGAGAGAGCTACTATAGACTACACCACGAGACGAATTCAAAGTGCGGTGGGCCTCCACCCGGACAGGGAACGTGTACAAGAGTGTGGCCCGAAGCAGTTTTTGTGCCTGAAAGGCACTCTCAGTTTCTAGTAATAAGGTACCGTTACGCAACCTGGTACAAGATTTGACAGATCCGGCTATGGCATCTACGCCCTTCTGGATAACGAAAGGGTTGACAGAGGAAAAATCCTTTCCGTCCTCAGATCGAGAAACTACGAGGAACTGTGGGGCAGGCGGTAGTATTTTTGTCACTGTTGGCTGGTCACGTTTCCGTTTGTGGGTCGAAGTCGAAAGCGATGGAGTAGAATCCATTGCGGAGGAATCCCCCATGATTGCCAGCGTCTCCGATGGCGCGCTCCTTCCTTGTGGGGACCCTCTCAGAGGGCACTCCCGCCTTAGGTGAATGTTTACACCTCAGGTCACACCTCCCGAGAAACAGACGGAGGGACCAATCGGCATGGTCAGAAGGTATCAGCTCAGGCAATCACCCCTCCCCGGGCCTGGCCTTTACCAGGGGGTACGCGCGTGCCTTACATGTCTACCCAGGGCGGGGACTTACGCGTTACCCCGTCACCGGCTACGCGTGCGAACGCGTGGGTCGGCCTTCAGACACGCACAGGGAGGAAGGAAGAAGAGGAAAAAGAAGAGAGAGGGAGAAAGAGGACAGACTGTCTCAAACGCCGAGGCGGAGACCAGAGAAGGCAAGGAGAAGAAGGCAATGAGAAAGCAAGGAGAAGGAGGCAAGGAGAAGGCAAGGAGAAGAAGGCAATGAGAAGGCAAGGAGAAAAAGGCAATGAGAAGGCAAGGAGGAGTCAAGAGAAAGAGTAAGGAAGACAGTGAAGTGGAGAAGAGCAAAGAAAGGAACCAACAAAAGGAAGGAAGAAACGAGAAGTGAAAAAACAAAAAGACCACGATTATAGGTCGTGAAACCGTCCGTCTCCGGACGCAGGCGCTAACTACCCCCGTGAGGGGGATGGACTCCTTTTAGTCGCCTCTTACGACAGGCAGGAATACCTCGGGCCTATTCTAATCCCCGGACCCGCAGGGGGGCTCCTGCAAATGTTACTGGCCTGTGTGTGTGTGTAGATGGGACCTGGATGAAAAGGGGTCTCACATCTCTGTATGGAGTTGCATCTGTTATTGGTATTGACTCAGGTAGAGCTTTAGATGTAGAAATTATGTCTAAATACTGCCACCAGTGTGCAACAATCAAATGCCCAACAATGAGGACAGTGAGTAACAGTGGCAAGAAAAGCATGCAGTAGCATGCCCTAAAAATTATAGTGGCTGAAGTGGGGGTATGGAGGCTGGTGCAGTTGTGAAGATGTTCTTCAGATCTGAGGACTAGTATGATGTTAGATATACTAAATACCTTGGTGATGGGGACTCCTCTTCGTTCAAAGCTGTAACAAATAAAAATCTGTACAATACAACTATAGAAAAGTTGGAATATGTTGGCCACATCCAAAAGAGGCTTTGTGGTAGGCTTCGTCGCTTGTTGGAAGAGAAGAAAGGTGAAGTACTTGAGGATCGAAAACCACTAGGAGGAAAATGCAGGCTTACTCTGAAAGAAATTGATTCCTTGCAGTTATTTTGTAGGAGAGCTATCAGGAAAAACACAAATAATTTAGAGGCAATGAGGTGTGCTGTGTGGGCAATTTTTTTCCACAAACTATCCACTGACCAAACACCAATGCACAATCTGTGTCCGAAAGACGATTGGTGTAATTTCAACAACAGAAATGAGACGTATTCACATAAATACTCATTACCAAAACCTGTTATGAATGCAATTAAGCCCACATTCAAGTTTCTTGCTATGATTTATTGAAGAAGTGTCTTCACGGAAAGACACAAAATGCTAATGAAAGCCTCAATAATTTAATTTGCATTAGATGCTCAAGAAGGACATTCGGTGGCCTTGATGCTGTTTTATGTTACAATAATGGAAAAAATGGCAGAATTGAAAGCCTGAAAAAAGTTGGTATAGATCCTGGTGTGTTACCGAGCGAGGTGGCGCAGTGGTTAGACACTGGACTCGCATTCGGGAGGACGACGGTTCAATCCCGCGTCCGACCATCCTGATTTAGGTTTTCCGTGATTTCCCTAAATCACTCCAGGCAAATGCCGGGATGGTTCCTCTGAAAGGGCACGGCCGACTTCCTTCCCCATCCTTCCCTACTCCGATGAGACTGATGACCACGCTGTCTCGTCTCCTTCCCCAAAACAACCAACCAACCTGGTGTGTTTACAAGAAAAGTATTTTACAGCAGCAGGATCAAGAAAGCTAACAGATCAGTGTCTTACCTGCATATACAGGCGAGGCAGATTCGAAGAGGAGAGAAGAGAAATCTGGAGGATGAAGAATATCAGTATGAAGCGTTTAAAATTGTTGTAAGCTTATTACATGCAGAAGTATGAGAAGAAGTTCTTTGAACATCATTTTCTCTGTTTTACATTTTTTACTTTATTAGAAGCCTTTTCTCAAAGAGTATATGCGCTAATGCTATAAAATTTTCAGGGACTGTTAGCAACGTGTTGCTGTCTCCATGGAACTAAAAAAAATACGAGATCCGGCAATTACATTCTGATTTTTAGATGATTGTATGTACAAAAAAAAGTTAATTTTAGATGTGCAAAGTTAGAACTCTGTTAATGGTACAATTTGTACCATAAATTAATAACTGAAGTTCAGTGGTGTTATAACCTTCTCAGGACACTACAATAAAATTTTCAGATTAATTGTATGATTAGAATTTGAGTTATGGCTTTTTATTAAAAAAACAAAAAATTAAAAATTTGAAATTTCAGGCATAAGATTAACCTGCATATGTCAGTATATTTTTTCCGTTGAAACACAGCTTTTTTGCTTTAAATTACTAAATATGGCTGTAATGATTTTGTAAATAAATGTTTACATTTTACGTTACATTCCCCCTTAATCCTCTGATCAAACTCACCGGCAACCAAACGAAGACGAGTGCCGTTCTCAACAAAGCTCCTAGCTACCTTGGATTACAGACGGAACTGACTTGAGGGCCGATTACCGCTCAGTTCTGTCAGAATAGTTGAAGAACTAAACCGCAAACCTGCCGTGTCCAAAAGTAGGTGACACAAGGTCACAGGAGACAACAGCCTTATGGAATGGCTCTACTGCGATCTTTCAATATGTTCTCATTCCCTGTTTACAACAGTCTGCCAACGCTGGGGTAACTTTTGGATCCAGCAAGTGCAGAGATCTCGTGGTTTTGAGGCCACGTTCGTGGCGCATTGTTATCCGAAAAGGAAGTTCTTTGGGCGTTGTTCGATAGTGTGGTAAATGTGGATGCGGAATGACTTTCCAACCCAACTCCTGTCCATTTTTCTTTGTCAGTCCAGCAGAATACGTCGTTGTGTTTGGGCTGCTTCTGCAAGACGTCTCAGTTGTTGACAATGAATGTCAGCAGTCATGGTTACAGCTCGGGGAAGCAATTCGTAGTACATTACACCGTCATTGTTCCACCAGATACACAAAATTATCTTTTGTGGATGCCCGCACGTCTTTGTGGGGGGGATTTGCTGCTTTGTTCGGGCTCAACCATTCCTTTCTTTTTGTTACGTTAGCACAAAGTCACCATCTCTCGTCACCAGTAACGATACAGGATGGGAATGGTCGGTGTTGTTTACGAGCCAACTGATGGCGAGCAAGCAGATATGCACATATGGCCACCCCACGATTTTGGCGATTTTGGCTTAGAACATGTAGTAAACATTCAACCGATTTTTTAACCATCCTCGTTGCATGCAAATGTCGCACGATGGTGGAATGATCACAATCACATCTGACAGTTCTAGAGAACGTCGACGTGGAGCATTGTCGATTAATGTGCTTAAACGATCTTCATCAAACCCCGAAGATCTTCCAGAACGCAGGGAGTCAATAATGGCAGAGCAATCCATCTTGAAACAAGAAAACCATTTTCTTGTCGTGTTGTATCCAATGGCTTTATCCCCATACAAGATGCAAATGTTTCTGGCTGCCTCCGCTGCTTCACCTCTCTATCAAACTCAGACAGAGGAATACGTCGGAAATGTTCCGATTTCTCCACTTGGCACTCCGTTTTCTAGCGTCCACAGCTCCATTCACTATCTCCTAATGACAATATGAAAACTGAAATAGCAACACTGAACTGCAAATAAAATATGACAATCGATAAATAAACCCATAGAAAGCAGAATACCAACATGAAAAACAAAAATGCTACGAACTGATGCACCAACCTAATAATTGCTACAGGAAGTTTAAATTAAATAAGCTGTTCATACTGTCACGCATAGTTGTATGTAGCTTACTCACTGCAGAGTCAACGCGTATTGAAACAATCTAAATCTGAACATTTAAAGTTGTTTGACAAAACATTCAGTGAAATTGTGCTTTGATAAGGAAGCCTTTGTGGTTATAATTTATTGTTGCTACACTGAAATTAGCTTTGGACTTTGTTATAAATGTAACCTGATAGTGCTCATCACAGAATATTCTGACTGAATCAAGTTCTCCTGTCGAATTGCAAGAGTGCATTTCTTCCTCAGTTCGGTGTCCTTTTGAAATTTGAACACAGATGTTTCCCAGAGTGAAAGTTACTAGTACAACCTCGTACACAGCACTTACCATAGTGTGACGGAAAGCAAATACCATGTGGTGACGAAAGAAATGTGTAGCAATAACAACACCTTAAACAACTCAAAGCTCCACAGCAATCCACTCACAGTAAAATGCTGTCGCCGTATTCCCAACATACTTTCTAGCTGTGGGCCGTTTGGCGTAGCAAAACTGTTGGCTGGCCTTGTTTGCTCGTAGGTGCTGGCACCGTATATGCATTCGCTCACTTGTAGCGACTTGTGTCTGCACGACAGAGATCACTAATTTTCTGTCAAATTTTGCTTCAAATCAAAAGTAAGTTGTGTTTCTTCCTCTGTTGGGAGAAACCCTTCTGTGAGACGGCCATCGTTTTGAAGTTCTGCGTATTTGACGGTACCAAGGATGAACAACTGCTCCGATTTCTTCAGGTGCACACTACAGAGATCATCTTTCCTGAACTTTCTTTTTGGTTTTGGTCCATACTACGCCCTCCCAAAGTATGGAAATAAAGCTTGTACTAAATGAGGTCCACTGTTTACAGATACCAGAACGGTTTTCGCTTATAATTTTCGACTCAATCGTGTCTGCAACTGTGACATCATCACGGAATCACCCTGCTTTTTAGGGTTCCATGCCTCCATCAGTAGAAACGGAACCCTTATACGATCATCCTGAAGCCAATGTTTGTCTGTCTGTCTCCATGTACGACTGTTAAAAACAATTGTTCACAGGAACGTGTGAACGTGTCAAGTTGAAATTTATGTCGCATGCTAAGCTCTACTGTCCGTCAGCGGTGTAAAAATTGAAGCTTCTAAGTCAAAGCAACGAAAAGGTACGGCCATTTATGTCATATATTGTAATACTCGCAAAACTCACTCATCAAAGCATATAATGTACTTCCCTTTGACGAAAAATCATGTGTCAAGAACGAAGGTATCACAGTAAAGGGGAAGACTTAATTATATAACATGAAAATTTTGTTGTCTTTTCTTGTCCGACAATATATCTGTCAATACGTCTGTGAAGACGCCTCTTTCTCAGAAACAGGTAGAGCTAGCGTTGAAATTTATGCCCATTACTAAGGTCTATCGTCCATTACAGTGTAAAAGTTTAAGCTACTAAGTGAAAGAACTCAAAACATACATCCATTTATAATCCGTACTATCTTTATTCATAAATGGGAAAAATAACTTCTCTCTCTCAGCAACGATGGTAGGAGTCATAATATATACACATCAAAAAAGTATTGGATCACCTCGGTTCCGAGAGTTCCGGAATCTCTACACAAAATTGGAATAGATACGAACATAAACATCATTTCCACCCTTTTTATTGCCCGTGAAAACACACATTGCATGTTGTACCACCACACTGCGAAACCTTCAGAGGAGGTGGTCCAGATTGCTGTACACACCGGTAGCTCTAATACCCAGTAGCACGTCCTCTTGCACTGATGCAAGACTGTATTCGTCGTGGCATACTATCCTCATGTTCATCAAGGCACCATTGGTCCAGATTGTCCCATTATTCAACGGCGATTCGGCGTAGATCCCTCAGAATGGTTGTTGGGTCACGTCGCCCATAAACAACCCTTTTCAATCTATCCTAGGCATGCTCGATGGGGTTCATGTCTAGAGAAAATGCTGGCCACTCTAGTCGAGCGATGCTGTTATCCTGAAGGAAGTAATTCATAAGATGTGCACGATGGGGTCGCGAATTGTCGTCCATGAAGACGAATGCCTCGCCAATATGATGCCGATATGGTTGCACTATCGGTAGGAGGATGGCATTCACATATCGTACAGCGGCTACGGCGCCTTCCATGACCACCAGCTGCGTACGGCGGCCTCACATAATGCAACCCCAAAACATCAGGGAACCTCCATCTTGCTGCACTCGCTGGACAGTGAGCCTAAGGCGTTCAGCCTGACCGGGTTGCCTCCAAACACGTCTCCGGCGATTGTCTGGTTGAAGGCATTTGCCGGTTCTAGGCGCTCAGTCCGGAGCCGCGCGATTGCTACGGTCGCAGGTTCGAATCCTGCCTCGGGCATGGATGTGTGTGATGTCCTTAGGTTAGTTAGGTTTACGTAGTTCTAAGTTATAGCGGACTGATGACCATAGATGTTAAGTCCCATAGAGCTCAGAGCCATTTGAACCGTTTTTTGAAGGCATTTGCGACACTCATCGGTGAAGAGAACGTGATGCCAATCCTGAGCGGTACATTCGACAAGTTGTTGGGCCCATCTGTACCGTGCTGCATGATGTCGTGGTTGCAAAGATGGACCTGGCCATACACATCGGGGGTTAAGTTGCGCATCATGCAGCCTATTGCGCACAGTTTGAGTCTTAACACGACGTCCTGTGGCTGCACGAAAAGCACTGTTCAACATGGTGGCGTTGCTGTCAGGGTTCCTCCGAGCCATAATCCGTAGGCAGCGGTAATCCACTGCAGTAGTAGCCCTTGAACGGGCTGAGCGAGGCATGTCATCGTCATTTCCTGTCTCTCTGTGGCTCCTCCATGTCCAGACAACATCGCTTTGGTTCACTCCGAGACGTCTGGACACTTCCTTTGTTGAGAGCCCTTCCTGGCACAAAGTAACAATGCGAACGCGATCGGACAGCGGTATTGACCGTCTAGGCATGGTTGAACTACAGACAACACGAGCCGTGTACCTTCTTCCTGGTGGAATGATTGGAAATGATTGGCTGTCGGACCCCTCCGTCTAATAGTCGCTGGTCATGCATGGTTGTTTACATTGTGTGGGTTTAGTGACATCTCTGAACAGTCAAAGTGACTGTGTCTGTGATATAATATCCACAGTCAACATCTATCTTCAGGAGTTCTGGGAAACGGAATGAGGCAAAAAATTTTTTGGTATGTGTATAAATGAAAATCTAACTGGACTGAGCAATAACTGCACAATGCAAGAAGGTATCACAATCTCTCTACGCCCCACGAAAGTATAGAAAGCTGTTCCCTCTTCCACCGAAAAAGAAATTTTTACAAACACTTATACTTAAAAATATTGATTACAGCTATGCTATCCTGAAGGACTTTCTCAGTAAAGGTAACGGCGCATGAAACTGGTTATAATGACTTGTGATTGTTGTGCCTGTGATGATCGACTCTTTGATCATATTTCAACATTCAGGCTGCGTGCAGAGAACTGCAGCCATTTGCATATCCCCCGTGTTCTCTACTGCCTTATCAACATACACTGTCCCTCATATCTCTCCTCGGTCTCAATGATTTTGTTTGAACGGTGTGGCAGAAACTCCCTGTAGGGAAGCAGCCTACTCACGCCGTATAAAATTCACATCAGCCTTTCCATTGTGTGCCAGCCAGTCCGCTGTAACTAACTCTGACATCATAAATGTTGCGCAATACTTTAAAGATCAAGTAAATAACCTGAAACGTTTCTAGCATGTCAGGAGTTATACAAAATCAATATATGTGGGATATCAGTTCAATAACTTTAACCATTTTCGAAATTTGGACGTTTTTCTGCAAAAATCATTGGCGCAACAGAAAAGAGCTTGAAAGTTAAAAATTTATATTTAGATTACTTTTTCATTATAATTTAGTAGAAACAGTATTCTGGATCTCACAAATTACAATTTTAGTTGAAATTCATGATTTTCTGGTTTTTGTCTTAAAAATTAAGGAAGCAAGATAGATTAAGTAGGCGAATAAATAAAGCTAGGATGTTTAAATTTAAGTAGAAGGGAGATCCGCTATAATCATAAAGATCTGAGAAGTTTCAACTGAATAACTATAAAACTATAGCGATAGCGTATCTCCAAAGAGCAAGTTCAGAGCTCGTCTACTGCGTGTAGTGTAATTAAATTAATTCTCTCGCCCAAAATATTTGACTTAGCCACGTCACACTTTTATTATGATTACTTACCTGTGTGCTGATTGCACATTTAAATTTAAAGCTTCATCAGCCATCAGCAAAGGAAGCAATGATTTATTCGATAACTTGAAGTGGTGCATTACTATCCCAGCGGCTAGTCGGGAAAGCGGATTTGATCAGGCGTTCCCTTAGCCCCCGCACCCCGGCTTTATATATAAGAACTCTGCGCGAGAAAAAAAGGCCCCAGTTCTCTCCAGACGCTGATTGGCGCACCACCTGTGCCGGGAGTCGCGTCGCGTCGGTATCATTGCTAAGAACAGCCTCGGATGCCGTAATAAGTTACTCGGGATACGCGTTACCATGAAATCGTTTTCGAGTAAGGTGTTAATTCTGGGATGACTTTAATGATCTATCTTCAGTTTGCGTATGTCGTATTTTGACGTGCCGCCGCGGGACAGATATTCTACCATTATTTAGCGTGGCGTTTGATGAACATTATCATCAAATTATGGCGAGCATTCACTTAAACATTTAATTTGAACAGTTATAGTTGCTTCAGCGCATTAGACTCTGAACTGCTCTGGTAGTTGGATTGTGTGGTTGCTTTTTGGTCTGTGACTTTCAGAATATAGTGAACATTTTAGAGAGAATGGTATTTGATTATGAATCTCAAACAATCTCCTAATTCCTCAGAGCTATAAGCTATAGCTATAAATGTATTTCTCAGATAAAGTGGGCACTAGGAATTCTAATTACAGGCTTCACGTTTTGCTAATCACTTTCTGGTTGCCAATATTGTAGTTAGAGAGCCAGTGTTGAGAAAGGCAAACAACAGCATAAATACAAAACATTTAATAAACAATTATTCCACCCACTGCTCCACATATGGTGCATCGGCCAGGAAAGTACAAAACATTATTATTCTATTATTCCACCCGCCGCCCCACATATGTTGCTAATCGGCCGGGAAAGAAACTGAGTAATGGTGAAAGTGATTTTAAATATTCGGATTCGGGAGTGAAATGCGACACGCAACTGAGTAATGGAACAGTGATAGTGTTACGTGTGCATGTGGGCGACGCAATTGCATTAACAACGCATCTGGATTGACGAAGGTGGCACTGAGTCTAGCGGCGCTGCCGGCATCACGAGAAGCCAGTTTCGCCTCACCGCAGTCATCCGCCGGAACAATTGGAGCCGCGCCTGCAGTTGCAGGCCACACAAACACACAGCAGCCGTCGAAGTGCCGTCTGCAGTTCTACGCGCCACGTCGCATCAGTAATCCTAGTACGCCACGCTGGCAACGCCATACGTCATGCAGAAGGAACTAAGTTAAGTGAAAAGCTGTTAAAAATTTTACTAACCTGCACTAAAAGACTGCCGGCAATGGAACCACCACAAGAAACTGAGGTTAAGCTTAAATCAGAACCTATGTCTGTTGAGGGAACTGTAAATCCAGACAACGGTTCGAGTGAAAATATGCGTGAAAATAGTAATGTTAAAGTGAAATATGAAGTATTGTCTCCTGACAGTAGTGTGAAAAAGGGCAATGATTCAATAATAGAGACCCCTGTAGTAAAGCAGAAATCAGAAATTATTAAGTTATTGGATGAATTAAAAATGAAACAGTCATCAGAGATGGTAGAGTTTAAACAGGAGAAGTTAGATATGACTGATCAATCAGAAGTTTCATTTAGTTTTGATGATTCTGGTATTGGAGATAGTTTTTTGTCACCTGAGTGTGATAAAAAGCCAGTTAGTGGGCAACCCAAAGATACTGGGGCTATTGATTTAAATGTTATATTACAAGCAATAGCTACCAGTAATGCTGAGTTAAAGTCTGAATTAACTGAGGTCAAAAGCAGTAATGCTGAATTAAAATATGAGATTGTGGCCAGCCAAAATAATTTTAATAAACGATTGGAGGTAATGGACAGTACCTTCAAGGCTGGTTGCAATAAGTTGAAAGAGGATCTGGACAGTTTGAATTATAAAATTGATTACAATCATGAGGATATTAAGAAAAAGGTTGCTCAACAATTTTCTGAAATGTATAAAACAGTAAAATACGAAGTTGCTGAGGTTCGCAGAGACTTCCAAATGAAAGATGCGAAGCAGGAGCACAAGTTAACAGAAAAGATCGAGGCGGAATCTGAACTGTTCTCAGATAGGTTTAAAGATGTTAATATAAAAGTAAACATATGTCAAGCAGAAGTAGACGCAATCAAAACTGATACTACTCATATTGTGCAAAGAGTAGATAATGTTGAAATGAGAGTAGAAAATATTAGTACTAACATTGCTAACATTGAGAGTAAAGTAGCTTCAGTAACTTTTGGTAATGGTAGTGTACAACAAGTTGTAGCTGCAAACGCCGCTTTTATCGGGTGTCGGCAGTTCTTGCGGTTCCATCCAGATAAAAATATCCACCCGATAGATTTCTGGAACGATTTTGAAGATTTGATTCCACCAACTTGGTCTGAACGAGAGAAAATCTCATTTATTAGAAGCCATTTAGCAGGTGACGCCATGCGTTGATCAGCTGATGTTATGTTGAAGTGTAAAACATTAGCGAAATTTAAAACAGCTTTCATTAATGGGTATTGGTCTAGCAATAAGCAAAATGAAGTGTTGAGAGAATTTTGGAGTGGAAAACGCTTCAATGTAAACAAGGAATCTACTAAAGAGTTTGCTAGGTCATGGATCTCACGTTTGTCACTTTTGGCCGAAAAGCTAAAACCTGAAATGATAATACTAGGTCTTGAAGCCAAACTGCCATGGTATTGGCAAACTAGAATTATATCTGCCCCTAGAGACAACCTGGATCGTTTCATTGAATATTTTGAACGTGTAGAGCGTGTGGCTGCCAATGAGGAGCAAGCACGTAATAAAAGAAATGCTAACAACACTAGTAGTAATTTTAAGAACGAGCAGAATGGCAACGTAAACATCAGAACAGTAGGTGTTTGCCATCCTAAGAGAGGTAGGAATTGGAGAAATAATTATCAGAACCAACAATGGCATCCAAATGATAGTAATTTTCTTCCGAACAAAATTATGCACGTAAACAACAGTGCGGAAAGCAATGCTGTGCCAGTTAACTATAATGGAAATAAAGGAAACATTAGTAGGCAGAGGCAGGAAAACTAGTTCCCGTCTATGAGGACACTGGCGCTCACCAGGCGGTTACTTTTCCTAAGCCAGTAATTACAGTAATTGTAAGACAGATCAGAATACTCAGACTGAACATGTGGATGAGGGGTCGGTAGCATCTAAGGATACAGCAGAAACATTAGATCACTCACAGTATTTTATAGATACCGTGTTAGAGACGCTTTCTAAGTGGGAAGAGAAAGAGAAGGCGCAGCAGTGTAACGATAAGGAGGAGCTACAAAATACTGAATTGTCAGGTGAAGAAGCAGAAGAAATTCATGCTTATATTTACGATGAGGATGATGTGCTCTTATCTAAAGTGTCTGTGCAGGATGCTGATACTGTACAAATAGATTTACGACAGGAGGTAAGTGAGAATGTAGAGGATAGCCTGTTGGGGGTCGATGAACCCAGTAGCTGTGACCAGTTGTCACTTGAGAAGGAACCCGACGATAATAGTGAAAGTGGTTTAGCTGTAACTAGTGTTATGCCCGGTCTGGAGTCGCAGAATCGCTCAGACTACAGTAATTTGGGTCATGTTCAGCAAACTAAATGTAGTGAAGTCGTGCGGTGTTTCGATTTGAAATTAATAGACCGACTGGAAAAGGCAGCTGAAAATGTAGTTCAGGAAACCCCTACACACTTTGACCTAAATGTAATGAAGACAGATGTCTATCACTTTAGTTGGAGACAAATCCAAAAGGAACTATTGGATGAGTTTGAGGAACCATCTGTACAACCTAGAATAAGCCACCCTATAATACTAGTGAATATGTTGGGTATCAATGTACGTTGTCTCTTAGACAGTGGAAGTGAAGTGAGAGCGATATCTCAGTCCTTTGATGCATTACTTGGTAAAGACAAGCTTACCGTAATGAGGGTATCAGGACTAAGAATAATTGGTGCTACTGGCAAGGTGTCAAAAACGGTAAAGCAAGAAGCTTTGCTGCCCTTTGATAGTAATGATAATTTAATTGATCAACCATGCTTAATTGTAAATATTCTCAGTATTGAGGCTTTAATTGGCATAGATTTCTTGTCGAACTATCAGAGTGTTGTTGACTTTGAAAGAAACCAGTTAAAATTGGTCTTGCCGATAACCGGAGTAATTACGGTACCTTTTATCGATAAACATGTAGTAACTAATGATGACAATTGGGAGCTGCCTATACGAGTTCTGAAAAATAGGAGATATTGGGACGAAGGTGTTAATCTTAGTAAAAGTAAGCTAAACACAGAAGAAGAAGCAATTATTTTGGACAAGATAGAAGCTAAATTGCAGGAAATCGATAAAATTTCAGCTAATCAGAAGGAAGAACTGATCATAGGAAAACCACATGCCAATGCATATTGTCTAGAGTACCCTAAGAGTAAAAAGCTATTAGGTCTCGGGAACGTGATCGACCTAAAGAAGTTCATAGGTAGTGAATTAATTCTGTACGGAGGAGGTTGTTCTGTAACCTCTACACAGTGTGGCAGCTATGCAGTCCCAGCTGTGTGAGATCTTTCCTTTTCAGGTCTCACATTCTTCATCTTTCCTATCCACCAAAGTTTCGACTCCTATGTAATACAAAAAATTTTCCGTCATGGCTATCAAGCCATGAGTTCTGTAACCATTCTATCCACCGATTAGTGAAGAAAATACCTAATGTGACAAACCTAACAGTGACAAACAACAGAGAAGTATGATGTAATTAAGATACAAATGTATTTGAGTAACAAATATGTATTGAACCCTGGTAATATTATAAGTACAAAGTTGTTGTTTTATTGGAAACGGTCCACCAACAGTAATTTAAAAAGATATACAAATTCGTGTACAAGCAGGATCTGAAGTGGCAGTGAAACCTATTGTATGCTGTAGAGCTAACTAATTAATAGTAAAAGAGATTACTTAGTGTTATGAAAATAGACAGATAAGTTGTAAAAATGAACTCACCTTGTGTAGCAAGGAATGTCAGTGTAACAGAATTGAACAGTGTTTGTGGTTGAGACGTGAAGGACACGTCCTTGAAACATTTATAAGGTTGGAGCTGGCCGTTATTTGGTGTAGAGTGTGACAGGACACACCTACACGTATTGAGGTTACGAGTTGGAGGCCTGAATGCGACCATAGGTATCCTTATGTTAGATGAGACAGAGTAGCTCATGGTTTCCTATACGTTTAAGGAATTTAGCATTACGCTCGTCCATAATTACTTAATGCACTTTAGTGGTAGGTCGAGAGAGACTACCTTTGGTTTCAGCGTCCGATCGAGTGGAAATGGATTGCCACGTGAGCAAACTGATCAGCTGCAATACACTATAGATATGAAATAAATGTGCTATCCTACGCTTTAAATGTTAATAGAGTGTGTTAAATAAGTACATACACTAGCAACATAATTGAGTAACATAATGGCAGACGTGAAACATTATTTATTGCTCAGCATAAATACACTTCGATGAAGTAAGTACATAATTGCAGATGTGGAACTGACACAGCAGCAGAGGACCAATAAGTGGATTTAGTAGTCAACTAAACGTAGTGTGTTTTGAACACTCAGAACTGTATTATTACCACAAATTACTCACTGTTGTGGATTGGCAGGAGGGCCAACCCACTAATGTAAGAGGAAGCCGAAAGGCACGCGTTTTAGCTCACGCAGGCTGGCGTGAGGTCTGGAACAGGACAAGGAAGTTAGACTAGAAAAAAACGGATGTAGCTGGTGGAATACTTAACTTTAATCCATTAATGTTGAACGTAGCTCTTGTCTGTACATTCTTTACAATATCAATAGCAACTGATAATGGCGCCTTGCTAGGTCGTAGCAAATGACGTAGCTGAAGGCTATGCTAACAGTCGTCTCGGCAAATGAGAACGTATTTTGTCAGTGAACCATCGCTAGCAAAGTCGGCTGTACAACTGGGGCGAGTGCTAGGAAGTCTCTCTAGACCTGCCGTGTGGCGGCGCTCGGTCTGCAATCACTGATAGTGGCGACACGCGGGTCCGACGTATACTTACGGACCGCGGCCGATTTAAAGGCTACCACCTAGCAAGTGTGGTGTCTGGCGGTGACACCACACTCACATGTACAAAGAAGCTAAGAAGACAACTAATCAAATATACTATCTCTAAGTATACTATCTCTAAGAATAAGGTAATCGAAGATGAGTCAGCTAAGTAAATAAAATACAAATGTATCAAGAATGTACCGAGCATTGATTCAGCGTTCTGGCCCAGAAATAATAAATTGAGATTAAATAGGATTTATGATTGTATGCCTTGAGCATGAACTATCTCTAGTACGTGACTAACGGCGTTTTGAGCCATTTGTTTATCTATTTTATGACAGTTAAGTAACTGCGAGAGTAAAATTGAAAAAGTTCGGTTAACTTTGTTCCAGTAACATATTGAAAGATAAAATGTATATATCCCCATTTCATTGTGACCCACCCTAAGTGAACAGAGTCAGGCACTCTGTTTGTTCTACAGGACAAACCAGATAATGGCAGCCTGGTAGCTGTGTGAAAGCGTGGAGTGACTTGGACACAACTCACAGTGACCCCTCCCCTTTCCCCATGTAATTTAGAGTGAACGTGAAGGACGCACACCATAGCAACTTCCCCTCTTCTACCCTTGTGAAAGGAAGTGTAGAACTCCAGCCAAAGTAGCTACAACCACGTGTGTAAAAATGAAATTGTCATGACTTGTGAAATTTTCTTTCAGGTTTAGAAAAGACTGCTAAGATATAATTATCTCTTTATGTATCATGAATAACTTATTTTCTTTGAATTTGTGTATGTAAAAATGTATTTAATGGATTTAAGATTTTCATAATTTTACATATTATATGTTTGTTTGTCTAAGGAAATATGTATGCCAAAGTGTTTCATTGATTTTGCTTAAATTTTAAGTAATAATGTTGCTTATTAAGTTATTAAGCAGTGAACATCCCAGCAATTTAAATAATTAAAGTAGGTAATAAGTTCTTTTAATATTTCTATATGTTTACATTTCAATTTTAATTTTCATAGGGAGTTAAGCTACACTCTTGCTTCCCTTTTTGTAATTAATTTTTTTTCCATTTACATTAAAAAAAAATAAGTAGAGGGTGATGTAGGGAAGCAGCCTACTCGCGCCATATAAGATTCACATCAGCCTTTCCGTTGTGTGCCAGCCAGTCCGCTGTAACTAACTCTGACGTCATAAATGTTGCGCAGTACTTTAAAAATCAAGTAAATAACCTGAAACGTTTCTAGCATGTCAGGAGTAATACAAAATCAATATATGTTGGATAATAGTTCAATAACTTTAACCATTTTCGAAATTTGGACGTTTTCCTGTAAAAATCATTGGCGCAACAGAAAAGAGCTTGAAACTTAAAAAATTATATTTAGATTCCTTTTTCATTATAATTTAGTAGAAACAGTATTCTGGATCTCACAAATTACAATTTTAGTTGAAATTCATGATTTTCTGGTTTTTGTATATAAGAACGCTGCGCGAGAAAAAAAGGCCCCAGTTCTCTCCAGACGCTGCTTAGCGCACCACCTGTGCCGGGAGTCGCGTCGCGTCGATATCATTGCTATGAACAGCCTCGGATGTCGTAATAAGTTACTCGGGATACGCGTTACCATGAAATCGTTTTCGAGTAAAGTGTTAATTCTGGGATGACTTTAATGATCTATCTTCAGTTTGCGTATGTCTATTTTCACGTGCCGGGACAGACATTCTACCATTATTTAGCGTGGCGTTTGATGAACATTATCATCAAACTATGGCGAGCATTCACTTAAACATTTAATTTGAACAGTTATAGTTGCATCAGCGCATTAGACTCTGAACTGCTCTGATAGCTGGATTGTGTGGATGCTGTTTGGTCTGTGACTTTCAGAATATAGTGAACATTTTAGAGAGAATGGTATTTGATTATGAATCTCAGACAATCTAATTCCTCAGAGCTATAAGCTGTAGCTATAAAAGTATTTCTCAGATAAAGTGGGCACTAGCAATTCACGTTTTGCTAATCACTTTCTGGTTGCCACTACTGTAGTTAGAGAGCCAGTGTTGAGAACGGCAAACAACAGCATAAATACAAAACATTTTATAAACAATTATTCCACCTGCTGCCCCACAACCCGTTCCCTTCAGAGCAAATACCTTTCTGTCCCACCCCATCGTTCAGCCACTTTCGCGATGTCCTTTTCAGTTGCAGAAATCCTTCTCTGGAATAACCTCCCACATAGTAATAGAGAAACGAATAACATCTCCAGCATCGACGATAGTTAATGAGACATCTATGAGACGCCAGCTAAACCCGCTTGGGAGAACAGGTGATTCACTTAGGTGAGACACGTGGTGAGCCCAGCTACACTTGATCCGTTGGAACCCAACCACGGAACAGCCACGGTCCGACCGACAACGAATTGCTTGCCACCAAGCAGTACATGAGAACTCAAAAACAAAAGGTTACGAACGTGATTATCCACAATGAAATAATGTAATAGCTGTCAAAATTACACACCATGTTGGACACTCAACAGGTGAAGAAAGGACGGTGCCTGAAATTAAGTTAGTGGCCAGGGCAGGTAACCGGAACACTAACGGCCACAAGGCGGAAAATTCCACTGGTACACTTGAATTTGAAATATGGTAATATAGTTAACTTCACCTAAAAGAACACTTCCTCAATTTACATCACTGGCCATGGCAGGTAACCAGAACACTAACGGCCACAAGGCAGAAAATTCCGCTGTTGCGCTCGAATTGTAGTCAACCAATATAGTTTCCAGAATGAGGAGACGAGTACTGGCAGAAGTAAAGCGGTGAGGACGGGGCGTGAGTCGTGCTTGGGTAGCTCAGTTGGTAGAGCACTTGCCTGCGAAAGGCAATGGTCCCGAGTTCGAGTCTCGGTCCGGCACACAGTTTTATCTGCCAGGAAGTTTCAACCAATATAGTTAATTGCACCGCAAGGCGGCTAAATTTCAGCAATACAAACACTAGGTATTGCTCACAGGAAAACGTCCCCAACAGTGAACCACCGAAACGAACCACACAACATGAATGCCTATGGCTTGGATAGTTGAAACCACTACTCAACTTTGACGTCCTGGGTCGGTGAGCCACGAAGCTCGTAGCGATCGGACAGCTCCACACACGCTCCGACACTGCACTGGGACCCCCAGCTGACTGCACCGTGCGCAGATGCAACCGACCGATTCGCCGCAGAATGCTGACAACATCTAAAACCGTCTTCAGTGGAAACAACGGCAACTACACACACAACCTGACAAGCACCTGCATGAAGACCTGAGCGATACCCAGCAGTAACTAAACACACACGAAGACAATCGGGAGTCGATGCACACACACAGCTGACTCATGAACGACTGGCGAGCCGAAACACGTCGTCCAGTAGGACGACCGACCGACGATCCACCCAGACAGTGGCCCTGCTCAAGTGATGCGTGGCGGAAATGGTCGGGTGAGCCATGTCGACGCAGATCTCACTGTTCCTCCAACCGACTGCACTAGCGCCGCATTGAAACTCCCCGACTGGCAGGTCTGGACTGAACTCCAGACGCGTTGCAACTGACTGGCCGACCCAAACTCGCTACCTGCACTCACTCACGACAGACAACGACTGGGAAGTCATAGCAGTCGAGCAGAGATACTACGAGAGGGGATATATCGATACACGCTGCCAACGCCGCTCATGGTCAGTCAAAGCAGCAACTCAGTGACAGTAGTAATTTAAATTAACGTAGTGAGGTGGAAGTACGTTAAAAACAGGGTGTAAAATACATGATGGCGGGAACATGAGCCACGCACGGCTCAATCTACACAAGCAAGAATAATGATTACAATTGCCCCTGAATGCCCTCGTTACCCTTGTACATCCTTTTTTCCAACCACATCTTCCTCATTTCCCAGTATTCTTAGCTGGTGCATCGTCCTTAATTTTTTTTTCTTTCCCACGAACTCGCTATGTAGGAAAACACCTATTTTGTGCACCTGTAAATTCCTATTATATTTGCCACTATCATTTTTGTTATCATTGTCATACTTAAAATTATTTTCATTATGATTATAAGTGGAAACGGCAGCAGTAGTTGAATTACTACCAGGATTAACTGTATTAGTTCATAGTATTAGTTAGTCACTTTGTCATTATATACATATAATTCAAAAAGTTACTGTATGTGTAAAAACTCCATCCCTACGTAAGAGAGGGTCTGATGGTCCTCATCAGATCAATTTAAATAAATAAATATATTGATACCATGAAACCTATAGGGTACCTTCCGCTGACCTATGATCACGATATTTGGAAGCAGCAAGATTTCATAGTACATGTAAAGAAAAAAATAAATAATTCCGAAAACTGTTGACATGTAACTATATCAGATGAAGAAAATATTTCTTGCATCATTTGTTATACAACTTCAGACTTAAGATTATACCGTTCTCGAAAGACTTGGAGTCCCTAGCTTGTGGTCTACTGGCTATTGTTGCTTCCTTTGGATGACGGGGTCCCGGGTTCGATTCCTGGATTCGGGGGTTTTTCTACGCTCGGAGGCTGGGTGTTTATGTCGTCCTCATCATTTCGTCATCATTCCTGAAAGTGGCGAGTCTGGACTGTGTAAAGGTTGAGAATTTGTACGGGCGCTGATAACCACGCAGTTGAGCGCCCCACGAACCAAAAATAATCAACATCATGGAAAGCTTTAGAATTCCTGGGACCGATATTTCACCAGTATCTATGTCAATGACAGGCAACAACCGTCGAGATTCTTGATTCCCGGAATGGATGAACTGTCTATATACATAATTAAGTTTGTACGGAACCCTCAGAACGCTGTCCCCATTCATAGCTGGTATTTTTTTTTTATACTTCCTCTCCTCGGTTATAGCTAGTCTCAGCGAGCAAACTCGACGGATAAATTTCAGTTTCAATGCTAAAAGCAAGATGTAATTTTTTGTTTTCATTGTTCATGTGAAACTATCGTCATACGGACACATGGGCTAAAGTGTTGCCACCAATGGGCAGTCCCGTTTGGCACTGCGTTACACACACGGGCGGAGTCCAAACGAAAAAAGAAAAAAAGAAAATAAAAATCGTACGAATAAAAAGACGGAAAAATGTCATTGATGAAAATGATGCTCCAGAAGATTAGATAAAAATACATATAAAAAAATTAATTCAATAAAAGTTATAATGAAAGTCATTTTGATAAGACGAAAAATTTCAAAACAGCTGACTGACTATGAACGCACAATTATCGATTGGTCCAGGGTGTACCTTAACAACTACTCTACACGAGCACTATACTATAACTGATGCTATAAAATTTGTGACACGTTTGGATTCCGAATAGTGGTTCGGCCTCGGCCTCTTTTACTTTGCATTTCATCAGAAATGATAACCAAACCTAAAACGTCATTTCATCAGAAATGATAACCAAACCTAAAACGTCAGCAGCTCGTGGCCTTCTGGTTAGCATTAAGGATTCTCAACCACCAGGCCTTTGGTTCGGTTCCTGGCCGGCTCGAAGGTTTCCTTACAGTGAAAATCATGGAAAGTGGTTGCAATATTTACAGTTGGTGGCAATAGTGTCAATGAAAACTGAATCGTATGAGTACGAACTTTCCGCCACTTGTCAGCACTAATTGATGGTTGCTGTGTTTGATTGTAGTAGTGCTGTCAGCCGAAATGCGCTGGTTAGTTTGCTCCTGGAAGGACCTCAAAAAGCTCTCTCTTCTTTGTGCCTTTCTATCTTACGTTGTTGCCACATCTCATCTGAGTATTAATAAAAATCTTCTTGGTCAAGCATAAAGAGGGTCAACCTTGAAAGACATCTTAGAATACAAAATGATTTTCCATAAACAACTACTTCTAAGAAGCCGAATAGATCATTTTTAGAAAAAAAGAAATGTAATTTCTCTTGATCAACAATAAAATACTATAAAATAATAAAACTACTTTTGAAACTACGAAGCTCTTCCACAGTTATAACCCTGTCAACGTTATCTGAAGGTCGCGATCGCGCATCGCCGAGACTACGCAGGTCCTGGGCGTGTCAGCAAGTATAACTTTGAGCGGCGCCACATAAGCTCCGAAGAACGGATGAAAGGACCGTTTCAAAGTCTCGGAAATTTTCAGTACGTAAAGACAGAAACGAGGAGAAAAGTCATAAACAGGGTTACGATAAAAAGTAATATAAAATATGGGTTTATCTGTTTTAGTGCCGAGGAACATGTTGCATAACATTCCGGCGCGCTGGTGAAAGGAGAGTGGAAATGCTTTTAATAGACAACCGGCCGTAGAAAACCGCAGGCTCCCATTAGCGAATTGCTGGTAACGGGCAGCGCGCTGGAAATCCCACAGTCGACGCGGTAATTTTCCGGCGACCGCGGGGCGCCCGGCCTGGCCCGTAGCAGTTCCCGGGTGGCTTTCTGCTGCGATCCCTCACTACCCCCTCCCCCCCTCCAACCACCCCACCACCACTCCTACGCCCACTCCTCAACGTCCCCGCCCTGTTCCACTCGTCTCCGGTGTTTCGTCTCCCCCTCCCTCCCTTTTCCCCTCCTCTTGCCAAATCCGTTGCGATACATCAATTTAACGCTGCCGCGGTCGATGTCACCACTAGAGGTGGGCAAACTGAAACACGTAACTGTTTCGAAACAAATGAAACAGTACAATGTAATGTTTCGATACGCTGTTTCGAAACAGTGAAACAGTTTGTGTTCTGTAATCTAATAAACCTACACATTTTATCATCTTGACTGTCTACTGTATAAGTATGTCCACATAAACACAAATGAGGTGCGAGAGCGCTAATCAATCGCAAGAAGTATGAAATTATCACTTCGGCGTCTTGGCAGTTTCGTATTTCTGCAGCAAATGCGCTGCTTTTGTGTCGTGTGACTTTCATACTTTTCAATTGGCAGAGGACAGCCATAGCTGAAGACAGAAGAGCCACCACGAACGGAACTGGAGGTGGAAGCAAACTGCAGAAACAACGGATATGCTACTGGGATTCCCACATTCCGTTAGTGTGGGTAATATACTCATCCTGCTAATTTCCATGCACACAAAGGGAAGCATTGTGGATAATAGGCACAGTGACTATAGACTCACAAATAACGTCAAATAATTCGAATAAATAACAAAATATAACAGAAAAAATTTTGTCTTTCAAGGTGTTTCGAACCGTTACTATAAATTCACCACGCTTTCTTAGTCCTTCCCGTTCACCATTACACTATCAGTGATATGTCAGACAGATTGCTTGCAATTATACCTACATCAAATTTATGTATATGTCTAATAACTGTCACTCTACGCCTTTTTTTTATTCAAAATGTTGTAGGCTTACTTACGTTTCTTAATATGATTACTGTACATGAACAGAGAAGCGTATGTTATCAAAACGGGTAATTTAACTGAATGATTTTCACATATTTATTATTTTGAATGTGAGTAGTATGCGTTGTGTTATTGTTTGGTTAGTGTTTATATAGCAGATGTTACGCCATTTCGGAATGTGACAGCTAGAAACGAAGCTTTATTTTCGGATATCTTAAGCTGCATGCTATTGCTTGTCAAAAAGATTTCGACACTCTTGAAAGCCGGCCGAAGTGGCCGTGGGGTTAAAGGCGCTGTAGTCTGGAACCGCAAGACCGCTACGGTCGCAGGTTCGAATCCTGCCTCGGGCATGGATGTTTGTGATGTCCTTAGGTTAGTTAGGTTTAACTAGTTCTAAGTTCTTGGGGACTAATGACCTCAGCAGTTGAGTCCCATAGTGCTCAGAGCTATTTGAATCATTTTTTGAACACTCTTAAAAGTGTTTCATGAAGTGGTATGTTAAATGTGTATCAGTACCTGTGCCGAGCCCGAATCACGTCCGACACAGAGGGGAATGAAACATCACTGTTTCGATACAATTAGTTAGTTCCAAGCACAGGTGGACTGAAACAGCCTTATTTTGGAACAACGATACAGTTTCTGCGTCTGGCTCGAGACCGAATCTGGTCCAGTTATCCGAGACAGGGGCGGATTGAAAAACCACTGTTTCGAAACAGTGAACCGTAGCCGTTCCGAATCACTGGAACAGTTCCACGTATCGATACACAGTATCGAAACATAGAAACAGTGGCCAAGTCTAGTCACCACTATAGCAGAGTCTAACATAACAGTCGCGACACTCGCTGGTGTAAAGGTTGTTACCGTTTGACATATGAAGCGACACTAGCGCTCCAAGTGGCGAGTAAGGTGAACGTCAGACGCGTCGTAAGCATAATGTTTGTTTTGCATCCTTTTACTACGTAATTTACGAAATATTTGAGTTTTTTTCTTGCCTCCAAGGGTTTGTGTAGTATCAGAAGGCATATACGTTTCTAAAAATGATTCTAAAATAGGCGCAAGCATGGACAAAAACCATGAATCGAGTGGCAAGCTACAACACATTGGTGAAGAAACACTTGTGACGTTGGATAGAATTGCAACTTACTACGTTGATATCAAAAGAATATAAAGACACAGATTCACGCGTAAGAAGCACATACATGTACCTTTACATGCGAAAGCGATCGACAGCTCATTTATCGTTCTGTAGGCCTACTGTGTTTGTCATTGTCACCTGTTGCCACAAGCACGACCTTCATCTTTACATTACTCTAAGTGGGACAAGCAACTGCCAAACAGTGGGGAAATATGTTGAAAACTTTATAATGTGCTGATTAAATTACATTTCACGCAAAACCAAGTATTTGAATAATTTTCAAACACTCTGTCAGTGAACAAGGTGGTAAAAAAAATGTAATCACACGAAGGAAGCACGGGAAATTAAGTGACTCACGACAGAAGTGAATGAAATACATACCTACATATTTCAACATTCGTTTGTCCCTGTTCACTTGATCCTTCTGATACAATTTCTGTCGCTGTCTGTAGGCACCTTCCTATTCCTGTAATAGTTTTGCTCGAAATCTAGCGATCTGCACATTCTGACACTTCACACGCTTTTGTAAGACACGAATAATTGCACTTAATCTAACCACTTCATTGTTGAAGCAGGTCTGTGTTGACGATTCACACGAATCTGGCACTGATACATGGAGAGTTGAACTGGCTGCTTCTGTGTCATACGACTCTTTTACAGCTTTAGATGGATTGTCGAATCTTTGTGGCCGTTTCCTCTTCATCATCTGTTTAGGTGACTTAATTGGGATGTCAAACAGTGTAGATACTGCATTCCATACGAGTTTATTATTGTTGCAATCATGGACTGGTTTTGTTCGAAATGTAGCAAACAAAACCTAATATTATTATACAGGTAAACTGGGTATTTTTTCATAAGCTCTTCTCGTCTGCTATTAACTAGCCATTCTCTGCTCCTGAAACGAAACATTAATCATTAATACACATGTAGTTTGCAAGTGAATCCTACTGATACAATTTAGTAATACGATGGTATATACCTCTCAGAATCCTTAGGAAACCAAAAAAAAAGGCAGCTGCGGTGTCTTCTTCCCGTTGTTGCTGCAATTTATTGCGCTACAAACGCTCCCGCTTGTAAAAACCATTGTAGAAATCAAAACAAACAACCACTATTCACTTTCATGATCGCGCCGAACTCACAGTTTAACTTACTGGTTGCTTGGGGCGCTGCTGGCGTGGTAGGCAACAAAATCGAGGCGAAGTGTCGCGACTGTTATTTTAGACTGTGACTATAGCCCGCCAGCAGAGCGCTGAGCGAGACAAATTTCTGTCATTTGTTACTGCTCCAGCTGTCCCACTTTCAGGTGTTCACCCAATTTGCTGAGAATACGCTGGTAATACCAGTCAAGGCGGTACAGACGTCGTGAAGACATAGGTTACGCCAAAGGCGCAGGCATAGAGGGGGCGCAAAAAAAAAAAAAAAAAAAAAAAAAAAAGGAGATGGTTCAAGAATTAACTGGAAGATGCACGTGAGTTTCCCTACCCGTCTTCTGCCTCTGAGAATAAACCTTTCCCTCAGCCTACGACTGTAAACACACGCTGATGTGAAATTGTCGCTCCAACAGTGTCAATTCGTCCAAGTAGCATCATAAATAAATGACTGCTTCTGAACAGCCGTCCGTTGCTAATAAGGTTTTACGCAATTCCTACTACTACTTCGATACGATGTTGTGCTTCTTCCGCAGAAACTACGGAAATCGCAACATATTCGCAGAACAAAACTGCTAAATATTTCATTGACAGCAGATCTAAGCTGTCCCCTTATGTTCCTGCCCAATCACACCCTCGAAAATCGTAACATATTCAGCCAATTATTTGTGACAAAGAAGTATATTTGTTATTGCTGCTCGATTCACTCGTATCAGTTTAATCAATGGTCTCAATATTAGTAAGTGTAACTTACTGCATATAACAAAGGGAAAATCCTCGTTAACGTACGAGTACAAAATAAATGCACAGTCTTTGGAAGCGGTAACATCCATCAAGTATCTGGTGGTGGCTATTCGAAATGATCTCAAATGGAATGATCAGATTACACAAGTACCAGGTAAGGCGATCTGTAGATTGCGTTTTATTGGTAGAATCCAGAAGCGATGCAGTCCTTCAACAAAGGAAATTGCTTAAAATACTTTGGTTCGTTCAGTCTTAGAGTACTGTTCGTCTGTATGGGACCCTTACCGGTTGGCTCTGATTCAAGAGATTCAGAAGGCACAAAGAAGAGCGGCAAGATTCGTGATTGGTACATTTAGCCATCGTAAGAGCGTTACAAATCTCATAGAAAGTTTGAAGTGGGACACACATGCAGATAGACGACGCGCTAAACGGAAGGAGCTGCTCACTAAATTACAAAATCCGATCTTCGCCGAGGATGTAGAGCATATGTTATTACCACCAACGCCGGCCAGTGTGGCTTATTACCACCAACGCCGGCCAGTGTGGCCGAGCGGCTCTAGGCCCTTCAGTCTGGAACCGCGCGACCGCTACGGTCGCAGGTTCGAATCCTGCCTCGGGCATGGATGTGTGTGATGTCCTTAGGTTAGTTAGATTTAAGTAGTTCTAAGTTCTAGGGGACTGAATACCTCAGATTTTAAGTCCCATAGTGCTCAGAGCCATTTGAACCATATTCGGAACAACGGCTGTTATTTGTGACAAACAGTAATACAAATGTCATTGCCGGTAGTTTCATCCTTCATTTTCTAATAATAAGGTAGTCACAAAATCTAAAAAAACTTCATTAATGAGAGAGCGCACTCTTAAATGTAAATAACGCTGAATATTGCAGAACATACTTGTATTACATTAATAACAAAGTCCCAGAATCTGTAACAAACGCGAAGACGGGGAAAAATGTATTAATTTATAGAAGGGCGCAAACCTAGTTACATCGACTCTATAACTCGGAGTTTCTAACCACGAGATCACGGAGAACACATGCAATTCTGAACAATAATGTCGTTCATCTTAGCATCTTCTTAAGATTTATACCACCGATGCGTCGTTAACTGACATTTAATTATGAGAAGTCGCACCAGCAGTAACATCTTTTGATGTATCCTCAATGTACCGTTGGCTGAAATGGCCATAACACGCAAGCTGTCAAACAAGAACAACAAAACGCGATCTGTCATGCCAATAGATTGCGTTTTATTGGTAGAATCCAGAAGCGATGCAGTCCTTCAACAAAGGAAATTGCTTAAAATACTTTGGTTCGTTCAGTCTTAGAGTACTGTTCGTCTGTCCAGCTAATTAAGATATGGTGTACCTTTATAACTCAAATTTGGCACATCTGTTAACCTGTACTGATATCAGGTGATCTAGATCTTCATCTACATCCATACTCCGCAAGCCACCGGACGGTGTGTGGCGGGGGTACTTTGAGTACCTCTACCGGTTCTCCCTCCTATTCCAGCCTCGTATTGTTCGTGGAAAGAAAGATTGTTGTTATGCCTCTGTGTGGGCCCTAATCTCTCTGATTTTATCGTCTTGGTCTCTTCGCGAGATATACGTAGGAGGGAGCAATATACTGCTGGACTCCTCGGTGAAGGTATGTTCTCGAAACTTCAACAAAAGCCCGTACCAAGCTACTGAGCGTCTCTCCTGCAGAGTCTTCCACTGGAGTTTATCTATCATCTCCGTAACGCTTTCGCGATTACTAAATGATCCTGTAACGAAGCGCGCTGCTCTCCGTTGGATCTTCTCTTTCTCCTCTATCAACCCCACCTGGTACGGATCCCATACTGGTGAGCAATGTTCAAGCTGTGGGCGAACAAGTGTACTGTAACCTACTTCCTTTGTTTTCGGATTGCATTTCCTTAGGATTCTTCCAATGAATCTCAGTCTGGCATCTGCTTTACCGACGATTAATTTTATATGCTCATTCCATTTTAAATCACTCCTAATGCCTAGTCCCAGATTATTTATGGAATTAACTGCTTCCAGTTGCTGACCTGCTAAATTGTAGCTAAATGATAAAGGATCTTTCTTTCTATGTATTCGCAGCACATTACACTTGCCTACATCGAGATTCAATTGCCATTCCCTGCACCATGCGTCAATTCGTTCCAGATCCTCCTGCATTTCAGTACAATTTTCCATTGTTACAACCTCTCGATATACTGCAGCATCATCAGCAAAAAGCCTCAGTGCACTTCCGATGTTATCCACAAGGCCATTTATGTATATTGTGAATAGCAACGGTCCTACGACACTCCCCTGCTGCACACCTGAAATCACTCTTACTTCGGAAGACTTCTCTCGATTGAGAATGACATGCTGCATTCTGTTATCTAGGAACTCTTCAATACAATCACACAATTGGTCTGATAGTCCATATGCTCTTTCTTTGTTCATTAAACGACTGTGGGGAACTGTATCGAACGCCTTGCGGAAGTCAAGAAACACGGCATCTACCTGGGAAGCCGTGTCTATAGCCCTCTGAGTCTCGTGGACGAATAGCGCGAGCTGGGTTTCCCACTATTCTCTTTTTCGAAACCCAAGCTGATTACTACAGAGTAGATTTCTAGTCTCTAGAAAAGTCATTATACTCGAACATAATACGTGTTCCAAAATTCTACAACTGATCGATGTTAGAGATATAGGTCTATAGTTCTGCACATCTGTTCGAGGTCCCTTCTTGAAAACGGGGATGACCTGTGCCCTTTTCCAATCGTTTGGAACGCTACGCTCTTCTAGCGACCTAGGGTACACCGCTGCAAGAAGGGGGACAAGTTCCTTCGCGTACTCTGTGTAAAATCGAACTGGTATCCCATCAGGTCCAGCGACCTTTCCACTTTTGAGCGATTATAATTGTTTTTCTATCCCTCTGTCATCTATTTCGATATCTACCATTTTGTCATCTGTGATGGTGACTCTTTGTCGAAATCGGCCATCGTAAATAAAGGTTTTAGAAATGCAATCTTGGCTGAGAATCTCTCTTTCTTCAAGTTGAACATTTACATATCGCCCCTTATTATTCAGCATGAGGACGTTAACTAATTATATTACTGTAAATTTAACCAAAGAAATGATTTGGCTGCGTTATTACAGCTTTATAAAGATTTGTTCACGTCTTTTTACATAACTCTGGAAAACTTATTTAATTACGAACCAGTACCTTACCACTCCAAACCTAGCTTCCTGCCGTGTCAAATACGTGTACAGCTCACTCACACATTATGAAAGAGTCTTGGGCCTACACTACATTCCATTATAAGATTTAGTGACGTACAGTTAGTTTCTCATATACAGTAAACCGTCACTAATTCGAATCTGGCTATTTTTTTTTTTTTTGACACTGATGTGGAATGAAATGCCCTCTAACTGTACCGTACATCTTTCACTCCAGAGTCATTTACTCTAAACTGTTCAATTCAGCCACTTGTTTCCCATTCGCTTCACCCGTTGCCGATAATGAGTAACACGTTTTTGTTGATCACAAGCACGCAACAAACTCAGACTCAACTCAGTTGACTTGTTGGGGCCTGCAAGACGATTTGTGGTAACTTCCATATGTGATTGCTTGTAAATGTATTAGAGCGCGGTACGGAACAATACAGTAAGCAAGATGACGTTAGGAGTAAATGTAAGCCGTTTGGCTTAGAAGAGCGCGTGATAGAATCCAAACCGGTGCTTCAGTCCGGAATTTTATAACAGAATTTGTCATTGCTAAATCGACGTTTTGCGACATTAATAAAAGTTGAAGTAAAACTGTGGACTTCGTGCTAAATTAATACGAACTAGATAGAAGAATAAAATGGACAACTGGACCAAAACTGACAATTGTTGATGATGGTGTGTACACCTAGTACAAACAACGTCGTGTCTGGTTCCTATAAGAGGAACTGAACTGTAGGCTGCAGCACAAAAATTAACAAATAGGTACAGGATTTCGCATAATATTATAGTTCGAGCGCAACACACACTGTATGTTACTCGTGTATTCCTAATTTTAGATTGAGACAACTGTTTAAGAAACATACCTATGATTCGGACTTTTAATTCTTATTAGTGAGGTTTTACTGTAATGTAACTCACATCTTACAACGGTGCAATGTTATGACTGAACATATTACAGCTACGTGTATAATATCGTTACGCTTGTTAAACAGCTTTCTTAACTTTTTCATTGGCAAATATGTTAATGATAGCGTTTTAAGCTTGACTCACGAGCCCACTGCCATTCAGAGCGAACACTCCCATGAAGCCCGCAAACCGCACGCGGTGTTCTGTGAAAGCGAACAGTGCTGTAAGAAAATGGCTCTGAGCACTATGGGACTTAACTTCTGAAGTCATCAGTCCCCTAGAACTTAGAAATACTTAAACCTAACTAACCTAAGTACATCACACACATCCATGCCCGAGGCAGGATTCGAACCTGCGACCGTAGCGGTCGCGCGGTTTCAGACTGAAGCGCCTAGAACCGCTCGACCACACCGGCCAGCAGTGCTGTAAGAAATGCGGAGTATAGCTATCGTTGTTTACTTAAGACGACTGTGCTAGAGAACAACAGCGAACATCTCGTAGCGATCTCGAGACAAGAATAGATCACCGAGCGAGGTGGCGCAGTGGTTAGAACACTGCACTCGCATTCGGGAGGACGACGGTTCAAACTATCACCCGACCATCCTGATTTAGGTTTTCCGTGATTTGCCTAAATCGCTTCAGGCCAATGCCGGAATGGTTCCTTTGAAAGGGGGCGGCAGATTTCCTTCCCCATTCTTCCCTAATCCGATGGGACCGATGACATCGCTGTTTGGTCCTGTCCACCAAATCAACCAGCCAACCAAGAATATGTCGAAGAAGGCAATAAAGGAAGTCAGCAAGGCACAAGACGGCGTCTCTTTTTCCGCCTTCCTTAGTTCGTCGTTGCAGCAGCGTGCTCTAAAATATCGAAAAGAGAATGATTGAAAAAAAAAAAACGGAAAAAAACGCTCTCCATAATCGAGTGCCGCATGCTATCCTCTTTTGTTACTTTTTAACAGAGAACATGCTATTTTTGTGCTCATAAATTGAAGCTGACAACCAAATGGTCAGATGAATGGTGTTCTAGATAAAACAAATTAATAAAGAAAACAGACCTGGCCTACACGGAAAAACAAAAACTTATAACAGTTTTCGTAATGAGTACAACGAAAACCCAGTCCAAAGTTGCAAATTTTACTTTTTATATTCACTTGATGAGTAGTTTCAGGCCGAGATCCATTTTAAAATCAGCGTAACACAGTAAAAATGGTATTTCCGAAGATATGAAAACCACGTCAAAAATGCTCAACGAACAATCAGAGCGTATGCAGATAAAATCCTCTCCTGTGGCAATAACTTCCTATACAGGCTGATTCTCTCTAGTAGGGCCGTGTTGAAGGCGTGTTGAAGACCCAAAAAAAGAAACAAAGAAAAATTATTTGTGAATGTTCACTTCTTGTGTTCAATAACTCCCATCAATTTGCTATAAGTAAACCCTCATATTTATTGATCAGTTACACAAAATTTTTAAATTTGCTAAATATCGGTAGATAAAATTGCAGAAATATAATTTTATTGAGGGAGGGGAGGTGGGTGGAGGGGGACGCAGTTTTATCAGTTCTGTCACGGTCGCAGGTTCAGCCCACTAGTACGAAGCAAGCAATTCAACGATGGCTTAAAAGATTTCTTATTATACCATACCTTCTTCTATCTACTCTTTGATACTAGTAGATTTCCTCTGACCGGTAGTGCTCTCCTTGTCTGTGTTCGTTTACTCCGTATGTCTTTCTTGCGTTGTCTGTTACGCGTTACTCACAATTCCTGCTTTTCACTTACTTCGCGGTCCCCCATTTTGATATTAAGTTTGTCAATAATCTCATTTTAGAAGTTTTTTGGCTTACTCTCGATCCACATTATTTGCTCATTAGACTGTTCATATACTGCATTCAACACGTTCTTCAATTCTGCCTCTAATTAACAAGGGATATTTAATATAGTTTCACCGTGAATTATAATTCCACGTCTGACTTTTTTCCTTTTGTTTCTTTCACTCATTCATTGATGAACATGTTAAACAGTAAAGGCAAGAGACTGCATCTCTTTCTAACTCCCGTTTTAATCCGGGCATCTCCATCTCGGTCCTCCCCTTTCTTGTGTCTTGTGCATACTACATATTACCTGTGTCTCTGTCTAGCATATAACTGTATTTCTACGCATTTAATACGTCTTGTAATATTTTACAGTGTCGATTTTTTATTAATTCTTCTTAATCCTTGTCCTTATCAACAAGATCCCGAGAACTGTCTATCTGGTGCGTTTACCTTCCTTAAAGCTGAAGTGATAGGCCATGAAACATATTACCAGTTTTCCTTCCCATTATTCTGTATGTTATTCTGGTTATATTATTCTCTTCAGAAACTCGGATTCATTCCAACTATAAAATCTCTTTATTTAACTGTAGAACTTCTTTTTTAATCTCTATATTGACTCCTTTGCATTTTCCCTCCTCAGGATTCATAGTTCTGGGAATGTGGTATTAAGTGTAGCATTACAGGTAAAAGATAAATTGAAATTAAAACATTTCTTCCGGGGCAAGTTTATTATTTCATTATTTTATTTGGTTATCGTAGTGCACTTACTTGAGTACAACAATGAATCATTACCTATATAATTACATATGCGCGAATTTTCTTGGTAATCTACTTACCGTCCTATCTTTTTTCCTCTGTCCTGAACGTGAATTGACTTTACATTGTCTATAATACTATTTTTTCTAGTCTTTATCTTTTTCTACTATTATCACTCTACATTTAGATGGCAGCCTATTGTTTTCCTATGGCACCTCTGTCCACCGTCAGTCACGTAAAGGCACACAAGTTCTCATAACACTTCTGTTCTCATCTTCTGCCGAAGAGAAGATGTCATTCCCCGTAAACGCACGTTTTTGCCACAGAATCAGTCATACAGTGCTGTTCCCTCCATGTAGCATAATGAACGAATATTACCGAACAAGAGTACGCCGCTAACATACCTCAGGAAAAATCAAGGCTAACCCGCAACATAAGCCAAGCCAAGGGGCGCTTGTTTTGACGTTCTACCATCTGCCGTCGCCTGCTGCCCATGTTAACAGCCTCGCTAAAAGCATTCCTCTGCAGAGATAGACGAAACTATTTGCCAACTTCAGTAGGGGTCGCTCACCCTTCTGGAATGGTGGAAGCCACTGGTCGCGCATTGTGTTGATTGTTGCGGCCTCTATACGTTTAAGCCACTGCAATCATGAGATACCACTATTAATGTCAGACATTTTGACACTCGCAAATCCGCTCATGACAACCTATAGGCTATTTCCCATTGATATAGAATCATGATATTAAGCAAGAAGCTGACTCTTCTATGTAACATTGCTTTAAACTAAACAGTCTTTGCCGGCCTCTATGGCCGAGCGGTTCTAGGCGCTTCAGTCTGGAACCGCGCTGCTGCTACGGTCGTAGGTTCGAATCCCGCTTCGGGCATGTATGTAGGTTAGTTAGGTTTAGGTAGCTCTAAGCCTAGGGGACTGATGACCTCAGATGTTCAGTGCCATAGTGCTTAGAGCCATTTGAACTTTGAAAATCATCTTTCCCAATGCATACCAAAGCATGCAACACATTAACGTTTAATTATCACAATATGAGTAAGGAAAAACCCGAAATTTGTTAATTTGTTATCAGATCACACGAAAAAATATTTTTTGTCGTTTCTTACACACAGTAAATATACACGCATAAATTTACAAACGTCGACTTATTGTATTCGATGTGCCATTAATCTACTAATTTAGAGATTTTTCGAACTCTTCAGGATTAGAATATTTGTTGGCAAGAAAATCGCATTTTGGGAAGTTTTTGGTGTGCATAATATCTAGTGCATCACGGTATGGCGTGAAGTATCTCAGTCGTTTCCCACTGCTTGTGGGAGAGTCTATCTATTCGATCCTAGAGACTATTCGAATAACTCACGAAACGCACCCCCTCGAATGATTAGTATTCTGGCTGCACTACGGTCATTGTAGTATACTGCGTGGAACTGAACTCAGCTTCGGCATGGTTACGTAGTTCGTATTGTGCGTCGTCTGCCTCATTCTTCCTGTGTAAAATTGCATACAAAACCGACAATACGTACTCGTAAAGAGTGAGTGACTCGATTTGTGCAAACATAGCAACGTCCATTGAAAAATCTGAAATATCTCTTAAGCGTATTGTTGTGGTCTGTCCCTTGGGCTTACCATCACTAGGAAACTCCTTGGTCTACAAAGAATTAGCACCAGAATTACGGTTGAAAGACTGTCATAACGGACCGATACCCTCGGTACTTGTTCCAGAATTCTCATTGTTGCGGGACTTCGGAACCGGTTCTGGATTAAAACTCGTGAGGCAACAGTGCACCATGGATATTTGGAGCGGAGATGTACGCAAGAGAAACTTGTTCACACTAATCCTGTACCACAGCGGACTACGACGCTATATGGCTAGAAAAATCACAGTGATTCCTGATCATGATCTATGTGCTTCGTCCTGTCCTGTTCAACTTACACCTCAGGCAGCGACAGTTCATGATGTACTCAGACAGGAAGGGACTGCGCTTTGTTTATAAGTAGTTATCACGTGGAAATGTCTCCTATGGTTCAGATGATCCATACCTAGTCATATCAGTGAAATTGTCGATCGTAACATTACCGGTCCAGTCTTTCATGACGATTAAAGTTGCGTCCACCGCGCAGAAACTGTAGCTGCGAGACATGAAAAATTTTAAGGAGCATTTACTTATCTTGAAAAGTACCAATACTCATACTACAACCGAGCGAGGTGGCGCAGTGGTTAGCACACTGGACTCGCATTCGGGAGGACGACGGTTCAATCCCGTCTCCAGCCATCCTGATTTAGGTTTTCCGTGATTTCCCTAAATCGTTTCAGGCAAATGCCGGGATGGTTCCTTTGAAAGGGCACGGCCGATTTCCTTCCCAACCCTTCCCTAACCCGAGCTTGCGCTCCGTCTCTAATGACCTCGTTGTCGACGGGACGTTAAACACTAACCACCACCACCACTCATACTACAACGCTAGTGGAAACATCTGGGACAGGCTACGCCCACTGCCCCGTTTACACGAATGTTTTTTTTTTTTTTCGTCCGCATCTCGTGGTCTGGGGGCTAGCGTAGCTGCCTTTGGATCACGTGGTCCCGGGTTCGATTTCCGGCCGTGTTGGGGATTTTCTCTGCCTGGGGACTGGGTGTTTGTGTTGTCCTCATTATTTTATCATCATCACCATTCGTAACAGTGACTAGACTGGGCTGTGTAAAAATTGGGACTTTCTACGGGCGCTGACGACCGCGCAGTTGAACGCCCCATAAACCAACTGTTATCATCATCATCACAAACGGTTTTTTCGACTCTTTTGGACCGTACCCTCCAAGCGCGCACACCAGTATTCAGCGGGTGAGAGAGAGATGTAACAAGTGGCAAGATATAAAAGTTGTTTGTACGTTGCTGTGTTTCAGAATGTTATGAAGGTTAAAATATCTTACACAAGTACTAATCTAAAAATTTATAGATTTATACAGGGTGGCAGAAACAGCCTGGAAAGGTTGTAAGGTAGGTCGTGCTGAGAAATAATTGTTAAGAAAAAAATTCTAAATGTTGCCTTGTTTTTGAGTTAATAAGCAGTGAAGTTAGCCAATCAGACCGTAGCGCACCCAAGTTAAAGCGACCCGCCACGGTGTCGCCAAACGTGTTTTTCTTTTAGGTTCCTGAGCACCTGGTCGCCGTCCAACTGTACTTGCTCCATAGGCAAGTAAAGGCACGCGTATGCCTCTTCCTCAACATGTGCTTGCGAGTGATTCTATTCACACCTCTGTTGACACTGGGAGCCTCTAATTCCGTGTGGGCAAAGCTACGGCCGCGCGGCGACTAGTGCAAGTCTTATTTGTGTAAAAGCACGTTAAAACAGGTCAGGAGAATGATACAAAAATTGGACATGGGACGGCAGTAAGGATCGAACCCAAGCCAAAGCCTGGGCAGTCTCTTGCGCTTGCATTCGGCGGGTCGCTTCAATCTGCGCGCCAATGGCCAGATAGACTAACTTACTAACTAATGAATCTAGAAATGGCCAGCCGTATCGAATTTAGCAATTATTTTTCAACTCTACCTACCCTGCAATACGCTTACAAGCTTTTCAGACTGTTTGTGAGCAACCCGTATAGAACTTACCTATGTTATGAAGGGTGTAATATGACGACTACAATGTATGATTTACGTAAGACTACTCTATTAGTAAGTAGTAATTGGCTACATGCAACAGAAATCGCAGTTCCTGTATCACGTCCAGTTCTACAACTCAAGGAGTGCTACTCTTCTCCACAACCATTTAACACGAATGAAAAATCACAGGCAAGAAACTATCGAGAACTAATTCCGTCGTTTTACCATTGATGCACTTTTGTAACTTTAAGAAAATTGTTGGAGCTTACATACACTGTTAATCATTTCTCCCTTCTACAATATAAATTCTCAACTTGCAAAAATTATGTTCACTACTTTTGAAAAGATGTCTTTTTTTTTTAGAAAATATGTATTATTTACTAGGAACTGTCTAATTTTTTGCATTATTAGAAAAACTTTCGCCTACTTACCTTTAAAAACTCTGTCTCGAGTGCGGAGATAATTGCGCAACATGTTTGGTGTTATGTAACACAACGGTGTTACAGAAGTTGAAGTAGAGAACTTTAGGTCTTGAATTGATCACCAGTTAGCAGACAACGGACCGTGACTGCCAAACATTCATCTGGAGGTACGCATTTCCTCATGATGGTTTCTTATTTCGATATCAACAGTGTTACTATGATTGAAACGTATTTCAATTTGGTTCTGTCTATTCATAAACAATTTTAAAATCGTCAGACTCACTCCGATACAGTTAGCGAAATTGAGGCATATGAGCAAAGTAATTCTGTCCTGTGTTGAAATACCTGGGTTCCCGGGTTCGATTCCCGGCGGGGTCAGGGATTTTCCCTGCCTCGTGATGACTGGGTGTTGTTTGCTGTCCTTAGGTTAGTTAGGTTTAAGTAGTTCTAAGTTCTAGGGGACTGATGACCATAGTACTCAGAGACATTTTTTTTGTGTTGAAATAAACATACAATGTATTATGCACTGACGAAAATACAATCGTCCGTTCATAACTGTGGGTTCTTTGATTGCTCTGAGATATGGTTGCCAGCCGGTGGGGCCGTGCGGTTTTAGGCGCTTCAGTCTGGAACCGCATGACCGCTACGGTCGCAGGTTCAAATCCTGCCTCGGGTATGGATGTGTGTAATGTCCTTGGGTTGATTAGGTTTAAGAAGTTCTAAGTTCTAGGTGACTGATGACCACAGATGTTAAGTCCCATAGTGCTCAGAACCATTTCAACCATTTGAGATATGGTTGATCGGAACTGCAATACAGGGTGTTACAAAAAGGTACGGCCAAACTTTCAGGAAACATTCCTCACACACAAAGAAAGAAAATATGTTATGTGGACATGTGTCCGGAAACGCTTACTTTATATGTTAGAGCTCATTTTATTACTTCTCTTCAAATCATATTAATCATGGAATGGAAACACACAGCAACAGAACGTACCAGCGTGACTTCAAACACTTTGTTACAGGAAATGTCCAAAATTTCCTCCGTTAGCGAGGATACATGCATCCACCGTCCGTCGCATGGAATCCCTGATGCAGTCCTGGAGAATGGCGTATCACAGCCGTCCACAAGACGAACACAAAGAGTCGCTACATTTGGTACCGGGGTTGCGTAGACAAGAGCTTTCAAATGCCCCCATAAATGAAAGTTAAGAGGATTGAGATCAGGAGAGCGTGGAGGCCATGGAATTGGTCCGCCTCTACCAATCCATCGGCAACCGAATCTGTTGTTGAGAAGCGTACGAACACTTCAACTGAAATGTGCAGGAGCTCCATCGTGCATGAACCACATGTTGTGTCGTACTTGTAAAGGCACATGTTCTAGCAGCACAGGTATGAAATCATGATAACGTGCTCCATTGAGCGTAGGTGGAAGAACATGGGGCCCAATCAAGACATCACCAACAATGCCTGCCCAAACGTTCACAGAAAATCTGTGTTGATGGCGTGATTGCACAATTGCATGCGGATTCTCGTCAACCCAATTTGATCACGTTGGAATGAAGCCTCATCCGTAAAGAGAACATTTGCACTGGAATGAAGATTGACACATTGTTGGATGAACCATTCGCAGAAGTGTACCCGTGGAGGCCAATCAGCTGCTGATAGTGCCTGCACACGCTGAACCTGGTACGGAAACAACTGGTTCTTCCCTAGCACTCTCCATACAGTGACGTGGTCAACGTTACCTTGTACAGCAGCAACTTCTCTGACGCTGACATTAGGGTTATCGTCAACTGCACGAAGAATTGCCTCGTCCATTGCAGGTGTCCTCGTCGTTCTAGGTCTTCCCCAGTCGCGAGTCATAGGCTGGAATGGTCCGTGCTCCCTAAGACGCCGATCAATTGCTTCGAACGTCTTCCTGCCGGGACACCTTCGTTCTGGAAATCTGTCTCGATACAAACGTACTGCGCCACGTCTATTGCCCCGTGCTAATCCATACATCAAATGGGCATCTGCCAACTCCGCATTTGTAAACATTGCACTGACTGCAACACCACGTTCGTGACAAACACTAACCTGTTGATGCTACGTACTGATGTGCTTGATGCTAGTACTGTAGAGCAATGAGTTGTATGTCAACACAAGCACCGAAGTCAACATTACCTTCCTTCAATTGGGCCAACTGGCGGTGAATCGAGAAAGTACAGTACATACTGACGAAACTAAAATGAGTTCGAACATGGAAATTAAGCGTTTCCGGACACATGTCCTCATAACATCTTTTCTTTATTTGTGTGTGAGGGATGTTTCCTGAAAGTTTGGCCGTACCTTTTTGTAACACGCTGTATATGAAATATTAGTTAACATTCAGTTGCATCTGCTGTATAAGATCATAAAAGCACATGAACACCGTAACTTTCGACACCTTTCGGATTTATCGGTTATTTTTCTTTGAATGCCGTTAAATCTACCGCACTACTGCCCCTCTTGACTGCATGAAACTTTGCAACAGGGTCACGAGCACACCTTCAGTTCTGTACATTTTAAGGAGCTTTTGCGCATGTACAGCCTACGTGACGTAATTGCCTTACGGGCCAAATACATATGGATTTGATAAACAAAGCGCAGGGTTCACGATGTGCACAGCTAGCCCTTGCCACTCAACTAGAAGTTTACGTCAGTGCCGCCAGGTGGTAGCACACTGTGGAAGACTTTTATTCCCGTTCGCTTGGCATAAATCCTGCTAGCTGATAACACGCTCCTCAGATATGCTAATTCACTCATTATATACTGTAGTAAAGTCAGATCAGATGTCAGTATATGTTGAAGTTGTATTGACAGTAACCCGTTTTGTGGGTTTCTGAATGGTTGGTTGGTTGGTTGGTTTGGGGAAGGAGACCAGCCAGCGTGGTCATCGGTCTCATCGGATTAGGGAAGGAAGTCGGCCGTGCCCTTTCAGAGGAACCATCCCGGCATTTGCCTGGAGTGATTTAGGGAAATCACGGAAAACCTAAATCAAGATGGCCGGACGCGGGATTGAACCGTCGTCCTCCCGAATGCGAGTCCAGTGTCTAACCATTGCGCCACCTCGCTCGGTAGTTTCTGAATGAGTCACACAATATTAAGTTATAAATTTTATGATACAGTAAATCATTTGAGGCGCTGAGAATCTTAAGGGCCTAAAGCACATCACCGTCTATTCTGATTTTGTAGCATCTACTCATGTTTCTAAAATCTGTAGATCTTATGATGAGTCAGGTTTATTTGTGCTGTAGGCCCACACTGCATTTATGAAAATTCATGAAAAGCTGTAGTGCTGGTTTTTCTGATGTTCGCTTAAATGTGGAATCAATGGTAATATGCTTTAGGCACTTGCGGATCTCAGCACCTCATTTTTATTCTAGTCAAGTGGCCATTTTGGTAGACATTACTACTTCAGTTTAAACATTTCCGCAAACGGCACTTCGTGTTGGAGTTGGTTGCTTACAGTGCGTGAATCGGATTTTGTTTGCAGTGTAAACTTGAAGTATGTATGTGTGTATGTATTAAGCTGGGTACCAAGAAACGACGGAGAGGCTTCGTCCCGGCGTAGCCCTTAGTGGTTCACAACCCCACAACAGGCCACAGCAGCGCACCCACCCCACCGCCGCCCCACACCGAGCCCAGGGTTATATTGTGGTTAGGCCCCTAGTGGACCCCCCGGGAATGTCACATACCAGATGTGTGTAGCCCCAAATGTTTGCGTGGTAGAATAAAATGGCTCTGAGCACTATGAGACTCAACTGCTGTGGTCATCAGTCCCCTAGAACTTAGAACTACTTAAACCTAACTAACCTAAGGACATCACACACATCCATGCCCGAGGCAGGATTCGAACCTGCGACCGTAGCAGTCGCACGGTTCCGGACTGCGCGCCTAGAACCGCGAGACCACCGCGGCCGGCGTGGTAGAATAGTCGGGGTGTACACGTACATGGAAATGGTGTTTGTGAGCAGTCGCCGACACAGTGTAACTGAGGCAGAATAAGGGGAACCAGCCTGCATTCGCCGAGGTGGATGGAAAACCGCCTTAAAAACCATCCACAGGCTGGTCGGCACACCAGACCTCGACAATAATCGGCCGGGCCGATTCGTGCTGATAACTGGCGTGACTTTCTGCCCGGGAAGCAGCGCGTTATACCGCGCTGCTAGCTGGGTGGGCTAACATGAATTATGTTGAATATATTTTAAGTGCTAACAGAAAAGTAAAGCTGTGAGGATGGGTCGTGGGTCGTGGTTGGGTAGCTCAGTTGCTAGAGCACTTGTCTACAAAAGGCAAAGGTCCTGAGCTCTAGTCTTGGTCTGGCACACAGCTTTAATCTGCATGGAAGTTTCATATCAGCACACACTCCACTGCAGAGTGGAAATCTCATTCCGGGTATAGAAAAGTAAATTATCAGGAAAAATTAGCCACAAAGGATCTAGGACTTCTGAGAACAGATCTTTTGATTGAGAGAGTGACGAAATCAAACAAGCATGACTGCAAGTGAAGATTTAACAAGTAAGCGTGCAGTTAGCAGTAGTTGGGTGGCTGCAGCGTAAGAAATCTGATTTTCAGCCAAGAAGTAAATTCATGAACTAATACATCTCTTAGGGATCTTGTGTTTTGTCTGAAAAATGGAAAAGCACGAAAACTCTCACAAACACAAAAACAACAGAATTCCACAAGAACACTTCTTTCTTTTGTCAGATAAGCTATAGATCATTGAACCATAATTTTCAGTAATGAACCGTAATTTTACTCTTTCAAAATCTGTTCTCTTAAAGATTTACTTTATTTACTGGCGATGCATCAAGAACATTGACACATTTAATCACACTAGGTGAGCGTGGAAGTAGGTGCCTTGAAGTAACTGATGGAAAATTACCTTTAACAAATGTGAATTTATTCCTAAATGCTTTTTCAAAACAGATTTAAAATTATAAGCAGAAAAGTACACTCGAAATATCAAGTCAAAATTTGAAAAATGTGAATTTTATCCCTAAAAGCCTTTTCAAAACGGATTTAAAATTATAGGCAGAAAAGCACTCTGCCAGCTTGAGTGGCCGAGCGGTTCTAGGCGCTACAGTCTGGAACCGAGCGACCGCTGCGGTCGCAGGTTCGAATCCTGCCTCGGGCATGGATGTGTGTGATGTCTTTAGGTTAGTTAGGTTTAATTACTTCTAAGTTCGAAGCGACTGATGACCTCAGAAGTTAAGTCGCATAGTGCTCAGAGCCATTTTTGAACCAAAAACACACTCAAAATATCAAGTTACAGGTTTATTTAGAGGCAAGAACAATATTAACAGTAGGAGCCTTCGGGCTGAGAAGCTTGCCTGCTCCCTCTCAATGCGGCCGCAGTCATGACCGCTCACAGCAACCTCTGAAAGAGTACACTGATGCAAATCTGCAACACATCAGATTACTTTAAGCAAAAATTTTAACAAATCATACAAACATGTAAACTATGCACCCCGTAAGAGGAATGGAAACGGTACAACCCTCCAATAATTGCCACCGAAAGTGCAATTGTTTTTTTATTTCATTTTTTTTATTAAAGGACTCTTTCGGTGAAGGGTGGCAAGCTTATAACCTAAAATGACTATTTAAATAAACCCATAAAATGTAGACTTACATAAAATGTACAACATGCTCTACATTACACATATACCACCTCGCAAGATGATGAGCAAGATAGAAACATATTTCAAGAATTCGGCCTTTAAGTAATAAATTCGTTAACACCGACAAACATGACAGAGGCAGCTATTAACGCCAGGCCGATTGACAGGTGGGGGAGGGGGGGGAGGGCGTGTTACTAAACAACCCGAACCGCAGATTGCTCTAAACCTCCCCAATTCCACAAGGGAAAAATGGACCACCCAATTCACAATAACCACCTTCCCACGAGTGGGCAAACGGAGAAGAATGGTGGGACGACCCCAAATCAAAGCGGCTGGTGACCTCACCAAGAAAACATGTAAAGAAGTAAATGAAACAACATATCTCCCATCACTTAACTTCTAATAAACTGCGATTTCTGGCGAAGACCTGGCGCAGCACCACCAACGCTCTCCCGAACCGTCCGCTGCCAGCCGCTTCAACGGACACAGGAAGGCGCGCCGATCTCCCGTCGCACGGCGTCGCAGCTCGCACCGGCCAGCCCGATGTTGTGGTTCCGCTTCTGATGCTCTCTTATGAACCGCGAAGCCACTACCCCTGTCTATACGGTGCTGCCCACTGAACTCACGTGAGGACTTCACATGCGCCGACGCTCAAGGCGGACAAGTCATCTCGTGTCTCAGTGCGCGATCAACCAACCGACCAATCCAATCGCCAATGACCATTGCCCGAGCAACTCGAGCAGATTGGCGGCCTAAGCGCAGACTCACATGCAGGAACTCAGCCCCAACCGGGCGACCACTAGCTGAGTTCTGTTACTGGCGGAGTGGCAAGATTCTCATTTTCTGGCTTAAAGTTTGATCCGAGCGACAGACATACTCGCACTCCGACAACAGACAGACACTGACTGCCCCACACTGAGCCGACTGATCAACTGACTACACTCGCCTCGACTGACCGACTCCCCTTTACAGAGTTTTTTTTCTTTATTGTCATTTTGAAACCTGTATTACTGGCAGGCCTGCAGCAGCATACTACGCCGCTCTTTGGCCGCAGAGAAACACAAATATACAAAGGAAGACATTTAGAGAAAAAACATGGTGGACATATAAAAGGAGACAAACACTTTTTAAAATCCAAGGTCCCGTTCACGGGCGTAGAGTCCAAGATAAAATTGTTCAGACACTTGGACACAGATAGAGACGAAAATTGTCACACGTGAACGTAGGTGCACCAAACGAATATCACTGAAGCACTTAAGCACAAAACGACGGCACACACAGAACACGAGGCGTTGATCTCCAGCGCGCGAATGTTCACTAACCGTGTACGAGTCTGGGGACCTGTCAAGAGAGGAGGAGGGGGGGGTGGGAGAGGGAGATGGGAGAGCAGATGCCACGGGCAGGGGAGATAGGGGGAAGGGAGGAAGGTGGAGGGGAAGCCCGGGGATGAGGGAAGGAGGGAGGGGATTGGGGAAAAGGAAAGAGAAGGGAGGGTGGGTGCCTAATGGAAAGGACACAGGAAGTGGGGGGGAGGATCAAAGTTGATAGGAGGGGTAGATGGAGGGGAGGAGCACATCATCAAGGAGGGGAAGCTGGCGGAAGCCACCTTGGGAGAGGGTAAGGAGGGTGGGGACCGGGTGGGACGTGGGAATACAGGCGCGGCAGTGGGTGGGGCTGGGAGAGGATGGGTGAGACAAGCGGATGAGGAGGATCGAGTTTGCGGGAGGTGTACAGGATCCGTATCCTTTCAAGGAAGAGGAGGAGGTGGGGGAAGGGGATGAGATCATACAGGATCCGCGTGGGGGAGGGGAGACGGATGCGATAGGCGAGGCGGAGAGCATGGCGTTCAAGGATTTGGAGGGATTTATAAAAGGTAGGGGGGGCGGAGATCCAGGCCAGATGGGCGTAACAAAGGATAGGGCGGATGGATTTATAGGTGTGGAGGATGGTGGAGGGGTCCAGACCCCACATGCGGCCGGAAAGGAGCTAGAGGAGACGGGGTCGGGAGTGTGCCTTGGCTTGGATTGTCCGGAGATGGGGAGTCCAGGAGAGGCGACGGTCGAGGATGACGCCAAGGTACTTAAGGGTGGGAGTGAGGGCGATAGGACGGCCATAGATGGTGAGATAGAAATCAAGGAGGCGGAAGGAAGGTGTGGTTTTGCCTACAATGATCGCCTGGTTTTTGGAGGGATTGACCTTGAGCAACCACTGGTTGCACCAAGCGGTGAACCAGTCAAGATGGGATTGGAGAAGGTGTTGGGAGCGCTGCAGGGTGGGGGCAAGGGCAAGGAAGGCGGTGTCATCGGCAATCTGGAGGAGGAGGACGGGGGGTGACGGCGGCGGCATGTCCGCTGTATACAAAAGGTACAGAAGGGGGGAGAGAACGGAGCCTTGGGGCACACCGGCGGAGGGGAAAAAGGTGTAGGAGTCGGTGTTAGGGATGGTGACGTGGGAAGGACGGTGGGAGAGAAAGGAGCCGATCAGATGGACGTAGTTAATGGGAAGGGCGAAGGTTTGGAGCTTGAAGAGGAGACCGGAATGCCATACACGGTCATAAGCTCGTTCGAGGTCCAGGGAGATGAAGATTGCGGAGCGACGGGAATTAAGCTGGTCAGAAAGGAGATGAGTGAGGTGAAGGAGAAGATCGTCGGCAGAGAAGCCACACTGGGTGACCGGAAGGAGGCGGTGCTGGCGAAGATGCTGGTGGATGTGGCGGGTGAGGATAGATTCCAGGACCTTGCTGAAGACCGAGGTAAGGCTGATGGGATGGTAGGAGGAGACGGCGGACGGCGGTTTGCCAGGTTTAAGGAACATCAGGATACGGGAGGTTTTCCACAGGTCGGGGTAGTAACCGGTGGACAGGACTACGTTGTAGAGCCTGGCCAGGATGGAGAGGAAAGAGACAGGAGCTTCACGAAGGTGACGATAGGTGACACGATCGTGACCAGGAGCGGTGTTGCGTCTTGTGCGGAGTGTAGCAATGAGATCCTGTGTACAGATAGGGGCATTGAGTTCCGGCCGGCCACGGTGGCCGAGCGGTTCTAGGCGCTTCAGTCCGGAACCGGCAGCGTTGTGCTACGGTCGCAGGTTCGAATCCTGCCTCGGGTATGGATGTGTGTGATGTCCTTAGGTTAGTTAGGTTTAAGTAGTTCTAAGTTCTAGGGGACTTATGACCTCAGCTGTTGAGTCCCATAGTGCTCAGAGCCAACCATTGAGTTCCGTGTGTGCAATGTTGTCCAAGTACTGGAAACCAGGAGCGAGGGGAGGGACAGAGGCGTCAGTTCGATCGCGGACATCCGGGAAGAGGGAGTAATCGAACTGGGGATCATTGGGGATGGAAAAGACATCGGAGAGGTAAGAGGCAAAGTGATTGGCCTTACTAAAGGAGTCAGGGGAGGGGTGATCATCATGGAGAAGAGGATAGTAGGGGGAGGGTTTAGTTCCGGTAAGGCGACGGAAGGCTGACCAGAACTTGGACGAGTTGATAGGTAGGGTAGCATTTAAACTGGTGCATATCTGTCGCCAGTCCCAGCGTTTCTTAGCCGCGAGCAAATTACGAATGTGTCGCTGGAGTTGCCGGTGGCGTCGTAGTGTGTCCGGGTCATGCGAGCGGAGGAAGGCACGGTAGAGACGGCGGGATTCATGGAGGAGGAGGACGGCCTGTGTGGGTAAGGTAGGACGGTGGGGGTGGACGGCGACAGTAGGGACGTGGGCCTCCACGGCCTCAGACAAGGTCTGCTGGAGAAAGGAGGCGGTATGGGTTACATCGTCAGGGTGGTAATAGGTGAAGGGGTGGCGATCGACCTGGGTGGAAAGGGTATCCCGGTAGGCATTCCAGTTGGCATGGGGTCATGGATGTACTTAGGGGGAGGGTCATTACGAGGGTCAGGGCGGGGGCGACGACCGTTTGAAATGGTAAGGAGGACAGGGAGATGGTCTCTGACATCCACTGTTATGCGGCCAAGGAGGTTGGGGGAGGAAAGGATAACATGGGGAGTGGAGTTGGATTCGGGACGGGTGTGCTGGGGGATGGGGATGAGGTCGCCTTGAAGGGAGGAGAGGAACCGATGCCACCGCCGTAACTGGGCAGCGGAACGACTATGGATGTTGAGGTCGGCGGCGATCACGTAGGAGGAGCAGGTACCGTCAATGTGGGATAGGAAGTCTAAGGGAATAGGGGCGTTATGGCGGACATAGATGGTGGCGCAGGTAACGGTAAGGCCGGGGAAGAAGAGACTAAGGATCGGGGGTTCGGTGGGGTCGGGAAGGAGAGGTTGGAGCCGAACAGGGATCTGGCGGTGGTGACCAATGGCAAATCCACCACGCGCAATCGGGAGGGGATTATCGGAGCGGTGGAGAAGGTAGGGCGAAGTGTGGATGGTGTGGTGGGGTAGGAGGAAGGTTTCATTGAGGAGGAAGGCATCCACGCGGTGGGTGGCAAGGGTGTGCACGAAGAGGTTCTTGTTGGCAGGAAGGGAGCGGATGTTGTTGAAAAGGATACGGTGCTGTCGTGCCATGACAGGGATTTAAACGAGGGTGTCAAGACAGGAGAACGTGAAATGGGCCTGGTTGTTGGAGTAGGTAGCGTACATTTTGAGTTAGAAAACGGAATGGGCGGCGAGGGAGATCTGTTGGAGGGTGTGCGGGTGCTGAAAAGGATGGACATTCTGAAGGACGATGGTGAGGAATCTGATGATGTCCTCAGTGGTAGGGGCTGGGCAAAGGGAATTGCCGGGAGGGGTGGGGGCGTCCAGAGGGCGGACAGGAACGGTGAGGTCAGGAGTGGTAGCAAGGGGTCGGGCCTTACATTTCTATTTCTGGGAGTAGGTAGGATGAGGGAGGTTACAGGTATTACAGGAGGGGGGGGGGGCTGGAGATTGGGGCACTGCCGTAAAAAGTGGGCTTGCCTACAGTGCAGGCAGGTGGGGGTCTCGCGGCACTCAGATGTCGGGTGTGCATTATACCGCAAGCACCGCTGGCAGCGGAGGGATTAAGGAGGGTAACGGGATGGGTCAACTTTATAATGTTGGTTAAAAAGGAGGGCACCCTCCTTCAGGAGACGGTCTATGGAGGGGGCATGCTTGGAAAAGACCCGCATAAGGCGGGTGGGGCCGGCAGCGTTGTGTATGCGACGAACTGCACGCACCTCCAGATGGGGATGTGCCTGAAGCTCCGCCAACACCTCTTCCTCCATGATCGTCGGACTATGCCGAGTGATCACAGCGGTGAGGGTCGGCGGGCGATGCAGGGGTTGGGGTTGGTGGGAGAGAGGCGAGGAAGGAGCAGGGGTGAGGGAGGCATTAGGGCCAAAGCGGGTGACAGGGATGCGGGAAAGGAGGTCTGTGTGGAGGGTAAGGCTGGGGGAGGAGATGAGCACCGAATCACGGCGAGGAGTGAGAAGAGGGTGAGGTTCCGTGCTTCAAGAAGGGAGGGATCAGGACGGGAGAGGAGGTAGCGGTAGGAGGAGGGGGTAGAGGAGGAGGAGGAAGGGGCAGAGACAGGCGGGGAGACATCCATGGCATCATGGGTGGGGGAAGGGGGACGAGGTGGAGCCTTTTTGGGAATAGAGGAGGCAGGGGTGCCACTGGGGCGCTTGACGGCGACGGAGGAGGTGTGGGGGATGGGAGCAATTGGAAGGTGGGGGGCAGTGGCAGGTCCCGGTGCCGGAGGCGGCGCCGGAGATGGTGAGGGCGATGGCGAAGGCGATGGTGAAGATGATGACGATGACGATGACGAGGAAGGCGAAGGGGAGAGTGGAGCGTGGGCTGTAGCCCTCTGGGCGACCACCCTAGCGGGGGCCACAGAGACGGAAGGAGCAAAGGGAGGGAGTGGAGGGAAGGGATCAGAGGAGGCACGGGAGGGAGGAACCGGGGATGGGGCGACAAATAGTGATGGAGATGGGAGAGTGAGGAATGGGGGGATGGACTGAGGGGGGAGTGATGCGGCACACCACGTGATAGTGGTGGCGGCGGCGGAGGGGGATGTGTATATGATGGCAGTGGTGGTGGCAGTAGTGGCGGTGGTGGGGGTCGACATTACGAGAAGGGGAAAAGCACAGGACAGGACAAAGAAGGCGACGAGAAACACAGAGTAGAAGGAACGGAGAAACTATGTAGGAGACTGGGGCCGAAGTCCCACTCTGCTGCTGCTGGCAGGGGAGGCAACCTGGCTGGCCGGCCGGTGGGGACGCTAGTGCTGCTGCTGCTGCTGGACGCTGGACGCTGGACGCTGGCTGGGACCGCAGCTGGACGCTGGCTGCTGGCTGCTGGCTGCTGGGAGGAACCGCTGCTGGCTGGGACCGCTGCTGGACGCTGGCTGCTGGTAGGAACCACTGCTGGACGCTGGCTGCTGGCTGCTGGCAGGAACCGCTGCTGGCAGGAACTGCTGCTGGCTGCAGGCAGGAACCGCTGCTGGCTGCTGGCTGCTGGCGAGGACCGATGCTGGCTGGTCTGCTGCACGGAGATGGGCTGGCTGGCACCTGTAACACCTATCGCTTCGATTGGTTCAGTAATAGCACAATCGAAGGGTGGTATTCAAACGAATTACCGCCGGAGATGCCCTTTACAGAGCTCATAGCGCCCCTTAAATGCACGTGAACAGGTATCCTTACCGCTTTCCCGCCAAAGGGAGATGCCAAAGCTCCGATTACCACAGCGGCGCCACCGCCAGAAACGGAGGGCGACTGCTTCACACAACGCGCTGTGGCGCGCTGTTCAAAACAGCAATTTTTTTTTTACCACGGCTCAATCTTATTATTATTAATGTTGTTATTATTATTGGTAGTGCCTGTAGTTGTACAAATTTGGTTATAAGTGTTACTGTTATACAGCAGACACTATTAATTTTAGATGCTCAAATTTATCTGAATCTAAAAATTTGTGAGTACACAGAATGTAAACTCACAAGTCGCCACTGTTCATATTATTACGTGAATGATAAAAAGATTTACGTAACCTTACGTAATCCATGGCCATAGAAATGTGCTGAATATTTACAGCGTTATTGTCTCTGAATGTTAAAGCATCACTTGATATCCACATTTACAAAACACTTCTTTGAAAATATACAGGTTACAAAGTTCGTAACAACAATACATTCTACGACGTGAATCACTCTTGTGTCCTAATTGTGCGATGCTGCCTGCTTCATTGTAGGTCACGTACTGGACGGAGCCTTCCTCTGCTCTGCTGTATATGGGCCTCCGTGCGCTGGCGCTGCAGAGCTGGGAGCGAGGGGGTGGCTCCGCCTGCGCATCCCAATCGTCGATGCGGATTGCAGCGAGACATCACTAACTTCTTTGGTACTGATGCGAGTTGCCGACTTTGGTATGTGTGGTGTGGCGTACTGTAAGACCTTTAGTACACACACCATCAGATTATTTGACTTGTCGCTCTAACGAAGTAGGCGGGTGTCAGCAGTATGTCTCGTGGTCTTATCGTGGCGTGTTTATCTTCTGCCGTTAGGTGAGACGATAGAAATGCCACTTGCATGCTTAGAGTAGCAGATTGACGGTGACCAACTTTAAACAGAACTTGATTGATTATTTTTCACACAAATTTATTAAAATAATAACAAGCATAAAAATTACTTAACTTGGTTCTGGACACTATTTGCAATTGACAATCTGGAGTTCCTTTGGTATTGGTACATTAATCTTATTCTCACATATGTCTCTGATACTTGACAAAAGTGTCTATACATTAATCTTCATGGCTATGTACTGGAATATGGTAATCTTATTAGGCACAGACTGAAACTAGACTATAGTCTGGTACAGACTAATGCAGACTGATACAGACTGGTGCAGACAAATGCAGACTGACTAATCGGAGGTCTGTACACTCGTTATAATACCTCGCGCGTTCATGTATCACTGCGCAAGTGTGATCCGCGAGGAGAAAAGATTCTATGTTACCAGCAATCTCATTGGCTGCGTTACATATTAATACGCGGATCGGCGGAAGCAGAATTTGGTCCGTCTCTATGGCAGCGCCATCTCGTAGTGCGAAGATGGACAAGCACTGCGCCTGCGCTGTTGTGCTCAGCGGGGCGCGCTCTAGTGGGAAAGTTGTGTACGCGCTGACTACGCGGAACTATGTAGACAACAGTATGGCACTGCGATCTATGGACGATACCACAAAATGTAGCCAGCTGGTGTGGCCGAGCGGTTCTAGGCGCTACAGTCTGGAACCGCGCGACTGCTACGGTCGCAGGTTAGAATCCTGCCTCGGGCATGGACGTGTGTGATGTCCTTAGGTTAGTTAGGTTTAAGTAGTTCTACGTTCTAGGGTCTGATGACCTCAGATGTTAAGTCCCACAGTGCTCAGAGCCATTTGAACAAAATGTGGCACAAGCAGCTGAATGAGTTTCTATTTTTTTTTTCAGGACAAGGTGTTCCAAAATACAGAATCACAACTATAGAATACAACTGAAAATCTCTTAACTGTCTTGGCGCATGAAGGAAACTTTCCTCATCGACGGAAACGCCACATGCAATGTGCAGATCTGTCATTACTGGAGAGCTCTTTCCGTGGCCATAGCTTAGGGTGAAAGTTTGTAGTGTGTTTCATTTTTCTGCACTAGCTTCGGGCATACTTTACAAGCATGTGCCTCAGAGTAATCCGGCACATTGCTGCTCCAGAGCTGGCAGCTCGGAGCTCGTGTGTAAACGTGGCTACAGTATGCACGCAAACTGCCATCAGTAGATGGGCTGCTGTGGCACAAATGGTTGTGTGCCGATGCTTCTGACGCCCATGAACTTGAAAGTCTCACATAATAACGAAATGTTCCACATGCTATGCATTCATTCATTTATTCTCTTTCGCATCTCATGTTCTACAAATCCCATTATTAAGGAGAGACTTCAGTAGTGCGTAATGACTCAAGTTATACATGGCTTGGCAAAATCAGCAACTGAAGGCTGTTTCTGTAAAATATGCTAACAACAACTTACAACAATTGTTCAGTCTAATCACAGTGATAATTGCGGTAAACTATATTGCTAAATAGCTAAAATGTCCTGGTCCCACTTGTACGAGGGGCGCTCAATAAGTAAAGCAACACTTTTTTTTCTAAAATCTGGTTAGTTTTATATAGGATTCCAATACACCATACAATTCCACACTGTTCTGTTTGCAGAATTCTACTTTTCGACATAATCTCCTTCCAATGCGACGGCCTTAATCCACCTTACTTGGAGGACCTATATACTGCATTGTACCACTCTATTGGTCGACGCCTGAACCAAACTCTACAAAAGGGATGAGCTATCATCAAAATTTAGAAAATTATTATCGTTACAGTATTTGAGTGAGAATGAGCAGGAAAATTCTGAATTAGCAAGATTGTTTTTAAGTAAGTGACGAAAGTATTGTTCATGTTGCCCTAATATTTCGGAGTCAAAATTATTCTGACAGTAGAGGGCTATTACTGAGCATCTGGAAATAAGGAACCATTGGCTGGAAATGAATACACTAAAGTAAATAAATAAACAAATAAAAAAGTGTATTTACGGCGTTACTGGGTCTCGGGTAAATTGTGTCTGCATGATGCTCTTTTTTGCAAAATGTTTACCTTCCATGACGAACAACTCCTACCACACTGACATTCGTTACGCCACCTTTAAAAAGAATAAGAACGTGTTTGTGTCCACGCTGGAGTTTATAGTCCATGACAGGCTCCTGAAGAACGGTCAAGCAGTGAAGGAAACGACGGAGAAATTTGAAAAGTCATTAAAATGAAATGATCGTATGACATTGACGGCCAGGAGCTCCGCCGGCCGCGGTGGTCTAGCGGTTCTAGGCGCTCAGTCCGGAACCACGCGACTGCTACGGTCGCAGGTTCGAATCCTGCCTCGGGCATGGATGTGTGTGATGTCCTTAGGTTAGTTAGGTTTAAGTAGTTCTAAGTTCTAGGGGACTGATGACCACAGACGTTAAGTCCCATAGTGCTCAGAGCCATTTGAGCCATTTGAGCCAGGAGCTCCCCACATGAGGAAGTTCGGTTGTCAAGTTGCAGTTCTTTTCAGTTAACGCCACATTGCGTGACTTGTGTGTCGATGATGATGAAATGATGACGAGAACAACACAACACCCAGTCCACAAGCAGAGAAAATCTCCGAACCGACCGGGAATTGAACCCACTCCCGCTAGATGACAGTGAGACGCGCTTACCACTCAGGTAAGGGGCGGACGAAAATGTATTATGATGAGGGAGATGAAATAAGAACTCTGAGTTTTATCTGTGACACTGTAATTCTGTCAGAGGTGGTAATGGACATGGATGATCATTTGAAAGGAATTGATAGAACCGAGGTTAGAAGATGACTATAACCAAAAGTAAAACAAGATAGTGGAATACCGTCTACTTAAATGAGGTGCTGCTCACATAAATAGATTAAGAAATGAGACACTGAAAGCAGTCGATGAAATTTGCTATCTGGACAGGATAAGTAATGAGGTGGTACTGAAACGAACTATATATATAACGTAATGGCTAGAAATCCAAAGCATGAAATCAAAATCTTATTGGGTTACTTCAATGCTCAGATAGACAAAGAAAAACAATACTGCAAAACTATAGGAAAATATCCCACTCATAAATTTCCCAACAAAAAAAGGACTTATCGAACTATGCCAACAAGACAACCTTAAAATCTTATGAACATCATTGAGGAAGAATCCCCGAAACAAAAGACCTGGAGATCCCCAATAAAGAGCTCGATGAATATCAGATTGATCATGTTGCCATCTCGTATCCGCTACAGCACGAAGGTCATGACATACAAGTCCGTAGAGGTGCAAACACAGATTCAGACCACTATCTAACAAGGATAAAAATGAAATTTCCCCCAGAGAGAGTCCACCGCAAGAAAGTCCACCAGCAGAAATTTTACACCAGAAGAATCAAAGAAACTAGAAGAACTGGAAAAATTCCAGGCACATACTTGGGAAAAATTTCACAGTAAAATAAGGCTAAAGATTTGGTCCCCTTGAAGAAAAACACAAAACATCCATGGTGAGATACAGAGTGTGATAAACCTTTAACGAAAAAAAGGCTTTCCTTAACTTCAATACTTTTATTAAATTAGGAAATAAGTGTCGAAAATAATTAGGCAGACCAAAAGAAAATACCTTAAAACCCAACAGAACTTACTCGAAGGAAACTTCTGCAGCTGCACTACACAAGTTTTTACAGAACGTTTGCAGAAAAAATTCGCGGATACAGCCCACAAAATTTATGTTTCAAGAAATCTGACGGAAAACTTGGACTCACTACCCAGGAAAACTATAAGGAACTGGTACATTATTTTTCAACACAGCAATCGATCAGATTGAAATATTTAAAGGATGTGCAGAGAAAGTTGGTCTGCAAATATCTTTCCTAAAGTCTGAGTTCATCGCCACAAAAACTGATACCCAGAACATGACTACAAAATACGGTCATATCAATAAAGTCCCATATTTTAAATACTTAAGTGAAGTCGTTGAACCTATGGGGCAAGAGAAAATATCACAAAACTTTCGCCTCCAAAACCTAAAGAGAGCCTATAGAACAACCTACAAGGTATACAATAAAAAATGCTTGTCCAAGAACACTAAAATTAGACACTCTAATACAGTATTGAAAGCTGAAGTCCTGTATGCCAGTGAAACCCTGACAGTGCACATAAAAGGTGACCTAGAAAACTTATTAAAGGAAGAACGTAAGATCATCAGGAAGGTACTAGGGCCAAAGAAAACAGAAGGGGGCTATAAATTAAATCTCATCAAACAATTGAGAAATTCTCCAACCTTGCAGCAAACATTAGAAACAGGCGATTAAATTTTATGGACCCTGTCTAGGCTTCCCAAAACAAGACTTACGCACAAAATTCTTAAATACATAAAAGGATTTAAAACTGTACCCTGCATACAAGAGGTCAAAAAGTACCTACAAATGCTCATATAAATTATTCAGATAATTTGGATAGAAGGGCATTTAAGCAGATAGTTGACAAATGGGAAGTTAAGTCAGAGAACGAAGCTCAGAAGAAAGCAGGAACAAAATGGGGACAGGAAAGGAGAGCAGTGTGGAAAAAAAAAAGGAAAAAGAATCAAGACGTTTTGCGTGATCCAACAGAGTCTAATCTCACATAAAAAATATATACATGCGCAGACTGGAACAGCAGTAAGCAACGTGTGCCAGAGTGGGACGAAGTGATTTTGAAACCAGAGTCCAGTTCTGCCACCGAATTATCCAGCGCAGCACAACAGTGCAAGTATGCTACAGAGTGGCTCCAGGAACACTCTTCTGAGTTCAAACGCTTCCGCTGGGCAACAAACCCCCCAGACATGAACGTTATTGAGCATATCTGGGATGCCTTGCAACGTGCTGTTCAGAAGAGATCTCCATCCCCTCGTAGTCTTACGGATTTATGGACAGTCCTGCAAGATTCATGGTGTCAGCTGTCTCCAGAACTACTTCAGACGTTTGTCGAGTCCATGCCTCGTCGTGCTTTGGCACTTTTGCGAGCTCGCGGCCGCCGTACGCGATATTAGGCAGGTGCGCGGGTTTCTTTGGCTAGTCAGTGTGTTTTTCACGAATGAGGCCACTTTGAATCATGATGACGTTGGAAGTGCCACCTAGGTGTATGTATCGGTGAAAATCGACAGCTACGGTCGCCTCAGATCATCAGCAATCATGTTCTGTCAATTTGTGGGCTGGAATTGTACAAGGGAGAAGACGGAAAGGAGGAGAAGATGATAAGTATTTAACACCCCGTCGACATCAAGGTCATTAGATACGGCTCACAAGCTTGGATTATGGAAGGATGAAGAAGGAATGCAGCCGTGTCCTGTCGAAGAACCACCCCGACATTACCTTAAAAGATTTAGTTAAATCACGGGAAACCTAAATCAGGACGGCAGGACGCGGATTTGAACCGTCGTCCTCCCGAGAGCAAGTATAGTGTGCTAACCACTGTGACACCCCGCTCAGTCTGGAGTGTACAAGGTCAACTAATTATGACCTTGTTTACTACCATCCAATTTGAATGATGCACGTTGTTGCTTGGAGCTTTCTTCTAAAATGTTCTGTCTCAGCTATCGGATGACGACTAAACTGTTTTCTGAGCGCAAGATAATACGGTGTCTGTACAAGGATGCACCAAAACAGTTCAACATCAATATTAGTGGACACCTGAACAACCGTGTAATACCTCGCACCCCGACACGCTGAATAATAAGGTTCCAGATAAGTGGCACTGTGTTATGGTGAAGCTTTGCCCAAAGCCACAGAGGATGAACAGGTGCAGTCTACAAGTATTATGCTTCGCTCATTAAGGCCTGTTCTGTTTAAAAAGGACTGATAGCTTGGCATGTGGGCGGGGAGGTGGGGGGGGGGGGCGGTTTGGACCGAGGGTGCAACCATGTTGCCGAGGAATTGAAATACTTGAAGGGGGTGACTTACAGGCCTTCTCGTCACAAAGAAACAGACATTTTGCTAAGCTGCAGCCTTCTTATCCATTCTGGAATGCAGAGAGCGGACACTTTCACAGCCGTTTATCAAGAAAATTCCGGGTGTGCGTCACTCGGAAACACGTCGCTGGAGGCGAGCTTGGACACAACACACCGGCTGCTGATGACAGTAGGCTGTTCACTCGCAGAGCAAAATCCAGGCAACTTTGGAATTGGGACCGAAAAGACTGGCGGTCTATAACCAAGACTAATAGAGTACCCAGTGTCGATCACTCATTGAGGGGACAGCGCAAACTGAGCCCACCAAAGACAAGACGGGAAATTCAGCCCCCTGAATGGCAGGGGTGTGGGTTGACGAACGAAACTCCCAACTTCCTTAGAGAGAAGAGATTCTCTTAATTTTAGGTCATTGTAAGTGATGAGATTCTCTTTCGCATATGCCATTCCGACGTAGCATTCTGAAAGCACGTCAGTATTCTTCTATTGGTTTTTCAGACTCTGAGTCAGGTTCCTGCACTCATCCCGATGTCTATTGCCATTCTATGCAATTCTCATTTTTTTTTCCACGTCAGATTTTCAATACATAAACATTCGACATTTTTTCCGTTGTTTGCCCCACACCTCCAAATATTGCTTGAACCTCGCTCTGCAGTCTAATTCCTGCAGACGAAAGACGATAGGGCAGCACTAATCTGCAGGTGGTATTTTTACGTGAAGTGTGATGTGGAGAAAAGATTGGACAAGATGTGAACATGCTGCAAACCACTACAAGGAACCTGTGTGTCTGAATTCTCATCGAGTGCCGCAACGGTGTTATGATAGAAAAATGAGTCACAGATAGAAGGATTTGGTGGTCTGCTGGATTGGTGATAGGTTCATATATTGACGGTGTAAGTTCCATTCCAACTTGTGCCAATGATTTTTCATAGGGAGAGACTGATTCTATTCGCTTCTGGCTACACCAAGTGAAGCAGCTGTAATGGCATTGTGGTCTGAAATTCACATTAAACGTGATATTCCTTCTCTACCAAGTAGGCGTTAGGTTGAACCACAGTAAAGTCAGGAGTGACGACATGTAGAAACTCTATCACCAATAACCTTTCTTATACTAATTGGTTATTTCTAGTGACGAAACAAACGCTATGTAGGGTCACAGGACACTTATTCCATCTTTTATTTGAGCTTCTGTATGTCTATAAAATTGGTTCTGAACTGGGAATGCAACTCAGACCGCCCTTAAGGTGGAATTTGATCCATTCGTGACAATACAGCTAGACTACAATTTGTTGTTTGTTCAAAACAGCAGATTTCTCGACATCTCCACATATTGCGCGTGAATGGGTTCGAATCCTGGCCCAGCACTAAAGTTTTCACTATGTATTATCATGTCCTAGCATGAGAACACCTATCGGCTGGTGGATAATAATTTTCATTTTTAATGCATTTTCATTCGTTGTCAACGATATCTGACGTTTTTGACTCCCAGTGAGACATAGAACTATTTGCGAGATCACTGTACGTTCAAGGATGTTATACCGAGCTTCTGGTGAAGAAAAATTCGGTAGCTGACGTCTCTTTGTGTGCAGTCAACAGCGATATGTGTGGGGTTCGATTCCCAGTCAGCACTGAACTCTTCGTCATGTTATTTCTAGTTCAAACATGCTCATATGTCGCTGCTGGTGTAACAAACTCATATTTAACGTTCGTTTTCTCTAGAATATAACAGCGATAGGTGAAAAAAATGTTTCGTATCGTCATTTCAGTTAAAACATCTAGCTACTGCCGAGAAATTCCGATATGTCACAGTTGATTGTGCTTCGATATCAGTTAGGTTCTGGGTTCGAATCCCTGTCCAACGCAAAGCTTTACCTCACGGCATTTCAAGTAAGTTACTTGTGAAGAAGCAATATTTAACATCTCTCGTAGTTCCTTAACAGGGACAATAGATGCTGGGTAGGAATTCGCGCCCGTTAAAAACGTTTACGTTAATTAATTTAAAGTTGATATTTTCTAACTGATACTGTTTAAAATCGAGGCATATCACTCTCTGTATACCTAGTCAGAAATGACTGTTACTTTCCGACAGTCACGAAATCTTAGTCTGCATGACCTGGGTTTGAACCCATATGCAGAACAAGACGGTTCATCGTGTCATTTGAAGTTCATACGTAGTCTCAACTAGCTGTCGGTGAATACAAAGCTTTGATGTCATTTTGTGTTAAATAACAAGTACGGTATGTTACTTTGAAGAGGGAATCATGACTACAACGAACTTACTACGTGCATTACCTATACGACGTAATAATTAGAGTGGTAACATTTCAGGTATGTAATTTATTATAATAAATGTGAGCTTAAGGACAGTCTTATCTGTGATAGGGTGTTCCCTGATAATTGTAGTATCGTGGTACTACTTTACATCTTGAGTTATTGCGATACAGAGCAGTGTTTTCTTGTGGTGACTTGTTGGAACCATTTTCAATAGTCAAACGACTGTACCAAGGAGCGATTAGAGGACCTGGGAGCGATTAGAGGACCTGCTAGACAGCTGAGTTATGTGGGTTGCATGCGAATCAGGTGAAATGCGATTCAGGTCGTTCGGATACTTTTGAGCATGACTGTACATGCTGCTGGTGTCCACATTCGCACGATAAAGGAAGACCGAGTGCTGCCCTACCAGTGAGGGAAACGTTCGACTAATATGGATCGGAACTACTTCACCACACTCCATACAGTCCTGATAAGACCCACACCAGACTTGAATTTATTACCCGGACTGAAGGAACAACTTAGTGGAAAACGTTTTGATACAACTGTTGAAGCACCCAGGGAGGTGCCCCGAGTAATCAGATAGCTCAACGATGAACGTGTCCTGTTCGGAATACGTAAGTTGCCAAAACGTTGGGAAGCTGTCGCAAGCAAGAATGGAGATTATGCTGAAAGCCTTTAAAGCTCTTTTGTAAAATAAATTATTTTCTTCAATTGTATCTCATAGAGTGCAGATATTTTGCCATTACCCTCGTATTTACGAGTTATTCTTTGTAGACTCACTGTCAGTCAGTGCAGGTACGCAAAAATACAGCAGGCCCCTCGAGGCGAAACACAGAGTGGGTGGGCCAGTAAAGGAATGTTACTGAAATAGGTAGATTCAACGATTAAATTAATAATAAGTAATGTCACAAATTTAATTTCGTAAAAATCGATACCCTACAGTAAAAATTATCTTGGGTCGGTCTATTACCTTCCAATAAGAATGTAGCACAACTTCGGAACGATTTTTGTATTTTCGCTGGTGGGTGCCAATTTAGTTAATGCAGTGACTCTTCCGATGAAAGGGGCGACAGGATGATGGAATAATTTCGTCACAGCGCGCTGTCCACCCACGCGGCCCTTGGTTATTAACTCCGCCCTTCAGCTTTGCATCATTGCGGTGAAGGTCACAAGCGATTAAAGGTGGGGGCGTGTTTGGCGCGCTCGCCGCTGGATTACGGGTTCCACTCGTTTTTACTGCGGTCGCCCTTCGATCGACAAAGCTGCGTACTGGTAATAAGGCCCGTGTGTCCCCGGTTTACGGCAGTGTGGAAGCTCACCAGAAATAGCCAGTGTCCTCCTGACTAGCATCTCCCCGTTCTGAGTGGAACAAAGTTTTTCCATCCATAGTAAGATTCTCTCCGATATTCATCCATAATTTTCAGAATGTGTACCGTCAGCTGAAGCAGTTACACAGCGCGTACGAACATACTTCAGCTATACAATAAAAACCACACCGTTTCCTTGTACTGCAATTAATTTGAAATTTGGTCTAGGTTCTTAGACGTAAAGAGAACAAAAACTGAGGCACGCGAGTTCGAAATTTGTGCACGACCTTTATTTCGTCTGGAAATCTATATAACCAAGCGATAACATTTATATTCGGGTTGTAGGAGTAATCCATTAAATTACACCCCCATATCGTTAACGTCGATATGTAGCAGGATTTTAGAATATATATTGTGTTCGAACATTATGAATTACCTCGAAGAAAACTGTCTATTGACACACAGTCAACATGGGTTTAGAAAACAAAGTTCCTGTGAAAAACAACTAGCTCTCTATTCTCGTGAAGTGTTGAGTGCTATTGACAAGGGATTTCAGATCGATTCCGTATTTCTGGATTTCCGGAAGGCTTCCGACACTGTACCACAAAAGCTTATAGTAGTGAAATTGCGTGCTTAGGGAATATCGTCTCAGTTATGTGACTGCATTTGTGATTTTCGTAGCAAATGACTGAAAGTCATCGAGTAAAACAGAAGTGATTTCTGTCGTTCCCCAAGGTAGTGTTATAGGTCCTTTGCTGTTCCTTATCTATATAAACGATTTGGGAGACAATCTGAGCAGCCGTCTCCGGTTGTTTGCAGATGACGCTGTCGTTTATCGACTAATAAAGCCGTCAGAAGATCAAAATAAACTGCAAAACGATTTAGAAAAAAAGATCTGAATGGTGAGAAAAGTGGCAGTTGGCCCGGAATAACGAAAAATCTGAGGTCATCCACATGAGTGCTAAAAGGAACTCGTTAAACTTCGGTTACACGATAAATCAGTATAATCTAAAAGCCATAAATTCAACTAAATGCCTAGGTATTGCAATTACGAACAACTTAAATTGGAAGGAACAAATAGAAAATGTTGTGGGGAAGGCTAACCAAATACTGAGTTTTACTGGCGGGACACTTAGAAAATGTAACAGACCTACTAAGGAGACTGCCTACACTACGCTTGTCCGTCCTCTTTTAGAATACTGCTGCGCGGTGTGGGATCCTTACCAGATAGGACTGACGGAGTACATCGAAAAAGTTCAAAGAAAGGCAGCACGTTTTGTATTATCGCGAAATATGGGAGAGAGTGTCACAGAAGTGACACAGGATTTGGGCTGGAAATCGTTAAAAGAAAGGCGTTTGTCGTTGCGACGGAATCTTCTCACGAAATTCCAGTCACCAACTTTCTCCTCCGAATGCGAAAACATTTTGTTGACACCGACCTACATAGGGAGAAACGAACACCAAGATAAAATAAGGGAAATCAGAGCTCGTACGGAAAGATATAGGTGTTCATTCTTTCCGCGCGCTATACGAGGTTGGAATAGTTGAGAATTGTGAAGGTGGTTCGATGAACCATCTACCAGGCACTTAAATGTGATTTGCAGAGTATCCATGTAGATGTAGATGTAGATGTAGGTGTATTAACTATAAAATCGAGAGGAAAATTTTCAATATTTTGAGGAGTATAAGACAAAATTATTAGCGAAAAGAACATATTGTTGAGAATACTCGCGTTATCACCTCCAAACTAGAAAGCTAGTTTTGTTTGCAAGACTTTATTTCTGTTTAAAGATTTTTGAAAACGTGTTTGCATGAAAAAAGAAATTTGTGAGTAAAGAACACGATTAACGAAAAGTTGGAGGGTCATAGCTTCAGAAAAAAAATTACAACACATCTCAAAATGAGCACGGCGATTACTTTTATAGATGGATACAGCTATTAAAAACAGAGCGATACATCGATAACGATTACCGAGAATGTAAAAGGAAGTTCAAAATTTCGATCATTGTCCAAGCGCATTGAACTGGAAGTCAGGGCATGCGCGTTGAAGCACAGCCGAAAAGTTCCAAGTCACAAGGGAAAATGAGATGATGTAATAGTGTCACATTGACTTACACAGTAGATAAGTGTGCTTAGACCAGCGATAGTGATAAAACAACGTTGCATATCGTCCACCTAGAACACAACTTCAAAATGAACACGACATTTGAAAACACCAACAAATGTGAAGTTCGCTTTGTAATATAGTTATTAGCGACAATAAATCTCAAAGGTACCGACTCTTATTATGATATTTGTCATGTATTATATTCAAAAGTGATGACTGATTCTGTTGTGAGTCAATTGATTTCCTTAAAGGAGTCTTACTTGTTCATTTATCTGTATTCCAGTTGGGTCGCTCGGATGTAAAACGGGCCAGTACAGATATTATAACCAATAAAAGTAATAATGACAACACTAATATCTCATTCTCATTGTAACTGTTGGAGATCTACAGCGTCGACCAGAAATACACCAACAAACTTTCAAAGGTCAATCAGGGACACCTCTTCAACATTTTGATATCTCGTAACAGAGCCATTGCATTTCGTTTGGTTTCTTGCTCCGATTAGCTATGTATCTGTACTGCGTTGAAAACAGCGGGCGTCCGGGTGGCCGCGCGGTTCTAGGCGCTTCAGTCCGGAACCACGCGGCTGCTACGGTCGCAGGTTCGAATCCTGCCTCGGGCATGGATGTGTGTGATGTCCGTAGCTGAGTTAGGTTTACGTAGTTCTAAGCCTAGGGGACTGATGACCTGAGATGTTAAGTCCCATAGTCTTTAGAGCCATTTTTTTTTAAACAGCACAACAGTATAAATGTCGATGGTTGGCGCTGTATGTCTTGTCTCCATTCGCCCACGGCAACTGCTGTTGACAACAGTAATGTCCTCCTTACCTCTGTGCCCTCAACTCTGCGAGGTGTCACAGTGGTAAGAACGCTGACTCACATTCGGGAGGACGACAGTTCAAACTCGCGTCTGGTCATCCAAATGTAGGTTTTCCATGATTTTCCAGGCAAATGGTTCCTATGAAAGGGCACGGTCGATTTTCTTCCCCATCCTCGCCAAGATGCACCTCTCTAATGACCTAGACGTTGACGGGACGTTAAACCCAATCTTCCTTCCTTCAAGTTTGCGTGCAGTACTGATCTGTTCTGTATAGAGTTTTGTTTTCCGGTCGCGTTAGTTCTGCGGTAACAGTGATACAGAAGTACTGCTGCTAACTTTACTCGCGAAGAGTTGGTTAATATGTATCTGGTGTATGGATCAACTGAATGCAATGAAAGAGTGGCAAAATGGCGCTATGCTGAAGTGTTCCCACACCGAAAGCAGCCACTTCACAGTATTTTTACATCTCTACGTACACTGAAGCGCAAAAGAAACTCGTGTAGGAATGCGTATTCAAATACAGCGGAATGTCAACGGGCAGAATACGGCGCTGTGGTCGGCAACGCCTACAAAAGACGACAAGTGTCTAGCGCGGTTACTTCTGCCACAATGGCAGGTTATCGAGATTTAAGTGAGTTTGAACGTGGTCTTATAGTTGGCGCACGAGCAATGGGACACAGCATCTCCGAGGTAGCGATGCAGTGAGGATTTTCCCGTACGACCATTTCACGTGTGTTCCGTGAGTATCAGGAATCCGGAAAAACATCAAATCACCGACATCGCTGCAGCAGGAAAAAGATCCTGCAAGACCGGTACCAACGACGGCTGAAGAGAATCGTTCAAAGTGACAGAAGGGCAACCCTTCCGCAAATTGCCGCAGATTTCAATGCTGGGCCATCAACAAATTTCAGCGTGCGAACCATTCAACGAAACATGGGCTTTCGGAGCGGAAGGCCCACTCATGTACCCTTGATATCTGCACGACACAAAGCCTTACGCCTCGCCTGTGTCCTTCAGCACTGACATTGGACTGTTGATGACTGAAAACACGTTGCCTGGTCGGACGAGTCTCGTTTCCAATCGTATCGAGCGGACGGACGTGTAAGGGTATGGTGACAAGCTCATGAATCGATGGACCCTGCATGTCAGGAGAGGAATGTTGAAGCTTGTGGAGGCTCTGTAATGGTATGGGGCGTATGCAGTTGGAATGATATGGGACCCCGATATGTCTAGATACGAATCTCACAGGTTACATGTACACAAGCATCTAGGCATGCCCATTGTGAATTTCGACAGACGTGGGCAATTCCAGCAGGACAATATGACACCCACATGTCCAGAATGCTACAGAGTGGCTCCAGGAACACTCTTCTGCGTTTAAATGCTTCCGCTGGACTCCCCAAACATGAACATTATTGGGCATTTCTGGAGTGCTTTGCAACGTACTGTCCAGAAGAGATCTTCACCCCTTCGTACTCTTACGGATTTATTGACAGCCCTGCAGGATTCATTGTGTCAGTTCCCCCCAGCACTACCTCAGATATTAGTCGAGTCCATACTACATCATGTTGCAGCACTTCTGCGGGCTCGCGGGCGCTCTACACGATATAAGGCCGGTGTACCAGTTTCTTTGGTACTTCATTGTTGGTGTCCACCAGTAAGTGGGTCCTTCCGTGTTAGGATGGAAGATACTGACTGTGGGAGGTACGCTACAACACCTGGTATGGAAGAGAATGTGTTGCACGCGACTGGTGAAAATCATGCCAATAGTACCACGTTGCACGAGCTCAAAACACAAGCCAGTCACCAATTTTGGGCGCCTTACATGAATAAAAATTAAACCTCTATCATCCATCGAAACATACTACCATTGCATCCAGTGGACTTTCCGTTTGGGAGTGGCGTTTGCAAAATTATTCCTACAGCAATGTGCAGGATGGCTGTAATTAATGTGCCTGAACCAGTGTGGACGGAAATCTATTTACCCTAAGCTTACACAAATTATAGGAATTATGTTCAGATAGTGCGCGGCAGGATTTGTGTTGTTAGTAGTGTTAGGGGCATGACTTACCGTTAGCTGCCGGTACTTGTACGGCGGCGTGGGGCTAAAACATACGCATCATTGTGCACTGCAGTTGCAGACACTCAACATGGGTCTGGACAAGGTGGGCAGGGCTTTATTCATATAGACGTTTTATCAAAACAACAGCAACAGTGCTGCAGCTCTTCCCGAGTATCGATGTATTAAATGAATACAGGGAAGTCCTCCTCCCGCATAGCGGTTAAAGGAGATGATTCGGAAGTTCGAATGAACTGGCGACTTGGGTATTTCTCCTGGGGGAAGCAGACCAATTGTGCCAAAAATTGTTGAAGAAGCTACTATTTCGTGGTTGGACGCATTGTGCTATCTTAAAGCAGCACATGAGCTGTTCAAAAATGCCTCTGAGCACTATGCGACTTAACATCTGAAGTCATCAGTCCCCTAGAAGTTAGAACTACTTAAACCTAACCAACCTAAGGACATCACGCACACCCATGCCAGAGGCAGGATTCGAACCTGCGACCGTAGCGGTCCCGCTGTTCCAGACTGAAGCGCCTAGAACCGCTCGGCCACTCCGGCCGGCTGCATGAGCTGTGACACAACAGCTGAACGTTCCGTGGTTCACCTTTCGGAAAGTTCTGCCAATAAATGTGAAACTGCATCTGTGTAAATTTCCAGGCTGTCATGGACACGTATGTCGTCACATTGAGCAATGTTTGTAACCTGGAACGTAAACATGGTACGCAACTGATAAATGTTACCCCTCTCATTTGGAAACTGAAATGTGTTTCTTTAATTCGTTATCTCTGTTCAGCATGTGGTTATAAATGTTTCCACAAAGTTTCTTTGTGCGACAATCATTCGCTTTTCACGAGGGCTCCATCAAATAGCGAAAGTTTAATTACAACCAACATGTACATAAAACTCAAATTTTCATGCTTTCGTTTGTTTTTTTTTTCAGACTAGGCCATGCTTACAGTAGATGCCATGTTCAACAGTGGAACACAGCCACGTATGGGCGGCAAAATCCACAAGCAATGGTATGTCGATTCAGTCATCAGAAATTAGCTATGAATGTATGTGGTGCTATTGTCAACGATTTTATTATTTGACCTTGCGCTCATACTCTTACACTGAACAGAGTCGTTTACAGGAAGTCTCTTTGAGAATGCCGTTCCACTGTGCCTGGAAATGCGCAGCTGGGAATTCGTCACCTTACGTGGTTTCCACAAGACGGGAGGTGGGATCGTTCTGACTCGATTTTTGTTTTTGAGTCATCAGTCTTCAGACTGGCTTGATGCGGCCCCCCACGAATTCCTCTCCCGTGCTAACCTCTTCATCTCAGAAAAGCACTTGCAACCTACCTCCTCAATTATTTGCTGGATGTATTCCAATCTCTGTCTTCCTCTACAGTTTTTGCCCTCTACAGCTCCCTCTAGTACCACGGAAGCCATTCCCTGACGTCTTAACAGATGTCCTATTATTGTGCCCCTTCTCCTTATCAGTGTTTTCCACTGATTCTTTCCCTCTCCAATTCTGCGCAAAGCCTCCTAATTCCTTACCTTATAAGTACACATAATTGTCAACATTCCTCTGTACTACCACATCACAAATGCTTCGATTCTCTACTGTTCCGGTTTGCCCAGAGCCAATGTTTCACTACCTTACAATGCTGTGCCCCAAACGTACATTCTCAGATACTATTTCCTGAAATTAAGGTCTATGTTTGATACTGGTAAACTTCCCTTGGCCAGGAATGCCCTTTCTGCAACTGCTGCTCTGCTTTTGATATCCTCTTTGCTGTGTGCGTCATTGCTTATTTTGCTGCCTAGGTAGCAGAATTCCTTAACTTCATCTACTTCATGACCATCAATCCTGATGTTAAGTTCTTCCTGTTCTCTTTTCTGCTACTTCTCATTACTTTCGTCTTTCTTCGATTTACTCTCAATCCGTATTCTGTGTTCATTAGACTGTACATTTCACTCAGCACATCCTGTAATTCTCCTTCACTTTCACTCAAGATAGCAATGTCATCAGTAAATCGTATCATTCATATCCTTTGGCCTTGAATTTTTAATGCACTTCTAAACCTTTCTTTTATTTCCATCATTGCTTCTTCGATGTACAGATTGAACAGTAGAGGCGAAAGTCTACATTCCTGTCTTACACCCTTTTTAATCCGAGTACATACTGTATATGTCCCGTCTCTCCCTCTAGCTTACCCCTATTTTTCTCAGAATTTCGAACATCTTTCGCCATTTTACATTGTCGAACGCTTTTTTTCAGGTCGACAAATCCCATGAACGTTTCTTGATTTTTCTTTAGTCTTGCTTTCAGTATGAACCGCAACGTCAGAATTACCTCGCTGGTGCCTTTACCTTTCCTAAAGCCAAACTGAACGTCATCGAACACACACTCAGTTTTCTTTTCCATTCTTCTGAATATTGTTTTTGTCAGCAACTTGGATGCATGATGTGTTAAGCTGATTGTGCGATACTTCTCGCCCTCGTCATCTCTTCAGTCTTCGGAATTGTGCCGATGATGTTTTTTCGGAAGTAAAATGGTGCGTCGCCAGACTCATACATTCCACACACCAACGTGAATAGTCGTTTTCTTGCCACTTTCACAATGATTTTAAAAATTCTGATGGAATGTTACCTATTCCTTCTGCCTTATTTGATGTTAACTCCCCCAAAGCACTTTTAAATTCTGATTATACTACTGGATCCCCTATCTCTTCTAAGTCGACTCCTGTTTCTTCTTCTGTCACATCAGGCAGATCTTCACTCTCATGGAAGCCTTCATTACTCTTTCCACCTACCCATTCAATGTTAGCAAACAGATTGAAGTACATTTAGACAACAATATATTGGTCGCGCTGGTTCTGTTCTGTGGCTATCTCGATCACCAGACATGACACAAATGAACGTCTTCTTCTGGGTTCATATGAAGAGCCTAGTTTATAATATTCCGGTCGACGCTTGTACCGACCTGGTCGCTGAGATTATCAGTGACGCGGAAGTAGTACACCAAAACCCTGGAACTCTTGAGAGTGTAAAACAGGAGGTAGTGCGTCGATGTACACTCTACCACGATAATGCTGATCGAAATTTTGAACAATACGTGTACTGTATAATCACCGACCACTGTGATAAAAATGTACGTGTTTCGTCTGAGGGTTGTTACATTACTCTTTTTTGGTTGCTTATTGTATTTTTTAGTTATTACATATTACAAGCTTCTTTACTGTTGTGAAGGTACTTTTACAGAAACAACTGTCACTGCAGCAACAAACCGAATAATTCATTATTACATTGTTAGTCTTTAACGAGCCACCAGCTGTTTCTATAGCTATTTACTGGGGTTGGGGTTGGGTTGTTTGGGGGAAGAGACTAATCAGCGAGGTCATCGGTCTCATTGGATTAGGGAAGGACGGGGAAGGAAGTCGGCCGTGCCCTTTCAAAGGAAGCATCCCGGCATTTGCCTGGAGCAATTTAGGGAAATCACGGAAAACCTAAATCAGGATGGCCGGACGCGGGATTGAACCGTCGTCCTCCCGAATGCGAGTCCAGTGTAGCTATTTACTGAATAAGTACTAAATATACTCTGCTAAACGCACTTCAGCGCACGATTCCTTTTATCTGCCTTTCCTGAAATGTCAGCACTATTCGAAAAGTAATGTCCAATCTGTAGCGAAATAGAAACCACAGTGAAAAGGAAAAATGCTTTATTTGCAACAGTTTGCTACACCTTCCAGCTGCTTCTCTGAATATGCGCCGCTCCGACTGAGACACTTGTCGTAGCATTGTAGCATATTTCGTCGTAGAATACAGCCGTCTGAGTGCTCTGCCAACTGTCTACGCTCATCTGCCGCTTGTTGTCTGTGCCAAAATGCTGTCTTCATGGTCAGCAGCCGCGCGGGATTAGCCGAGCGGTCTGAGGCGCTACAGTCATGGACTGTGCAGCTGGTCCTGGCAGAGGTTCGAGTCCTCCCTCGGGCATGGGTGTGTGTGTTTGTCCTTAGGATAATTTAAGTAGTGTGTAAGCTTAGGGACTGATGACCGTAGCAGTTAAGTCCCATAAGATTTCATACACGTTTTGAACATGGTCAGCGGTTCATGTGAGCGGAGATGAAAATCAGAGACAGCCAAGTCTGGGCTGTGTGGTGGGTGATCAGGCATGTCGTGTGAAAACCGCAGGAGAGTCGTCACCACCCTGTTGTGTGCGGCGGAGAATTGTCATGAAGAAGGAGGTGCATGACAACTGTGTTACGCGGGCTGCATGAAATCAGGCAAAGTCTCTCATCACGCATCCGTACTTGACGGAAGACGCCTTTTTCCAGGCATCTTTACGTGCTCACTATGAGGTAAGGAGTGGCAGGAGCGACGTGATTCGAACGACGGTTATACTAGAGACACTGTCCAACATATCTATGCAAAGATTCATCGGGTTTTCACCATCGATCAGACCTTACTTTCCGAACATTCATATTCTCGTCGTACTGCATATCAATTGTTTGCATATCGCAAATCACGAAGTCTCGGCAGGAACTATCGTATATTGAATAACATAGCGATTATACGATACTACGTGCCCCCAGCATCATGAGCAAGCGGAAATATTTTTAAAGTTTTGCAGTCTCCTTCGGTATTCTCTGCAAACCGTAAATATCACTCTTAGGTGGTCACTATTATTTCACAATGCTTTCACTATTCTCACTGTAAACCAACACTTTCTTAAATTTAGTGTTCACAGCCTAGTAAATTTCCATATATTCTTTGTTGTCAGATTTCGTTACTAAAGTAGATTCGTTGTTTGAAACTTTTTATATGAGGGGGCATTTTTCTCAAGTCGGATTTACTTTCACAGGTAATTCAAACATTTATCCACACACTTGAAAACAAAGACGACAATTTTAAGAGAGCAAAAGGAATTCCACTGTTAAACACAGATGAGACACTAGATGGATGGAAGGGGTACATTGAAGGCCCCTGCGAGGAGAGGAATTGTCTAGAAGTGAAAGGCATGGAGGATCTAGTATTAGAATCACAATTCAAAGACTTGCGTCCAAATAGTGTGGAAGGCCTAAATAAAATTCCTTTCAATCTTCTAAAATAACTGGAGTACGTGAAAAGCTAATGAGTATTGAAGTTCTTTGTGAAATGTATGGATCTACAGACATACGGTCAAACATTCAGAAAAATATGATCCAAGAAATCCCGAAGGTGGCAGGAGAAGATAAGTGTGAGAACTATCGCGCAATCAGCTTAACAGTTCAAGCGTCCAAATTGCTTTCTAGAAAAATACACAGAAGAATCTAAAAGAGCAATTTGGCTTTTGGGAAACGAAAAGGCACCAGACATATCATCCTGATGTTGTGTTTGATAATAGAAGAAAGACTTAAGGAAGGAAATCAATGATAAGATGCGCTGGTGATCCTGATGTACGCAGAGTAAATGAGGCAGACTTGCAAGACGTGTTGAATGGAGTGAACTGTCTAAGGAGCGCACATCATGCGTTGAGAGTTGATTGAAGAAAGACGAAAGTAATGAGAGGTAGAAGAAATGAGATTAGTGATAGACTGATCAAAATAGGAGACGACGAAGTAGACGGAGTTGAAGGAATTCAGCTGTGTTGAAAGAATAACAACACATGACGAAAGAAGCTAGAAGGTCATTTCTGGCCATAAGAAGTTTACTAGAATGAAATATCGACCCTAATTTTGGGGAGAAGTTTTTAGGAATATACGTTTGGAATACAGTGTTGTATGGAAGCGGATTATTTATTTATTTATTGTAACGTGGGACCAAATTAAGGAGAAGTCTCCATGGTCATGGAACGAGTCAGTACATGAAATTGTAACACGATAGTAGAAACAGATAAAATGAAATATAAGACACATATTCAGAGGACAAGTCGTAAGTTTAAATAAAGAAAATCAACAATGTAGCACTGGAATTTGCTTAATTTTCAGCTCTTCCAGGAGCTTCTCGACAGAATAGAAGGAGTGAGCCATGAGGAAACTCTTCAGTTTAGACTTAAAAGTGTTTGGGCTACTGCTAAGATTTTTGAATTCTTGTGGTAGCTTATTGAAAATGGATGCAGCAGAATACTGCACTCCTTTCTGCACAAGAGTCAAGGAAGTGCATTCCACATGCAGATTTGATTTCTGCCTAGTATTAACTGAATGAAAGCTGCTAACTCTTGGGAATAAGCTAATATTGCTAGCAACAAACGACATTAAAGAAAATATATACTGTGAGTGCAATGTCAGAATACCCAGACTATTGAATAGGGGTCGACAACAGGTTCTCGAACTTACACCACATATAGCTCGAACAGCCCGTTTTTGAGCCAAAAATACCCTTTTTGAATCAGAAGAATTACCCCAAAAAATAATACCATACGACATAAGCGTATGAAAATATGCGAAGTAGACTACTTTTGGTGTTGAACTGTCACTTATTTCAGATACTGTTCTAATGGTAAATAAAGCAGCATTCGGTTTCTGAACAAGATCCTGAACATGGCCTTTCCACAACAGCTTACTATCTATCCGAACGCCTAGGAACTTGGAAATGTTCCGTCTCGCTTATAATATGCCCATTATGTCTGATCAAAATATCGGTTCTTGTTGAACTGTGAGTTAGAAACCGTAAAAACTGAGTGTTACTGTGATTTAGCATCAAATTATTTTCCACAAGCCATGAACTTATTCCATGAACTACATTATTTGATACTGTTTCAATATTACACACAAGATCCTTCACTACCAAGCTGGTGTCATCAGCAAACAGAAATGAATCACCTGTAATACTAGAAGGCACATTATTTATATAAATAAGAAACAGCAGTGGGCCCAGCACCGACCCTTGAGGAACGCCCTACTTAACAGTGCCCCATTGGGAATGAACATAACTACCACTCTCAATATTGCGGAGAATTACCTTCTGCTTTCTGTTCTTAAAGTAAGAGGCGAACCATTTGTAAGCTACTCCCCTTACTCCATAATGGTCCAACTTCGGCAGTTATATTTTGTGATCAACACAGTCAAAAGCCTTCGATAAATCAAAGAAAACACCTAGCGTTCGCAATTTTTTATTTAATCCGTCCAAAACCTCCCAGAGAAAAGAGAATATAGCATTTTCAACTGTTACATCATTTCTAAAACCAAACTGTACATTTGGCAGCAAATTATGTGAATTTAAATGCTCCAGTAACCTTGTATATACAACCTTCTCGATGACTTTAGCAAACGTCGATGGCATAGAAATAGGTCTAAAATTGTCAAAATTATCTCCTTTCTCCCTTTTTATAAAGTGGCTTCATTACTGAGTCTTTAACCGCTCAGGAAACCAACCACTCCTAAACGAAAAGTTACAGATATGGCTAAGTACTGGGCTAACATACATAGAACAATACTTCAGTATTTTGCTAGATACCCCGTCATATCCATGAGAGCTCTTGGTCTTTAGTGATTTAATTATTAACTCAATCTCCCTCTTGTCAGTATCATGGAGGAGCATTTCAGGTAACAACAGTCTCGGAACACTTTTTTCTAAGAGCGCTATATTATTCCCTGTTGGAATTAGGTTTCTATTTAGTTCACCTGCTATATTCAGAAAATGATTATTAAATACTGTACATATATGCGACTTATCAGTAACACAGACATTCCCAATACGCACTGATTCTATATCCTCGACCTGTCTCTGCAGACCAGCCACTTCCTTTACGAGTGACCATATGGTTTTAATTTTATCCCGAGACTTAGCTATTCTGTCTGCATACTACATACTTTTTGCCTTCCTAATAACATTTTTAAGCACCTTACAATACTGTTTGTAATGGGCTGCTGCACTTACATTTTGACTGTTTCTAACGTTTTGTTATAATTGCCTCTTTGTTCTACAAGATATTCTTATTCTTCTAGTCAGCCACCCAGGCTGCCTGTTTGTGCTAGTGCCCTGTTTTGAACGTTCTAACGGAAAGCAACTTTCAAAGAGCACGAGAAAAGTCTTGAGGAAAGCATTATATTTATCGTCTACTGTTTCAGCACTATAAACATCTTGCCACTCTTGTTCCTTGATAAGATTTACAAAGGTCTCTACAGCAAGTGGATCAGCTTTCCTAAACAGTTGATAACTATATTTAACATGTATTGCAGCACAAAAACCTTTTTGCTAACAGAATGCCCTTCTAGTAATGAGGAATGAACAAAAATGTTGTCTGTGGTTGTTGGAAAGAATACGGTTTGTATAAGATTATATGAATGAAGAAGGTCTACCATCATCCTTTTCCTTGCGAAATCACTTATACAATTAAAACTGAAGTCACCACATATAACTAACTTTTTGTATTTCCTGTAAAGTGAACCAAAACTCTCCTCTAGTTTTAGCAAAAATGTTGTGGAATCGGAGTCTGGGGATCTGTAGATAACAACAGTTAGAAGTTTAGCTCCACTAAGTTTAACCACACCTGCACAACATTCAAACACCTTTTCAGTGCAGTACTTTGAAACATCAATAGACTCAAATGGGATGCCGTTTTTCACATACATGGCTACTCCCCCACACCGCATAGAGCTCCTAGAAAAGCTGCCAGCCAACCTGTATCCTGGAAAAACCGGTAAAGAAGATAATCGAAGCGGTTGGGATGTGAGGCTACAGAAGGATGTTGAAAATTATATAGGCTTATAAACTACGAAATGAACAGGTCCTCCGCAGGATCTAAGATTAGAGGAATAAGTGGAAAAGACTTGCAACTAATTATTTTTTTATTAGCAACAGCGACACCAACAACGGCCAGCTAAATAAGAAGACTCTAGGAGACATACGGTTAGCAAAAGAAACATGTTATTGAAGAGCAAACAACATATTTAGACCCTTGAAGTGTCGACGATTCCTGTCGAACGAGGACATGTAGAAGCCACTTACGGGCTTCTTCACGCAGCAGGACACGGAGTTTTACGAAACTTGGGGCGGCGGTGGGATGATTGCGTCAGTGCTCACGGCGATTTTAGCTGATCGGGATTCCAGTTCTCGACTGTAAGACTATCGAAAAGAAACTTTTAGATCGTCCCGTACAGCTACAGTATTTAAGTGAATTTATGTTTCGTTTAACTGTTTTATTGCGTTTTCTGTGTGCTGTAGTTTCCACGAGAATAAATAGCATTATTTGTTTCGGAATGATCCCACTATAACAGGACACACTGGACTCTTATTCGGGAGCACGACGGTTCAAGTACGTGTCCGACCATAATGATTCAAGTGTTCCGTGATTTCCCTAACGCTCCAGGCAAATGCGTCGATAGTTACTTTGAAAAGTGTATGGCCGATTTCCTTCTCCATCCTTGAATCATTCCAAGCTTGTGCTTCGTCTCTAATGACCTGGATCTCGTAAGGACGTTAAACCTTCATCTTCCTTTCTTTTTTTTTTCTTAATAGCACAACACACGATGTCAGAAGGCGGAACGACAATGTAGGTCCACCGAGAACAGAGAGTTACGAAAACAGCGGCGTTTCGTCCTCTGGTCCGACGGTGCCTTGGGTGATGGGGCAGTGGTCACGCCCTTGGCGCAGACTTCCTCACGTGACCACCTGGACGTGGTCGGGCAGGACGGAGGACGCGGCGCTGGCGTTGGCCGTCAGAGACGCGCTCCGCTTCGCTCTTTAGTGAAACAGAGGCTGCCTCCGCTAAAGTCGTTGACGTCACTTTCTCTGTATACTCGCCTGCAAGGTCAGCAGGCCATCGTTCGCAGAACACGTTCCTGCGGTCGCATATTTGTAAGGCAGACGGTGTACGAGCAGGAGAGAATCAGAAAAAGACTTCCGCGATCTGCAGTCACTCTTCGTGAACGTTCTCCCGGCTGCTGACAGCACAGCTGCGGCAAGAGAATACCGAAACAGGAACACACTACACTACGTTTGAGTCTAGTGATATCTCACATTTCTTACAAGCAGTTTAAAATGTGTTTCCCTAAATCTCATGCTTAATCTGGTTCGATTACGACAATTTTTATTTGGTTGAAGACCCTCATTCAACAACAACAACAACAACAACAAAATTAACGGAGCAACCATTGGATCATAACTAAGAAATGTTTTATTAACCTAGCGACTGAAGTGATATTACACGTTGCTGTTATTTATATGGGAAGTGACTATGACACAAAGACTAAACTACGCGAATTAAAATATAGTTGTGACACAATACAGCGAACAGTAACGAAGAGCAGCGTATGGAACGTTGCCACAACTGGACAGAAATTAGGTTTCATCTTGAACGAAAATGGCAACTTTGTACTGCAAATAAGTAGACAGTCTGTAAGGTGTGCGAGTATAACAGAATATGGAGTACTCCCATACGTAATGATAAATTAAGAGCTGATATTTTAATTTTTTTCTTTATTGTTGTTTCATGCCATGTGGGCAGGGTTGGGCTGGAAGCGGCACAATTCGCTGCTCTTCAGCCAACAGACTGTATAAAATATCACAGGAGAACGGTATATACATAAAATACAGGGATAAAAGATGAAGGGGGAAGGAATTGGAGTTAAATTATACAGAAAAGGAGCAATTTGACGAGGTACGTATACATAAAATCCACAAATATTTAAAATGACACTCGTCGAAGACGTAGCACATAACACTGGTGCCACGAATAGCACAATTATAAACGGCGTTTCTGATGTTTTAATGATATGCAGAATATGAATATGTAATCTCCACGGGGAAAAAGCTGGCAACGCGATACGACTCGAAAATACATGCAAAATGGTGACACACAACACGCTCGTATAAATTCAGCTCAACAGAAAGAAGAACTGGCCTGCATCACGAAGTATACAGGATGACCCAAAACTCCGTTAATGTTTGAAAATGCATTAATTCGCGGAATAATGGAGGTAGGGAGGTAAACATTGATACACATGGAGCGATTCTAGGCGTTTCAGTCTGGTACCGAGCGACCGCTACGGTCGCAGGTTCGAATCTTGCTTCGGGCATGGGTGTCTGCGACGTCCTTAGATTAGTTAGATTTTCGTAGTTCTAAGTTCTAGGGGACTGATGACCTGAGATGTTACGATCCATAGTGCTCAGAGCCATTTGAACCTTTTTTGATACATATGCCTAAGATGGAATGAGGTTTTACTAATACAAAAAACTAGTGCAAAAACTGATCAATAAATAGCGCTGGACAGCAACATGCCAGTGACGCTGCATGAGAATCGTGTATGAAATTAGCTGTAGTGAGGGAGGCAGTCAGATCATCCCTAGCCTGGATGATAAACACCTGCTGCAAGCTACGACTTTTATGCGCTTCAGTACATATTGATACACGTGTGAAAGATCTCTTGCGCACAGTGTTTGGTGAGAATCGCATGACTGATCCGCCATGTCCGTCATGGCTGGCCTCCCAGTTCTCCAAACCTCAATCCGTGTGATTGTTGGTTGTAGGATTGCCGTAAGTCGCAACTCTACCGCGCTCATTCGACGGTAGTTTCTCGCCATGCCTACTGATACGCTGTACAATGCTGTTCAAAAGATTGTCCTTCGACTACGGGTACTGTTGATGAGTGACGGCCGACATGTCGAGCATTTGTTATAAAGAACTTCGTCTTCGTTACAAATCAATTGCTATGCTAATTATTGCTTCTATATCCGAGCATGTGTGTCAATTTCTATATCTCTACTTATATTATTCCGTGAAGTATTGAATTTTCAAATGTTAAGACTTTTGGGTCACGCTTTAGTATGTGGTACGTAGACGAATAGTTTCATCAGCGCAACAGATTCCTTTGAATATGTGCTAGCTGTGTTGTGAGACAGTCTGCTCTGTTATATACACACAAAATTCAGAATGCAGAAAATAGTTAAGTAGCTGAAAGATCGTTAAATAAAAGCGTAAGTTCCTATTGGACATGTCATCTGATGATGAGATGATGATGGAGTTTGGAGCTCATGGGTGCTCAACGACTAGGTCATCAGCGCCCTTACAGTCATCAAAAGAAACGAATGTGGCTAAAATCACGATAATTGTTCACAGTCATGCACTTGAATCGATAACAAAATCACACTATCTTATGTGCTCTAAAACAACTGAAAACTAGTAAAGGTAGCTTAAAATACAAGTAAAACGACGAGAGAATAAAAGATAGGCACAGGCAAATGTCACAGTCTGACGAGTTACAAAGACTATGGGTGAACCTGTTAACATGTTAAAACAATCTCCGTAAACTCTTGAGAAGAATGATGGACAGTACACAAAACTTAAAAACTCGTACCACATTCGTTTGAACGCTACTTAAAAGAGAGGGTGGATCCGTCGGCAAATCCGCCGCGACCCGCTTGTCGAAAAATAAAACACAGCCCAATCAAACGTGGCGCTGGTGGTGCTGGTTGTTGACGCATATTCCAGATTTTTATGGTTAATCCCTAGTCGAGGGACATGAAAGGGAAGCAGTGGTTGGGAAGGGAGTAAGACAGGGTTGTAGCCTCTCCCCGATGTTATTAAATCTGTATATTGAGCCAGCAGTAAAGGAAACAAAAGAAAAATTCGGAGTAGGTATTAAAATCCATGGAGAAGAAATAAAAAATTTGAGGTTCGCCGATGACATTGTAATTCTGTCAGAGACAGCAAAGGACTTGGAAGAGCAGTTGAATGGAATGGACAGTGTCTTGAAAGGAGGATATAAGATGAACATCAACAAAAGCAAAACGAGGATAATGGAATGTAGTCGAATTAAGTCGGGTGATGCTGAGGGAATTAGATTAGGAAATGAGACAGTTAAAGTGGTAAAGGAGTTTTGCTATTTGGGGAGCAAAATAACTGATGATGGTCGAAGTAGAGAGGATATAAAATGTAGACTGGCAATGGCAAGGAAAGCGTTTCTGAAGAAGAGAAATTTGTTAACATCGAGTATAGATTTAAGTGTCAGGAAGTCATTTCTGAAAGTATTTGTATGGAGTGTAGCCATGTATGGAAGTGAAACATGGACGATAAATAGTTTGGACAAGAAGAGGATAGAAGCTTTCGAAATGTGGTGCTACAGAAGAATGCTGAAGATTAGATGGGTAGATCACATAACTAATGAGGAAGTATTGAATAGGATTGGGGAGAAGAGAAGTTTGTGGCACAAAATGACCAGAAGAAGGGATCGGTTGGTAGGACATGTTCTGAGGCATCAAGGGATCACCAATTTAGTATTGGGGGGCAGCGTGGAGGGAAAATATCGTAGAGGGAGACCAAGCGATGAATACACTAAGCAGATTCAGAAGGATGTAGGTTGCAGTAGGTACTGGGAGATGAAGAAGCTTGCACAGGATAGAGTAGCATGGAGAGCTGCATCAAACCAGTCTCAGGACTGAAGACCACAACAACAACAACAACAATCCCTAGTCGTGGGATCACGGCAGCTATTATCATTGTACATCTGACCAACATCTTCAGCTGCTTTGGACCCCCTAAGGCTCTTGTCAGTGATAACGCTACGGCGTTTGTTTCCGAACAGATTAAGCAGTTTTCCTTTCGTAGCGCTGTTCTAACAACCAACTACCAACCATAATATTCCCAGACATCTTTCGCCGAGAAAGTGAATCACAATCTTAAGTCAGCGTTGATCATTCACCATCATAAGTCTTCGAGTAAGAGGGATACCTTCCCTTCGCTCAATTTTGCTTTCACACTTCTCAGCACGAAGCATCCAAGGGAGTTCCTGGCACTCTCTTGTTTGCGTATCTCATCAATTCCCCTTTATCCAACTTGTGGGATACCAACGACCTCCTGTCTTCGTTCATTACTCTTAAATATCTTAGAGAAAACTGAGAACAGGCCTGGGATAACCTTAGGCTAGTCCACCGCCAGGCACGGCGATATAATAGGAATAGACGCCCCTTTCATGGCAAGGTAGGAGATGAGACTGTCGGTCGGTTAATTGGTACTGCCAAGCTCGGGAAGCTCACTCTTCGTTGTATAGGCCGATGCTCTGTCATCAAAATTCTGGGTCCGGTTAACTTGCTTCTCACGCACCTGGCCACTGCTAAGGTCCTCAGGGTGCACCTTAATCAACTTAAACCAGTTAATTCCTCTTCCTCTTCTGTAGGCTGGACTGGGCTCCATTAGTTTAAGGGGGCGAGGTTGGGCCGTGACGGGGTTGCTGACGCCACTAGCTCGATCCGTGGTGTGATGTCCCTCTGGTTTGAGGATACTAAGATCTTTGCTTGAGGCTGTTGATGGGGACGGGCCGTGGTGTGGCGTATCGAGTTGGGGAGTGCTAACGGAGTTAGGAGGACAGTGTGACAGGTCCGCCTGGCGGGTAAGGCGAGCACTTCCGCTAGCTCCTTGGGCACGGCGTGGTTGCTGGCCGTATTTGTGGGCCGATTTCAATCCGTGGCTGACTCCCAGTGCCGTCTTCAAGCGTAGCCTGGCCAGGCAGCTCTGGGAAGTGGCACACTGATGAGCGAGTTGAACCAGTTTCGCTGTGCTGGACCCTCTTTGGAACAGGCAAGCTTCAGCTTCGATTCGTGAACTTCGGGATATCTTAAATTGTGTGAGCCTACAGTGTTTCCTGAGCGGGAGCGATAACTTGTTTCTTCAATGCTGTGGCTGCCCCCTACCTCCCACCCCCCTTCCGCTTAAGCCCCCTGCCCCCGCCCCCTCCCACCTGTCGTCACGCAGTAGATCCCTGCCCTGCCAAACGTCTTCAAACACAACATAAGCACCATCCTCTTGTAATACGACTGGGTGCCGGCTTCGGGCATTGCAGATATCACCGGTCTGGTAATAACATTGCCTTAGACGGTGCCTGGCTCTCCAAATTTGCACTTGCTGAGGCCACGTAATTGGGTCTGGCAATGTACTTTTTTTTTCAGGCGTTTCTCTGTTGTAGAGCCAGTAACTTGCAGTGACGAGGGTGTACCCTTCGGCTAGTTATTGTTGCTTTCACGTAGCTAAACTTGCTGTGTTAACATTCTTTCGCTGGTCTTAACCAATGAAAAGGGCCTTGGAATGCTGGGCCTCTCATTGTAACCTTTCTTGGCCTTCCTGTTTAGTGAAGTCTTGTGCTCCTTGCGTATAAGCCTTCTGTTGCACCCCTTGTGAGTAGCCAATTCAAACTCTTGTTTATTTAATTGAAGCTGTTATTATTGAAGGCGCCCCTATTTTCTATTTGGTAATTTTACTTTGCTGTAGCTGTTACTGAAGAAGGCCTGACTATTTTATATGTGGCAACTTTACGAGATTGAAGCTGTTATTATTGATGGCCTGCCTATTTTCTATTTGATAATTTTACTTAACTGAATCTGCTATTATTGAAAATCTGCTCGTTCCCTTTTAGTTGAGTTAAGAGCTACTTCATAATTTGGGTCAGCTGAAACTCTCATTAAGCAAGGTCTACCTTTTCTTATTGCCTTGTTATTGAAATCTGATATCTTACTCAATCTCAGTTGTAATTAACTGAAACTGTGATTGCCAAAGGCCTACCTGTTTCGCCCGGCCGCTGTGACCGAGCGGTTCTCGACGCTTCAATCCGGATCCGCGCTGCTGCTACGGTCGCAGGTTCGAATCCTGCCTCGGGCATGGATGTGTGTGATGTCCTTAGGTTAGTTAGGTTTAAGTAGTTCTAAGTCTAGGGGACTGATGACCTCAGATGTTAAGTCCCATAGTGCTCAGAGCCATTTGAACCATTTTGAACCTACCTGTTTCAGAGATATTTATGTCAATAAATAACAGCAAATGTTACATGATGGTACACAGGCCCTAACCTTTCGCCTTACATCCATTTCAAAGTGTTTTGTTTGTTCTTGCCAGCTATAAGTACGTCGCGCTGATCGGGCAAGTGCTGACGGATCGACTTCGATCGGCTCGAGTTTATAAGGCCTCCGTAAACAGTAGACACGTGGTCGACAGCAGTCGATCGCTACAAGAAACCTGAAACTTTACCACATTTGCATCAGCGCTTATGATGATGCAGAGAAATAAATGAATCGATAGTGAGTATAGGTACCTGTTTAAAAGTGTAGCGCACTCTCGAATGAAGTTCACTTGTATATTACGAATTAAAATATTTTAGAACGTGGTCGGCCTATGTATATCTATGGTGTGAATAAACCAAGCTAAAGTGTTTTATGCTCAATAACGAATATTCATGGAGGACATATGCTGCCTCATTTATCAAAAAGGAAGATAATTTCGGTTGTATCTTTTATCGAATTTTAATTAAGTGGCTAAAAGCACATGGAGATATTATTTGATTTTAAGACGTTCTAAAAATCAGAAGTATATCTGCGATATTATAATACGGAATGTTTCACAAGGTTTTGACGAATTTAAATTTGAGCAAGGCGCCGTAAAAGCAATACAGCGACGATGGTGCCGTCTGTTAGTAGTGCGGAGTGTCAAATTTCACGTTATATACGAGATGGTATAAAAAAAATCCGGAATTATTTTTAAAAGCTCTGTATATGTTCAAATTGTAGCCGTGCGGTCAGAGGCACCTTGTCACGGTCTGGGCGGCTTCCCCCGTCGGAGGTTCGAGTCCTCCCTCGGGCATGGGTGTGTGTGTTGCCCATAGCGTAAGTTACATTAAGTAGTGTGTAGGCTTAGGGACAGATGACGTAAGTACTTTGATCCCATACGACCTTCCCACCAATTTCCAATTCCTGTTTCACAAAACAACCTTATCCCCATTAAATATTCTCCATTACAATTAATACATTTATCCCGCATGTGCTTCCACTCTTCGAAATATTTTTTTGTAGTAATCTTTAGAAATGGCTGTCAGCGCCCCCCTTGTTTTTTATTGACTTCTTGAATGTTGTCAAACTAGTGTCCCTTCACGCCCCTTCTCGTGAGTGGAAATAAGAAAACGTCGGACGTAGCCAGGTCAGGAGAGTAACGTGCGTGAGACAGCAGAACCATGCCATTTTTAGCCGAAAACTGTCTAACAGGGATGGCTGTGTGTGCAGGTGCGTTGTCAGGGTGGAAGAAAATGTCTGCCACAAATCGGGTCCTTCTTGACGAACACTGTAGCGCAATCTTCTACAGAACTTCCAAATAAAAGGTTTGATTGACGGTCTTACCTGGGGAACAAATTCTGAATGAACTACGCCCTTGGCATCAAAAACAGCATTGTTTTGATGTTTGATTTCACTTGACGACATTTTTTGGACGGTGTGACTTTGACGTCTTCCATTTGCTTGACCGATGCTTTGTTTGTGGGTCGTAACCCTAGCAACAGGACTCATCACTAATTGTGACAGTTGACAGAAAATCTGTATCAGTTTCAAGCTGTTGTTTCAAAGCACGACATATTTCATCTCGACGTTCCTTTTAATTGTCAGTCAGAACCCGAAGGACAAACTTGGCAGCAAACCTTTTCAGTCCCAAATCTTCCGCTGAATTCGATGAACCGAGCTCCAAGATAATCCACTAATCTCTGACAGTTGATCAATTGTTTGTCGACGGTCTGTGAGAAAAAGCTTTAGAATTTTTCAATATTTTAGCCAGTTCGGGCAGTTGTTGGATGTCCAGAACGAGGTTTATCATCAATCGACATGTCGTACAGGTCAGTAATCATGTCGCTCTTGTCGCAGCAACATCGCGTGTTCACGGTGGAGTGCTATTTTCTCTACGGCGAATCTGTAGTACGCATAAAACGTAACCATTTCAAGATTAAGCAGTGATATCTAACTCCTCCTCGTGGATCAATATGGAACTGGGTAAAAAACTTCAATGCAACTGCCAGTGCATCGACTCGAAAGTCAATCGGCTTTCGAAAAACTGTCCGAACTCTCGAGAACATCGAACATGTGCATAGCAGTTTACAGGAAATCCCTCGTTCATTATGAAAACGTGCCCAGAAGTTTGCACCCATTAAAAGACTGAAATCGCTATGAAATTTCCGGAATTCCTCCAGAAGTCACGAAAGATGTGTTTAAAACCAAATGAAAGGCCCTGAGTATTGTATAACCGCGAATGGGCGTCTTTTATGAGATAAGGTATTCCGTAAGCAAACTTCAATAAATGTTCTGCCTTGTGCAGAACGTTCAACTTTGTTTCGCGATTAGTTCGTGTGTTATTCAGATTTGAAATCGTCAAAATATTGTGGACTACCCTGTATATTTCGATGACGTGATTTTACGAATGAATACGTTGGTGTTTCATGGAGAGGAAAGAACTACAAATTACAATTGTAAACAGTAAGTGTTTACAGCGTACCACAATGGTAATGGTGAAGCCGAGGCGAACAAATTGATACAGGACACTTGAAGTCTATCAAGCCGGACAACAGTCTCAATTTACCTGAAAAAGCCATCGTAAGATACAGCGCAAGCACGCCGTTCGAGATTTTGGCTACAGTCCGCCTTGAATATTAAAAACTTTTTGCACTTGTAGTTACCAAATTGAACAATGACATTTGTGTATATTTCATCTCAAAACTTTGTGAATTTTCACAGTGTAAAATTAACAGTTCAATCGTTTTGTTTGTCTGATCTGCTAACATCAAAGTTACTATGCATGCAGGGGTTAAGCCTAGATCAAACTGCATAACATTTATAAAAGTTTAAATTAACAATGTTAATGAAGTATACGACTAAGACGGTGCCGTAAGACAGAGAGGATATTGAAATAGCTCACGTAGCGCGCATGCTCCGTACCTTCGATGGCTTTTTCAGGCAAACTGGAAATAATTTCCTGGCTTGATAGACCGCAATTATTCTATATCAATTATCGTTTGACTTCACCTACACCAACCACTGTAGGCCGTTCTAAACAGTCATCGTTTACATCATGTATACACTCCTGGAAATGGAAAAAAGAACACATTGACACCGGTGTGTCAGACCCACCATACTTGCTCCGGACACTGCGAGAGGGCTGTACAAGCAATGATCACACGCACGGCACAGCGGACACACCAGGAACCGCGGTGTTGGCCGTCGAATGGCGCTAGCTGCGCAGCATTTGTGCACCGCCGCCGTCAGTGTCAGCCAGTTTGCCGTGGCATACGGAGCTCCATCGCAGTCTTTAACACTGGTAGCATGCCGCGACAGCGTGGACGTGAACCGTATGTGCAGTTGACGGACTTTGAGCGAGGGCGTATAGTGGGCATGCGGGAGGCCGGGTGGACGTACCGCCGAATTGCTCAACACGTGGGGCGTGAGGTCTCCACAGTACATCGATGTTGTCGCCAGTGGTCGGCGGAAGGTGCACGTGCCCGTCGACCTGGGACCGGACCGCAGCGACGCACGGATGCACGCCAAGACCGTAGGATCCTACGCAGTGCCGTAGGGGACCGCACCGCCACTTCCCAGCAAATTAGGGACACTGTTGCTCCTGGGGTATCGGCGAGGACCATTCGCAACCGTCTCCATGAAGCTGGGCTACGGTCCCGCACACCGTTAGGCCGTCTTCCGCTCACGCCCCAACATCGTGCAGCCCGCCTCCAGTGTTGTCGCGACAGGCGTGAATGGAGGGACGAATGGAGACGTGTCGTCTTCAGCGATGAGAGTCGCTTCTGCCTTGGTGCCAATGATGGTCGTATGCGTGTTTGGCGCCGTGCAGGTGAGCGCCACAATCAGGACTGCATACGACCGAGGCACACAGGGCCAACACCCGGCATCATGGTGTGGGGAGCGATCTCCTACACTGGCCGTACACCACTGGTGATCGTCGAGGGGACACTGAATAGTGCACGGTACATCCAAACCGTCATCGAACCCATCGTTCTACCATTCCTAGACCGGCAAGGGAACTTGCTGTTCCAACAGGACAATGCACGTCCGCATGTATCCCGTGCCACCCAACGTGCTCTAGAAGGTGTAAGTCAACTACCCTGGCCAGCAAGATCTCCGGATCTGTCCCCCATTGAGCATGTTTGGGACTGGATGAAGCGTCGTCTCACGCGGTGTGCACGTCCAGCACGAACGCTGGTCCAACTGAGGCGCCAGGTGGAAATGGCATGGCAAGCCGTTCCACAGGACTACATCCAGCATCTCTACGATCGTCTCCATGGGAGAATAGCAGCCTGCATTGCTGCGAAAGGTGGATATACACTGTACTAGTGCCGACATTGTGCATGCTCTGTTGCGTGTGTCTATGTGCCTGTGGTTCTGTCAGTGTGATCATGTGATGTATCTGACCCCAGGAATGTGTCAATAAAGTTTCCCCTTCCTGGAACAATGAATTCACGGTGTTCTTATTTCAATTTCCAGGAGAGTATGTTAACGAAAATACGCAGGCCAGTTTTCTGAAAATTAATCCTACGGAATATTAATGTTGAAAAATATTATTTTCAAGCGTAATTGCTATTGATGAAGGCAGCGATTCATATATTTTACTGTCTGTTTAAACAGCACCGCTCGCTATCTGAAGGAGCGTATCTCGTTTAACTTAAGTTTGGCTGAGAGCAAAGGTGACATGTGTTCTCTGTGCCCCTGATGTTTCACTTCACGGCCTACCTTGGGGCTGACTGTGTGTCTTACTTTTAGTCTGTGTTGTGAAAAGTCAAATGCAAAAATGTTCAAATGTGTGTGAAATCTTACGGGACTTAACTGCTAACGTCATCATTCCCTAAGCTTACACACTACTTAAACTAAATTATCCTAAGGACAAACACACACACACCCATGCCCGAGGGAGGACTCGAACCTCCGCCGGGACCAGCCGCACAGTCCATGACTGCAGCGCCTCAGACCGCTCGGCTAATCCCGCGCGGCAAGTCAAATGCATTAACGCATAGCAATATTATTGGTTCTGTGTCACAGTGGTGGCACCAAATTTGTATAGTGTACATGTATGCAAACCACGACAACTAGTATTATATGGGTTCTAGGATATATGGGCCAAGGAATGAAAGTACTCTTTTGGTTCATAGTGGACTTGAAGATGGCATAAGTGTTGTTCCAAAACTAGTCGTTTGAAATAAATTTCTTTGACGATTCGGCTGTGGTGGCGCGCTTGTTTATTTCTGTCATGAAGTTGCTCTACAACTGGTACTTTTTAAATTATGTACTGTTTTGCTTTAGTAGTAAATCAATAATTATTAAATTGCTGGTAATTTTTTCGAAAATATACAGTAAAAAAATAAAATAAAAATTGTGCTTAAATATTAACAGAGATCCAACAGTTCCGAGAACGTCCCGTACCTCAGGGAATTGGCTAGTTGCCTTTCAAGGGAACCCACCAAAAGCGGGCGACAGTTCGGTCCTAACGTCATCATATTTCGTCGAAACCTCCACTGGCCGTACATATCCTGATTTTTGTGCCTTCCCTTCTTTGTGCGTATGTTGTCCTGTAGCTGTTCAGAAGAAGTCTCAACAGAGTGTCACTTTGGCGCTGAACAAACAGCTCCGCGTGGAGGATGTCGCACCAACACGTTTCTAACGAAGAAAGACAGAGCCCTTTTTTGCCGCCGTGTTTACGGATCCTTAGCCGCAGAGAGAAGGCGGTGCTGCTTGCGGGCCGACAGTTCTCTGGCTGCATCTCCTTTCAACATCATTTCTCATTAACCTCCGTGCTTTCATAACCCCCAACAGTCATTCCCCTTAAAGGTGGCACCAATCGCTGCAAAGAATTATGAGTTCGTATTGCATTGCGTGGGGTTCACGAAAGATGAAAGATCGGTTGCGAATCTGCTTTTTTCCCATCGTGTTGGCGCTTGTCTTCTGGGGTCTCTTTGGTTTAACTGTTTAAAATAGACAACCACTAAACACGCTGTAACTCACTATTGGATTACTTACTATTCATTGAGTTCCACGCTAGAGAGGGTCGCTTACTTTCGCTAGCAGGAACTTCTTTTTATTATTATTTCCTTTTGTTCCAGCCTGCTGTGATAGTATATCCTGTGCACATTCACTCTTATTTTTCTTTGGCGACGTAACCTTCTCTGATTATTTTGCCCGTTATTTGATTAAGGTTTAGGCCCATCTAAATTTTCAGAAAAATCCCTTTACTGATTAAATTTATTAAGGTCGCAACGGATAACACAATGATATTCTTTGGGGCAGTCAGAGAAAACTACTTGCTGATCTTGCGCCGAGAACTTTAGATTTTGGGAGCGTATTCTTCAAAAGCTACTAATATGGCACTCTTTTCTGGTATGTTGAAAAATAAATTAACGGTCACGAAAAGTAGCTTCAAATGACAAAATATTTATTTTGAGTAATCTTTTGCATGTTAACAGTAATCAGGTGGACAAAACATTCATGATACATTTACATATAAACGATCCTATCTCTTTCTAACATGAGAATTACAACCCACGTTGGCCTTAATCTGCAGAGTCCTGTGGGGTGGTGAGATCTGGGGAGCATGTGGTCATTGCTAAATTTTGAAACACAGACATTCACATGCACTAAACCCACACCGCAAGCAAAATGTCGACAGCATTTTTAGTCAGAAGAATTGTTTGCACCTCGTGGCTGGCATCGAACAGGATTTGGTGGCTGCATATCTTTAGCATGAAGCGCTTGGAAACAAATCGACGCATCTTGCCAAATGCACGCTCGATACAGTTTTTTTTTGATAATTTAAAATGTTCACCACAAATAAAAATTAGAAGGCAAGCTGTAACTTGGGTTGAGATTTGAATTTATCGACCGCATGGTCGCGCCTAACGGAAATCTTATTATTCTGCAACCGATTAACTGAACCAAGAATTATAACCAGTACCTAATGGTTATTGCAAAACTAGCTACGAGAGGAAATTGTTGAGTTTAACAAATTAATAACATATACAAATACCTTTTGTCCCTTGTTCGACGCAGCTGTTCTGAGGGAACGTCTGGTCGCTTAGCTGTCTTCAGAACAACTCACCCTGTAACCGTCGCGCGGAGCTCTCTCCGAACCGCCTGAGGTGGTGGGGGAGGCCCATGACAAACCTCTGATAGGAAAACGTTTTGCTTTACACATCTTTGGGCACACCCTCGTGTTCCTGCTCTCTGCCTTCCACAGACACCGTTTAGGTTGGTACAAGATTAAGAAACCCACCAGTTCTCTGGTTCGTCTGCTACTGCATTCAAATAAGTCACTCTTGACCTCACACTTTCAGGAAGAGTGAAAAACGGAAATAACTACACATAAGAATGAAAAAAGAAATATGTCGACCCTATTGTTTATACAGGCATGCGGTTGTTGTGGCTGAGATTAATTAGTTGCATAAAATATCGATTGAATTTAGCTTTTTTGTATTCAGATAGTGTGAAGATTTGTTTTCGCACTAATTTTTAATTATTTAACTATACGTATTGTGATGTTACAATGCTTTTAAGTCTACCGTTCTGTTTTGCGAGTGAAACACTTTGGTGACACAGAGCGTTATTAGCTCGACGCACCGACCCTGAGGATTATTCAGTACCGACAGATGCCGTATCTTCCGCTGTCATTAGCGATTTCGGATGCGGTATGGAGGAGCATGGAATCACTGCACCCCTCTCCCGAACGTTGTCAGTTTTGCACCCACATAAATCGAGTCTTCTCGCTCTAGTGGCCGAGGACAACCTGTTCCAATCCTGCTACTACAGAAAATGCCTTAGTAGTGCCGGGAGATGAAGGAAATAGGAGGAAGATTGGGTTCAACATCCCGTCCGTATGTCAGTTTACGAGACCAGAGCCGCTACTTCTCAATCAAGTAACTCCTCACTTAGCCTCACAAGGACTGAGTGCACGTCGCTTACCAACAGCGCTCGGCAGACCGAGTGGTCACCCATTCAAGTGGTGACCCTGCCTAAAATCGCTTAACTTCGGTGATCTGACAGGGACCGGTGTTACCACTACGGCGAAGCCGTTGGAGATCCACGTAATACCAGAAGATTTTAATTATTACCACAAGCCTTGGCAATCATTCGTATGATCACGTGGTGGACTTGTTTGACACTTTGCCAGGTAAGTACTGAGATAACTGTTGAGCAGAAACATGAATATGCACACATCAAAAAAAGTACCGAGAGTTCCGCAACCTGTACACAAAATTTTAATAGAGGTCAACATAAACATCATTTCCGCCCTTTTTATTGCTCATGAAAACCACACATTTCATGTTGTACCACCAGACAGTGAGGCCTTCAAACATGGTGCTGCAGACTGCTGTACACGCCGGTACCTCTAATACCCAGTAGCACGCCTTCATCCATTGATGCATTCCTGTATTCATGGTGCCATACTATCCACAAGTTCATCAAGGCACTGTTGGTCCAGATTGTCCCACTCCTCAACGACGATTCGGCGTAGATCCCTCAGAGTGGTTGGTGGGTCACGTAGTCCATTAACAGCCCTTTTCAATCTAGCCCAGGCATGTTCAATAGGGTTCAAGTCTGGAGAACATGCTGGCCACTCTAGTCGAGCGATGTCGTTATCCTGAAGGAAGTAATTCACAAGATGTGCACGACGAGTGTCCGTATTGTCGTCATTAAAGACGAAAGCCTCGCCAATATGCTGCCGATATGGTTGCACTGTCAGTCACAGGAAGGCATTCACGTATCGTACAGCCGTTACGGCGCCTTCCATGACCACCAGCGGCGTACATCGGCCCCACGTAATGCCACCCATTACAGCAACGAACCACCACCTTGCTTCACTCGCTGGACAGTGTGTCTAAGGCGTTTAACCTGATTGGGTTGCCTCCAAACACGTCTCCGACGATTTTCTGGTTGAAGGCATATGCGACACTCATCAGTGAAGAGAACGTGATACCAGTCCTGAGCGGTCCATTCGGCATGTTGTTGGGCCCATTTGTACCGCGCTGCATCCTGTCCTGGTTGCAAAGACGGACCTCGCCACGGACGACGGGAGTGATGTTGCGCATCATGCAGCCTATAGCGCACGGTTTGAGTCGTAACATGACGTCCTATTGTTGCACGAAAACCCCCAACATGGAGACGTTGCTGTCAGGGTTCCTACGAGGCATGATCCGTAGGTAGCGTCGGTCATCCACAGCAGTAGCAGCCCTTGGGCGGCCTGAGCGAGGGATGTCATCGACAGTTCCTGTCTCTCTGTATCTCCTCCATTTTCGAACAACATCGCTTTGGTTCACTCCGAGACGCCTGGACACTTTCCTTGTTGAGAGCCCTTCCTGACACAAAGTAACGATGCGGACGTGATTGACCTTTCGCATTTCGAATTCCACCGATGATTTCTGAGTGTAATCAGGACTTTTGTATCCACACTCTTTCGCTTTTTCAGATAAGACCTGCTTCAGCCAGTCAGGCTATGTGAACTCACAAAACATGCACCATTATGCATCAGCTCTTTGAAGAGCCGTTCCATAATATCAAGGTTGATTTTCAGAATTCTCGGGTGCTTGGCCTGGTCACGTCGTAATTACTGCACGATATTTCGGCAAACTTGTTGCCATCTTCAGGTGGTCCCTGATGAGTGCTGTTCCACTCCTGTCGGCATCCTATAGGCCTATATGTTGGCCGTTTGCCGCTCCATCACTCCGATCCTTTCGCCATTGGTGTGGTCTGCACAAACTGGGGTCTCCCATATCCCCAGGCAGTGTAGAAAAGTCACGCCGGTAAATTGCAAGGACGGTGGAAGAGAGATGCCGCGAACATAGACGCCACAGGGAATTACGCCACATCACCAAATCATCTTTGGCCTACCATAGTATGTAAAATGGCTACATTATGGATTTCGACAGCAAAATCATTAGACGCTCTTCCTCCTTCTGGGATCGCGTATCAAAGAATCCGTTGAAGAAGTTACGGAGCAAGATGGTCTAATGTCTTTATATAAAAGGCAATATCCTGACTGACTGACTGATTCATCACCGCCCAGCCCCAAGCGCAAAGGACAGAAACTTGAAATTTGGAGAAGGCATGTAACTTATACTGTAGGCGTTATTTAAAAAGACATTTTTCGAAATTACAAGCTTAACGGCGTAAAATAGGAGATGAAGGGTTCTTTTCTTTTAAAAATGTCGCTATTCAGGCAATTTCGAAGCTAAACTATGAAAATTGGCATTTGACGACTCACCGAGAAATAAAGAAATATATGTTTCAGCATTTTTGGAAATGTAACACTATAGGGCTCAAATTGTGGGTGAAAGCTTTTTTTTTTAATATGTCATTATTAAGGAAATACTAAAACATTTTTACAGCTACACCTAAGAACAATCATATTTGACTTCATCAGTTACAAATAAAAAATTCGTGTATCATTGTTTTTGGAAACTGAACACCTAAGGGGGTGAAATAGGGGATGAGATCTTTTAAAAACTATTTTATTATGAAAGAATTTTTAAATTAGGCTTCTTAGTTAGAAATAAAAAATAAAAACCCGTTTAAGAAAGGACTGTCCGCAATTCCAGTCCTAAGGGAGTTAAATAGGGGATGGAAGGTTTTTTGAAAGCATATCGTTAGTAAGGGAATTTTAAAGTTAGAATTACGAATACTGGTCTTTGGTTTCTCAGTCAGAAAATAAAAAATGTGCATTTCAGCAGCTTTGGAAATTCAACCACTAAGGGGGTTAAGTAGTGGGTGAAAGTTTTTTTGGAAAATAAGTAATTACTAAAAAACTACTAAAGAATTCTTAAGGCTACATCTGTGGCAACTGACATTTGACTTCACGGTTAGAAATTTAAAAAAATACGTGTTTCAGCGCTTATGGAAATTCAACCCCCAATACAGTACGATAGGGAATGAAACTTTTAAAGAAAATATTTATTTACATCAAAAAAATTTGAAAGCTAAATTTATGAAAACTGGTGTTTCACTTCTCGGCTGGACACAAAGAATATTTGTAGGGAATAAAAGTTTCTACGGGAATATCTCCACAAGAACGCAGCAGGAACGATTAACAAAAACTTTCGACTCCAGCTGCCAGAATCGCTTTTAGGTCAGAAGTACATCCTGAAAAGACCATGCTTATACGGCCCTAATTAGCGTAAAAAACTTAGAAGCAGTTGCAATTTGTGAACATCATAAAAATTCGATTAAATAAGAACAAAAAAATCTCTTCAGGCGATACTGTTTACGTGTGCGAATCAGAGGGCGCTAAGCTAGTTAATAAATACAGCGGCCTATAACTGAGTCAGGCGTGGACCCCTCCCCTGACACTAGAAAAACAAAAGCGTTCCCATGCTGAGAGATCCGCTGCGCCCACCACCACCGCCATACCCCGCAGCAACTGCACGGCTATCAATAATAGCAGAGTCGTGAAAAGGGTTGTAATTCTACATTTGCATGGATACTCCGAAAATCACATTTAAGTGCCTGGCAGTGGGTTCATCGAACCAGCTTCACAGTTCTCTAGCCGGCCGGAGTGGCCGAGCGGTTAAAGGCGCTACAGTCTGGAACCGCACGACCGCTACGGTCGCAGGTTCGAATCCTGCCTCGGGCATGGATATGTGTGATGTCCTTAGGTTAGTTACGTTTAAGTAGTTCTAAGTTCTAGGGGACTTATGACCACAGCAGTTGAGTCCCATAGTGCTCAGAGCCATTTGAACAGTTCTCTATTATTCCAATCTCGTACAGCGTGCGGAAAGAACGAGCACCTACATGTTTCCGTACGAACTATGATTTCCCTTTTTTTATCGTGGTGATCGTTCCTCCCTATGTAGGTCGGTGTCAACAAAATATTTTCGCATTCGGGGGAGAACGTTGGTGATTGCAATTTCGTGAGCAGATACCGTCGCAACGTAAAACGCCTTTCTTTCAGTGATGTCGAGTCCAAATCATGTATCATTTCAATGACTCTCTCTCCCATATTTCGCGATAGTAAAAAACGTGCCGCCCTTCCTTGAATTTTTTCGATGTACTCTGTCAATCCTATTAGTAAGGATCCTACACCGAGCAGCAGTATTCCAAAAGAGGACGGACAAGCTTAGTGTAGGCAGTCTCCTTAGTAGATCTATTATATTTTCTAACTGTCCTGCCAATAAAACGCAATCTTTGGTTAGCCTTCCCCACAACATTTTCTGTGTGTTACTTCCAACTTAAGTTGTTCGTAATTGCAATTCCTAGGTATTCAGTTAATTTACGACCTTTAGATTCGACTGATTACTCGTGCAACCCAAGTTAAACGGATTACTGTTAGTACTCATGTGGATGACCTCATACTTTTTGTTATTTAGTCTCAACTTCCAATTTTCGCACCATTCAGATACATTTTCTAAATCATTTTACAATTTGTTTTTATCTTCTGATGACTTTATTAGTCGATAAACGACAGCGTCATCGGCAAACAACACAAGACCGCTGCTCAGATTGTCTCCCAAATCTTTTATGTAGATAAGGGACAGCAAAGGGACTATAACATTACATCTACATCTACATACATACTCCGCAATCCACCATACGGTGCGTGTCGGAGGGTACCTCCTACCACAACTAGCATCTCTCCCTGTTTCACTCCCAAACAGAACGAGGGAAAAATGACTGTCTATATGCCTCTGTACGAGCCTTAATCTCTCTTATCTTATCTTTGTGGTCTTTCCGCGAAATGTAAGTTGGCGGCAGTAAAATTGTACTGCGGTCAGCCTCAAATGCTGGTTCTCTAAATTTCCTCAGTAGCGATTCACGAAAAGAACGCCTCCTTTCCTCTACAGACTCCCACCCGAGTTCCTGAAGCATTTCCGTAACACTCGCGTGATGATGAAACCTGCCAGTAACAAATCTAGCAGCCCGCCTCTGAATTGCTTCTATGTCCTCCCTCAATCCGACCTGGTAGGGAACCAAAACGCTCGAGTAGTAGTCAAGAATAGGTCGTATTAGTGTTTTATAAGCGGTCTCCTTTACAGATGAACCACATCTTCCCAAAATTCTACCAATGAACCGAAGAGGACTATCCGCCTTCTCCACAACTGCCATTACATGCTTGCCCCACTTCATATCGCTCTGCAATGTTACGCCCAAATATTTAATCGACGTGATTGTGTCAAGCGCTACACTACTAATGGAGTATTCAAACATTACGGGGTTCTTTTTCCTATTCATCTGCATTAATTTAGATTTATCTGTATTTAGAATTAGTTGCCATTCTTTACAAAAATCACAAATCCTGTCCAAGTCATCTTGCATCCTCCTACAGTCACTTAACGACGACACCTTCCCGTACACCACAGCATCATCAGCAAACAGCCGCACATTGCTATCCACCCTATCCAAAAGATCATTTATGTAGATTGAAAACAACAGCGGACCTACCACACTTCTCTGGGGCACTCCAGATGATACCCTTACCTCCGATGAACACTCACCATCGAGGACAACGTACTGGGTTCTATTACTTAAAAAGTCTTCGAGCCACTCACATATTTGGGAACCAACCCCATATGCTCGTACCTTAGTTACAAGTTTGCAGTGGGGCACCGAGTCAAACGCTTTCCGGAAGTCAAGGAATTTGGCGTCCGTCTGATACCCTTCATCCATGGTTCGCAAGATATCATGTGAAAAAAGTGCGAGTTGCGTTTCGCAGGAGCGATGCTTTCTAAAGCCGTGCTGATGCATGGACAGCAACTTCTCTGTCTCCAGGAAATTCATTATATTCGAACTGAGAAAATGTTCGAGAATCCTGCAACAAACCTATATTAAGGATATTGGTCTGTAATTTTGAGGATACGTCCTTCTACCCTTCTTATACAGGGTGTTACAAAAAGGTACGGCCAAACTTTCAGGAAACATTCCTCACACACAAATAAAGAAAAGATGTTATGTGGACATGTGTCCGGAAACGCTTAATTTCCATGTTAGAGCTCATTTTAGTTTCGTTCTTTCACCTACGCTCAATGGAGCACGTTATCATGATTTGATACGCGATACTCTACCTGTGCTGCTAGAACATGTGCCTTTACAAGTACGACACAACATGTGGAGCTCCTGCACATTTCAGTCGAAGTGTTCGTACGCTTCTCAACAACAGGTTCGGTGACCGATGGATTGGTAGAGGCGGAATATTCCATGGCCTCCACGCTCTCCTGATCTCAATCCTCTTAACTTTCATTTATGGGGGCATTTGAAAGCTCTTGTCTACGCAACCCCGGTACCAAATGTAGAGACTCTTCCTGCTCGTATTGTGGACGGCTGTGATACAATACGCCATTCTCCAGGGCTGTATCAGCGCATCAGGGATTCCATGCGACGGAGGGTGGATGCATGTATCCTCGCTAACGGAGGACATTTTGAACATTTCCTGTAACAAAGTGTTTGAAGTCACGCTGGTACGTTCTGTTGCTGTGTGTTTCCATTCCATGATTAATGTGATTTGAAGAGAAGTGATAAAATGAGCTCTAACATGGAAAGAAAGCGTTTCCGGACACATGTCCACATAACATATTTTCTTTCTTTGTGTGTGAGGAATGTTTCCTGCAAGTTTGGCCATACCTTTTTGTAACACCCTGTATACAGGCGTCGCCTGCGCTTTTTTCCAGTCGCTCGGGACTTTACGTTGGGCAAGAGATTCGCGATAAATGCAAGCTAAGTAAGGAGCCAATGCAGTAGAGTACTCTCTGTAAAACCGAATTGGAAACCCATCAGGTCCTGGCGATTTATTTATTTTCAACCCATTCAGCCGCTTCACAACCCCAGGGATGTCTATCACTATGTCCTCCATAAGGGAATCTGTACGAGACTCAAACGGCGGTATGTTTGTACGATCCTCCTGCGTGAAAGATTTCTCGAATGCTAAATTTAAAATTTCAGCTTTCGTTTTGCTGTCTTCCGTTGCCAGGCCAGACTGATCAGTGAGTAACTGGATGGAAGCCTTCGACCCGCTTACCGATTTTACGTAAGTCCAGAATTTCCTTGGGTTTTCAGCAAGATCTTTTGCTAAGGCATGGCGGTGGTAGTGGTTGAATGCGTCGTGCATCGCTCTTTTTACAGCAGCACGAATCTCTTCTAACTTTTGCCTGTCCTCATTCTCCCGATCTTTCTTGTACCGCGAGTGCAACTGTCTTTGCTTCCTGAGCATTCTCCGAATTGCGCTGTTAAACCACGGTGGGTCTTTTCCGTCCGTAACCCACTTTTTCGGCACATACTTGTCCAATGCGTGATGTACAATGTGTTTAAAATTTGCCCATAATTCTTCCACGTCCATCTTACCGGAAGTAAATGAAGTCGATTCATTTACTAACTGGGATGTTAACAACTGCTTATCTGCTCTATCTAGTAAGAATATTCTCCTAGCCTTCTTGACCGACTTTTTAACTTTCGTAACCATAGTCGTAATGACAACATCATGATCACTAATCCCTGTCTCAACACTGACACCGTCGATAAAGTCTGGTCTGTTCGTGGCTACCAGATCTAAAATATTTCCACTACGCGTTGGCTCTCGATTTAGTTGCTCAAGACAGTTTTCGGATAATGTGTTCAAAAGTGATTCACACGACGGCTTGTCTGTACCACCTGTAATGAATCCATAGACATCCCAGTCTATACTAGGAAGGTTGAAGTCGCCTCCGACAAATGTAGCATGATCTGGGTACTTCTGTGATACAGTATGTGGACTCCCTTTGAATGATTCTAGAACTGTCACGGTGAAACCTGGTGGCCGGTAATAACACCCAACAATTAACTTTATTTCCCCTAGCCCTGTTAAACGTGTCCAGATAACCTCACAATCACACTCTACTTCGACTTCAGTAGACACAATATTTTTGTCAACTGCAATGAAGACATCACCTCCTACGGTGTCTAATCTGTCTTTCCGATACACGTTCCAACCCTCACTAAATATTTCAGAACTTCCTATCTCTGGGTTCAGCCAGGTCTCAGTCCCGAGAATAATTTGCGCGCCACACGCTTCCTGGAGGGCAGTAAATTCAGGAACTTTATTCGGAACACTCTGAAAATATACTGTTATTATCTTGATAGCTGAAGTGTCTTTACACTGAGCGCGTCCTGATTTCCCTGCCTCCACGTCGACTGGTGAGTGTTCATCAGGACACCTCGCACTACTACCTAGCCTAAAAAAAACCACGTGCACTCCACAAGTACTCTGCTACACGAGTAGCCGCTTCCTTCGTTTAGTGCACCCCTGACCTATCTAGGGGTGTCCTACAATTCCCCACCCAATAGCGCAAGTCAGGAAATCTGCAGCCAAGACCGTCACAAAGTCGATGAAGCCTCTGGTTGAGACCCTCCACTCGGCTCCAAACCAAAGGACCCCGATCCACTCTGGGAAAGACGCTGCAAATAGAGAGCTCTGCTTGCACCCCGCGTGCGAGGCCAGCGGTCTTCACCAAATCCGCCAGCCGCCTGTACGAACTGAGGATCGCCTCAGAGCCCAAGCGACAGGCATCATTGATGCCGACGTGAGCAACTACTTGCAGACGACTGCTACCCGTACGCTCGATAGCCGCCGGCAAGGCCGCATCCACATCTTGGATGAGGCCCCCCGGCAGACAAACCGAGTGTACGTTGGAATTCTTTCCAGCCCTGTACGCTATTTCCCTAAGGGGCTCCATCACCCGCCTAACGTTGGACCTCCCAATAACCAGCAAGCCTTTGCTCCCGTGTGCCTGCTCGGGCCCTGCTGAAGGAGCGGCCACCTGCCCACTGACAGGATGAACGCGCGAGGCCAGCCGGACAGCCTCCACATTGACCCTCCGCCTCGAGCGACGCGAACGCGTTGCAGTCCGCCACTCACCCTGAGGTGAGGGCGGCCCCAACGCGCCGGGTACACTAGAAGGTGCCTCGGCGGCTGAGTCTGCGGACGCACCAGACGCGCCAGACCCTCCGCCGTCGCTGCACCTCGAGGCAGCAGCCTGAACGCGGCTGACCGTGGCCAACAGCACGCTCAGCTGCTCGCGAACCGCGGCCAGTTCCTCCTGCGCCCGCACTCAGCGCGCGCACACACCCTATCCAACCTACTGCTAATGTCTAATGACTCTGCGAACTTATACTCTACGGCTATAAATAGGCAATATTACTCCTCTCAAATACGAGAATACGCAAGGATTTTATGTAATTAAATATGCAAGCGCACAAACACTCGGAAAGAAATTAAGAATCAAACTACAAAACAAATATGAAAGCTAAATATGCGACTCGCTACTGCACTGCTGCTGCACTGATACTTCACCAGCGGCTGGTCAAGGCTCACCTTGGGGAACACCAGATATCACTTCTCTTTTACTCGATGACTTTCCGTCAGTTGCTGGGAAGTGTGACCTCTCTGACAGAAAATCACAAATCCAGTCACATAACTGTGACGATATTCCATAAGCACGCAATTTCACTACAAGCCGCTCGTGTGGTACAATTTCAAAAGCCTTCCGGAAATTCAGAAATATGAATCAGTCTGTAATCGCTTGTCAATAGCACTCAACACTTGATGCGGATAAAAAGCTAGTTGTGTTTCACAAGAACAGTCTTTTCTAAATCCATGTTGACTGTGCGTCAATAGACCGTTTTCTTCGAGTTAAATCAATGTTCGAACACAATATGTGTTCCAAAATTCTGCTGCACATCGACGTTAATGATATGGGCCCGTAATTTAGTGGATTAATGGCAAATATGTCTAGGATGTGGACAGGAGAGGAGAAGCTGCATAGGAGACAACCTGAAGTTGACAGTGAATCTGTCTGCCGAAATATTGTCGAGTAATTACGACTTGATCCGGTCGGCCTCCAGAAGGTTTTAAAAAATCAGAAGTCAGCATAGAAACATGTTTGATCGCAACTCTAGATTAGTGTCTGATGTACGATGTCTGGTGTCTGCATCGTAATACCGTTCTTTTACCCAAGTATTAATGCTAACCGGTATGTCCAGATACTTTCTAATCCATATGTGAAGCAACTCACAAAAGATGAACGAGTATGTGGACATTTACAACAGGACTGAGCAACAGCAGGCACTACCGTGACAACCTCGTCACGAGTGGGTAAAGTTGTTGTAATCTTAGTGAGGAGAGGACAATCAGCCGAGGCAATACAGTATTCGGGCCACTTGGGTCTTCTGATCTCTCTCACAGTGATTTTAACCTGTGGAGAAAATTGAAGGGTTAGGTGCACGCAAATAATCTTCATACGGTGAAAGAGCTAAGCAGAACACTGGAGACGATACTGCTCGTGTTACTCAGGAACGAGAGGTACCTGCGTACAACAGTTGGATAAATAGAGCTCAGCTATCCATCGACGTCGTTGTTGGACACTTATATCATCTTCTGTAATGTTCGTTAACAAGGGTCAGCCGCGCTCAATCTCATTGCAAGTACTTTCGGGGACGCATATCGACTGAGGAAGTACGTCGTATTTGTTGTTGGCAGCAGGTAAGGATGAAAAATTTGCTACAAAGTATACACTGAAGAGCCAAACAAACTGGTACACCTGCCTAATAACGTGTAGGCCTCCCGGGAGCAAGCAGAAGTGCCGAAACACGTATTGGCATGGATTCGACTAATGTCTGAAGTAGTGCTGGAGGGAACGGACGCCATGAATCCTACCGGGCTGTCCATAAATCTGTAAGAGTACAAGGGAATGGAGATCTCTTCTGAACAGAAATAATGTTCATCTCTGGAGAGTCTGGTGGCTAGCGGAAGTGTTTAAACTCAGAAAAATGTTTCTAGAGGAACTCTGTAGCAACTCTGGACGTGTTGGGTCTCGCATTGTCCTGCTGGAGTTGCTCAAGTCTGTCGGAATGCACAATGTAAATGAATGAATGCATGAGATCAGACAAGATCTTTAGTGTCACCTGTCAAAGCCGTATTTAGACGTATCAGGAGTCTCATATCAGTTCGAACAATCCCCTGAGGAGATGCAGAGTCCATGGATTCATCAGATTGTCTCCATACCCGTACACGCCAATCCGCGCGATACAATTTGAAACGAGATTCGTCCAACCACGCAACATGTTTCCAGTCATCAACAGTCCAATGTCTGTGATGACGGTCCCAGGCGAGACGTAAGGCTTTGTGTCGTGGTCTTCAAGAATACACGAGTGGACCTTCAATGATGTTTCTTTGAATGGTTCACACGCTGACACTTGTTGACGGCCCAGCATTTAAAACTGCAACAATTTGCGAAAGGGTTGAATTTTTGTCACATCGAACGATTCTCTTCAGTCGTCGTTGGTCCCGTTCTTCCAGGATCTTTTTCCGGCAGCAGCGATGTCGGGAGAGATGATGTTTTACCTAATACTCACGGTACACTCGTACGGGAAAATTTACACTTCATCGCTACCTCGGGGATGCTATGTCCAATCGCTCGTGCGCCAACTACAACACCACGTTCAAACTCACTTAAATCTCGATAACCTGCCATTGTGCCATTGTAGCAGCAGTAATCGATCTAATAACTGGGCCAGACGCTTGTTGTCTCATGTAGGCGTTGCCGACCAAAAGGCAGTATTCTGCCTGTTTACATATCTCTGTATTTGATTACGCATGCCTATACCAATGAACAAACCGTTTGATCGTACACTAGCTGTTCTGAGTGGATGTTTTACGTTCTTACCACTTAAAAATTCAAAACAAGGTCCATGTGAAACAAGAAGCTGTGAAAGATAGTCAAATCAATGTGTTTCCTTGTTTAATAGTTACAATTTTTCTATAAGAATCAGTTAAAGAGTATATTATTACATATCAAGAGACTACAAATTCTCATTCGCTTAATGAAACAAGCATGACACAGACGCAAGGTATAGGTATGAAACATACTTTATTAACACGATACATTCTGTAAAGAATGTTTAACTAGTGGCACTCTATGTGCAAGACTCGTTACCAGCGTTCTCCAATAGTGAGGAGTGAGTTCCAGAGACATTTTTGATTGATAGCGCCGCCAAAATTGTCTGCAATCATCGCGATATTTGAGAAATATCGGTACTGTGTGTCCGCCTATGTAGTTAAATACTCAGCGTGTCTGACTAGTCTGCAGAGGACTCGGGTTCGTCTCCCGGACCGAGCAGGGTGGCGCTGTGATCAGCTCACTGGACTCTCATTCGAGAGGACGACGTTCAAACCCGCCTGCAGACATATAGATATAGGTTTTTTATCATTTCCCTGAATCGTTCCAGGGAAGTGCCGGGACGGTTCGTTTGAAAAGGGCACGATCGATTTCCTTCCCCTCCTTGACATAAATCGACATTGTGATCTGTCACTAATGACGGGATGTTCTGAGCATAACATATAAAACTACACTGCACAATAGAATTGGACGATTACTTTTCGAAACTCTGTTATTCTCACCCGTTGTGACGCTTAAACTGAACGACGCCTGCAGCCTCCCTCTGCAACTGTGCAAAAGTGTGATGCCCTGCTGTTTCAGCATCGGGCTTTACAACACTTCAGACGGCAAGGTGTCAACATATCCGAAATAAAAAAGACTACATCTCAGAAGTTCGTGTGACTTGTAAGGTGGGTTAATGATGTCACATTGGCACCAAATTTCACCACAATGTTCCCCAACTCTACTGTTGACGTGTCACACGATAGAAAAATCGTCACAGCCCCTCTTACCGACAATTCATCCCGTCTTTTGACTTCTCTGCGATGGGTGTCAGAGACGCGAAGCATAGCGTTGAAATCACGCGGTTTTCTTACGAGTGGCCGAGGAAAACGTTTCAGCCACACAGCCGCTCAGTATCGGCACGACAAGGCTTCAAGGGAATGGCATAAAGGGTGTCCACAAGACCACCCCTATGCCTGGGGCATTGATTCCCACACACTCCGCGGTTAGAAACGAACAGTTCGCAGAGTGATGAGCAACATCAAGACGTTATTGCCTATCTTTGACACTGCTAACACCTTCGACCGATTCAGTCCCTCCCTAAGGGAGTTGTGGCGCAGCATCTCCCTCGAATGTGATCGCACCCGTTTCTAGCGCAGCGTGCCCGAAATTTTTGCTCTCGTGTACAGCTTGGAACCACTAGGAACCGTTTAACACCGTTCGACGAAATTTGAATGTGATAGGAATTATCTTAGAAAATAGATTAAGGAAAGGCAAACATACCTTTCTAGCATTTGTAGACTTAGAGAAAGCTTTTGACAATGTGGACTGGAATACCCTCTGTCAAATTCTGAAGGTGGCAGGGGTGAAATACAGGGAGCGAAAGGCTATTTACAATTTGTACAGAAACCAGATGGCAGTTATAAGAGTCGAGGGGCATGAAAGGGAAGTAGTGGTTGGGAAGGGAGTGAGACAGGGTTGTAGCCTCTCCACGACGTTATTCAATCTGTATATTTAGCAAGCAGTGAAGGAAACAAAAGAAAAATACGGAGCAGGTATTAAAATCCATGGAGAAGAAATAAAAACTTTGAGGTTCGCCTATAACATTGAAATTCTGTCAGAGAGAGCAAAGGACTTGGAAGAGCAGTTGAACAGAATGGACAGTGTCTTGAAAGGAGGATATAAGATGAACATCAACAAAAGCAAAACGAGTATAATGGAATGTAGTCGAAAAAAGTCGGGTGATGCTGAGGGAATTAGATTAGGAAATGAGACACTTAAAGTAGTAGATGAGTTTTGCTATTTGGGGAGCAAAATAACTGATGATGGTCGAAGTAGAGAGGATATAAAATGTAGAATGGGAATGGCAAGGAAAGCGTTTCTGAAGAAGAGAAATTTGTTAACATCGAGTATAGATTGAAGTGTCAGGGAGTCGTTTCTGGAAGTATTTGTATGGAGTGTAGCCGTGTATGGAGGAAGGAAATATGGACGATAAATAGTCAGCACAAGAAGAGAATATAAGCTTTCGAAATGTGGTGCTACAGAAGAATGCTGAAGATTAGATGGGTAGATCACATAACTATTGAGGAGGTATTGAATAGAATTGGGGAGAAGAGGAATTTGTGGCACAACTAGACTAGAAGAAGGGATAAGTTGGTAGGACATGTACTGAGGCATCAAGGAATCACTAATTTAGTATTGGAGGGCAGCGTGGAGTGTAAAAATCGAAGAGGGAGACCAAGAGATGATTACACTAAGCAGATTCAGAAGGATGTAGGTTGCAGTAGGTACTGGGAGATGAAGAAGCTTGCACAGGATAGAGTAGCATGGAGAGCTGCATCAAACCAGTTTCAGGACTGAAGACCACAACAACAAGAACGAACCAGCAGGGGATGCTTATGTTTTTTCATTCCTCCTACTTCGCCGTCTCCTGAGGCGTGATCCGGGGGAATGGGACACTGACACATGCGTGAATAAAATGAAAGGTATCGCGCGAAGTTCCCCCAATTCGGAATGCCTCTGTGACACCCACCCACCTTTACTGAGAATTTTAGAAACGTGCCTGTACAGGGAGAACTTTGACAATGCCCTAGGCCGTTGCGGATCAGCAATGCCTTGAAACACCTCCCTATTCTGGATGGTCTACTATGAGGCGTAAGAGCAGCAGTATAGCGGCGAAAGAACAACAGTGAAACCTACCTACTCCCGCCTGTGACTTTCGGCACGCTTTCTGCCTGCACACGTACATTCTGAAGTTTTTGAAGGTGCCTAGGAGAAGGCCGGTGAGTGGCGCCAATAGTTTTGCCGTACAAGGGGTTGGGAAGGTCTTAGAGGAACGCTTTTCCACTTTATTCACGCATCTGACGAAGTAGCATTCCCCCATGATCCAGCCATGCGAAACAGGAGGGTTGCAAGAGCATAGGAACCCTCTGCTGCTCCGGATCATGTTCAAATATCGTCGAATGCAAAAATAGCGGTCGCGCTGAGTTCGAAAGTTCGTAAAACTGGGGATCGATGACCTCAGTAATTTGGTGCCATAGGAACTTACCACTAATTTCCAAATTCTTGCACCATTACAGAGGATGGCTGTACGCACCCTTGAACCAAATTTCAAACTTAAGTGTTGCAGTGGGTGGGAACCGCGGGGTTTCAAAAAAGCCATCATTTAATTCTGTTTCGCGGTGTTTCTCATGACTATTGGAATCTGGTGGTAGTCAAGGGAAGGCAGGATTCGGTTACGATTGTGGACGGGGCCGTAATCAATTACTATTGGTTGCCTTTTACAATTACAAACAATTTATTTTAAAACAGTAATTCCAGACTCAACGATAAATAAAATAATACCACACGTTACTAATGAAGGAATAAACAACTGCGCAAATAATAGCGTTTTCAGTGCGTTGCGTTTAGCAAATCACCATAAAATGCAGATACAGATAACATTAAAAAAAAACACACACAAACAAGGCACTGTGATCACGGCTGAAGGTCTTATGTAGGGAAGCAGCCTACTCACGCCGTATAAAATTCACATCAGTCTTTCCATTGTGTGACAGCCTAGTCCGCTGTAACTAGCTCTGACGTCATAAATGTTGCGCAATACTTTAAAAATCCAGTAAATAACCTGAAACGGTTCTGGCATGTCAGGAGTAATACTAAATCAATATGTGTTGAATATCAGTTCAATAACTTTAACCATTTTCAAAATTTGGGCGTTTTTCTGTAAAAATCATTGGCACAACAGAAAAGAGCATTCACTTAAACATTTAATTTGAACAGTTATAGTTGTATCAGCGCATTAGACTCTAAACTGCTCTGTTAGTTGGATTGTGTGGATTCTTTTGGTCTGTGACTTTCAGAATATACTGAACAATTTTTAGAAAATCGTTTTTGATTATGAATCCCAGACAATCTCCTAATTTCTCAGAGCTATAAGCTGCAGCTATAAGTGTGTTTCTCAGATGAAGTGGGCACTAGGAATTCTAATTACAGGCTTCACGTTTTGCTAATCACTTTCTGGTTGCCAATATTGTAGTTAGAGAGCCAGTGTTGAGAACGGCAAACAACATTAAGTAAGTAATAGGAACAACATTTTTATATAAACAATTAATTCCACCCGCCGCCCCACATATGGTTCATTGGCCGGGAAATGCATAATTTGTACATTACACTCTGCATTTAAACAACATTTTATATAAACAATAAACAAAGTATTCCACCCGCCGCCCCACATATGGTGCATCGGCCGGGAAATGCATCTTTTCTACATTACATTCTACATTTTAAATAGCAACATTTATTCCACCAGCCGCCCCACACTTACACGCCAAAAATGGCAATAAATTAAGAATTTTTAAGAACTCGCTGCAATCACAGCTTACAGGTATTAAAATATTAAAAAGTAAATGGCCACAAACACAGCAGAAGGTATCAGACGCCAGGAATGGGAGTAAATAAGATTTTAAGGCTTACTGCTAAAATACAAATATCGAATAATTTTTTTAAAGCAAATGACCACAATCATGGCTGCCAGGAACGGCAGTTATATAAAAAAATTTAGAAACCTGCTGTAAAACAGCAAATACAAGCAACGGTTAATTAAAAGAAACAAGCAACTGACCACCAGACAGGTGAAATAAGATGATGGTAACCTTGTAACGTAACCCTTACTCTGCTACATTTATTCCAGAAGGCGACCGGAACTATTAACTATACATACATAACCTTTAATGTAGGCATTACAAGGTATGGTAATAAATAATACAATAATAAAACACTAGGACCACGCACAGACGGTGCTCCAGGAATGGACATCGGAGAAGGTCCGGCAACAAACACTTTCGCGAGTGATGAGATAGGCAGCCAAGAATTGCATTCACTTCACAAGATGCAAACTCAGACTAGTGGCAGTCTAACGAATGACTAATGATAATCTTGCTGAAGCTACCTGACGTCCAATAAACCAAATGCAAGAATGGAACAACACGTCAAAGCTGGAACCAGCGGACTGCACTACGCCCCCAGAATACTGTGCTTAGAGCGCCCAGAACGAGGAAGGAATCACTACCACCACAGTAGAAAATCACAAACGGCCTACAATCAAGAAAGCTGTCAAAACTACATGCCTTCGTGGGCAGCAGCGGCAAGGCAAGGAAACGTACACTGCTGTTACATACACTAACCCCCAGGGCAGGTAACTGTGGCGTTGGCTGCCACCAGGCAGGAAAATTGCCGCTGGTTGAACTTCACAAATTGTAACAAGCTGAACGCAGTAAATACTAATAAGAAGCCCAGGAAAGCTAATCAGATCCGCCTTCCCCAAGCACTCCACTCGCTGGTCTTCGTCTCGGCGACACTACGAGCAGCAACAACCCAAATCACTGGTGAATAGCGAGATGTCACAATGGTGGAGGTTTCTCTACTTAAATTGAAATGCACTCATCTTAAAGGCTGCAGGATCCGGTTTACGACGAGGTCGTGCACCCTCGTGACCACAACCCTTTCATCTGGCAGTCCACGCGCGCCACCAGCGGTCCCGCCGTGTTCAATGACATCACCCCAAAGATAGGGCAAGTTACTACATATCGATAACCGCCGCTCCTGGTACAAGCGGACAGGCAACGCTTGCGAAACGAGTGGCGCCAGTGAAGACGAGAAGAAGATAAACAACCGCAACCACGCCAACTAAAGGATACGGTCTGGCCTCGAACAGAGGGCGGAAGCCTACAAACAACACCAACGCAAGCGACAGCGCGGCTCAACTATTTTACTTAATGTAAGTTATAAAATTAGGTTACATGACAGCTTCATCAATTCATCTTTAGAAATTGTAGTAGCATTGTGCACATGATAGAATGTGTTACGGCATAAAGTCAAGCGCCGGCACACCAGTCGGGACCGATAGGAAAGAGATGGCTGTATGACGACGTGAGCCAATAGCACGCTGATAGACTCCTTTCCAGGACGACAACGCGACAGCAGCGGCCTGTAAGTGAAGAGGACACAAGCGCCGCGTCCGACTGGTGGCGGCCAGTCGAAGAGCAGCTTCAAGATTAGGCACTTGTATAGCAGCGACTTAGAATTGTTATACAGAAGAACATTGACTACTTCGTATGTCGCCCTTTGCTCGACGCATCTGTGTAACACAAAGTTAAGGATTTTAATTGCTCATTTTGTAATAAAACTCATTAATACGATTTATTTGGATGTTGTCTAGCGATCCGAGAAAGCAGGTTTCCTAGCCACCTGATATTGGACGACTAGACAGGATTTAACAGAATGTTTGATGCAGATATTCACTTGTATGACTAACCAGTAGCCTCAGTCACAGTTGTGTTAACATTACATTTTGCGTAGGTCTCTTCATTTTTGTGAATTCATTATTTTCTGTTAATAATGGCTTCCGTCATTGTGCCAACAATACAACAAATTTTCGTGTTTAACGCCATCATGAAGTATTGGCCCTCTCTCTACCCAGTGACCAATTTTCTCGTATAGTGTTTCATATACCACATGTCCGCTACCGGTAGCTGAGTGGTCAGCGTAACAGAATGTCAATCGTAATGGCCTGGGTTCGATTCCTGGCTGGGTCTAAGATTTTCTCCGCTCAGGGACTGGTTGTTGTGTTGTCCCAATCATCATCATTTCATCCCCATCTACGCGCAAGTCACCGAATTGGGGTCAAATCGAAAGACTTGCACCAGGCGAACGGTCTATCCGACGGGAGGCCCTAGTCACACGACATTTACATTTTACATTTACCACCTTATCAAAAATGTTTTTTAATTATAGTGATTGTCACAAAAATACCATGGGGTGTTGATCCGACATTTGTAAATCCTCCTTGTATCTGGTCTATGACATACTCAATGCTCAATATGAGATGTTATCCACGCCGCGCGGAGTGGCCGCGCGGTTTGAGGCGCCATGTCACGCATTGCGCAGCCCCCTCCCGCTGGAGGTTAGAGTCCTCCCTGGGGCATGGGTGTGTGTCTTGTTCTTAACATAAGTCTGTTTAAGTTAGTTGAAGTAGTGTGTAAGTCTAGGGACCGATGACCTCAGCAGTAATTCACACACTTTTGAACATGTTGTTCACAATTGTAGATCATAATTTACACCTTGCACGCTGTGGGTTGATTTTTCTGTAAATTATTTGTATTTGTACGTAATTTCTTTTTTCAGTGGATTAAAGTACCCTAGGAAATTGGAACTAATGTAACGGCAGAATTATTTGAATGTATTTAGAGACCAATTTTCTCGTATAGTGTTTCATATACCACATGTCCGATCCCGGGAGCTGAGTGGTCAGCGCAACAGAACGTCAGGAAATGAGACACTTAAAGTAGTAAAGGAGGTTGGCTATTTGGGGAGCAAAATAACTGATGATGGTCGAAGTAGAGAGGATATAAAATGTAGACTGGCAATGGCAAGGAAAGCGTTTCTGAAGAAGAGAAATTTGTTAACATCGAGTATAGATTTAAGTGTCAGGAAGTCATTTCTGAAAGTATTTGTATGGAGTGTAGCCATGTACGGAAGTGAAACATGGACGATAAATAGTTTGGACAAGAAGAGAATAGAAGCTTTCGAAATGTGGTGCTACAGAAGAATGCTGAAGATTAGATGGGTAGATCACATAACTAATGAGGAAGTATTGAATAGGACTGGGGAGAAGAGGAGTTTGTGGCACAACTTGAGCAGAAGAAGGGATCGGTTGTTAGGACATGTTCTGGGGCATCAAGGAATCACCAATTTAGTATTGGAGGGCAGCGTGGAGGGTAAAAATCGTAGAGGGAGACCAAGAGATGAATACACTAAGCAGATTCAGAAGGATGTAGGTTTCAGTAGGTACTTGGAGATGAAGAAGCTTGCACAGGATAGAGTAGCATGGAGAGCCGCATCAAACCAGTCTCAGGACTGAAGACCACAACAACAACAACATGTAGAGACAATGCTAATAAACAATTCTGACTAAGATCTAATATAATGACAGCAGGAATTAAAATTTGGAGAGAGGTTAGACAAGGTCTTTCAGGTGTACTGCTTAATATCTATTGAAAGCTGTTTTTATAAACGTCTTGTATGTATTGCACGAACCAGTTGCATAAGTTGCGAACTACTCTAGTGATTCAAAGATCTTATAGTCCACGTTTTCGTCTCCAATGACGTCTTACGTGGAGAGAAACAGGTATTCATGAATTAGTTTGAGAGCAGAGCCTTGTAATAGAATCAGGTTGCTTGGTACAGAGTTTCCAGTTACGCTGAGCAGTATACGGCCTAACGGACATTCTACTCTTCGTGTTTGGTCTGTATACTATTCTGCAGCGTCGGGTATTATTGGTGAGATCGTTGCTCGGTTGCATTAAATTCCACATTACAGTATTTTTCAGATGCTGCTGCGGAAAATGCTGTTTACTCGTGCATCCATGTGAGGCAGTTTCGCTCTTTGTGCAGGTCGCGACTTCCTTGGAATATTTGAGAATCGATATCTAATTTTCCTTCCCCCATGAACCATGGACCTTGCCGTTGGTGGGGAGGCTTACGTGCCTCAGCGATACAGATGGCCGTACCGTAGGTGCAACCACAACGGAGGGGTATCTGTTGAGAGGCCAGACAAACATGTGGTTGCTGAAGAGGGGCAGCAGCCTTTTCAGTAGTTGCAGGGGCAACAGTCTGGATGATTGACTGATCTGGCCCTGTAACATTAACCAAAACGGCCTTGCTGTGCTGCTACTGCGAACGGCTGAAAACAAGGGGAAACTACAGCCGTAATTTTTCCCGAGGACATTCAGCTTTATTGTATGGTTAAATGATGATGGCATTCTCTTGGGTAAAATATTCCGGAGGTAAAATAGTCCCCCATTCGGATCTCTGGGCGGGGACTAGTCAAGAGGACGTCGTTATCAGGAGAAAGAAAACTGGCATTCTACGGATCGGAGCGTGGAATGTCAGATCCCTTAATCGGGCAGGTAGGTAAGAAAATTTAAAAAGGGAAATGGATAGGTTAAAGTTAGATATAGTGGGAATTAGTGAAGTTCGGTCGCAGGAGGCACAAGGCTTTTGGTCAGGTGATTACAGGGTTATAAATACAAAATCAAATAGGGGTAATGCAGGAGTAGGTTTAATAATGAATAAAAAAATAGGAGTGCGGGTTAGCTACCACAAACAGCATAGTGAACGCATTATTGTGGCCAAGATAGACACAAAGCCCATGCCTACTACAGTAGTACAGGTTTATATGCCAACTAGCTCTGCAGATGATGAAGAAGTTGATGAAATGTATGACGAGATAAAAGAAATTATTCAGGTAGTGAAGGGAAACGAAAATTTAATAGTCATGGGTGACTGGAATTCGTCAGTAGGAAAAGGGAGAGAAGGAAACATAGTAGGTGAATATGGATTGGGGGGAAGAAATGAAAGAGGAAGCCGCCTTGTAGAATTTTGCACAGAGCATAACTTAATCATAGCTAACACTTGGTTCAAGAATCATAAAAGAAGGTTGTATACCTGGAAGAATCCTGGAGATACTAAAAGGTATCAGATAGATTATATAATGGTAAGACAGAGATTTAGGAACCAGGTTTTAAATTGTAAGACATTTCCAGGGGCAGATGTGGATTCTGACCACAATCTATTGGTTATGAACTGCAGATTGAAACTGAAGAAACTGCAAAAAGGTGGGAATTTAAGGAGATGGGACCTGGATAAACTGAAAGAACCAGAGGTTGTAGAGAGTTTCAGGGAAAGCATAAGGGAACAATTGACAGGAATGGGGGAAAGAAATACAGTAGAAGAAGAATGGGTAGCTCTGAGGGATGAAGTAGTCAAGGCAGCAGAGGATCAAGTAGGTAAAAAGACGAGGGCTAATAGAAATCCTTGGGTAACAGAAGAAATATTGAATTTAATTGATGAAAGGAGAAAATATAAAAATGCAGTAAATGAAGCAGGCAAAAAGGAATACATACTTCTCAAAAATGAGATCGACAGGAAGTGCAAAATGGCTAAGCAGGGATGGCTAGAGGACAAATGTAAGGATGTAGAGGCTTGTCTCACTAGGGGTAAGATAGATACTGCCTACAGGAAAATTAAAGAGACCTTTGGAGAGAAGAGAACCACTTGTATGAATATCAAGAGCTCAGATGGCAACCCAGTTCTAAGCAAAGAAGGGAAGTCAGAAAGGTGGAAGGAGTATATAGAGGGTTTATACAAGGGCGATGTACTTGAGGACAATATTATGGAAATGGAAGAGGATGTAGATAAAGATGAAATGGGAGATAAGATACTGCGTGAAGAGTTTGACAGAGCACTGAAAGACCTGAGTCGAAACAAGGCCCCGGTAGTAGACAACATTCCATTAGAACCACTGACGGCCTTGGGAGAGCCAGTCATGACAAAACTCTACCATCTGGTGAGCAAGATGTATGAGACAGGCGAAATACCCACAGACTTCAAGAAGAATATAATAATTCCAATCCCAAAGAAAGCAGGTGTTGACAGATGTGAAAATTACCGAACTATCAGTTTAATAAGTCACAGCTGCAAAATACTAACGCGAATTCTTTACAGACGAATGAAAAAACTGGTAGAAGCGGACCTCGGGGAAGATCAGTTTGGATTCCGTAGAAATGTTGGAACACGTGAGGCAATACTAACCTTACGACTTATCTTAGAGACACTTAAAGTAGTAAAGGAGTTTTGCTATTTAGGGAGTAAAATAACTGATGTAGGTCGAAGTAGAGAGGATATAAAATGTAGACTGGCAATGGCAAGGAAATCGTTTCTGAAGAAGAGAAATTTGTTAACATCGAGTATAGATTTAAGTGTCAGGAAGTCGTTTCTGAAAGTATTTGTATGGAGTGTAGCCATGTATGGAAGTGAAACATGGACGATAAATAGTTTGGAGAAGAAGAGAATAGAAGCTTTCGAAATGTGGTGCTACAGAAGAATGCTGAAGATAAGGTGGGTAGATCACGTAACTAATGAGGAGGTATTGAATAGGATTGGGGAGAAGAGAAGTTTGTGGCACAACTTGACTAGAAGAAGGGATCGGTTGATAGGACATGTTTTGAGGCATCAAGGGATCACAAATTTATCACTGGAGGGCAGCGTGGAGGGTAAAAATCGTAGAGGGAGACTAAGAGATCAATACACTAAGCAGATTCAGAAGGATGTAGGTTGCAGTAGGTACTGGGAGATGAAGAGGCTTGCACAGGATAGAGTGGCATGGAGAGCTGCATCAAACCAGTCTCAGGACTGAAGACCACAACAACAACATCTATTTTTCAGCGAGTCATCTGAAACTGTAGGTCACTTTTCATGTCACTTTTCTAATCTCTAAATGGTAGTAAGGGGATTTTAAAACGTATGGGACAATTTTTCTGTTTCTTTTGTGGTATTGTTGACAACATACTTCATTAGACGACATAAGTGTATATTGTTCATGCATTTTCGAGCTTGAATGATGACTGAAGTTAATTTGAAGTCTCTCACGAGTTATTTCCCTCTCGAAGTTCTTTTTCCGTGGTACAATATTTTATGCTCGTATGTTCGTGTGCTCACAAATCTTTACCCATTATAGTGCCACGTGCGAGTATAACGTATTAAAAAGGGATCGTCTTCAGCTGAACTAATAATGCAACCAACTGTCTTAAGCAGTCAGTCTCTTTCTATTTTACATATAATTGTACATCCAAACAAGGTAGGTACGAGTTACAGGGAACTTCAAGACATGTACTGTAACAGTGAATTCTTCAAGACTTTACATTGCTATTAACCATTATTTTGATCGTTACCTCTTAGGACACACCTCTTGCAGTCACATCTGCCTAGCGCGCCTTTTCAACAAGGAGAGAGGCATTTAAACCGATGGCGTTTATTAAGAAGGTTGAAAATCTTGCATGTTGTGTATTTTCCTTTAATGTATGTAAAAGCCCCCTTGTTCTGTTCCAAAGCACTGTGAAAATTTGTTTATGAGCCAGATTTCATTGTCAGTCGTCAGATCGCAGTGTTGTTCATTCATGGGTCCAATGTAATACGAACGTGATTTCAGGGCTAATGCTGGAGCCATAATTTGCTATGCGGTCAGATTAAATGACAACAGGTGGTAGTGTCTTTCCTCTGGCAACTCTCTGTCAGGATTAGTTTCTGTGCATCTTGTAAGTGTAGCCAGCCTCACTGAAAACTTTAGTCATTCTTATGCAAAATCCTGTCAGTGTCAAGCTTCACTTTTTAGCTGAATTGTTAAAAAATTGCAACAGAAGTGTAGTGTGACAATAGCAGGGATGATAATAAAGTGTATAATATTTACAGAAGCATGTTGTTACTGAGTGAAGGCCCGCATCTCGTGGTCGTGCGGTAGCGTTCTCGCTTCCCACGCCCGGGTTCCCGGGTTCGATTCCCTGCGGGATCAGGGATTTTCTCTGCTTCGTGATGGCTGGGTGTTGTGTGATGTCCTTAGGTTAGTTAGGTTTAAGTAGTTCTAAGTTCTAGGGGACTGATGACCATAGATGTTAAGTCCCATAGTGCTCAGAGCCATTTGAACCATTTGAACTGAGTGAAAATGAAAAGACAATTACCGACATCTTAAAGGAGCCGAAAACCAGCTACGAGGAATAAAGAATGAAGATAAACGGGATGAAGACAAAATAAGTTGGAACATGTTAGGCACGAGGATGCAAAATTACCAGTTACATAATATGTAATCAAGAAAATAAAAACAGTGATAGCTACTGCAAAAAAAAGTCTTACAGCAAGAGTAGTAGCTGCTCTTAAATAAGCAAAGGAAAAGATTAGTGAAGTGTATTCTAAGCAGTGTTGCCTTGTGTGGCGACGAAAATTGGACACTGCCACGGACAGAGGAGAAGTGCCAGGGGCTTTCGAGATGTGGTTTTGAAGAAGAATGAAAACTATGGAATGGATAAATGAATGAAGATATTATGTAGTGTTTCAGATGGTGAATAAAAAAAGACAAATAATGGAAACAATTAATAGGAGGGAAAGAAACTGGTTAGGCCGCTGGATGAGAAGGGACTACATAATGAAGAATGCACTAGAAGGAATGGAGACTGAGAAGAGGACCAGAGGTAGAAGAAGATACATGTTTTTTGAAAGCATCATATGCAGTTACGGAAAATATGGCGGACAACCGGAAGGATTTGAAAGTGTTGAGCTTGGAGTGATGCACCCGCTTAATGGAAGAATTCATTGTCATCATACTTAAACTACATTGTGTCAATGATGAAGAAGATGATGTCGTTCATAGCATAGAGCCATTTCTTCGCGTTAGCTCTTCACTGAGGGTCGGCGACTGTTTGTTTAAACAGTCTACGGTGCTCGAGGCCGCACAAGACATACCGTCTTTACTTTGTGTAGTGCGAAGAGGAAAATCCGGAGCTCTCGCTGGAGAAACAAATGCTGACGCCAAGAGAATGGACACCGTTTACCGTGGCCTCTGTTTCATCTCTCTCTCTCCCTCCCTCCCTCTCCCTCTCTCTCTCTCTCTCTCTCCCTCCCTCCCTCTCCCTCTCTCTCTCTCTCTCTCTCTCTCTCTCTCTCTCTCTCTCTCTCCCTCCATCCCTCCCTCTCTCTCTCTTCCTCGCTCCCACGCTCCCTCAGGATGTTTCTGCCGACAGAGTTAGCACCGGACAGACACTTTCAGAGCGAACGCCAAAGGAAATATGTTTCTGCACTTAAGAGCTAACTCATCAGAAGTGTGCTCGAAAATAACTGCTTTGGGCCGCACTGAGCTGTCGGAAATCTCGGAAGACACAATTCCTGTGCACGAAAAAGCAATAACCACCTGGACCTAATGTTCAACAATCAGCAGTGGGTGAAACAGCGTTGTACTTTTCAGAGCTTTTTTATCTGAAGCCCCCTACAATCGATGTTCTTGTAGTAGCGCGAGCAGACGCATCAGTGTGGCAGGAAAGAGACATCAACCCGTTGCTGTTCGTACAGAGCATTATTTAATGTGAATGTTCATAGTAACAACCGGCCGTTATAGCCGAGCGGTTCTAGACGCTTCAGTCTGGAACCAGGCGACCGCTACGGTCGCAGGTTCGAATCCTGCCTCGGGCATGGATGTTTGTGATGTCCTTAGGTTAGTTAGGTTTAAGTATTTCTACGTTCAAGGGGACTGATGACCTCAGATGTTAAATCCCATAGTGCTCAGAACCATTTTTGAATCCATAGTAACATGTTCTGCAACCAGGCTAGTAAGCGCCATATACTACAGCCAAAGGCAAAGTATGTACACCTAGAAAGTACTTCCGTGCAGGGTTCGTGAAGCAGAGAAAGAATTATGCTCCCTCTGTGGCAGCGTAAGATGCCAGTCAAGTTCAGGAACACTTGCCGCAACTGGTCCAGCACTTTTCTTAAATTTGGGAGTTAACTTACGCCAACACTGCCTGTCCTTACATAATACAAACCGTGCTATTATTTGTTGTGCACATTAAAAACGTCCCATTGTTTACCAAATTAATGGCTAAAGGGATTACTGAAAATAACGGTTTTCACATTTTGATGCTTACACCTTAAATCTACTTGAAAGCACAAGTCTCATGAAAGACCAGTAATAGTTTTATGAGAAGCAGCTCACTTCCTATGAATGAGCATACAAAATTTGCTTTCAGCTATAAATAGCTTGCTGAGTGAAGTGGTGCAGTTGTTACGAAACTCATCCCCTTGTTTAGCGAGGTTAAGGTTTTTTGTGGTTTCGTTGAATCGCTTAAGGCAAACGATGGGACCATTCCTTCGAAAGGCAAACGGCAGATTTCCTCGCGATTTTTTCAGTGCAAGCATGTGCTTCTTCCGATCTCAATGGAATGTTAAACCAAGATCTTAATTCCATTGTAATACCTACGATTTAGAGTGCGCACAATGACTTTTGCGATCCCGTGGCTGTATATCCAGATGCTCTTTCCCTAGAAGATATGAGCGCTTACATTTATATAGATTCTTGTACCTTTTGGTAATAAAAGAATTCCTTTTCATTTTCCTTGTTTTCATGGCTTTTTCCAGCCTTGAGTATGCAGCCACCTGCATAACAGCACATACTGCATATAGTGATTAGGTCATCCTAGTCGAGGGCTACCGTCCTGAATTATTAATCAAAACGTCGTGGGTCCTTGGTGCGATCCCAGCTGCTGTTCAGATTTTGACCAAATATCATCAGTATCAGACTTCTGATGTAAGGAGTGCTACTGAGTCTGCCAACAGCTTTGTCAAAGAAGATGGTAAAGCGGATAGAAATTCTGGCCACCTCCTGCTCTTGCGGTGTGAAACTTACCCTAAACGCGGAACAATGACCAAAGAACAACGGTATAACGACGCAAAGAGTAATGGAAACCACTACATTAAAGTCACATTATACAGGAAATGTGGCCCGTAGTTGACAAAAGATTCCGGATTAGTCTACCATTCGGATCTTTGGGAGAGCACCGATAACTGAGTAGCGATCGTCCGAGCAAAGATTCAATAAGCAATGCATCTGTACCATTTAACTAGTCGAGGCGTGGAATGTCCAAAGCATGAAAGCAACAGAGACGCTACAAAATCTGAAAATGGAAATTAAAACGATCAATTTAGGTATAGTAGGAGACCATGTAGTGAAAGGGGACGAAGGAAAGAATTTCTGGTCACGTGCATATAACATAATGTCAACACATGCATAAAATGTCATTACGGGAGTGGAATTCTTTATGAACAGGAAGGTAAGGAAAAGAGTGAATTACTGCGAACTGTTCAGCGATAGAATAAGTTTATGTCGGAATCGATTGTAAACCAGAGACAATGACAATAGTTATCCACATACGCCAATATAACAAGTAAGTGAAGGAGCTACAGTGAGCGTATATGAGGGCATCGAATGGGTAACTCAGTATGTAAAGGGAGATGATAATGCATTAATCACGTTGAACTCTAACCAAGGAAATGGAAAGAATGGAAGGCAAAGTTGTAGGAGAAAACTGACTCAGTAGAACGAAGGGGAGATGAGAAATCGTACTTAAGTTCTTCAGAGAACTGAAGGTAGTAATAGAAAGTACACTGTTGAAGCAGTGTTCACAAGAGAAGGCTGTATACTTGTAAAGGTCATGGAGGCGTGGAAAGGTGCTGGATTAGATTATGATGAGCCCCATATTCCGAAATCAGACGCGGAATTATAAGGTGTGTCCCGGAGCTAATACAGATACAGACCTCAGTTTAGTAATGATGAAGAATGTATTAAAATTTTTCGTCAATAAATATCATTATGTAACGAACATAGAATAAGAAAAAGAAAAATGATGGTTACTGCAAGATTTCTGATAATTTCAGAAACTAAAAACGTCCACAGACTCACACGCCCAATCGCCACTAGACACACCCTCATAACATCCCTAACCAACCACTCCTCCACCCATAAACATACACACGCAAGCCACTCGTTGCATGTTCGCACGTGTCTTTTCGTATCATCCATTTGAGTCCACCCACGTCTGCATCGTTTCTGCTACCACCCAAAATACACTCCTGGAAATGGAAAAAAGAACACATTGACACCGGTGTGTCAGACCCACCATACTTGCTCCGGACACTGCGAGAGGGCTGTACAAGCAATGATCACACGCACGGCACAGCGGACACACCAGGAACCGCGGTGTTGGCCGTCGAATGGCGCTAGCTGCGCAGCATTTGTGCACCGCCGCCGTCAGTGTCAGCCAGTTTGCCGTGGCATACGGAGCTCCATCGCAGTCTTTAACACTGGTAGCATGCCGCGACAGCGTGGACGTGAACCGTATGTGCAGTTGACGGACTTTGAGCGAGGGCGTATAGTGGGCATGCGGGAGGCCGGGTGGACGTACCGCCGAATTGCTCAACACGTGGGGCGTGAGGTCTCCACAGTACATCGATGTTGTCGCCAGTGGTCGGCGGAAGGTGCACGTGCCCGTCGACCTGGGACCGGACCGCAGCGACGCACGGATGCACGCCAAGACCGTAGGATCCTACGCAGTGCCGTAGGGGACCGCACCGCCACTTCCCAGCAAATTAGGGACACTGTTGCTCCTGGGGTATCGGCGAGGACCATTCGCAACCGTCTCCATGAAGCTGGGCTACGGTCCCGCACACCGTTAGGCCGTCTTCCGCTCACGCCCCAACATCGTGCAGCCCGCCTCCAGTGGTGTCGCGACAGGCGTGAATGGAGGGACGAATGGAGACGTGTCGTCTTCAGCGATGAGAGTCGCTTCTGCCTTGGTGCCAATGATGGTCGTATGCGTGTTTGGCGCCGTGTAGGTGAGCGCCACAATCAGGGCTGCATACGACCGAGGCACACAGGGCCAACAACCCGGCATCATGGTGTGGGGAGCGATCTCCTACACTGGCCGTACACCACTGGTGATCGTCGAGGGGACACTGAATAGTGCACGGTACATCCAAACCGTCATCGAACCCATCGTTCTACCATTCCTAGACCGGCAAGGGAACTTGCTGTTCCAACAGGACAATGCACGTCCGCATGTATCCCGTGCCACCCAACGTGCTCTAGAAGGTGTAAGTCAACTACCCTGGCCAGCAAGATCTCCGGATCTGTCCCCCATTGAGCATGTTTGGGACTGGATGAAGCGTCGTCTCACGCGGTCTGCACGTCCAGCACGAACGCTGGTCCAACTGAGGCGCCAGGTGGAAATGGCATGGCAAGCCGTTCCACAGGACTACATCCAGCATCTCTACGATCGTCTCCATGGGAGAATAGCAGCCTGCATTGCTGCGAAAGGTGGATATACACTGTACTAGTGCCGACATTGTGCATGCTCTGTTGCCTGTGTCTATGTGCCTGTGGTTCTGTCAGTGTGATCATGTGATGTATCTGACCCCAGGAATGTGTCAATAAAGTTTCCCCTTCCTGGGACAATGAATTCACGGTGTTCTTATTTCAATTTCCAGGAGTGTATTTCCGTATGACGTTCTCCATGAGTCTGTGCAGAAATACCCATTGTCTTTGCCTTCTCGCGGAGTGCGGCCGTGAATTGTTCATCTCTGCTGCTGAGGTGATCGAGTAAGCTGAAATATGTCACGGCGTAAGGACTCAGATCAGGATCGGAAAAATGCCTGACACTAGTATCTCGCGTCAAACAGTTCCATAAACATGCGCGCGACCACACTTAGATATATTGTAGCTGTAGGATTCGATTTCCTCATGCAGCATTTTTGCGCGATGCTTAAATTTAAATTCCGAGCTCCTCTAGTAACCCGAGCCTCCTGCTTCTTTGTGTTGCATGGAGACATTGAGGTTATTGCAAACATATTGCATTAAATTAGTAACTTAAATGTCGCTTCCTTTTCTTTCCGTCTTTTGTGAACCGTCCATTGTTAGAGCTCCATTTCCGCTACAGTCAGTATCCTAGCAACGACCGACCGTTCTACTTAATGCGCAGTCGAAATTAGCTGCCCCAAAAAAATCTGAATTTTTTTGAGTTCATTTGGAGAAGTGTACTAGTTTGACCGTCCCCCAGTACCGCGTATAGCAGGCTTGTTTCAAGTCCGTAAAATGTATAGGTATGCAGCATGGGAACTTCGTCTTCTCAACAGCCACCGACATGAACAGCGGAGATTATGTCGAGGGAAGATGGCTACCACCAGTACAGCCGGAGAAGGGGAATTTAATGAACCATCTTAGCTATCTACAGTCATGGACGCTTTCACACGAGCTAAGCAAGAGCACATGAGAGTGTCATCAGCAGAAAGAATACAGTAACCAGACAGGATGTGGATGTTATCCAAAAGGTTGCAGAAAAGGCTCCAGCATAGCACTCAGTAAAATCTGACGCTGAAGAAAGTAGCTGTCACAAAATATTGGAAGTGTCATGTACTCTTAACGCAGCCGTTCACCAGGCATCGAGGACGCCATCAGATCCAGATGCGAACGACTATCAACAACGGCGAAAGGTAAGAAGTTATACATGTAACTACTATGATCAATATGTTTACACCTACATCTAAACGCTGCAAGCAGCTATGCTCCCCGTACCAGTGATACTCCCCATTCTAGAACGTACTACGCTTTTTTCCGTTTGTTTTTCCCGTTTCTTTCGTAGGGGAAAAAGGCTTGTTTAAATACCGTTTCTCACGCTGTAATAAATCTGATCTCGTCTTCGTGTTCCGTACAGGAGCGATACGAAGCTCTTGTACATTTCTAGGTTTCTCAATGTTGTTTCTTGAAACCATGTAAATAGCCTTTCATGGGATTGTCGGCATCTACCTCCAACTGTCTGGAACTTACTCTTTTCCATCATCTCAGTGACCGTTCCCGGTGGGTCCACAGACCTGTGACCGCCCTTCTTCGTATCGGTTCACTATAACCCGTTGGTCCTGTTTGCTAAAGGTCTAACATATAAGAGCAATATTCAAGGAAGAGTCACAAGAGTGTATTGCAAACAATTTTCTTTGTAGATTTATTGCGTTTTCCTAGTACCCTATTAACCAATAGAAGTTTACCACCTATTTTACATACGACTAAGCGTATGTGGACCTATCACACCTAGGTAAGGGAATTGAACAAAAATATGTAAACACCACGAGAAATGCATGCTTGTACATGCAAGTGGTGCTGTTAGATTTGACCACCAACGGCATAGTGCAATGACCTCAATACGTAGTCTGCAGAACTGAATGTTGCACTGTCGAACCCCATCAGTACCAAACAACACAACTGGACCTCCATAAACAGGGAATTACAGGGAGAGCTGGAATTCCCAGGGGTGGGGGAGGGGTGGAGAGGGGGGAGCGGGGAGGGGGGGATAAGTGTTTAACGTCCCGGTGGCAACGAGGTCGAAGTCATTAGAGATGGAGCACTAGCTCGAATTAAGGAAAGAAGGGGAAGGCAATCTGACGTACCCTTCTCAAAGGAACCATCCCGGCATTTACCTTGAGCGATTTAGTGAAATCACGGGCAACATAATCAGAACTGGTGGTATTTGAGGACCCGTCCAATGTGTCAACCACTGCGCTGCATCGTTCGGTTTGGAATTACAGAACCATTCATCAGTGATGCAAATGCCCTTCACAGGAAAACGTGGTGCCGAAACTATAAAACCTGGATTATAGAGCGATGGAAGAATGACATTTGGTCGGATAAGTCTTGTTTCACTCTCTTTCCAAGTTATGTCCTAGTTTAAGTCTCAAGAGCGAAATATGGCAGGTGTTTGGGCAGTCATATCGTGGTACTCCGTGGATTAAGCTGCACGGTCGCCCTACCGTCAAGGATTATGTGACCATTTTGGCTGGTCAGGTCCATTTCGTGACACAGCGTTAGATCCATAGTGGTGACGATTCGTTCAAGGACGACGAGGCAGCTATTCATATAGCTCGAAACGGACAGGACTGATTTTGTGAGCACGGGGATGGATTTTCGCATTTCCCTTGGCCACCACAGTCAGTAGGTCTCAATATTATTGAGCCTTTGTGATCTGCTTTGGAGGCAAGCGTGCGTCATCCTTATTCACCTCCATCAGCAATTGCCTGAACTTGCCGCCACTCGTATTCTGCAGGAAGAATGTTATAAAAATCCCTTTAAAACCACAAAGGAACCTGTATTTAGCATTCCCAGACGAGTGAAAGCTATTCTGAATGCCAACGGGTTTCCTACGCCGTGTTGTGTTTTCGGTGTTTACACATTCTTGTCCAACCCCTCTACATGTATGAGTTCGCTCATTCCAGTTGAAGTTCCTTGATGTTGCACCCACAGCATATTGCTTTCTGCGCTTGGTAAAGAGCAATATTCTACATTCATAAACATTTGAAGCATGTTGCCAGTCTTTGCACCACTTTGAAATCTTATCAAGATCTGAATGCGTATTTCTGCAGCTTTTTTTTCAGATAGTACTTCACTGTAAATGACTTCATCATCTGCTAAATGTCTGATATTAGTGAAGATGACGGTGGATAATACGTTTAAAGCAACTAAAGATCTTCGTTAACAGACCCTCAGAGACACTCTGCCAGTTTATTAAAGTACAGCATGAACTATAAAATTCCCAGCATTCTTCTCTGACGCAAGCCTTAAGATACTTCTACTTCTGACGAAGACTCTCCATCCCAATAACATGCTGCGTCCTAGATACACCAAAAAATCCTTAATCTAATAAAAAATTCGTTTTATAGGACTGATCGACAATTTTTTTCGAATTTCCAGGAAAATGAGATATTTTACTGATTCTTAATGTTTCTGATATGCTGACTTCAGATCTGATATCGGTTTTGCTCTTCGTGCTCAGGTTTTCATAGAATCCGAACTTTTCCATTTCATCCGTTTGCGGTTTAGTTAATTACTTACATCTTATTGGCAGGTTTGTGATATTGGACATTTTTTTTCTTTCATATCTGATGTCATTTCATGATGCCTACGAGTAGACGACAATATAACTATCATACAGACAGTATCTGCTACGTTTGTGGATGCTGCATCCATATTTTTAAAATTCAATATAACGTCCTTTGTGAGGTAAGATTATTAAGAATACTTTGGACTTACTCTTGGCGGCCAAGACAAAACATACTGCATGTCACAACTGTGAAGAAATGCTGCGTTTGTGGACGAAAGGAAAATGTAATTTTTCCTTTCTGAATCCCCATGACCTGGCGAGAACCAGTGAATGACACAAGTGACTGTTATTTTTGCATCGTTAATACAAATGGAATTCGTATGAAAAACGGCCATGAAATATCAAATCCTAATATCTCCTCAGCAAGCAGACCTGCTTTGTACTTAGACGACCTATCACATCCAGGTTTTACAGGATATACTCTCTCTGCTGAAGCCGATAGCGAGCAAAGCCAGGAGATAGGTGAAGAAAGTGTCTTTGGCATGTATTCCTCTAATCCCTCACAGTCCTCAACTTCTCGTCTGTTTAAATAGTCCGAGGTGAAGGATCTTGTGCGTGATATGGGACTTTCAAAGTTTCCAGCTTCACTGTTAGCCTCTAGATTACAGGAGTAATGTTTGGTGAGTGACACTGTACAAGTACCATTATTGAAAGATTATTGAAAGTGGGAAGAGGTCTTTGTTTATGTCATGAAATTTAATATGAGTGTTAAACTCGATTTACCATAGAGTAACACTGATAAATTTCCCGATAATTTAGAAAATGTCAGTGACGAGCAAGTCGAACAGTTCCACGAGGAACCGAATTATGTGGCGGAGCACTATCAATGCATATGGGACACACATATGAAGGCAGACTTTTTCTAGAGTAGTAAACGCGACCTCCCTGAACTACTCAACAGCGGAAGAGCCTGAAACGAAAATTTCTACCTCAGTAGAATGTGTCAGTTATAAGTCACTTCTTCATGATACTATGTGTTTCAGTTTGTCTGACTGAATACATTTATACTTTGTTAATATTTAATTTGTATTAAATTTAATCTTTATTATCCAGCTAAATTCGAGACTAAAATAAAATATTTATCCAGCTACATTATGATTGAATGATAAAAATATGAAATACTGACACTGGACGATTACAAAAAAAAAAAAACAAAACTAGAGTGTTCAGAGAAAAAGACCTCAAATCTGAAAAGAGCACCCTCAAATTAGGTAAGAACAGTTGCTCATAGTAATGGAACAAAAATGTTATTGATCGACGGATTTCATGGCGACATCTGAAAAAAAAAATGCTAGTTGAGTTTCGCATGACTATTGTTTACAGAATCCAAGCTGGTTGGGATGACGGCTATGTAACAGGGCTGCGAGTGGTCCACCATTCCATGTACATATGTTGGACAGTCCGCTTTGTTACGCAAACAAATTGTTCGACTTCATTCACGACTCGGCCATGGGCACTTCCAAACACGGTAACTCGTTTCTACCATTCTGACATGTTTCCAAGTCGACCCATCTATATGTGCTCACTCTATAAAACCGACTGGCACAAACACAATAATTCGCTGCCATGATTTACGTCTATTGTGTAGCGTCACATGACAAGTTCTACACCACTTACAGTGACCCATGCTGCTTTAATAGTGTGGTCAACATCTTGCTTGGTGAGCTTACATTCCTTTCACGAAACATTGCTTTCCTCGCAACCCCAGCACATGTAATGCTAGTTTTTTAAAAACATGACATAGCTGTTGCTTACTTATTTAATAAACATTAGTCTATCGAAATGATGAAGATAGAGATAATTTTTCTAAAAAAAAATAGTACCCTGAGTAAGCAACAGTTGAACCGTTTTGACTTTACCTCTCAGAAAGTGTTATTTTATCCGGTAGGCAGCCCAATGCTGGACTCCAGTACAGCAGGGAATGAGGGATGCTTTGCAGTTTCGTTGTCGTTATGAACGAATTTCGTCACGTTTGAAGCTTGGATCTTGTGAGGTACGTAGTGAAATGTACGTGATCACAATTGGTATCACTGGTAGCAAGCTAGTATCAAAGAATTTCAGTCAGTTAAATTTATCGACTTAAAAGCGAAGTATCAGCTCATCAGTTAGAAGGTCAGAAAGATTCCAGCAACCGATTGTTAATGGAGTAGTTCACAAAACAAAAGAATGATTATTCGGTTGTATTGACTCCTCTTCGATCAATTTGTTTTTTTTTTTTTTCGTTTCATTTTCGTTTCGATTTTCATAGTATTATAACATATCCACTTGTATTCGTTTCGATGTTCACCGAGTTGTTAACCGTTTTCGTACTTCACCATTCCATGAGTTTCAATCACTTTCTTCCAGGTTTGAATCGAGAATTCTCCTAAAATTAGCAGTAAGCGATCCATACTGCTAATGTAGTTCCTCCGAGTTCATACTAGGGAGTCATGTCAAAGAGTGAAGAGAGGTAGGTTTGGAAGTGATGGCTATATTTGCCATACTGGCAAATGAAAAAAGCAAGAAAGTTGAATCTGTAGGCGTCTGGTAGTACACATTCATGTTACTTGATTAATATGTTGTATATACCTTTTTACCATTTTATTTTGAATGCAAACACAAAGAGCAGTGTGTACACGTACATACTGTTATATGTAATATCATTTCAGTGTATATCTAACCACTACTTATTAAAGACATCAAATTACATGATCGGCTTTCTTGAGACACAAAAACAAAAACGAGAAAAAGATGCAGATGAATATTTTATCTCATGAAAAGAAGATGGTAGCAAACATAAGGAGCAGTTTGATCCTAGTGTTGCTGTCTTATTACTTCTCAGCAGTCTAACTTGTATGGCATCCACGAAATGAAAGTTTTCCTGTACCACGGTCAGTTTAGAAAAGTTTTTCTCGACTAATTTCTGTCTCGTAGTTAGTCGCTTATGTTAACGTTTGTGCTCTTTACTATACAAGCGTGTAACTAATACAGTGTTGTTAATTGCTACATTAGTATCAGTTTTATATTTACAGTTACTAGTAACATTTTGACGTGTCGTTTACGTTACGGTTGCGGGGTAAAGAAAATGTTCTCTGTAATGTTCCTTGTCCAGTCATAGAAAAGGATGATTCAGTTAAGTTATTCACCCAAAATATATCCTGAATCATTTAACATATCGTAATTCTGTTCTCAAGCAGATGATTTGTAATAAAGTCCTTACTAAACGATTTATAGTGTCTTTTTCTATCCATATTAATTACAATAATATTGACATGCACTTCGCGCTTTCCAATAGAACTATCGAAATTTCTCCTGCATTTATCGTAAATCAACAGGAAACGAATTTAATAGCGTCAGCCTTTCAAAATACAATACATAGTTTATGAGAAATTACAATATTTATACTCTAAGATCCATCCCATTTGACCAATTAACCATTTACGGTCTTATCCAGAAGTTCTTGATGTTGTTGTTGTTGTGGTCTTCAGTCCTGAGACTGGTTTGATGCAGCTCTCCATGCTACTCTATCCTGTGCAAGCTTCTTCATCTCCCGGTACCTACTGCAATCAACATCCTTCTGAATCTGCTTAGTGTATTCATCTCTTGGTCTCCCTCTAAGATTTTTACCCTCCACGCTGCCCTCCAATGCTAAATTTGTGATCCCTTGATGCCTCAAAACATGTCCTACCAACCGATCCCTTCTTCTAGTCAAGTTGTGCCACAAACTTCTCTTCTCCCCAATCCTATTCAACACCTCCTCATTAGTTATGTGATCTACCCATCTAATCTTCAGCATTCTTCTGTAGCACCACATTTCGAAAGCTTCTATTCTCTTACTGTCCAAACTAGTTATCGTCCATGTTTCACTTCCATACATGGCTACACTCCATACAAATACTTTCAGAAACGACTTCCTGACACTTAAGTCTATACTCGATGTTAACAAATTTCTCTTCTTCAGAAACGATTTCCTTGCCATTGCCAATCTACATTTTATATCCTCTCTACTTCGACCATCATCACTTATTTTGCTACCCAAATAGCAAAACTCATCTACTGCTTTAAGTGTCTCATGTCCTAATCTTATTCCCTCAGCATCACCCGACTTAATTCGACTACATTCCATTATCGTCGTTTTGCTTTTGTTGATGTTCATCTTATATCCTCCTTTCAAGACACTGTCCATTCCGTTCAACTGCTCTTCCAAGTCCTTTGCTGTCTCTGACAGAATTACAATGTCATCGGCGAACCTCAAAGTTTTTACTTCTTCTCCATGAATTTTAATACCTACTCCGAATTTTTCTTTTGCTTCCTTTACTGCTTGCTCAATATACAGATTGAATAACATCGGGGAGAGCCTACAACCCTGTCTCACTCCTTTCCCAACCACTGCTTCCCTTTCATGCTCCTCGACTCTTATAACTGCCATCTGGTTTCTGTACAAATTGTAAATAGCCTTTCGCTCCCTGTATTTTACCCCTGCCACCTTTAGAATTTGAAAGAGAGTATTCCAGTTAACATTGTCAAAAGCTTTAAGTCTACAAATGCTAGAAACGTAGGTTTGCCTTTCCTTAACCTTTCTTCTAAGGTAAGTCGTAAGGTTAGTATTGCCTCACGTGTTCCAACATTTCTGCGGAATCCAAACTGATCTTCCCCGAGGTCCGCTTCTACCAGTTTTTCCATTCGTCTGTAAAGAATTCGCGTTAGTGTTTTGCAGCTGTGACTTATTAAACTGATAGTTCGGTAATTTTCACATCTATCAACACCTGCTTTCTTTGGGATTGGAATTATTATATTCTTCTTGAAGTCTGTGGGTATTTCGCCTGTCTCATACATCTTGCTCACCAGATGGTAGAGTTTTGTCATGACTGGCTCTCCCAAGGCCGTCAGTAGTTCTAATGGAATGTTGTCTACTCCCGGGGCCTTCTTTCGACTCAGGTCTTTCAGTGCTCTGTCAAACTCTTCACGCAGTATCTTATCTCCCATTTCATCTTCGTCTACACTCTTCCATTTCCATAATATTGTCCTCAAGCACATCGCCCTTGTATAAACCCTCTATATACTCCTTCCACCTTTCTGCCTTCCCTTCTTTGCTTAGAACTGGGTTTCCATCTGAGTTCTTGATATTCATACAAGTGGTTCTCTTCTCTCCAAAGGTCTCTTTAATTTTCCTGTAGGCAGTATCTATCTTACCCCTAGTGAGACAAGCCTCTACATCCTTACATTTGTCCTCTAGCCATCCCTGCTTAGCCATTTTGCACTTCCTGTCGATATCATTTTTGAGACGTTTGTATTCCTTTTTGCCTGCTTCATTTACTGCATTTTTATATCTTCTCCTTTCATCAATTAAATTCAATATTTCTTCTGTTACCCAAGGATTTCTATTAGCCCTCGTCTTTTTACCTACTTGATCGTCTGCTGCCTTCACTACTTCATCCCTCAGAGCTACCCATTCTTCTTCTACTGTATTTCTTTCCCCCATTCCTGTCAATTGTTCCCTTATGCTTTCCCTGAAACTGTCTACAACCTCTGGTTCTTTTAGTTTATCCAGGTCCCAACTCCTTAAATTCCCATCTTTTTGCAGTTTCTTCAGTTTCAATCTGCAGTTCATAACCAATAGATTGTGGTCAGAATCCACATCTGTCCCTGGAAATGTCTTACAATTTAAAACCTGGTTCCTAAATCTCTGTCTTACCATTATATAATCTATCTGATACCTTTTAGTATCTCTAGGATTCTTCCAGGTATACAACCTTCTTTTATGATTCTTGAACCAAGTGTTAGCTATGATTAAGTCATGCTCTGTGCAAAATTCTACAAGGCGGCTTCCTCTTTCATTTCTTCCCCCCAATCCATATTCTCCTACTATGTTTCCTTCTCTCCCTTTTCCTACTGACGAATTCCAGTCACCCATGACTATTAAATTTTCGTCTCCCTTCACTACCTGAATAATTTCTTTTATCTCGTCATACATTTCATCTATTTCTTCATCATCTGCAGAGCTAGTTGGCATATAAACGTGTACTACTGTAGTAGGCATGGGCTTTGTGTCTATCTTGGCCACAATAATGCGTTCACTATGCTGTTTGTAGTAGCTAACGCGCACTCCTATTTTTTTATTCATTATTAAACCTACTCCTGCATTACCCCTATTTGATTTTGTATTTATAACCCTGTATTCACCTGACCAAAAGTCTTGTTCGTCCTGCCACCGAACTTTACTAATTCCCACTATATCTAACTTTAACCTACCCATTTCCCTTTTTAAATTTTCTAACCTACCTGCCCGATTAAGAGTTCTTGATATCGGAAGGAAATGACGCATCTGGGTGGTTTGAAACAGCTAAAAGAATCTAATTAACATTTCAGAATAATTTCGAAAAGCTTAATTTTAAACTGATAGTAATTACAATTGGTTACATCTGATTTGATCAACACACCAACTGGAAGACAAAGGACTTGTCATATAAGAATGATTCATCAGTTAACTACAGTATCAGTTTTGCTCTTGTTTAGCCAAAGACTTGTAGGAAAGGAGAACGAAGCAAATTGAATAGATTTATAAAATAGGAAGTTGAGATAAAAATACTGTTAAGTAGTAGCTTTGTATTACCGAAAAAAATTACAAGAGTTTAATTCTGAAATACACACGCACATTTTAAGATTACAACAAGAACAATTCACCTTATGAGGCGGTAGTGTGGGAGGGTGATGACTGTCAGAACCTAGGAAGTCCTACCAGATCGTCTCCGAGGCTTATCTTCTCACTGTTTCCTAAGAACGTTATGGTTTTAAGTTCTGTCTTGATACATCTCTTGTGGTCACGGTGTGTGACTTCTGCCTCAGACAGGTAGGCTAACATCTTGCTGTCTGATATTCTGCCTGTTTGGACGTTCAGCTTCTACCACAGACGTATATACCGTACAAGTACTTTGTAACCTCCCCGCAAAAAATAAAAAGACAATGATAATGAGCTAAGCGTAACCTTCTTGCAAAATTAAAGAATAATAATTGCCCAAATGTAAACTCCCCACAAAAATTTTAGAAGTCAATAATTGAATATTATGCAAATAGTGCCAAATGTTAGCTTCCCACAGTAATAACATTCAATGATAATAAAATGTGCAAAAAATGATATGTCCCCACAAAATTAACGTTAAGATGAACCCGATAAATTTTATAAGAGCAGCTGCGCTGACCTTCGGCCCTGTCCAGTAATTAAACCTGAACACAAAAACCAAATTTCTTACCTCAGTAAACTGCATCTATATCTGCTCTTAGTTTTACTGCATCTACATCTGCTCTTATTTTTCGGCACAGCTCCGTGCAATGCTGGCCCATGTTTAATTCTGATTCTTGGAGGGAATGCATGGGAAATATTATTTAACTTGAAATGAATCCCTTTTTGTTTAAAACAGTTACTTTAAAAGAAAATTATTATTGGGGCAATTCTTGAACAAATTAATTACAATTAACATATGTTATTGGCTGAGCGCAATGCTGCTTCATTACCTTCGATAACAATATACCTCGTCCAGAACCGTGAACAGAGACCCATGTCGACGCCCGCCGACTCCTCACACACAACTACTGTTCCTGCCGACTCGCTACACGCAACTGCCTACTCGCAACTACCGACTGACTACTATTGCAGACAGAGTGCAACTCGCAACTACCGACTGATTACTACTGCAGACAGAGTGCAACTGAACACTCACGCGGTCAAGCGCAGACTAGCAACGATAAATAACTCTCTGGTCAGAGATTCTGTCATGCCTCGCCATCGCTGTTAAGGAATACACTGAATACATACGTGTTTCAACTTCCCAATGGGACTGCTGATATTTTTGTAAAATATCGTGAATCCGAGATATTGATATTTAACAGATATCGTTAATGCCTCGATACATCGATAAACATCGGCGACACATCTATTCAACTTATCGATGTATAGATATATCGACGAAAAAATATCGGCTGCACATTGTAAATATACTGCCGATTTTAGATCTATATATTTAAGTACTGATTTATTATTAGGTATTCTGTACGTCAACAAGCTAGCTGCCTACTTTTCCCCATTAGAGCAAGAATTGAAAGCAAAGCGATCGACGTTCGCGTTTGGCTGTAACCACTTTCCTAACAATGGTCACTGCATGTAAGTGGGACAATGAAAGGTGTCTGATGGGTCCGTCGTTCGGTTTCATCATATATCGGAATTGACTGGAACACTTCATGCCTGCTTCTCTCATTTTTCATTTCTGCAAACGACAGCGACTAGGAGTTGTAGTGTCAAAGTTGCGTGGTGAAGTTAAATGTTGCGGTTTCTGTTGGTAACTCCGAGCGCCAATTAGGTCAGCAAACTCCTCAAACATTACCGTCCACCGCAAGACAAACCTAGTCATTTAGAGTATGGTCATCTTTTTCAGCACCTGTTACTGAAGAATGCCAATGTGAAGAAATAGCGCACTAGTTGTGATAAAAACTGTTTTTTATCACAACTGGTGTGCTATTTCTACACATCGGAAATATTGTTGTTCCATTCACACCACCAACCTTCAGTGCAATCGGATTTCTCCTTTGTATCACCTATACTTGCTTCACACTGTGAAAGAGAAAGACTGTACGTGATAGGTGCTCATAAAGTAGTAAAACCCCTTCATACAGTGAACAATTTCAAAAGAATAATTTCATATTTTTATTGAAAATTGCGAAAATAATGTAATATAAAATAAAAATGCCGGCACTCGACATCGCAATTTCTATAGCAATATATCGACATATTGTGGGAAAATATGGCCGTTATGCATAGGTTATGTACAGGACAGATATCGATATATCGTAACATAGACAAACCGATATTTTATCAACAACCCTACTTCCCAGGGTACTGCTTATTGTATTTCCTCCCATTTCACCCGTGTATGGACTCTGTGATTAGTCTAATCTTCTGTGGAATAGTTGGCGTCTTTCTTCAAGAGTCTGCCCGTTTAGGTTCTTCAGCATATTCGTGGTGTTCAACAATAAGTCAAACAATCCTGTGATGATTAGTGCAGTCCTCCTTTGAATATTTTCCATATCTCCCATTGATCCTATTTAGTATTTAAAATGGATGACATGAATGTTTGAAAGCGATCTCCTTCGTGAACTGATTGCGTTCTCTCAGTATGCTGTCAATGAACTGAAGTCTGCCACCTACTTTAGTTATGACTGAATACGTGTAATCATTCCCTTTCATGTCTCCACCAACTGCTACATTCAAACATTCATATGAGTTGACTGACTTCAGTTTTGGCCATTGATATTGCCTTCATAGGATAGCACCTTTTTTCGTTTTATAAAGAGGAAAACTTTCATCTTTGAACATTTAAAGCAATTTGATAATCTTTTCCCCACTTTCAAATCTTATCGAGATATGACGGAATATTTTTGGTGCTTTTCTCAGCACGTACATCGTTACAGATAACTGCATCATCTGCAAAAAATCTGATGTTGCTATTAACATCCTCTGCTGGGTTAATAATATATAATATGAACAGCAAGCGTCGCTATACAGTTCTTTGGGGCATGCCTGCAAGTCTGTAGTTACTTTCACATCTGTCGTTGACTATCCATCAAAGACATCTTGCTGCTTTTCCTTATCAATAAATCCCCTGCCCAGTTACACATTTCGCTTGATACCTCCTATTATCGTATTTTCACGAACAGGCGTTGTTGTGATATTGAGTCTAACGCTTTTCGGAAGTCAAGAAACGCTACATCCCCCATGATTGCCTTGATCCACGTTTAGGATATCATTAGAGAAGAGCACGAGTATTATTTAGAATGACCAGAGATTTCAAGATACATTCAGACGTGCGTGGAGGAGGTCATTCTGCTGCAAATACACTCCTGGAAATGGATAAAAGAACACATTGACACCGGTGTGTCAGACCCACCATACTTGCTCCGGACACTGCGAGAGGGCTGTACAAGCAATGATCACACGCACGGCACAGCGGACACACCAGGAACCGCGGTGTTGGCCGTCGAATGGCGCTAGCTGCGCAGCATTTGTCCAGCGCCGCCGTCAGTGTCAGCCAGTTTGCCGTGGCATACGGAGCTCCATCGCAGTCTTTAACACTGGTAGCATGCCGCGACAGCGTGGACGTGAACCGTATGTGCAGTTGACGGACTTTGAGCGAGGGTGTATAGTGGGCATGCGGGAGGCCGGGTGGACGTACCGCCGAATTGCTCAACATGTGGGGCGTGAGGTCTCCACAGTACATCGATGTTGTCGCCAGTGGTCGGCGGAAGGTGCACGTGCCCGTCGACCTGGGACCGGACCGCAGCGACGCACGGATGCACGCCAAGACCGTAGGATCCTACGCAGTGCCGTAGGGGACCGCACCGCCACTTCCCAGCAAATTAGGGACACTGTTGCTCCTGGGGTATCGGCGAGGACCATTCGCAACCGTCTCCATGAAGCTGGGCTACGGTCCCGCACACCGTTAGGCCGTCTTCCGCTCACGCCCCAACATCGTGCAGCCCGCCTCCAGTGGTGTCGCGACAGGCGTGAATGGAGGGACGAATGGAGACGTGTCGTCTTCAGCGATGAGAGTCGCTTCTGCCTTGGTGCCAATGATGGTCGTATGCGTGTTTGGCGCCGTGCAGGTGAGCGCCACAATCAGGACTGCATACGACCGAGGCACACAGGGCCAACACCCGGCATCATGGTGTGGGGAGCGATCTCCTACACTGGCCGTACACCGCTGGTGATCGTCGAGGGAACACTGAATAGTGCACGGTACATCCAAACCGTCATCGAACCCATCGTTCTACCATTCCTAGACCGGGAAGGGAACTTGCTGTTCCAACAGGACAATGCACGTCCGCATGTATCCCGTGCCACCCAACGTGCTCTAGAAGGTGTAAGTCAACTACCCTGGCCAGCAAGATCTCCGGATCTGTCCCCCATTGAGCATGTTTGGGACTGGATGAAGCGTCGTCTCACGCGGTCTGCACGTCCAGCACGAACGCTGGTCCAACTGAGGCGCCAGGTGGAAATGGCATGGCAAGCCGTTCCACAGGACTACATCCAGCATCTCTACGATCGTCTCCATGGGAGAATAGCAGCCTGCATTGCTGCGAAAGGTGGATACACACTGTACTAGTGCCGACATTGTGCATGCTCTGTTGCCTGTGTCTATGTGCCTGTGGTTCTGTCAGTGTGATCATGTGATGTATCTGACCCCAGGAATGTGTCAATAAAGTTTCCCCTTCCTGGGACAATGAATTCACGGTGTTCTTATTTCAATTTCCAGGAGTGTACATCATTCCATTTGTGCACAGAATAAGTTCTAAGATGGTAAAGATACTGAAGAATTGTTTTGTGCATCACTTCTGCCCATATTGTAGATGCCTGTCCTGTTAGCAATGTAGAAGTTTCCGTCCAAGTCCGTAACATCCTGTCTGTTGGCACACTTTTTGACGATGTGATCAAAGGTGCCGATATCTCCACTTTTGCAGGTGTCTATGAGGCACGATGGAGAGACCCTGGCGTCGGAGTGTGTTTGCAAGCAATAAAATTTGGTGGTAAGGTGGGTTTCGGGTGGGAACATAGGATTACGTCACCCTAATGGAAGGACTGGAGACCCACACAGCTGTTGCAGCATTCGCTGGCCTTTAAATGTAGTTTCTCTTACTAAATTATTGAAAGAGTCAAACAACTGCTACAGATTTAAGAGTAATAGACAGTGATTGTGCAGACAAATCGTATGATCCTTCACTATAAATGAGTTTAATTAGAAAAAATTCTAAGAGCTGCCACACATTTAAATTATCGATAAACAATTAATATGCTCCCAAATGACTTCTTAGTACACCCCAACTTTAAAAAAGCATTCTAACAACTGTCACAATTTTTTAAAATAGTAAAACAGTTACTATGCAAATAATTCATGTAACTTCTTAGTATTCAGCAGTTTCAGAAAAAAATTATAATACCTGTAATAATTTTTTAAAAAAAATAGAAAAACAGTTGTTAACCAGGCAGCTGGAAGACTAACATTCTATGTATCAGCTCGAGCCACAATTGAGCACCCTTACTTTTGAGTACTGTCGATTTAAATACAAAAAAGGAAAAATCAGAAACCATAAAACTCTTGCGAAATAACTTAACTTGGAAGGCAAGGACGCCGTCCTTCGGTTCCATAGGGGCAAATCAATTCCAAATCGCCTCTGCAGTCAGCAGATGTACCATGCTCCTGCTAATATACACTGGTCTCCAGAACAGGCAATCGTAGTCGATGTAAACCGGGCTCTTGACCCTCCCAAGAAGCAGTTGATTCTGTCTCAAAAACGCCAATATCTCAATAGACTAGCTCACACTGCCGAGAGACACCTCACACTTCAGCAAATGAATCCCCCCCCCCCCCCCCCCCACGCCAACAAGAGAGCGTTTGATCTTCACGCTAGACCACGTCGAGTCTCACTGCCGTTCCACCTCCCTTCCATTTACATCTTTCCAACGAGCAAGCTCCGCCGGTGACACTAGAAGCACTCCTCAATATCAAGGCAACAATGCCTAAGAAGAGCGGAAATCCATAAGGGGCAGGGTCGCCGTGGCTCAACCTCCCCCAGTCAAACCCATAGATTTTTGAAATTTTTGAAAACATAGTCAGCGATCTTAAATTTTGTTAGAATTAAAATTTAAAACAGTCTTGATGGTATTTTTTCTTTTTATTGGAGTGAGTGACCGGTTTCGACTCTTTCATAGAGTCATCTTCAGACTCCAGAGCGGTGGACGGACACTGCAAGACGTGTTCCGTCGACCCTCCACGCTCATGTAATTGCTCGCAGTGTATTAGGACATGTTTTTATAACAGATATCTGAAGATGGTCATTATAGACCGAAACAGGTAGTCTGATGACAAAAAATTTGTGAACTTAGACCTGAAGTGAAGGAAATTTATGCAAACAGTAGTGTGCACGTTGTTTTATTTTCTGGAGTGTAGGCTATTGTTACCACCCTTCCCCGCTTCCCGGGTGTAAACACGAAAGAGTTGCCGCCGTGGCCAGGTTATGAGTTCGGTTTGCCGAATGGTACCTCGTCCTACTGATCAGTTGTCGTTACTTTGATATTCAGAGCGTCACAACGCCACGTGGGCGCTGCGGCTGTTACTCGGAGTGGGGCGTGTGCTGTGCGCGCGCGCCCGAGGCCGCCGCCGTATTTCTGGCGGCGAGGCCGGGATCGACGCCCGCGCGTGCCCTTGGCAGAGAGGCGCACGAGGCGTCGTGGCTACAGCAGGCGGCGGTGGCTTCCATCCATGAGACTGTGTGGGTCCTAGGGGGTTCGGTTGGGGGGGGGGGGGGGAGGCTGGGCACAGCGAGGGCCCCCGCTGACAGCCTCTCGTCCCGGCGCGTAATATTAATAACTAGCCAGCCGGCGTGGGCGGCCCGATCCAACGCGACGCCCAGCTGCGGCACAACCGCGGCACATCTGTTGGTCCCTTCAGAGACGACCCAGCCAGGTCCTCTCACTGTGAAACACGTAAGCTGGAACAGAAGTCTGGCTACGGCCATACGAACTAGCGTTGAGCATCACAACATCTAACCACGGGTGGCGATGGGGTTAACTTTCAATATGGTTTTAATAAACTTGAAGTGGCAGGTATCATGCAGCTAGGAGCGATGAGGAGCTGACCTCAGCATTCCCGGAAAGAAGAAAGATTTTTTACAACATTTATTCGCGTCAGTGACATTGAGACAATATTGTCAATAAAGAACATTGAATTCCCAAGAAAGATAATATTTCAATTAATAAAGAATCCATTTTGCATCGTAGGGAACTGAACTATAAGAATGTATTTTTATCAAACAAAACCGCAGTAGCTACTGAACAATCCCTTTTTAGTACAAGTGGTTTCGCAACCTAAAGTTGCGTCATTAGTTAAAATTAATAAATGGCTCTGAGCACTATGGGACTTAACATCTATGGTCATCAGTCCCCTAGAAATTAGAACTACTTAAACCTAACTAACCTAAGGACCTCACACAACACCCAGTCATCACGAGGCAGAGAAAATCCCTGACCCCGCCGGGAATCGAACCCGGGAACCCGGGCGTGGGAAGAAAATTGATAAATGCCGCGCGGAGTGGCAGCGTGGTTTCAGGCGCCATGTCACGGATTGCGCTACCTCTCCCGCCGGAAGTTCGAGTCCCCCCTCGGGCATGGGTGTGTGTGTTGTTGTTAGCATAAGTTGGTTTAAGTAGTGTGTAAGTCTAGGGACCGATGACCTCAGCAGTTTGGTCCCTTAGGAATTCACAAAAAAATGGCTCTGAGCGCTATGTGACTTAACTGCTATGGTCATCACTCCCCTAGAACTTAAAACTAGTTAAACCTAACTAACCTAAGGACATCACACACATCCATTACCGAGGCAGGATTCGAACCTGCGACCGTAGCGGTCGCGCGGTTCCAGACTGTAGCGCCTACAACCGCTCGGCCAGCCCGGCCGGCAGGAATTTACACATATTTGAACATTTTAACATTAATAAATGTCTTGACAAGAGGTTGTAACGATACATATTAAAGGCTTTACTTTAATGAAGTATGCGATCCCTTCCAAATTCAACCAGTTTAATGAGTATTTATGATTATAGAAAAGTTATTGTGTATGTTAACAATGATTGCACAACATGTCTCCATAAACAGTCAACCCATTAAATTATACTGAATAACTGACCCACACAAAAGTTTATATCACTTGATCACTGATACAACAAATGTCATCATGAAAAACACTAAGTTTATCTTAAATAATTAATATGAAGTACGAAAAATAGTGGCCAACTTAGGTATTTTGGATCTCCTTAAATAAAAATCGCCCAGTGAAACCTATTTGTTCACTAGGAGCGGTTTCACTCAGTATTCACGTAATCAATCCTATTTTAGACGAAAACCTATGTAATTCTTCATAATTCATGTTACTTACTTATTTATGCAAATTAGAGAAGTCAATTGACAAACTTCTAAAAAACGACCTTTTTGTAACAAAGAATTATTCTGTCAAGTCAACAAATCTGTCTGTCATTTGAATAACATGTTAAATTATGTCACTCGATGCAAATTAATAACTTTTCTGCACAAATTATGATAACAGATGTACATGTGACTCATAAACTGTATCTCTTTTTAGTAGTTCTTTGACAATGTTATAAATACAAGCAGCTAGAAGGGTCGAAAGACCAGTCGGAGGCAGTCAGGGCAGTCGGAATGTCACTTTGGTGAAGTGTGTTTCTGTGTTATTGTTTGGCAAAACAAGGCAAAGAACAAGTAAAGGAAGTATTACTTTGTGTTGTGTTATGGTCTTTGGTGGACAGTGGAATTAATATGGCCACTAAAGTAATAAATATTTGATGTTTACATACGTGTTGGTTTCGCTCGTTCTTTATCATCAAAAGCACATGAAAAACACGGAACCTCATGTGTTTACCCTAGACAACCAAATTTAGAGCCAGCATCAGCAACGAGACACAGCAGCGATCCAGCAAGCAGCAGCGATCCAGCAAGCAGCAGCGATTACTACAATACAATATTTTGTAATGGCGCCAACCTAACATCAAGTGCTAACAAGCTCCGTAAATGGGAGTGAAATAGTGCGTTTATCAGCAATTAGCAAAAGATATCTACGACGACTTGTGGCGGTCCATTTACAAAAGTGGGGGCTCAGCCGGGATCTTTAAGTGCATCGATGATAATAGTGCAGCGATAAATTTCGTAAGTGCTTGGCACTCCAAAAAAAATTTTATTTGTGCATTGTGGCAACAGTGAAAATATGTCAAAAATAAATAAATAAAGTGTGTTTGTGCGACTACGAAAAACTATCATCACACCGCTCGGAAGATTAACGTCTGGATTATGTCAATGGAATTCATCAATCAAGACTTCAGCTTCAATAAAACCAAATATAAGTGAAGAAAGCCAACAAGAACACCGACCACGACATCATAGCATGGACATAAAGCAAGGTATTTTGTTGTTGTTGTCATTTAAAATAATTTATTGTTAACATGTCTCTACCTGAGAGGGATGAGATCATAGGAAATGTAAAAATTGAACCAGGGGGTGGTGAACAATTAAACTTAACAGAGTGGCTAGCAGGGTTTGCAAGTCAAATAAGCTCGCAACTTAAACAATCAATTGAAGAAGTACGTTTGGATTTTAAACAATCAAGAGAAGAAAACACAGATAGACTGGATAAGCTAAGTTTGGATTTTAAACAATCAAATGAACAAGTAAGTTTGAAACTTAAAGAAAACACAGACAGACTGGATAAGTTAAGTCTGGATTTTGATCTATTAAGTACTCATCTCAATGAGAAGTGTGAGGAAGTTAAAACTACTCTCAGTAAGAACACTAGTGAACAGTTGATACACTTCAGAAAAGAATTTCAAGTTAAAGTTGAAAGTTTAAATGAAAACATACAAGCGAACACAGACAGCATTGCTGTCATCTACAACAGAGTAGATACTGAAGCTAAAAGATTAGATCAGAGAATAGACAAAACATCAGAAAACCTTAGACAGGAATACAACCTGTACACCACTAATGTAGATACAAAAGTAGAAAGTATACACACTAAATATACACAATTGGAGGACGCATTGATGTCCAAACAAACGATTTACAATCAAAATACAATGAATGGGCACATCCAAGTGAAATGCTTTCCTGGTGAAAATCTGCACCCTATTGACTTTATTCACCAATGTAAGGATATGTTTGTTGTAGGAATGTCTGATAACATAAAAATTAAGTTAGTAAAACGGTTTCTAGAAGGGGAGGCCCTATCCTGGGCAAATGAGAATAATGATTCTTGGAATACGTTTGAAGAGTTTGAAGCTAAATTTATTTGTAAATTTTGGTCACAGTCCATACAAGCCAGATTAAAGTCAGAATTTCTAAATGGACCAGTGTATAGAGGGAAAGTAGGGGAATGCAAAAATTTTGCAGAGATCAATTGAAAAAACTTGCTCACTTGAATAACTCTTTTGATATTATGACACAAATTGATGTTTTAAAAAGAAGATTACCAGAGAGACTGCAGTGGGAATTGGTCCATGGACCAGACGATTCAATGGAAGAGTTCCTGAAATTTGTAGATAGATTAGATAGGGCCTTGGAGAGAGAAAATAACCAAAGTTTTGGCTCTGGCAACAACCAGTATGGGGGGTGGAACAGGAATGTAAATAGAGATTATTATTGGAGGAGAGACTTTGAAAATACAGGAAATAATGCTCCAAATAGGGGAGATAGGAGATATGAACATAATTTCAGAAACAATACACAGGAGGGAGGATGGAGGAGAGATAACAGGAATGATAGAAATAGGTATTGGGGAAGAGAACAAGATAGAAGGGGGTTTGTTGAAACGAGTGAACAAAACGACAGCTACAAACGGACAGACCGAGGAAACCAGCCGGGAAACGGTGGACAGTCCCACTAGATGTCCGTAGTTTTGGGGCTAGACAATATTATGACAGGACAACACATAACCGAAACTGGAAAAGGAGAGGATACAATGTAAAGAGTAAATACCATGAAAATACTGAAGTTGTTAGAATGAATAAATTAGAATTTAATAAAAGGTTTTGGGATACTATGAGTAAAAGTGATACAGTTAATAAAAACTGTGTTCAAGCACAGGTAGTTGGTGAAAGTGCAGAAGTTGAAGGTATTGCAGAGTTCCATAGTTGGGCTGAAAAAGATACTGGTGTGAATAACAAGTCAGACACACCACAAGTAGAATCTATTTTGGGGGGTTTATTTGATATGAAGGGGGATGACGAAGTGTTTAATGGAGCCAAAGACTCAATTGCTGAGATTCAGATACATAGGGGGGAAACTGAAGATGGGGTTGTTGTTGTTGAGGAGGAAGAAGAAGTAATAGAGGGACATTTAAATAATGATCCTAAATCAAGTGATGTTATTGATGAGAGTGTAGAGGAAGAAATAAAAGTATTTGTAGAATTGAAAAGTAATGATGAGATAAAGGTAAGTGATGTGACGAACATGGGTAATAATGAGGTTAATTTAAGTGAAATGCAGACTAGGGAATGTGTATCTGAGGACAAGCTATTACCTATTGGGAACTATGAAACGCTAATCTATGAGAATGGTAATAATAATAATATTAAAGAAAATATAAAGGAATTGAATGTAAATGTGTGTTTTCAAGGAAAAGGGGAAAAGTTTTTAGAAGTTTTGTGGAACAACTATGGAAACTGTATAAACAAAGATGTCTTTTGGAAAGAATTAGCAAAGGTAAGTGCAACCTTGTATCCTACATGGTGGACAAGAATCCGTAGTGGACTTTATAAAAAAGGGGGTGAAAACAGTAGGTTGTTAAGTGACAACACAGTGTTAAAAGGAACAGATGAAAACAAAGGTTTATGTTTAAATGTCAATGCTTTGCAAACAGAGAGGGATGTGTCTAAGCGTAGGAAAAAGACATTAGACTTAGGAACTAAAGGAATTGAAAATGATCTATTGTTTGAAAATACTGAAATAGACAAAGATGTTGAGCTAGGTTGTCCATATGTTAAAGTAAACATTGACATTTGTCCATTTGAAATAAAAGAAAGCCCACATCCTAATGCGTATAGACTTATCTTCCCCAGATCAAGAAGGTTATTTGGATTAAGAAACATCACCGAATTGAAATCATATAAACATGATTAAGCACATTTCCCTGTTTGAATACAGCTACTTACCCATTTTCCATAAAGCATGTGATCAGCAAAGATTTTTACTGGATGTGTCAAATAGCAACTACCACTACAGACCCTGGAAAAGTTCCAGATGTCTGAGACAATGTTTTTATATTTTTATTGTCACTATTGAATATTAAATATTGTGATATCCTATTTACTTGCAATGGGCAAGAAGGTGACCAACATTTATTACTTTCTTTTTGTATTGTTGAATATGGGACATACTTGCACCAAATATAAAAGACATTGTAAAAATTGTTGTGCAAGACCCATCATTGTGTTACTATTGTTTTCTTAGACATAAGATTTGTGTACAATTTTCTACAGCCAATCAGTTGTTTACCAAGTTTGATGTTTGTGTTATGTTGTGACCAAATTAAGTGTGCAATTTTGGTATTAATATGTTCTTGTACTATCTTGACTGTGTCTCAATAGGAGACAAGTTTTTTTTATATTTTCTTTTTTTTTAATGCATATTATATTCATACATGTGACTTCTCTAGTGTTTGTGTTTATATATCATGTCCATACTTATAATTATGTTCTTCGTTTTCATTTCCTTTATGTGGCTCAAAACGAGCAGACAGTTGCAAAATTTTGCTATGGACATCTGACCTGTCCATCTATGTAATATATTTATGTTCCTTCTATTATCTTGATTAATCTGTGACTCAATGAGAGCTGACTTTGAAATAATTTACATATATATTTTTTATATATCTTAACATCGCATGTGATACATTTGTGTCTGTTTTTGATCATTTTCCATGTGGCTCACTGGGAGCAAAGATTAACAATTTTTTTACTTTCATATATTACTAAATAATTTTATTATGCTGTCATACTGATTGACATAACACAAAGTGCATTTCAAACAACACAACTAAAATATTTGCAGGAAAAAGTCATTTTGAAACGGTGTAACGGTTGTTGTATACATACACATTATGCACAGTAATTGACACATTTGTCCTAGTCGGCTAATATCATTAACATTCTGTAAATGATATTACCCGAGGGGGGTATTGTAACGATACATATTAAAGGCTTTACTTTAATGAAGTATGCGATCCCTTCCAAATTCAACCAGTTTAATGAGTATTTATGATTATAGAAAAGTTATTGTGTATGTTAACAATGATTGCACAACATGTCTCCATAAACAGTCAACCCATTAAATTATACTGAATAACTGACCCACACAAAAGTTTATATCACTTGATCACTGATACAACAAATGTCATCATGAAAAACACTAAGTTTATCTTAAATAATTAATATGAAGTACGAAAAATAGTGGCCAACTTAGGTATTTTGGATCTCCTTAAATAAAAATCGCCCAGTGAAACCTATTTGTTCACTAGGAGCGGTTTCACTCAGTATTCACGTAATCAATCCTATTTTAGACGAAAACCTATGTAATTCTTCATAATTCATGTTACTTACTTATTTATGCAAATTAGAGAAGTCAATTGACAAACTTCTAAAAAACGACCTTTTTGTAACAAAGAATTATTCTGTCAAGTCAACAAATCTGTCTGTCATTTGAATAACATGTTAAATTATGTCACTCGATGCAAATTAATAACTTTTCTGCACAAATTATGATAACAGATGTACATGTGACTCATAAACTGTATCTCTTTTTAGTAGTTCTTTGACAATGTTATAAATACAAGCAGCTAGAAGGGTCGAAAGACCAGTCGGAGGCAGTCAGGGCAGTCGGAATGTCACTTTGGTGAAGTGTGTTTCTGTGTTATTGTTTGGCAAAACAAGGCAAAGAACAAGTAAAGGAAGTATTACTTTGTGTTGTGTTATGGTCTTTGGTGGACAGTGGAATTAATATGGCCACTAAAGTAATAAATATTTGATGTTTACATACGTGTTGGTTTCGCTCGTTCTTTATCATCAAAAGCACATGAAAAACACGGAACCTCATGTGTTTACCCTAGACAACCAAATTTAGAGCCAGCATCAGCAACGAGACACAGCAGCGATCCAGCAAGCAGCAGCGATCCAGCAAGCAGCAGCGATTACTACAATACAATATTTTGTAATGGCGCCAACCTAACATCAAGTGCTAACAAGCTCCGTAAATGGGAGTGAAATAGTGCGTTTATCAGCAATTAGCAAAAGATATCTACGACGACATTTGGCGGTCCATTTACAAGGTCCAGAAAAATCAATATGTAACCTCAATCACGTTTAGATGCTAAATATACGAATTAGACAATTACGCCAAAGAGAATCAGGTACGCAACAAGCACAAAGAAAATTACCACCACCTCGTTCCAAGGGGTTGTAATCATCTCTTTCGGTCTTTATCATCCATCCGTCCATCTCTTACGAGGTCTATGTAATTCTCTCTTTCTGGTTGACCAATAATTCATTGTCTTTTTTGGCACTCTGTTTTCTGTCATTGTGTCAACATGATCCTTCCATTTCATTCTATTGTCTTCTGTCTTGTCATTAACTGAAAAGATACTTAAATCTGGTCTTATTGTTTCGTTTCTTATTTTCATTACAGCCTCTTACGTACCTCATGAACTTCAACTCTGCTGTTTGTATGGACGATTTTTATTTATTTATTTATTTTCTTTTCGTTACTGTCCTTGATTCAGAACCATATAGAAGAGAAGGTACAGCCATAACTTTATAGAATTTCATTTACATTTCTTATCTTGTTTTTCTTCCTAAAATTCTTCCAATTGTTCGGCAGACAACTTGATATTTATTAGTCTTCTTGTCAACGTCCTTGTCATAGTTAAAAGTAATATCGAGTCCTAGATAATTGAAATGCGATACTTCTACAACAGTTTTCTCATATAATATTAATTTCGATTTGACTACATTCTTTCCGTGCCACGCAGAAATTATTGGATGCCTGCATCACTTTCAATCAAGATGTATTAAAAGTTACGTAAAACGAGAGGTGGTTAAAATAAGAATGGTGGAGAGACGGAGACAGCCATGCAAATGTCTGAAGTTCTAAAAAGCAACCTGAGGACCAAAGTATTAAAATATATCTACCGAACTAAGGAATGAATAAAACTCACAGTAGTATATTTTAACATGCTCACCCTAGGGAAGAAACTATAACAATCGTGAGACGCCAGATTTTTATGAGTTTTATCCATTGCTTAGTCCGATAGAAATATTTCAATACATCATTTTGCACGTTTGTTTTTAGAACTTGAGGCATTGATATGGCCGTCTCATTCATTCCAACACTCTTTATTTTGACTGCTGTTCCTTTTACGGACATTTTACAAGTTGATGGAAAGTGATGGAGGTGTACAATAATGTTTCGCTGTAAATGTTTGGCTGTGAGTGTTCTATACAAACAGAACAGTTTTTGCGTCAGTCACTTGTTTATTTTGCCACTACGCTTTTCGATGGTTGAAACCATCATCGTAAGGTTCAGAACTGCTTTTTTACGTGGCTGGTGTGGCAGACATCTTTTCACAGTCGCAGACCAAGAGCATTGTAGGCTATTTTGCGTCTTTTGCTAATGACAAACATTGTTGATTTAGAAAAGGAACGTAAGGGGTTAAAAATATGAATTTCTAAATCAAAATTTTTTATCATTAGCAAAAGACGCAAAATAACCTACACCGTCCTTGGTCTGCGACAGTGAAAAGACGTCTGTACTCCTCACCGACACCAGCCACGCAAATAAACTGTTCTCCACATGAATACAATGGCGTGAACCGTCGAAAAGCGTAAAAATAAACAAGTGATTGACGCAGAAAGTGATTTATTTGTATTGATCAACAGTCGCAGCCCTCACAATGGCGTCCCTTATGGGCGAAATACGCATTTGAGTATTCTGCTTATTGCGTACGCGTGTCTCTTGACGATTGCCGGCCGCTGTGGCCGAGCGGTTCTAGGTGATTCAGTCCGGAACCGCACTGCTGCTACGGTCGCAGGTTCGAATCCTGCTTCGGGCATGGACGTGTATGATGTCCTTAGGTTAGTTAGGTTTAAGTAGTTCTACGTTCTAGGCGACTGATGACCTCAGAAGTTAAGTCACATAGTGCTCAGAGCCATTTGAACCAACCAGCAGCTGATGTTCTGTTTAACAGCAATACTTAAAATTTTGCACATTTGAATATTAAATCCTATAAGCAGTGATAGAGTCAATATTAACAGTCTTTACAAGTTCCAGAACAATTTTCCATTATTCAGTAGATGAGGTTGTGAATTGTACAATTTACTCGTAAACAATGATAGCATTAACAATGTTAAATCATAATTCAGGAAACTGAAAACAATACATTTGGTAAGTAATCAGGCTTTGCCATAAGGTCACCAGCTTGAGCTTAGCCCAGACATCGCTTAGTCCTTGGTTGGTTCAAATGGCTCTGAGCACTGTGGGACTCAACTGCTGAGGTCATCAGTCCCCTAGAACTTAGAACTAGTTAAACCTAACTAACCTAAGGACATCACAAACATCCATGCCCGAGGCAGGATTCGAACCTGCGACCGTAGCGGCCTCGCGGTTCCAGGCTGCAGCGCCTTTAACCGCACGGCCACTTCGGCCGGCGCTTAGTCCTTCATTCAGCTCAGATTAAGTACTCAGTCACAGGTGAACATTAAAACCATATAGCCACACGGTTACGACCACAGAACTGATTTACAGATCCCACACCGAAAGATCTGATAAGGCCCTTTCAGGCTTTAAATGTGAACAATATAGATTTCGGCTAAGTAATTTTGAATTACGAAAGAAATATAATGTGGCGGTTTAACACATAAGTGTTTATAAGGGAACCAACAATTTAAAAAAAAAAAATCCTTTATGGCAATATTAACTCCGCCCCCGGTATCTGAGTGGTCAGCGCGACAGAATGTTAATCGTAAGGGCCCAGGTTCTATTCCTGGCTGGGTAGGAGATTTTCTCCACTCAGGGACTGGGTGTTGTGTTGTCCTAATCAGCATCATTTCATCCTCATCGACGCGAGAGTTGCCGAAGTGGAGTCAAATCGAAAGACTTGCACCCGGCGAACGATCTGCCCGACAGGAGGCGGTAGTCACACGATAGTTAAGTTTATATGGCAATTTTAACACGTGGGCCTTTAAAAATGAAACACACAATTACAGATCATTAACACTTTTTATATCAACGGCCTAGGCGCAGTGGTAGCAACGGCTCCCGTAAGATCATCGTGTTTAAGCGCTGTAGTGGTTGGCTAGTACTTGGGTGGGTGATTGGGTCTGCCGAGCGCTGTCGGCAAACGGGTTGCACTCAGTTCTTGTGAGACCAATTGAGCAGCTATTTGTCTGAGAAGTAGCGGCTCCAGTCACGAAAACTGACGACTCCCGGGAGAGCGGTGTGCTGACCACATGCCCCTCCGTATCCGCATCCAGTGACTCGTGTCGGCTGAGGATGACACGGCGGTCGGTCGGTTCCCTTGTGTTTTCCAAGGCCTGTTCAGACAGTGCACTATTTTTTTATACCCAGCCATGATGGCACCAAACAGTAGAAGAGTTTCAGTTTGACCAGGTATTCCTTTTTACAAGTGGGCTTAAGAATAATTCGGGCATAAGAACGCTGGTCCACATTTAGGACTAAGACAGAATGACGGTCACTAAACAAAGCTAGAATTTTGTAGAATTTTGGAACACGTATTATGTTAGAGTATAATGACTTTTCTGGAGACTAGAAAACTACGCTGTAGGGATCAGCATGGGTTTCGATAAAGACGGTCGTGTGAAACCCAGCTCGCGCTATTCGTCCACGAGACTCAGAGGGCCATAGACACCGGTTCATAGGTAGATGCCGTGTTTCTTGACTTCCGCAAGGCGTTTGATACAGTTCCCCACAGCCGTTTAATGAACAAAGTAAGAGCATATGGACTATCAGACCAATTTTGTGATTGGATTGAGGAGTTCCTAGATAACAGAACGCAGCATGTCATTCTCAATGGAGAGAAGTCTTCCGAATTAAGAGTGATGTCAGGTGTGCCGCAGGGGAGTGTCATAGGACCGTTGCTATTCAAAATATACATAAATGACCTGGTGGATGACATCGGAAGTTCACTGAGGCTTTTTGCAGATGATGCTGTGGTGTATCGAGAGGTTGTAACGATGGAAAATTGTACTGAAATGCAGGAGGATCTGCAGCGAATTGACGCATGGTGCAGGGAATGGCAATTGAATCTCAATGTAGACAAGTGTAATGTGCTGCGAATACATAGAAAGATAGATCCCTTATCATTTAGCTACAAAATAGCAGGTCAGCAACTGGAAGAAGTTAATTCCATAAATTATCGGGGAGTACGCATTAGGAGTGATTTAAAATGGAATGACCATATAAAGTTGATCGTCGGTAAAGCAGATGCCAGACTGAGATTCATTGGAAGAATCCTAAGGAAATGCAATCCGAAAACAAAGGAAGTAGGTTACAGTACGCTTGTTCGCCCACTGCTTGAATACTGCTCAGCAGTGTGGGATCCGTACTAGATAGGGTTGGTAGAAGAGATAGAGAAGATCCAACGGAGAGCAGCGCGCTTCGTTACAGGATCATTTAGTAATCGCGAAAGCGTTACGGAGATGATAGATAAACTCCAGTGGAAGACTCTGCAGGAGAGACGCTCAGTAGCTCGGTACGGGCTTTTGTTAAAGTTTCGAGAAAATACCTTCACCGAAGAGTCAAGCAGTATATTGCTCCCTCCTACGTATATCTCGCGAAGAGACCATGAGGATAAAATCAGAGAGATTAGAGCCCACACAGATGCATACCGACAATCCTTCTTTCCACGAACAATACGAGACTGGAATAGAAGGGAGAACCGATAGAGGTACTCAGGGTACCCTCCGCCACGCACCGTCAGGTGGCTTGTGGAGTATGGATGTAGATGTAGATGTAGACAGCTAGAGGCCAAATTAAATTTCTATGACAAGACGTTGATGAAAGAATAAGAGTTTTTGCTAACCACAACTAGTATCTCAGGTACAGCGTAGGTTTTCAGCTGAGTAGTAAGTACTGTCAGCTTGCCATCCACTAATGAAAGCAGTAAAAATGAGAATCATGCTAAATGTGAAGATGCGAACCCGCAGTCACGAAGGTGGCGGGAAGCAGTAATTCTTCGAATATAGTTCGCACACTTTTCACAATTACGGTTTACCATCCGTAACATGCCGAGCAGGTCCTCAGTCCCCGGTGAAAAACATTGGTGACCACGTGGAACAGCCAGCAAACATTGCCGGCTGAAGTGAGTGCGCGTGTGGTTAAATGCCGTCGGCGAGAGGTTACACAGCCTCTGGCGGGATGCTGGCGAAACCAGCGGCACGATACGCAGTGCAGAGAAATTAAATGAGCGGCAGGTATTGATACAAAGCATGCATGGCTCAATAACTGACTGAAGTTAAATGGTCTGAGAAGGGAGTGAGAAAGGGCTGTAGCCTATAACTAATGCTATTAAACTTGTACAGTGAGCAAGTAGTAAAAGAAGCCATGGAGATTTGTGGAGAAGAAGTAAAGTTCATGGAGAAGAAGCACATGCAATGAGACATTATTGTTATTCTCTCAGAAAGGGCAAAGGACTTTTAAGAGCAGCTGAGCGGAATGGACAGTGTTTTGAAAACAGGTTCGTAGGATAATATCAACAAAAGCAAATCGAGGGTACTGGAATGGAGCTGAATTAAATCAGGCGCCACCGAGGGTATTAAATTGGGAAGTAAGGCACAAATATATTACGAGCGGAGTTAAAAAATAAGTTGTACATGGTGATGGCAGTCCTGGCGGCCTTTATAGAACGCTGCGCTACTCTTCAATGTGACAAAGGTATGTGACACTATTTATCCAAAACTGTTGGTTGGATGATTTCGGGGAGAGGACCAAACAAAATGGTTCAAATGGCTCTGAGCACTATGGGACTTAACTTCTAAGGTCATCAGTCCCATAGACCTTAGAACTACTTAAACCTAACAAACCTAAGGACATCACACACATACATGCCCGAGGCAGGATTCGAACCTGCGACCGTAGCGGTCGCGCGGTTCCAGACTGTAGCGCCTAGAACTGCTCGGCGAGGACCGAACACCGAGGTCATCGGTCCCATCGGAGTAGGGAAGGATGGGGAAGGAAGTCGGCCGTACCTTTCCAAAGGAACCATCCCGGAATTTGCCTGAAGAGATTTAGAGAAATCATGCAAAATTTAAATCTTTGTGGCCGGACGCGGGTTTGAACCGTCGTCTTCCCGAATGCGAGTCCAGTTTTAATGTTGCACCAGTCGTTCAATTACCAGACGATATAAATCAGGTATTTGCACATGGGCCCTATTCGAGAATAGCTGTGCCCGAAAATTCTACAGAGTTGTTTGCAGCGTGTTTGACTCCACCAGCAGTTAGACCATACATATTACTTCCAAAATGTATGGTTCCAGTTTGGCATAAGAAAAGAAAATAATTTAAAGATTCTATCAAATGTACCGTCTGACCAAGGAAAGTGAAGTACCCAGAAGGGGAGATGGAAACGAAACGAACTTTCACGCGTTGAAGAGCTATGTGGTGGTATTTCGGTGATTAAAAATTTTCCAAATTTACAAAAAACTTGGCCGTATGAGGTCCACGTATCAGTAGGACGTTGCACCCTCAACTGGCCTGATTGCATGGACTGATTTGCTTGGGAAGGATGTCACAGAGCCATCGCATCATCTCCCGAGGCAAGCTGGCCCACAAATGTCGAACTCGTAAGTGGTTCTTGACTGCTTGCATCCCGCACTAGGACAGAATTGAAGCCCTGGCTGGTCCGGTACATGTTCTGTGGGTGACAGGTAAGAGGCTCTTACTGATGACGGGAGTATCTCAACATCACACTGACAGTTCATGAACGCTCATGCGATGTTTAGACGAGCATTATCCTGTTGAAAAATGGCACCACTATACTGTCAAATGAGATGCAACACATGAGGTCGCAGGATGTCCGTGACATACAGCTGTGCCATTAGTGTTCTCTCACTACCAGATGTCATACCCGATGGCTCCTTGACGCCGGAAACAACACCGTTGTGCCTCTCCAAAACATTGACAGAATGGAGAAACTCTTCCTAGGTGCTTCCATATTCGGCGACGACGTTCACCCGGGAAGTGTAGCATTGCGATTCACTGTTGAACACAATCCGACGCCATTCATCAACAGTTCATGCTTTCTGATCACTGCAAAACTCCATACGCAGTCGTTTTTGTTGTGGTGTTAATGGCAGCCTACGCATGGGACGGTAATTTCCTAGTCCGGCTGTTGATAGCCTCCAACCAGTGATGAGGAAGACTCAGAATATTACAGGTCGTCCATTACTTGTTGTCGGGTGGCAGGCGAAAATATTAAGGGCTTACGATATGCTTGGTGCGCAATTTGGCCTTCCTCCCTTATTGGGCTGGAGTATGGTGCCCAAAACCTTGACAACGAGTATGTCTCCTATCACGTTCCCATGCAGTTCAACATAGTGCCACTGTCACATTCAAATATCTCACTAATCTGTATACTGAAAGCCTAAGTAGACCCCCACAATGAGGCCAATTTCAAAGAAACTGACAGGTCCTGATAACGCCGTTTCACATGATTATGCGTCATTTCGGTGTCCTTCACTGTGATCACTCAATGTCTGATGCTGTGTTCGACAGTTTTATACTCTACCAAGCCTGGTAATAACACTAAACATGAAGAACACTACTACATTCTGGTGGTTGTCCCACCTGACACATAAATTGCAAATATAATGATTTATGTACCCTACAATGTTGTATACATGTAAGAATTTTCACTGTCATCCTACCATGGCTTCTGGATGATTCAGTTTCCTTGTTTGGCAGTGTATGCCCTGTGAATAATTCTCAATGACTTATTAAACCTTTGGTTCCATACTACACTCCTGGAAATTGAAATAAGAACACCGTGAACTCATTGTCCCAGGAAGGGGAAACTTTATTGACACATTCCTGGGGTCAGATACATCACATGATCACACTGACAGAACCACAGGCACATAGACACAGGCAACAGAGCATGCACAATGTCGGCACTAGTACAGTGTATATCCACCTTTCGCAGCAATGCAGGCTGCTATTCTCCCATGGAGACGATCGTAGAGATGCTGGATGTAGTCCTGTGGAACGGCTTGCCATGCCATTTCCACCTGGCGCCTCAGTTGGACCAGCGTTCGTGCTGGACGTGCAGACCGCGTGAGACGACGCTTCATCCAGTCCCAAACATGCTCAATGGGGGACAGATCCGGAGATCTTGCTGGCCAGGGTAGTTGACTTACACCTTCTAGAGCACGTTGGGTGGCACGGGATACATGCGGACGTGCATTGTCCTGTTGGAACAGCAAGTTCCCTTGCCGGTCTAGGAATGGTAGAACGATGGGTTCGATGACGGTTTGGATGTATCGTGTACTATTCAGTGTCCCCTCGACGATCACCAGTGGTGTACGGCCAGTGTAGGAGATCGCTCCCCACACCATGATGCCGGGTGTTGGCCCTGTGTGCCTCGGTCGTATGCAGTCCTGATTGTGGCGCTCACCTGCACGGCGCCAAACACGCATACGACCATCATTGGCACCAAGGCAGAAGCGACTCTCATCGCTGAAGACGACACGTCTCCATTCGTCCCTCCATTCACGCCTGTCGCGACACCACTGGAGGCGGGCTGCACGATGTTGGGGCGTGAGCGGAAGACGGCCTAACGGTGTGCGGGACCGTAGCCCAGCTTCATGGAGACGGTTGCGAATGGTCCTCGCCGATACCCCAGGAGCAACAGTGTCCCTAATTTGCTGGGAAGTGGCGGTGCGGTCCCCTACGGCACTGCGTAGGATCCTACGGTCTTGGCGTGCATCCGTGCGTCGCTGCGGTCCGGTCCCAGGTCGACGGGCACGTGCACCTTCCGCCGACCACTGGCGACAACATCGATGTACTGTGGAGACCTCACGCCCCACGTGTTGAGCAATTCGGCGGTACGTCCACCCGGCCTCCCGCATGCCCACTATACGCCCTCGCTCAAAGTCCGTCAACTGCACATACGGTTCACGTCCACGCTGTCGCGGCATGCTACCAGTGTTAAAGACTGCAATGGAGCTCCGTATGCCACGGCAAACTGGCTGACACTGACGGCGGCGGTGCACAAATGCTGCGCAGCTAGCGCCATTCGACGGCCAACACCGCGGTTCCTGGTGTGTCCGCTGTGCCGTGCGTGTGATCATTGCTTGCACAGCCCTCTCGCAGTGTCCGGAGCAAGTATGGTGGGTCTGACACACCGGTGTCAATGTGTTCTTTTTTTCCATTTACAGGAGTGTATTTACATCTACCAGCACTTGCCTTTTTGTAACTGGAATTAGTCGTCTTTGTGTCTGTCGATACTTCGACTGTCTCATATATCTTGCACACGAGGTGGAATATTTTTGTCATGACTAGCTCCACCATGAATCTAAATACTCTCTGAAGAAAAAAGAAAACCACCAACGAATTATACGAATCGGACCGAAATCGTTAGGTGTGATGTAAATGTACAGGCGTCAAATCATTAAAATTTTATAAAAATATAATAGTTCAGTCAAGAGAAAGAACTTCACTAGCTGATCAAATCAATAACGCGTTGGTGTACCTCCGGCTCTTGTGAAAGCAGTTATTCGTCTTGGCACTGATTGACGGAACTGCAGGATATCCTCCTGCTTTGCCACCGTGCCAAATTCTGTTCAACTGACAAGTTAAATCGTCAAAATAACGAGTTGGTTGGAGGGCTCTAGACATAATGCACCAAACGTTTTCAATTAGAGAGAGATCCAGAGGCCTTTCTGGCAAGACAGGGTTTCGCAAACCCGGAGACAATCAGTAGAAAGTCTCGCCATGTGTGTGCGAGCATTATCTTGTTGAAATGTAAACCCAGGATAGCTTGCTATGAAGGGCAACAAATCGGGGCGTAGAATATTGTCCAAGTACCGCTATGCTGTAAGGATGCCGTGGATGACAACAAAACAATTATCTTCGGACGACTGTTGTTTCGTCTGGTCACAAGAAGCATAATAATAATTAACAGAGATAAAGTTCCCTAAAAATCGAACAAAATTAGAAAATCACGCTAAGACTGTAGAGAGGCAGCAGGAAGTGTGGAAGAGTATATGGAGAAAGTACAATAAGTTCTGCTCATCTGAGCAACTCACAAAATCAAAGTTAACGATACAACAACATGCCACAAATTATAACTAAGAAAAGCAATACAAGTGACGCGGGACAATGTAGCGAGCTGCTCAGAATATAGATTGCGCTACCCCAATAACGACGCGTACATTTCCCCAAAGTCAGTAAACCGTGCGCCCATCATCACGAACCAGAGACTGGGAGGCGAGTCACCCTCACGGCAGCCAGCGATCAAATGATCTTGAAAAACAGATCTCCCTCTGCAAGTCGCTAGTATGAAAAAAAATTGAGTGTGGGGGGGATCACTCAATGCTGTTTCTGGCATACGGAATGCACCTTCACAAATAGGGGAAAGTCTCCCGTTATCGTATAATATTTTTAAATTTAACATTACCAGTAAATTAGAAGTCTTTAAATCACTGAAAATATGCTACCCTATTACTAGGGAATATTTAAATAGTACCCTTACAAAAAAAAGTTCCGAATATTTTCTCATTCTGTTATAGCTGAACAAAGAATTAAAGCGTCCAATTTTACCCCCAGAAAATATAGTTCCTAATTGCTTATTGCTGGTTTCCAGATTACAGGTTGTAAATAAACGCCCGCATCTCGTGGTCGTGCGGTAGCGTTCTCGCTTCCCACGCCCGGGTTCCCGGGTTCGATTCCCGGCGGGGTCAGGGATTTTCTCTGCCTCGTGATGGCTGGGTGTTGTGTGCTGTCCTTAGGTTAGTTAGGTTTAAGTAGTTCTAAGTTCTAGGGGACTTATGACCACAGCAGTTGAGTCCCATAGTGCTCAGAGCCATTTGAACCATTTTTTGTAAATAAACACTAAAATTCAATGAGTTAGTAACATAGCCTTTATTCCCATCAACTGTTTGTTTCAAAGTAAAGGGCGTTGCATACTCTGCATACGTTTCAGCCATAGCAATAAAAATGCTCCACCCTTGTTCTTTTTGGTACAGAAGTCACATTCAAAAACTTGCCAAGTATCTTCGTCGACACCTGCAGGAAGCTCATGACACCTAAGAAAGCAGCCGATGTACTTAATCCAGGTCTCTTGACAGGCGTCAGCTGACCATATTTAGTCGCAGTAAATGCACTTTGCCCTCTTCATATCCAGATGACGAGCCTTTCATCGTGGCTTCATCAACGTTTGAATCGTAGTCTTCCTCACCAGGATGGAGCTGCTTCATGACTCTTTCTTACGAAGAGCTTCCTTTTGGTAGACATAGGTGTTGAAGGTCTATCAGAGGCATCGAATGAAGCTCGTACTGCTGGATTTGTTGCTAAAGTCTTACTACTTGCTTTCTTTTCCACTTTAGCCAGTAACTCCGTTTTAAGAGAACGTAACGTTAACATTACCGTTTGATCTGCTCTTGGTATTGGGTGTCATGATGAAAGTACAGGAGGTGGCCTACTTTCAAAAGTACAAGCCACTGTTTCATGCATTCCATGAACTGCAGTCGACAATAGCGCTGCTGTGGTTTGTGAGGCCTTATCCGGATTTTCTACAGATTGCTGAGGAGGAAAATCCATAGATGAAGAAACCAGGTGGTCGCAAGGATACATACATTGTTTGAAACCATTTGCATTTACTTCCATTGTTGCGGTCGCGGAGCATGCCCAACATATCACTGGGTCACCGTATTTGTCTCCCAAAAACTGGATAAGTGGCATTTAGAATAAAATTCGGAACATCTTTTGGTATAAACTGCCGCCAAATTTCGGGCACCCAAAATAGTGCAGCCTAATACTACTCGCTATCAGTGACCATCCCTTACTTCTATTCAGGCACAATCTAACCGTTAAGTGAACTATGGACGATGCGTTTTATCAGTTAGATAAGAAAGAGCATGCTTCAATCTACTGTCTCATATGGAATATTTTGAAAGTGCCTTGGAAGCTTGAGGAGGGATTTTCAGCTGAACTCTGTAGGAAATGTTTGTCTTGACCAAATTGCAAAAAGCTGTGGCGAACGAAACGTTAATAGCACAAGCGCCAAACTCACAATGACGTATCGAATAACCTTCGCTACTGGTTGCTGGAGCAAGCTGCAGAGTGTAGTACCAAGCAAGGGAGAGATTCAGCTATACACAATTACGCGACCATCTGAAATATGGCCACTTTACCGTGAAACGTTGTTACTGCGGTGGAGCAGTGTGCCATCGATCGGTCGGCTTCTTTCACTTTGAATGGGTACACCAAATATTGGAGTGAAAGCAACAGGCCTTCCCACACTGGTCGAGCGGCGTCTCGGTGTCTCATCTCTTGATATTCGAACAAAGTGGACAAAAATGTCGTGCTCAGTTACTCTGTGGGGATGGCAATGGTGGCACGATGCCTTCCGCTCAGGGCTAGGACAGGCGCTGGTACTGCTGACGAAATTACCAAGCAGACTGCAGCCTTACTTCCGAGGTAAAAACAATGGTTCAAATGGCTCTGAGAATTATGGGACTTAACATCTCAGGTCATCAGTCCCCTAGGAGTTATAACTACTTAAACCTAACTAACCTAAGGACATCGCACACATCCATGCCCGAGGCAGGATTCGAACCTGCGACGTAGCGGTTCCGTAGTTCCAGACTGAAGCGCCTACAACCGCTGGGCCACCAGCAGCCGGCGCTTCCGAGGTAACTGCCCAGTCAGCGCACAGGACCTTCATCCTTCCTCATGAGATTTACTGACTGCCTTCTGCAGACAAGGAGACCTCAAGAACGACAGCAGGAGAACACGGTCCCAGTGAGAAAAGGCAAAGCTTTCCTCCTATAAAATGTACTTGTTGTGTACATAGTTCCGCGTAGTCATCACGTACATAACTTTCTCACTAGAGCGCGCCCCGCCAAGCACAACAGCGCAAGCGCAGCGGTCGTCCGTCTCCGCACTACGAGATGGCGCTGCCATAGAGACGGACCAAATTCTGCTTCCGCCGATCCGCGTATTAATATGTAACGCAGCCAATGAGATTGCTGCTAACGTAGAACCTTTTCTCCTCGCGGATGACGCTCGCGCAGTGATACATGAATGCGCGAGGTATCAATACGAGTGTACAGACCTCCGATTAGTCAGTCTGCATTTATCTGCACCAGGCTGTACCAGTCTGCATTAGCCTGTACCAGTCTATAGTCAAGTTTCAGTCTGCACCTAATAAGATTACCATATGCCTGTCATAGCCATGAAGATAAATGAATAGACACTTTGTCAAGTATCAGAGATATGTGAGAATAAGATTAACGTACTAAGACCAAAGGAACCTCAGATTGTCAATTGTAAATAGTGTCCAAAATCAAGTTACGTAATGTCTGTGCTTTTTATTATTTTAATAAATGTGTGTGAAAATTAATCAAGTTCTGTTTAAAGTTGGTCACCGTCAATCTGCTACTCTAAGCGTGCAAGTGGCATTTCTATCGTCTGACCTAACGGCAGAAGATAAACACGCCACGATAAGACCACGAGACATGTTGCTAACACTCGCCTACTTCGCTAGAGCGACAAGTCAAATAATCTGATTGTGTGTGTACGGAAGGTCTTACAGTACGCACACCACAGTACTCCTCACACTCTAAATAAAATAAACCACGACGCTGCAGCAAAAATCACTCTCGCGTAGCGATATGTGACGGTAAAGTCGGAGTGTTTACATTATGAAAGGTGCCTTCTGAGCTATCCCAATTTTTACTGCGTGGGTTTCAGAAAACGCGAACATGTGTCACCCGAATTGCCTCCACATTCGCAATTGCTGCTCACAAACTTTGAATTAACTTGAGAAACGGTGCGGAGTAGTTATTGCCTCGAGTAGTCGCGTAGACTTGCGAAGCGCGGTACTTAACTGCGCGCAATTACAGGGGAAGTGTCCGGTTGACGGGGAAGGCGCCTACAGCTGGTGGCTTGGCAGCCGCTTCACACAGCGGCGCTGCTCCAGAGCCGAGAGAGGGCTTTATTTTAGAGCCGGCCTTACATAACGGCCGTTCTTCGACGCTGGACACACTGGCACACTCAGTGGTCCGAGCACTCGGCGACCAGAAGCAGCGCCAGCTGCGGACTAATTACCACCGACCACACGCCGGCTACCATCGCCGTATGGGCACCCAGCATCCTGACACGAATTCGCTACTACTGTGTTAAATAGTACCCGGGACCAAGTAAATTCGCGTGTAATTGCTGGCTGGGAGTCCCTCAGGACCGATGCTCAGCCACCTGTTCTTTCAAATGGACGCCACTTTGGCGGCACGTGCGTCCTCAGCAGTTAACTGCTAGGAAACTTCCTGGAAGATTAAAACTGTGTTCTGGAAGGTTCGCAGGAGAGCTTCTGTGAAGTTTGGAAGGTAGGAGACGAGGTACTGGCAGAACTACAGCGGTGAGAACGGGCTGTGAGTCGTGCATGGGTAGCTCAGTTGGTTAGCCGATTGGCCTCTGTAATAAAAAACTGAGTGGAAGGATCAACCACCGAACTTGAACAGGATGTCTTGCGACGTCCGCAACGACCAAAACACAACGTTCAACAACGAATAAAATGAAAAAAAAAAAAAAGTTGGTAGAGCACTTGCCCGCGAAAGGCAAAGGTCCCGAGTTAGAGTCTCGGTCCGGCACACAGTTTTAATCTGTCAGGAAGTTTCATATCAGCGCACACTCCGCTGCAGAGTGAAAATCTCATTCTGGAAACATCCCCTAGGCTGTGGCTTTGGCCGGTATTACACTATCAAATTTCTTTATAAAATATCTTTGTCGAATACCTTTGTCAAAGATATTTGATGGTGTAATAGGGTACTTTGTCAAATGTCGTCCAATATTTGATCAAATCTAGAGCCTCGCTGTAGATTTGATCAAAGAAGTCACTTGTCTTCTGTTCACTGCAATGTGACATGTTATCACATTGAGCGCTAGCATCGCAGCATTCTGTCGTCTGTAGTGTTTTTATAAACATTGCGGGTAAATACAATTGGTGTGTGCCAACAACTACAAAATTAATAGAGATGTACAAGCTGATGAGGTGCTATACAAAAATAGGTTACGAAGGTTGGAGACCTGACCAAACCTAACCTAACCTAACCTAACCTCCCCTGTAGCAAGGAATCGGAGTGTTACAGTGAGCCTGTCTTCTGCAGATGTAGCAGTTCTTAAGTGAATATTGTGCTTTGTGATATGAGGATACACTTCATTGAGCACATACAGAAACGTATGCTCATCCATTCTTAAGTAATTGATGTACCACTTGACGTCCTCCACTAAAAGCTCACGTGACAAGTTTTTCTGAATGCTTTTATCGTGTCGTCGTAAAACCCACGGCTTCACCCAGGTTTGTTTCCTTTTTTTTCCCCGCTTCTCTTCCGCATATGCACACAGTGCACTTTTGGTACATGCAACAGCTGCGGTTAATAACAAGTTGTTGTTGTCAGCCATCTTGAACTTTGACGGAAAATATGATGACAGTGTAATACCCCTTCTAGCGCTACGTCAAAGATCTCTGTGAAATATATTTGACGGAATATTTGATCACATCTTTGATCATAACTTTGAGAAAGAGATTTGATAGTGTAATACCGGAGAAAGCCATGTATCCGCAATATCCTTTCTTTCAGGAGTGCTAGTTCTGCAAGTTTCGCAGGAGACGTGTAAAGTTTGGAAGGTAGGAGACGAGGTACTGGCAGAAGTAAAGCTGTGAGGACGGGGCGTGAGTCGTGCTTGGGTAGCTCAGTTGGATGCCGGCACGGTAGCTCAGCGTGTTCGGTCAGAGGGTTAGCTGTCCTCTGTAATAAAAAAAAACTGAGTTAATCGATCAACAACGAACTTAGACGTCCGCCCCGAGCAGATACAACGAACGAAAGCGAACAAAAATGAGATTAAAGAAAAAAAAAAGTTGGTAGAGCACTTGCCCGCCAAAGGCAAAGGTCCCGAGTTCGAGTCTCGGTCTGGCACACAATTTTAATCTGCCAGGAAGTTTCATATCAGCGCACACTCCGCTGTTGAGTGAAAATCTCATTCTGGAAACATCCCCTAGGCTGTGGCTAAGCCACGTCTCCGCAATATCCTTTCTTTCAGGAGTGCTAGTTCTGCAAGGTTCGCAGGAGAGCTTCTGTAAAGTTTGGAAGGTAGGAGACGAGGTACTGGCAGAAGTAAAGCTGTGAGGACGGGGCGCGAGTCGTGCTTGGATAGCTCAGTTGGTAGAGCACTTTCCCACAAAAGGCAAAGGTCCAGAGTTCGAGTCTCAGTCTGGCATACAGTTTTAATTTGCCAAGAAATTTCATATCGGCGCGCACTCCGCTGCAGAGTGAAAAACTCAGTCTAGTTAACTGCTAGCTCCGCATGTATTCGTACGCAGTCGTCATGCCACCAGTGCTAACAACGTATACAGGATCAACAAAGATACCGCACTTGGAGATCGGCATACGATTCCTCATCGAGATGCAAGACAAAAGTTTATCGAGCAAAATCATATCGGGCGCATTTTGAAAATACGTGCATGAATACCAGGACCTGCCAAAATTGTCATTTCGTGCAGCGCATCGAAATGTACAGAGGAACATACAGGGTGTTTAAAAAATGACCGGTATATTTGAAACAGCAATAAAAACTAAACGAGCAGCGATAGAAATACACCGTTTGTTGCAATATGCTTGGGACAACAGTACATTTTCAGGCGGACAAACTTTCGAAATTACAGTAGTTACAATTTTCAACAACAGATGGCGCTGCAAGTGATGTGAAAGATATAGAAGACAACGCAGTCTGTGGGTGCGCCATTCTGTACGTCGTCTTTCTGCTGTAAGCGTGTGCTGTTCACAACGTGCAAGTGTGCTGTAGACAACATGGTTTATTCCTTAGAACAGAGGATTTTTCTGGTGTTGGAATTCCACCGCCTAGAACACAGTGTTGTTGCAACAAGACGAAGTTTTCAACGGAGGTTTAATGTAACCAAAGGACCGAAAAGCGATACAATAAAGGATCTGTTTGAAAAATTTCAACGGACTGGGAACGTGACGGATGAACGTGCTTTAAAGGTAGGGCGACCGCATACGGCAACCATAGAGGGCAACGCGCAGCTAGTGCAGCAGGTGATCCAACAGCGGCCTCGAGTTTCCGTTCGCCGTGTTGCAGCTGCGGTCCACATGACGCCAACGTCCACGTATCGTCTCATGCGCCAGAGTTTACACCTCTATCCATACAAAATTCAAACGCGGCAACCCCTCAGCGCCGCTACCATTGCTGCACGAGAGACATTCGCTAACGATATAGTGCACAGGATTGATGACGGCGATATGCATGTGGGCAGCATTTGGTTTACTGACGAAGCTTATTTTTACCTGGACGGCTTCGTCAATAAACAGAACTGGCGCATATGGGGAACCGAAAAGCCCCATGTTGCAGTCCCATCGTCCCTGCATCCTCAAAGTACTGGTCTGGGCCGCCATGTCTTCCAAAGGAATCATTGGCCCATTTTTCAGATCCGAAACGATTACTGCATCACGCTATCTGGACATTCTTCGTGAATTTGTGGCGGTACAAACTGCCTTAGACGACACTGCGAACACCTCGTGGTTTATGCAAGATGGTGCCCGGCAACATCGCACGGCCGACGTTGAAAGGTGGCTACACTGAGCCACAGCGCCAGAGATCGCGCTAGAGAGTATTGTTCCGCCGCCTCCACTGGCAGTGATTATTGAGATGTCGTAGTGGGCAGTGCTTGTCGAGGACTCGTAGTAGTCAGTGTGTGTTGAGATGTGCTAGTGGGCAGTGTTTGTCGAGATGTTGTTCCATGTTTTATGCAGTTGTTTGATGAGCTAGACAGCAGATGGTTCGAATGGAAATACTGTAATGATCAGAGTGCTTTTCATCAATATATGAAGGTAACAAAACTTGATTTATTTTTCATTATTTTTATGTTGTAAATAATGCGTCATTACAGGTTCAGTCAACAAAGCATCTGGCTTGTGTTCTTGTATTAGAGTGTAATTCAGGGTTTCTTGCGTAATTATAGTATTACTATTTTCTTTAATTATTTCAGTATAAATGGTATTTGAAATTTCTTGTCTTGTTGAAGAAGAACCGTGCCAGATGTGTACGTTGAGTCATACTTCCACACACAGAACAGTGACACTTGTGTTTTGGTTTCGTAGGTTTTATAGTTGCTGGGGACTTAATTAATTAATTAATTGTGTTAACGAAAATTTTCATTTCATTGTTTGTTGTTGTTCCATGCAGTCAGATTGCGTACAAAAACTAGTCAGGGCCAACCGTTTACGAGACTTCGTAATCGGACAAACAGCTACAAAAAATCAAAATTAATTGCATTATATTTTAATTAAGCCCCCATGCACGGGGGCTTAATTATTATAAAATGCAAATAATTTTTAATTTTTGATTTAGTAGCTGTCTGTCCGATTACGAAGTCTCGTACCGGTTGGCCCTGACTAGTATTATTGTACGCAATCTGACTGCATAGAACAACAACAAAGAATGAAATGAAAATTTTCGTTAACACAATTAATTAATTAAGTCCCCAGCAACTATAAAACCTACGAAACCAAGGCACAAGTGTAACTGTTCTGTGTGTGGAAGTATGACTCAACGTACGCATCTGGCACGGTTCTTCTTCAATAACACAAGAAATTTTAACTATCATTTATACTGAAATAATTAAAGAAAATAGAAATACTATAATTACGCAAGAAACCCAGAATTACACTCTAATACAAGAACACAAGCCAGATGCTTTGTTGACTGAACCTGTAATGACGCATTATTTACAACATAAAAATAATGAAAAATAAATCAAGTTTTGTTACCTTCATATATTGATGAAAAGCACTCTGATCATTACAGTATTTCCATTCGAACCATCTGCTGTCTAGCCCATCAAACAACTGCATAAAACATGGAACAACATCTCGACAAACACTGCCCACTAGTACATCTTAACACACACTGACTACTACGAGTCCTCGACAAGCACTGCCCATTACGACATCTCAATAATCACTGCCAGTGGAGGTGGCAGAACAATACTCTCTAGCGCGATCTCTGGCGCTGTGGCTCAGTGTAGCCACCTTTCAACGTCTTTAATTTCCTGAATGAATATTTCGATGATCGTGTGATTGCTGTGGGCTATCCGAAACATACAGGAGGCGGCGTGGATTGGCCTCCCTATTCGCCAGACATGAACCCCTGTGACTTCTTTCTGTGGGGACACTTGAAAGACCAGTTGTACCGCCAGAATCCAGAAACAATTGAACAGCTGAAGCAGTACATCTCATCTGCATGTGAAGCCATTCCGCCAGACACGTTGTCAAAGGTTTCGGGTAATTTCATTCAGAGACTACGCCATATTATTGCTACGCATGGTGGATTTGTGGAAAATATCGTACTATAGAGTTTCCCAGACCGCAGCGCCATCTGTTGTTGAAAATTGTAACTACTGTAATTTCGAAAGTTTGTCTGTCTGAAAATGTACTGTTGTCCCAAGCATATTGCAACAAACGGTGTATTTCTATCGCTGCTCGTTTAGTTTTTATTGCCGTTTCAAATATACCGGTCATTTTTGAAACACCCTGTATATCACCCTGCGCTATCGAACCTGCTATCGTACCTCACTGAGTAGATGTTGGGGCAGCAAACCATTATGCGCCAGTTATCTATTTTTCGAATCGTCGCCACATTCCTTTTTTTTACTTTTTAGACGCACGTTCGCTAGTTCTCATCGTTTATAATGAGGACATCAGTTGCCGTGACCACAGCCTACCATACGACAGTGGGATCCATTAAATCGCAAGCAAGCGTCTACTAACAGCTCAGTGCACAACCATAACTGGTCCTCTCAACTTCATGTAGGGCGGATTCCTGATGGAGTACACAAACGATGAGTATGTAGATATAGCCGGCCGTTGTGGCCCAGCGGTTCTAGGCGCTTCAGTCCGGAACCGCGCTGCTGCTACGGTCGCAGGTTCGAATCCTGCCTCGGGCATGGATGTGTGTGCTGTCCTTAAGTTAGTTAGGTTTAAGTAGTTCTAAGTCTAGTGGACTGATGACCTCAGATGTTAAGTCCCATTAACTGAGCTGCTGCTGCTAGTGCAGCCCGTGCGTACGCCGCACGGTACCCCCTAAAGGCGCCATCCCGATAAGATTTACCGAGCGAGGTGGCGCAGTGGTTAGCACACTGGAGTCGCATTCGGGAGGACGACGGTTCAATCCCGTCTCCGGCCATCCTGATTTAGGTTTTCCATGATATCCCTATATCGTTTCAGGCAAATGCCGGGATGGTTCCTTTGAAAGGGCACGGACGATTTCCTTCCCAATCCTTCCCTAACCCGAGCTTGCGCTCCGTCTCTAATGACCTCGTTGTCGACGGGACGTTAAACACTAACCACCACCACCACCGATAAGATTGTTTTTCCTTGCCTGGACATTGCCTTCGGGAAACAAGTAATCTTCGTCATCAAGTACCATCCACAGATCGACGAAGGACTAGACGTACTCCTCAAACAGAACACGCGAGTCTTGAAACCATTCACCAATCAGCTCAGTGAACACTGGTGATGTTGCAAGGCTGTTCCAGATATATAAAGGACAGGTTCTAGAAGAGTTGCAGGATGAAGAACAGCATATATATAATTAAACGTTAACTCAACACCAGCGACAGGAAGACGGCAATCGACACTTACAGTTTTGTGAAAGGTCTTTGCATCCTGTGGAAGATAACCAACATTTTATGAATAACGTGGCCTGGTCTGACGAATCTAGCTTCACTCGTGACGGTGTTTCAATGTTCACAACAAGCTATTATTGGGTGCAACACAGTTACCCATGAATGTGGCTTTCAGGCGTCCATTGGCATAAACCTTTGGGCTGGATTCGTAGGAGGAATGCTTTTGGGCCCTAACATGTTGCTGGACAAGTTGAATGCACCTGTATCGTACGTTTCTTTGCAACATCTTGCCTGACACGTTAGAAAACGTTCCACTTTGCGTTCAGTGACAGCTATGGATTCAACATGATGAATGCGTCGCCACATTTTGGAATGACTGTGCATAGCTATGTAAATAAATCGTTTCCAGGGAAACGTATTGGTCATGGAGATCCAATGTTCTGGCCTTCATGTTCTCTGGACATTAATTCACCAAATTTTAATTTGTGGGGACACTTAAAACAACAATTTTATAGTGCTCCATCCACGGATGTACACGACCTAATGGTTTTGCTTGCATGCCACTTCGGCTTTGGTGGATGCAGGCTTGTTGCTTAAGGTTCAGCAAAGTATTATCCAGCGATTGGCGAAGCGTTTGCAAATGCAAGATAGTCTCTTTAAACCTTACTTTAAAGTGAACACTGCTCACACTCGTGCGTACCGGATCTGTGAAGATATGCTTGGACGTCAAACGTGCAGAATGCTGTTACGGTGTTTAACAGAATTTGCAATACAGTGTAGCCCACCTATCGTGTTTTCTTAATTCATCGGATACAGATGATGTTACTGTATCCATTATTATTTTCTATTGTCTATATTTGTTTCATGAACAGAACAAAGTGGTCGTTAACGTCTGCAAGAAATTCATGCTATGTCTTAATGTTTAAATAAAGGTAACAGTAACAGAAAGAAATACACGAGATAATGCACTGTGGAGGTGTAAATTGGACACAGTTAGATTCTTTAACTGACGAAAAACAAAATGTTTTATGCGAACGCGACTTGCACATCGGCCGGTAGCCTTGTCTCATTCAGCTTGTACAGTTCATGTTACCTGTTCTTGGCCAGGCCGTACGTAGTTACAGCGTTGTAGAGCCTCGTTCCCTACATTTCTTTCCTATTTAACCTACTGGTGACACTAGGGTTTGCTAGATACATTTTTGTCTTGAATTTGGATGAGGAATCGCATGCTCACCGCCAAGTGTGGCGTTTGTTCTGCCACGTTTATGTCTCAGTAGCTGAGCATTCGAGGAGTGCTAACGTCAGATGTACAGGGTGCCCCAGGAGGAATGGTCAGTATTCAGGCATATGACAGGAACTATCACTTCAAGCAAAATCTATCCACACTCGAGGTATGAATTAAAGAACGCCTCCAGTCCCAAGTTTTCGTGTTTTATTTAGTGCACGATGCATTTCGGACCCTGTGGGTCCATCTTCAGGTGTACTTCGTCTTAATACATGACTTATTTGTTCTATTGAACGAGATGAAATGCCTATTCCTGTCACGAAAAGGTTTTATGTTAGGTTACGAAATTCCGTGTCTGACTTAAGAAGTTCGTAACCTAACATCAAACCTTTTCGTGACAGAAATATGCATTTCATCTCATTCAAGAGAACAAATAAATCATGTATTAAGGCGAATTACATCTGAAGATGGACCCGCAGGGCCCGAAATGCATCGTGCATTAATGAAACACGAAAAATTGTGGCTGAAGGCGTTCTTTAATTCATACCGCGAGTGTATTGAGTACAGTCAAGTTTGAAGCTGCAAAATATGGATAAAATTAAAAAAATCTGTCTAGGTGTCATCGGCCCTGAAATTCATACCTTAAGAGATGTGAGCACTTGTTCAATATAGATGTGTTTCACAGCATCAAAGATGAATAAGTGCTCATAGCTCTTTAAGGTATACACTTTAGGGCCCACATTTACTGGACTTTTTTTTATGGGTTTGATCAATACTACCACCTCTCAAAATATGGAAAGCAATAAGCTTGCACTAGAAGAGGGTTGTGTCAGAGTATCGAAGATGAAGACGTGCCCATACGCATTTTAGAACCCATGTTTACTACAAATTTTGCTTCGAAATGTCGTTCCCGACGTATCCCTGAATATTGAACATTCCTCATGACACTGAAAATTATTGTGCTGCTAAGGTAAGAAATGTGAACACTCTTTGCAAAACAGGTGAAGAAAAAACATCAGGAACGAACTTCTATGGTACTACTGCGGCTCTTAGAGGTGAAACCTGTAGGGTAATACAGAGATTAGAATATATACAACTAATAATTGGTGTAGTTGGGTGTATGTGCTGCACTGACGTGAGGACACTGGCTCAGGAAAAGAAAACTGTGACTTTCCTTTCCAAAAGAATCAAGAGACTAATGAGCGAAAAGAATAAAGTAAAATAAACTCAGTTTAAACACGAGTAATTCATTTTCAGAGTGATTTGTCTTAGTATCCCGGTTTCAATGTAACTTTTTGGAGCTACGTAACTCATATTTACACTAATAAAGAGTTCAGGTCATCCAATTCCAATTCAGGACTGTCTATCTAATGGCTTTTAGGGGGAACAAGAATTTGACTTTCATTATTTCACATAATTAATGACGAAATTGAAAAAAATTAAAACGCTATATTATCTTGTCATTAAGTGACATAATCCTACATTAAAGGTTTACGCAATAAGACAAATATTAAAGTTATAAATTGTGTATATGGTTTGAGGCAGCGTAACATTCTGAGCAAATTAACCGATTTATATTCAAGTATTTGAGGATGAGAGCTCTTTGCGACTCTCAAACACTTTAAACAAACCTTTTGCGTCTTCAACCGTATAGATTTTACATGCTTAACATCAAACACTTAACGCATTAACTCAATTGTAAACTTATCAGCCGTGTGGAGCTGTTTTAGTCGTGGAAGATCGATTCTTTAAAGACTCGGTCTGTGTGTGGGGGGGAGGGGGCGGGGGGGGGGGGGGGTTACTGGCGTTAGTCTATTGTAAGAGAAACTTTACAACTACAGCAGTTACTAATACAAGAAGCTTCAGTTGCTGGTTGTGTTACATGCATAAACGAGTATAAACATGCTCTGAAGCAGGTTATGACTTTCAGTCTGGTGCCTGCTATTCTAAACATTCCCTCCATCGAAACACGTACGGGGTCTGCTATGAATACTGGAGATACATTTACCATGAGCTATCCTAGGAATGTCAAAAGTGCCCCTACAGGATCGTTTTCCTTCTCGTTTGTGTTAAGACACATAATATGCATACATTTCTTTTCATTTTATTCGACTTAGATTTTATACATTAAATGCTTCTATGCACGCCTTGCACGGCAACGGTCAGTCCTAAGCTGCGAGCAGTCTGATGCGGAAACTCGGAATAGGTTTCGGCTTTAAGTGGGTGCGGCGTGTTGTGTACTTTGGCAGAGAGGCTGGTGCTGAGAGCCGGTAGGCACGTTCTGTTCACGTGGCCCCTTCATGGCAGTCGGCAGGCGCCTGCCTCTTCTATATTGCGTCCTATTCTCTGAGGGTTCACTAGATTTCGGATAAAATTAATGAGTATGTACAGGGAGTTGACAATGACGTCTTCTCTGACCCAGTACGCTATGTTTCGACAAGTGTGATGCATGCGGTATTGCTGTTCAGAACCATGAAATACCGAAAATGGTTCAAATGGCTCTGAGCACTATGGGGCTTAACATCTGAGGTCATCAGTCCCCTAGACTTAGAACTACTTAAACCTAACTAACCTAAGGACATCGCCCGCATCTCGTGGTCGTGCGGTAGCGTTCTCGCTTCCCACGCCCGGGTTCCCGGGTTCGATTCCCGGCGGGGTCAGGGATTTTCTCTGCCTCGTGATGGCTGGGTGTTGTGTGCTGTCCTTAGGTTAGTTAGGTTTAAGTAGTTCTAAGTTCTAGGGGACTTATGACCACAGCAGTTGAGTCCCATAGTGCTCAGAGCCATTTGAGCCTAAGGACATCACACACGTCCATGCACGAGGCAGGATTCGAACCTGCGACCGTAGTAGCAGCGCGGTTCCGGACTGAAGCGCCTAGAACCGCTCGGCCACAGTGGCCGGAGGTCGGGCTACATTTTGACTTAGGGTGGTTTACTGATTATAAATGGTATTAGATTAGATATACTTTTTGTTCCATAGATCCGTCGCACGGAAATACTCAAGCATGAAGAATATGTCAAACTCACATAACTTAACTGTCATTACTTACGTAACTATGGACAACGATCCAGGAAAGCATTAGTGAAAATGACTTCATGAAGTAGGTACATCAATACATAAAAACGGAAACAGTGGGCAATGGTAGTTTATTAGGAAGACTAAAATAGTAATGAATGCTTTATTATCAAAAATTATAACTGTGGCAACAGACGTACAGAAATATGTAAAGCTCTATCTCTGACAATACTGTCGTTATCTGTACTTTCTCTAAAACTTTCTAGGATATCTAATGAAACTTTATTAGCGTAATCATAAAATCTGAAATGTAGCTGTAAAACTTGTATTGTGAAAACGCTTATTCCAACACGTCAGTATTCAAATATTTTCTGGAACTTCCTACTGTTGGAAGTGTCAGTACTCTAATACTCAATAAAAAATAGAAATTAATTACTCTTCCTATAAATCGTGAAAAATCAATTGTCAAGTATCTGACGGCGATTTTTAAAATATTCTCTAACATCTCCTAACAATTATACCGTAATGCTCCTGCACGCAACAGGCAATTTACATCGTCTTGTCGCAGCACGAATATTCTGCTTACAGCAACATGCTAAAATAGTTCAAAAGAAATACTGTAATCCAGGCAGGGTGCAATGCATGGTCAGAACTACTGATGCAACTGTTGCATTATAGAAATTAAATGATCAGGAGAGGTTTTGTCAACGAGCCTTAATCGGTGTGAAAACTGAAAGGACCACACACTGACCAACTTTCCTCAGACTTTTCTTTTCCTTGGATAGTTTGTTAACAGAAGCTTTAATTATTCCACAATGTCTTTAATTATTATTATTATTAGTAGTCGTAAAGCTCCCAACATGGAAGACGCTAAGTAAAGATGGTTCACTTCTGGGGCTTCTTATTCTTCTTGTTTGCCCACCAGGTCTTCATTCTTTGCGAGAATTCAGCTTTTCTTTCTTCGCTCCATTTTGTTCCAGTTCTCGGTGCTTTTGTCTCTGGTTTGACCTCCCATTTGTCAACTTTAAGTTTGAAATTGTTTCTTTTGTTCATGTCTTCAGTAGTAATGTTGGCTAATTCCAGATCTTTCTTTACATTTTTGATCCATTCTCCTCCATTAACAAGGGATGCTACGTATCTTACTATTTTTTTTGTAAGTCTGTGATCGGGAAGTCTCATTATGTGGCCATAGAATTTTAGACGCCTCTTCCTCATGTCTATCTCTATGTTAGAATATTCTTCAATTTTAGAATTTTTCTGTAATCTATACCCCTCTTTGGTCCATCTTGGTCCCAGAATTTTCCGAATGATTTTCCTTTCCTCTTTCTTCAGGTTTTCCATATCTGTTTTCCTTTTAAGTGTCAAGGTTTCGCTGGCATATAGCATTATTAGTTTAATTACCGACTTATAATGTTTAATTTTTGTGTTTATAGATAGACATTTTTTATAGTAAATGTTTTGGACCAGCCCTAGACCCCTACGAGCTTTTAATATTCTTTCTTGTTGTGAGTATTTTTCAGAAATTATCTCTCCTAAATATTTAAAGTATGGTACCCTCTTAATTTCTCCACATTTGGTTTGTAACTTAGAAATTTATAGATTTGTTGTTGTAAACACCGTTTTCTCAAAAGATATTTGTAGGCCAACTTTTCCTGCACACTCTTTTAAGGTTTCTATCTGTTTGACTGCCATTTCACTAGAATCTGCCATTATTGCAAGATCGTCTGCGTAGGCTAAGTAGGGGATTTGTAGGTCATCTTTTTTGGTTCCCAGTGATATTGGTTTCCAGTACTTTTCTTTTTTGAGTTCTTTTTCCCATTCTGCCATGACTCTATCCAGAACTAAGTTAAATAACAAAGGTGATAATCCATCACCTTGTCTAACCCCAGTTTTTATCTCAAATGATTTTGAAAGTTTTCCCATGAATTTCACTTTGCATTTTGTATTTGTTAATGTCTACTCTATGATGTTCCGTGTCTTCTTATCCAGTCCTTGTTCTTCAAGAATTTTAAATAGTGTGGGCCTGTGAATTGAATCATATGCCTTTTTAAAGTCGACAAAGACATATACTGTAGGCTTCCTTCGCATTTGTCTCATCCTTGTAATCAATTTCAAGTTTAAAATTTGTTCTGGACATGATCTGTTTGGTCTGAAACCAGCTTGGAAATCTGAGATTTTGGGTTCTAGCAGTTTTTGTGTTCTTTCAAGAAGACAAGCTGATAATATCTTGTATGTGACGGCAAGTAAGGAGATTCCTCTATAGTTGTTAACATCCGATTTATCCCCTTTTTTATGTAACGGATATATTAGGGCACATTTCCAATCTTCTGGTATTTCTTCAGTAACCCATATGTTTTGAATAATTTTAGCTAGCTCATTTCTTGAGTTAGACCCTAGACTTTTGAGAAATTCGGCTACAATTCCATCTTCTCCTGATGCTTTGTTATTTTTGAGTTTGTTTATGTGTTTGATAATTTCTTCTTCAGTTGGCGGTACAGAGTCTTGCTATTGCGGGGCTTTAGTGCTGGATATTGGAAGAGCTTCTGTTGGTTCTGGACAGTTTAGTAGCGTTTCAAAATATTTGGCTAATTCTTCACAGTTTTCTTCGTCGCTTAGTGCCAGATTCCCATCTGATTTCCGAAAACAGACATTTTGAGGGATATACCCTTTAATTTGGTTTGCAAAAGTTTTGTAGAATCAATGCGTATTATACTTTTTAAAATCTGCTTCTATTGATTCCAGTTGCTGAGTTACATACTTTCTCTTCTCTTGTCTAATAAGTTTATTTGAAAGTTTCCGTGTTTCTAAAAAGTTTTGAAGAGTTTTCTCATTTTTATTTGAACTGTACTTCGCAAAGGCTTCTGTACGAACTTGAATTGCCTTTTCGCATTCCATATTCCACCATGGATGTTTGTTCTTCTTCTTCAGTGGTATTTGCTCCTTCGCTATTTTTGTGATTTTTTCCTTGATTGTTTCCCAGTTGTTTGCGGGAGAATTTTCCCATTTTTTAATTGTTTCTGATTCTGTTAGTTTTTGTAGGTCAAAATTTGGGATTGCTGGTGGAATTCTTGGTGTTTTCCTTCTTGGGGTGAAATGGACCCGAACTCTTGTGAGATAATGATCTGAGTCAATATTTGCACCTCTCCTAACCTGGATATCTCTGATCTCTTTTTGGAAGTTATATGAGATGGCCACATGGTCAATTTGAAATTCTCCCAATTGGCTTATAGGGGATCTCCAGGTCTTCTGTTTTCTTGGTTTCTTATTGAACGACGTTGAGCTGATTTTCATGTTGAATTGTTGACAAAGTTGGATTAGTCGCATGCCATTTTTGTTGGTCAATTTGTGTGCTGGGTATAGCCCAACAGTCTTCCTGTATTTCTTTTCTCTGCCAATCTGTGCATTGAAATCTCCAAGAAGTATTTTGACATCATTCCTCGGTATCTTTGACATTTCAAGTTCTAATCGTTCCCAAAATTTGTCCACATTGTCTAGGTCCTTTCTATTGTCAACGTTGCAGGGTGCGTGAACATTAATTAGGGTGTAATATTTATTCTTGTGTTTCAACCTAAGAAACATTAGTCTATTGCTAATAGTTTTTACAGATTTTACAAATTTAACTGAGGATTTTTCGACCATAAAGGCCATACCAAGCATGTTTGCCCCTTTACCAATTTTTCTGTCCGTTCCACTTTTGAAAATTCTGAAGCCATTGTAGTCAGTGATTTGATTATCAGGAAATCTGGTCTCTTGTACTGCTAGGATTTGGATTTTCAGCTTCTTTAATTCTTCTGTTAATGTGTATAATTTTCAGGTTTGTATTAGTGTCCGTATGTTTACTGTTCCAATGTAATCTTCATTTTTGGGAAGTTTTTCAGAGTGCTCCGATCCACTCACAAGTCGTGTAGGTCCGGTCTCCCCAGAATCCGATAGACCGGTTGCCACCTTTCTGCTAGGTGGGTGGATTTCACCACCTGGGGTACTTTTGTTATTACATACACGAACCATGATTTTACTTGTAACTGTATTTTGGTCTGACATGTGCCAGTTGGTAGGATCAAGGTTGTGGAGCCTTGAAACACGGATCAGCCGCCACTAACATGTGGAACAGACGCTGTCGGGAAACCGCCACTGACATGTGGAACCGTCGTGCCCTAGTTTGCTAGTTTTGGTCCACCCCGGGTATTTTATTTCCCCGGTACCCACCATATCTGGTGAGCATTGCCCTATCCGCCACCTGGGGAGGCGCCTGGTAGGAGACTAGCAACTCCCCCAGGAATGTCTTTAATTAATAATCACGTATATGCTCACAACAAAGATTCGAATATTTCTTTCAGTGTATGCATACACAAATCTGACAAAATCCCTCCATTGCGCTAGCAATTAAACAACTACGCGCAGAAAAAGAGAAAATTACCAGAAATCCTCGATTGATACAAAAATCTCCTCCGGCGCCACTAGCAAGGTCAGGGCAGTCTCGAACCTCTCCTGACGGGCGGCTTCTCTCCACGCCAGGCTACGTCCGACTGTTCGCTCGCTGCCACTCGCGATAATAATATCTCAGACTCAGAGTTTGTGCATACACGCAACAGCAGAATCAGTAGTCAACTTTCCAAATGAAAGACATGAACGTCCAACTTTCGTTAACACCACCTTGAGGAACCCTACAAATAGCCTAATTTTTTGGTATAAACTGTATGTTCGAACGTTACCAACGAGTAGTATTTCCAGGTATTTGTTATTAAACTACTTTTTAGTGTTGCAGTGCAGTTCTGTATCGAAAAAAAACCTATACTTCGTCGCTGTACAGTCGTCATAGAGTAATATCATCAGTACACAGATAATTGAAATCTGTTTTCATTTACTTTCTACGCACTTCAGCTCATAGTTTATGCTTATTTACAGAAAAACGACCTATCAAATCATGTTTCGAACTATCTTAGTGTTTCCATGAACATATTGATGTTGTTGTGGTCTTCAGTCCAGAGACTGGTTTGATGCAGCTCTCCATGCTACTCTATTCTGTGCAACCTTCTTCATCTCCCAGTATCTACTACAACCTACATCCTTCTGAATCTGTCTAGTGTATTAATCTCTTGGTCTCCCTCTACGACTTTTACCCTCCACGCTGCCCCCCAATACTAAATTGGTGATCCCTTGATGCCTCAGAATATGCCCTACCAACCGATCCCTTCTTCTAGTCAAGTTGTGCCACAAATTTCTCTTCTCTCCAATTCTATTCAAAACCTCCTCATTAGTTATATGATCTACCCATCTAATCTTCAGCATTCTTCTGTAGCACCACATTTCGAAAGCTTCTATGTAATGATAAGATCTGTTAAATTTGTCACTCTCACATGTTTCTGCTGCTTTTAATCGACTTTGCCCACATCTAGCGTAGAGGTGCATCGACATTGCCGGCCGCTGTGTCCGAGCGCTTCTAGGCGCTTCGGTCCGGAACCACGCGGCTGCTACGGTCACAGGTTCGAATCCTGCCTCGGACATGGATGTGTGTGATGTCCTTTGGTTAGTTAGGTTTAAGTAGTTCTAAGTCTAGGGGACTGATGACATCAGGTGTTAAGTCCCACAGTGCTTAGAGCCATTAGAACCATTTTTGCATCGACATTTTTATGCTTTGGTTATTCTAAAAGTACAAGGAAACGTTTGCTGGAGTCCCCTGTTATAACAAAATATCTTACGAATCATAATGAGACGACGGATATATATTTTGTGAGGGAAAAAAAAGACTTTCGAAACTTAGTGGCTACAAGATTCAGTGATGAACATTCAAACAAAGAAACGAATGAAACTTTTTTTCCTTGCCCATTTCTCGTTATTTTCACAACTCTGAAATATGTGACTAATTTCCATCAAGTCTACCGTTCGTGGGACATGTACGCTGCTTGCCAAACAGTATCGTCTACTTGCATAATTATATACGTCTCCGAATCGAAATGACATTTGCTTTAATCTATTATCAAGTAATATAGTGTGTAACAGGTATGAGTGCAGATCTTTCTATTGATAGCTGTACTGAACAACATTATGCTCTCATACCCGTTACGCCCTGTTTATTAAAAGTTCTGCTTTGCTGTCATTTATCCAATAAATCTCTTTCTATAATTTATAAGTGACTGCATTTCACTTTGTGACGTTACATTAATCTAGGTTTTGCACAGAGCCTGCCAAAAATGTGGCGGCTGCCAGCTAAATTAACACACACTCTCTCTCTGTTCAAAAAATGGTTCAAATGGCTCTGAGCAGTATGCGACTTAACTGCTGTGGTCATCAGTCCCCTAGAACTTAGAACTACTTAAACCTAACTAACCTAAGGACATCACACACATCCATGCCCGAGGCAGGATTCGAACCTGCGACCGTAGCGGTCGCGCGGTTCCAGACTGTAGCGCCTAGAACCACTCGGCCACTCCGGCCGGCTCTCTCTCTCCTTATCACGGATGTTACCCTCTTGGTGGATGCTCACGTAACCCGTCTACGTTATGGGAAATGCCTCCCACTGACTACAGCTGGTCTTCTCGTCGCAGTTTGGAAACACTTATTTACGCCCATAGCCAGTCAGTTTCGCAAGGTTTTAACAAATTTTTAATTTCTTGATAACAAATGAAGCGGATGCATAAGGCAATAAGTAAAGAAGACACAAATATTAATTAAACGTGTTGCCATACTTGATTGAATCGTACACAGAAGTGTAAATTTCGAAGTAGGCCTGTCACATTGGATAAAAAAATTCACTCAAAATTTAAAAAAATGAATTTTTGTCAACACCTTTGAGATACTCCTAAGGTTTGATTTCATTAACTTCATTACTGACAAAACAAATGATCATATACGTATTTGTTCTGAATATAATGCAGACTAAAGCAGATATTTTAAACTGCTGCGGCAACTGTTCACGAGGAATAATCTCGTAGATGATGTCCAAATTTTCTGCTGGGTGAAACCTCTCTGTCTCTCTCTCTCTGTCTCTCTCTCTGTCTCTCTCTCTCTCTCTGTATCTCTCTCTCTCTGTCTCTCTCTCTCTCTCTGTACGAATTTACCGAATGTCAGTGAGCTCTAGCACAATTTCAGGAGCCGCCTTTGGAATGTCATCTACAAATGTGCTTGCAAAAATATTAAAATCAAACTGTAACTTACTTAGGTCACTAAATCCATCGTGGAAGTTTTCTCTCAGAGCGGGTAGCACTGTAACGTATCCATCGAAATGTTGTAGAGTGTCTTCTTTTCATGTTTTTTTCACTTACAGTTAGTCCAACGTGCTGAAAGTGAAAATACGAAATTTCTGAAAGTTGATTCGTCTTGTACAAAAATTTGCATGGCAAACATGAACTGATTACCGTGAATTACTGTTTGTCGTTGGTCAATTCAGTTAGAAATGAAACATCGATTACCCACTGAGTTCCACCAAAATCTTTTACTGGCTTTCCTTTCATATCCTTGAATATTGTTACGTCGTTAAGCATGTTGAAAATACTTTCGGAAGCACCACATATATTCAATAAGTGTACTTCACAAAAATAAGACACTTAACCCTACTCCCGCGCGACTGCTATGGTCGCAGGTTCGAATCCTGCCTTGGGCATGGATGTGTGTGATGTCCTTAGGTTAGTTAGGTTTAAGTAGTTCTAAGTTCTAGGGGACTGATGACCTTAGAAGTTAAGTCCCATAGTGCTCAGAGCCATTTTTTTAACCATACTCAGGTCAATTTATTGCAGGAAAAATGTCAACTGCCAGTTCCCTCAACCTTCACAGATGCACCATCACCAAACTTGTGATCAATCATGGGTTACGATCGGCGAATGTTTTTCCTAACAACGGCCATGTTTGTATATTAAATTTTGTAAGACGAAAGTATGACACTGACTGTCATTATACAGGGTGAGTCACGTAACGTTACCGCTGGATATATTTCGTAAACCACATCAAATACTGACGAACCGATTCCACAGACCGAACATGAGGAGAGGGGCTAGTGTAATTGTTTAATACAAACCATACAAAAATGCACGGAAGTATGTATTTTAACACAAACCTACGTTTTTTTAAATGGAACCACGTTAGGTTTGTTAGCACATCTGGACATATAAACAAATACGTAATCAGTGCCGTTTGGTGCATTGTAAAATGTTAATTACAATCGGAGATATTGTGTGGTGTCACCGCCAGACACCACACTTGCTAGGTGGTAGCTTAAATCGGCCGCGGTCCATTAGTACATGTCGGACCCGCGTGTCGCCACTGTCAGGATCGCAGATCGAGCGCCACCACACGGCAGGTCTCGAGAGACTTACTAGCACTCGCCCCAGTTGTACGGACGACATTGCTAGCGACTACACGTACGAAGCCTTTCTCTCAATTGCCGAGAGACAGTTAGAAAAGCCTTCAGCTAAGTCCATGGCTACGACCTAGCAAGGCGCATTAACCATATCTGGAGAGAGTCTCACTTGTATTATCAAGAGAAATGTACCACAATGAATTAAAGTTAAGTATACGAGAAGCTCCGTTCTTTTCTTTATAGCTTTCATCACGTATCCTGTTTCAGACTTAACGCCAGTCGGCGTGTGTGTACGCGTGCCTTTCGGTTACCCGTCACTGTGGACTGGCTGCCTTGTCAGTCCACTACATATTGTAACCTAAAGTTGACATTACACCAGATGTACTGCGGCGTGTACGACATTCATTACGCCAGAGATTGCAATTGTGTGCAGCAAATGATGGCCACCACATTGAACATCTATTGGACTGACATTTCGGGACACACTCTATTCCACTCCGTAATTGAAAACGGAAACCACGTGTGTACGTGTACCTCACCCCTCATGGTAATGTATATGTGCGTCAGTGAAAAAGACCAATAAAAAGGTGTTAGCATGTGGACGTAATGTGCTGTTCCAGTCTCTTCTGTACCTAAGGTCCATCACCGTTCCCTTTGGATCCCTACGTAATTCGGTGCTCTCCGATACACACGATCGAACAACGGAGGAGTGGTACTCAAGTGTCAACTTTAGGTTACAATATCTCCGGATGTAATTAACATATTTCAATGAAACAAACGGCACTGATTACGTATTTGTTTATATGTCCAATTGTGCTAACAAAACTAACGGGGTTCCATTTAAAAAACCTAGGTTTGTGTTAAAAAACATACTTCCGTGCATTTTTTATGGTTTGTATTAACCAATTACACTAGCCCCTCTCCTCACGTTCGGTCTGTGGAATCGATTCGTCAGTATTTGATGTGGTTTACGAAATATATCCAGCGGTAACGTTAGGTGACTCACCCTGTATATTGTGCTGGAGCCACATGAAGGAGTTGTTCTTTACGTTAAAGACAGTATTAACAACTCTCAGAAACACGGTAAATGGAGCTACATCATTTACATCAGTACTTTCGACCAAAGCGGTAGGGGGGAAAAAATGTATTCCAGTCTTTCAACTGTACTTCCACGACGTCACTCATTTATTCAATACATCTGCAAACCGCTCCCATTCGAGGAGGAAGTATTCCGAAAGGAGGGATTTACGATAGACGTAAAATTGTTTCTTGCAGTCGCACAGCAATATTTCACAAATTCTCCATCGCTACTTTCACAAATTTGAGATCTATGAGATAGTTCAGTTTCATTGCAGCAGCATTACGTATCAAATGATATTCTTCCTGTAAGTACATTACAAGGAGGAGGGAAAATCGAAGGCAAAAGCAGATAACGCATTATAAGCAGTAGTAATGGTTTCAAAAAATGACGTACCTACTTACATGGATACCTATATATTTTCCTGTGTTCTGTCTTATCTCGAGAAATTGGACTTTCTGATGTAAGGAAATTTTATTATTATTATTGTTATTAAGCATCAGATTCAGGAGGGGAAGCAACATATACTTGCGTGGCTCCCTTTCCAGTTTAGAAAGTGCCGCGTACCATTGTGGAACAGTGAGGTTTTCTGCTAGCGATGTGCGGTTGGAGAAGTAAAGCATGCTAAGAAATTCCAGGACGTCACTCGCACTGAAAATATACCTAAGGGGTGAATATAAGTAGCATGTTAACGTCGGCCTCGACTGTTCTGTCCGCACAATGACACGTCGGACACAGTTGGCTCTGTAAGAAAACTTGGCACATAGAAAGTAAATGATTAAGCAAACACAAATTTAGAGTAATTGACACTATAATTACGAACTTGGACGTTAAGTCCATATTGCATGTTAACACTTATGTCAATAACAATGGCGCCGCGCGGGATTAGCCGAGCGGTCTAAGGCGCTGCAGTCATGGACTGTGCGGCTGGTCCCGGCGGGGGTGTGTGTCTTTGTCCTTAGGATAATTTAGGTTAAGTAGTGTGTAAGCTTAGGACTGATGACCTTAGCAGTTAAGTCCCATAAGATTTCACAGACATTTGAACATTTGAACAACAATGGCAGAGCTTGAGTGGTTTGAAAAGTTTAGAAATCACGTATAAATGTCCATTCACTAGCCAGTCTGCGTTTTTCACACATGCTAGTCCCACATGCAACAAAATGACAGTATTTATCTGTAGGGATTAACAAATTACACGTCTAATAATGACGCCTATGTAATGGTGCGTCCGTATTATATAGCAGATAAAAAGAGAGTGATATCGTCCGGCAGTGGACGATGGGTTGCACGCTTGTTTTTTGTCATATTCAAATGTCTTCAGAGTCTGTCTTTAATATCGATGTTTTTATATGCGCGTTGAATTAGTCTATAGTTTCTTAGGCGCGTCAGTGGAGCTGGATTCATTTCTCCTTGTAAATCGTCAAAATACATCATTGCAAAGCGTAGTTAAATGTTATACATTGACAGATAAATGGCTCTTGGCCTCTTTCGTTCAATCAGTGTTTCATGTGACGAGATGTGGCGGTATGAAAATAAAACATCTCAACTAACTCTCTTCAGTGTTCAAAGTGATGATTAATTTCTCATGAAGCAGTTGGAAATTTAGTTCCACTTCACGCTTGTACGATGCCTATTTATGTAACAAAACGAACACTAACAAGGGAACCTCCCCATCGCACCCACCTCAGATTTAGTTATAAATTGGCACAGTGGATAGGTCTTGATAAACTGAACACAGTTCAATTGAGAAAACAGGAAGAAGTTGTGTGGAACTGTGAAAAAATAAACAAAATATACAAACTGAGTAGTCCATGGTCCACATAGGCAACATCATGGAGATTGTGGGCTCAGGAGCGCCGTGGTCCCGTGGTAGCGTGAGCAGCTGCGGAACGAGAGGTCCTTGGTTCAAGTCTTCCCTCGAGTGAAAGTTTTACTTTCTTTATTTTTGCATAGTTATTATCTGTCCGTTCGTTCATTGACGTCTCTGTTCACTGTATAAGTTTAGTGTCTGTGTTTTGCGACCGCATGGCAAAACCGTGCGATTAGTAGACGAAAGGACGTGTCTCTCCAATGGGAACCGAAAACATTTGATCGCCGGGTCATAGGTCAACCGATTCCTCCACAGGAAAACACATCTGATATATTCTATACGACACTGGTGACGGCATGTGCGTCACATGACAGGAATATGTTGTCGACCCACCTAGCTTGTACACTTGGCGAATGGGTAAAAAGATTCTTCTACCTTGCCCGATTTAGGTTTTCTTGTGGATATGATAATCACTCCCAAAAAAGTGATGAAAACATAAGAGTTTGTCACATAAACTGAAAATAAAAAATTAAAATTTTTACTCGATGGAAGATTTGAACAAAGGACCTTTCGTTCCGCAGCTGCTGACACTATCACGACACCACGGCGCTCCTGCGTTCCCAGTCTCCTTGATGTTGCTTATCGTATGATGAACTATTCAGTTTGTATATTTTGCTTATTTTTTCACAGTTCCACACAACTTCTTCCTGTTTTCTCAATTAATCTGTGTTCAGTTTTTCAAGGCCTATCCACTGTGCCAACTTATAACTAAATCTGAGGGGGGTGCGATGGGGAGGTTCCCTTGTAAGAGCCGGACTGTTTTTCAATAAGATAGTACTTTTCTTAAGGACGTCGGTTGAAAGAAAGGATTTATTAGATTTTAGTTTTTAGGATCTTAAAGCGTTCTCAGCCATTTTATTCTCATTACAGGCGAAACTTTAACATACACAATTCAAACGACGGAAGTTTGAATGCTGCGCCCTCGTCTTCTATTTGACAAGAGTTCCGGGGTGGAGGGTGACTGCAGCAGGCAAGCGCTGCGAAGTTCTGCGGGCGCTCAAACCCGCATTCTCGCATTTGCCCCCTAGTCTGTCTGGCAAGCAAAGGAACGAAGTCTTTCACAACAGACTTGATCTTACAAATAAAAAAAATACTTAAACCCGAACACCACTCAGGGTTCATGCCTTAGGCGTCTTCCGACCGCTTGATTGCTCTCTACAAGGCAGTATGAGGAGCGATCTGTGATAATGACACATATGGTCAGTATGTCCCTGATGCCTCCAGCCATTATTACCACTAGGGTCGCATCCTGATGATGCCGCCGCTTCTTGATTCAAGTAACGCCAGCTTTGGCCTCACGAGGCTTGATGGACCACCTTCCTGACCTTCTTAACTCAGAAAAAAGTCTGAGGAGATACCAGGAATCGAAGCTGTGTCCTTCCACATAAAAAGCAATGGCATTAACAATTCGGATACGGAGATAAAATAAAGTTTCCACTGAATTTAATGTCAGACGTTCACCTAAAACAGTTTTTACCACAGGAAAAAGAATTATTCTTTCAAATATATTCTGACCACTTTTAACAGGAATACTGAGCAAGCTGGCGCAGTTTTTAAGACACTGGAATCACATTCGGAAGGCCAGCGGTTCAAAGCTGCTCCAGCCGTCTACATTTGGGTTCTTCATCGTTTCTCTAAATCGCCTAATGCAAATGCCGTCATGGTCCCATTTAAACGAACACGGCCAATCAACTTCCGCATCCTTCGCCAGTCCAGATTTGTGGTCCCGTCGACGGGGCTTTCACCCGACGCCATCCCAAATACGAGTCCACGTGGAAGCGTCATCCATCCACGCTACAAAACATCTTGACTAACGCCTTGACCACCCGAACACGACACACTGAATGAATTAATGCTAAGCCGAAGAGCCAGAGGTAGACAGATGCGTTATTGCTTTGCTCAATTTGTCAATCTCTCTCTCTTGAATAAATCATCAAATTATTCTGATATTGTAATGATTTGTTTACCTGTACAAGTACATCACACCTACCGACTTCCGTCTCATTCGGATAATTTCTTCCTGATGCGTCGACTGATTAATTTTTTATTTTTTAAAGAAATGTGTATATTACAAGAGAAACAGTCACGTAGCAGAAGTGAGTATTCTTTCAGATAATCGTGGCTCGCTTGATCATTGACTAAATAAGAATTAAGCAGTCACTCAGACACAAAATTAAAATAAACTACACAATAACTTGAGCAGGAGACGTGACGTCAGGCAGCTTCTTACAACCTTTTCCACACTTCGTTATGTAAAACAATGGTCAGATCGAAATCAAGATACGTTGTTGGTTGTTACTCTTTCGTCAGCACATAAATAGTAATCACTTAAGACGTGCTTCACTGACGCTGGTACGCAACAAGCAGCGCACACTGGTGCGAGGAGGTGCCTGTGTCACAGAGGACAGTGCCCTATTCTCATTCCTGTTAAAGCCACTTCATTCCACCTGTGTGATTATCACGATACTCGCTATTGCGGAACTATAGGCTTTACACGCCTCGAGTTGTTGTTTTATATATCCAGCCACACATTCTGTCGCTAGCAGTATTCTCCCTATCCACGAGATAATAGCACTCCAGGGGACAAGACGGGTCAATAAGCTGCTTTTCTTCTTCAGATCCATTTCTGCTGTGTCAGCTGCGTCATTTTCCAGGATTTCTGCATGACCGCGCCGGGCAGCATTATACGAGGGCGGTTCAGAAAGTAACCTCCGATTGGACACAGTGCGGGTTGTGGGGGGAGTAGCGACGCCATCTGTGCGTTCACGCACTCAACAGGTCAGTCGGCATCAAGCCGTGGTCGAGTGAACGTCGTACCTGCGCTAGTTTAGTTTTTGTGGCAGTTTGAAATGTGTGCTGCAATAGAAAACCCCGCCAAATGTGAAGTGCGTGCTGTCATAAGGTTTTTTACAGCCAAAGGATATTCTGCAGCAGCTATTCATCGTGAGCTTTGTGCCGTGTACGGACCAACAGTTATGAATGAAGGAGTTGTCCGTGAATGGGTACGTTTATTTAAAAGTGGACGAGAAAACGTTCATGATGAAGAGAGGAGTGGTAGACCATCATTGGTGACTGACGAACTCGTTCAGACAGTTGATGCAAAAGTTCGTGAAAATCGACGTTTCTCAATGTCGGAGTTGTCTACTGGTTTTCCACAGATTTCTAAGACTCTCTTGTACGAGATAGTGACAGCAAGATTGGGTTACCGTAAGTTCTGTGCACGATGGGTGCCCAAAATTCTTACCGACCACCACAAAACTCAAAGAATGGCCTCTGCATTAGACTTTCTGTCACGTTATGAGGACGAAGGAGAACCATTGTTAAACAGAATCGTGACCGGTGACGAAACCTGGATTAAGTACGTGAACCCTGAGACAAAAGAACAATCAAAGATGTGGGCACATTCAAATTCGCCTACCAAACCAAGAAAAGCCTCGCAAGATTTTTCTGCCAGAAAAATGATGGCAACGGTGTTTTGGGATGCCAAAGGGGTGTTGTTGGTTGAATTCATGGAACGTGGTATGACCATTAATCAAGACGTGTACTGTGAAACAATAAAAAAGTTACGACGGGCTATACAGAACAAACGCCGTGGTATGCTGACTTCCGGTATCGTTTTTTTGCACGATAACGCCCGTCCTCACTCTGCTCGCAGAACAACGGCCCTTCTTGAGTCCTTCAAGTGGGACGTTATCAACCATCCACCTTACAGCCCAGACCTGGCGCCAAGTGATTATCACCTCTTCATGCATTTGAAGAAATGGCTCGGGTCACAGCGGTTTGATGACGACGAAGAGCTCAAAGATGCGGTCACAGGCTGGCTCCAGGCACAAGCGGGTGATTTTTATGCAGAAGGAATTTCAAAGCTTGTGAAGAGATACGATAAGTGCCTCAATCGCTATGGAGACTATGTAGAAAAATAGTGCAAAGATGTAGTTGTAAGATGTATATATTAAAATATTTTTATTTAACTTGGTGTATTTTTTTAAATCAACCGGAGGTTACTTTCTGAACGGCCCTCGTATTTCCCTGCCGTGACGTCTTAGTGTGTAAAATGTGTCTTATACCCTTTGGAGCACTTTTTCTGTTCGATAAACTGGCAGGATATACACTGATCAGCCCGAATATTGTGAGCACCTGACTAATAGCCGACATGTCCACCTTTGGCGGCGACCCATCGTGGCATGGAAGCAATGAGGTCTTGGTCGTTAGCTGGAGGGAACTGTCAAACTCCCGTAAATTCCGGGCAGGGTACATGAGCTCTGACGCCACGTTCAATCACATCTCAGATGTGTTCGACCGGGGTCCGTTCTAGGTAGTTGGGAGGCCAGCACATCAATTGGAACTCGCACTGTGTTCCTCATACCACTCCGTCACACTCCTGGCCTTGTGACATGGCGCATTATCTTCCTGAAAAATGCCATTGCCGTCAGGAAACACGATCACCATCAAAGGGTGTACGGAGTTTGCAACCAGTGTAAGATGCTGTTTGGCCATCATGGTAACCTTTCACGAGATCCACTGGACCCAGGGATGCCTTTGTGAATGTTCCCCAGACCGTAATGGAGCCGCCGCCATATTGTTTCCGTCCCGCAATGCAGGTGTCAAGGAACTGTTCCCCTGGAAGACGACGGATTTGTGCCCTCCCATCGGATCGGTGAAGAGGGTATCGAGATTCATCATACCATGCAACGCTCTGTCACTGCGCCAAATTACAGTGCCGATTGTCACACGCCCAATTTAGTCGTATTTGCCGATGTCATGGTGTTAACACTGGCACATACTCTGGTCGTCGTTAGGAGTGTTCGCTGCACTGTGCGTTCAGACAGTCTTGTACTCTGCTCAGCATTGAAGTGTAATGTTAGTTCCGCCACAGTTAGCCGCCTGTCCTGCTTTATCAGCCTACCATGCCTGCGACATCCGACATATGTAATGAGGGCTGGCAGTCCAACCCCACGACATCTGGAAGTGGTTTCACCTTGGTTTCGTCACATGTTGAAGACACTCACCGCTGCGCTCCTCGAACATGTGACAGGTCATGCAGTTCCCGAAACGCTCGTGCCGAGCCTCCGGGCCATCACAATCTGTCCTCGGTGAAATTCAAATAAATCGCTCGCCCTCCCCATTCTACGCACGGCCACCACGCTCACTGGTATTAGATGCACAGTGCCATGATCTGACTAGCATTCATTCCTCGCCGGTTGATATCTGTAGCAGGTCGGTGGTCATACTGTTCTGGCTCATCAGTGCATAGTGCAGGTGAAGAGGCAAGCAATATAGCAGGCTCCTACAGCGAGTGCACAGCTGTCGAAAAGCATACACGTCGCAATACCCTAATCAGAGACACCTGACAGTTCGTATATCATTGTTTACTTATCATTAGCTTTAGATTCAGTGGTAAGACTTGTTTCTTTAATCTTGATTCGTGCGCATTGCTGATTACTACAACGTAAGGAACTTACATTTGTTTTTTGAGTTTCCTTTCCATCAAATTAAATTCTACACACAAATTAAATTCTAGACAATTTTATTGTTACAGACAGGTGTCGTTTGACTGCTGACGTGGCCAGTGAGAAAGATAAAAGCTACTTGTTTAGCAAATCGGTTGACGATGATCTCCACAATTTCGACCTGGTGATTCCTCGAGGATTTCTTAGCCACAGATTGTTCCTCTGATTAACTTTCTGAAATTTTAGGTGTGTATTATATATACAGGGTGAGTCACCTAACGTTACCGCTGGATATATTTCGTAAACCACATTAAATACTGACGAACCGATTCCACAGACCGAACGCGAGGAGAGGGGCTAGTGTAATTGGTTAATACAAACCATACAAAAATGCACGGAAGTATGTTTTTTAACACTAACCTACGTTTTTTTTAAATGGAACCACGTTGGTTTTGTTAGCACATCTGAACATATAAACAAATACGTAATCAGTGCCGTTTGGTGCATTGTAAAATGTTAAATACAATCGGAGATATTGTAACCTAAAGTTGACATTACACCAGATGTACTGCGGCGTGTACGACATTCATTACGCCAGAGATTACAATTGTGTGCAGCAAATGATGGCCACCACATTGAACATTTATTGGCCTGACATGTCGGGACACACTCTATTCCACTCCGTAATTGAAAACGGAAACTTCGTGTGAACGTGTACCTCACCCCTCATGGTAATGTACATGCGCGTCAGTGAAAAAGACCAATAAAAAGGTGTTAGCATGTGGACGTAATGTGCTGTTCCAGTCTCTTCTGTACCTAAGGTCCATCACCGTTCCCTTTGGATCCCTACGTAATTCGGTGCTCTCCGATACACACGATCGAACAACGGAGGAGTGGTACTCAAGCGTCAACTTTAGGTTACAATATCTCCGGATGTAATTAACATATTTCAATGAAACAAACGGCACTGATGACGTATTTGTTTATATGTCCAATTGTGCTAACAAAACTAACGGGGTTCCATTTTAAAAAAACGTAGGTTTGTGTTAAAAAACATACTTCCGTGTATTTTTTTATGGTTTGTATTAACCAATTACACTAGCCCCTCTCCTCGCGTTCGGTCTGTGGAATCGGTTCGTTAGTATTTGATGTGGTTTACGAAATATATCCAGCGGTAACGTTAGGTGACTCACCCTATATATATATATATATATATATATATATATATATATATATATATATATATATATATATATATATATATATATATATATATATATGCCGAGCGGAGTAGCCGTGCGGTATGAGGCGCCTTGTCCCTCCCGCACGGCACCCCCGTCGGAGGTTCGAGTCCTCCCCTGGGCATGGGTGTGTGTGTGTTGTCCTTGGCGTAAGTTACGTTAAGTAGTGCGTAAGCTTAGAGACAGATGACCTCAGCAGTTTCGTCCCATAAGACCTTGCTAAAAAATTTTCAATTTCCGATATATACAGAACGAATTTACTGAGCTCCTTGCTGTGAACTTCTTCGTATTATTGTGAATAAACTGTTACATTTTTCATATTTTTCCTAATATTGTTTCTAAAATATAACGATAGTTAATTTTCATTCATTTTTAGCTTTCTTCCTGATGAAACGTGTGTTAAGCGAATATCAGCAAAGTGTTTACAGTTTCTTGTCTACGTGTGTCTGCTGTATATACATTAAATGGCTAAATGGCTCTGAGCACTATGGGGCTTACCTTCTGAGGTCATCAGTCCCCTAGAACTTAGAACTACTTAAACCTAACTACCCTAAGGACATCACACACATCCATGCCCGAGGCAGGATTCGAACCTGCGACCGTAGCAGTCGCGCGGTTCCGGACTGAGCGCCTAGAACCGCTAGACCACCACGGCCGGCTGGTAGGAGATAAGTGCTATTTCTTGTCAGGTATTTTGTAGCTGCTTCTTAACAGCAATTTAAGAGCGAATTAGTGTTTATCTATTACTCTAAAATTAGCGTCACATGTGACAAATGTGGATGTTAGTATAGATTAGTCAGCGTAGGAGAGACATATGGGGACTAATTGTCATATGGGTGAGCGTAGTGAGGACGCTAGTGAAGTACCTATATCTACGGTTGTTTTCTTGCGCTGTGTCCAGAATCGTATGGCGCGTTCGCTGTGGCGTTTTGAAGCATATAACAAAGCCAGGGAGAACTAAATGTGACTTGCGAGTCCACGCGACTGCAAGTAAAGGTTCTTTACAGAATTTTATCGCCACCCCACTTAAAGCTCGACAGAATGCACTGATCTCGTTGAAAGAACGATGCCACCTGTTAGGTGGAACTTGAAATTATTTTCTCCGCCACAATCATTTAAGCCAATGGTCTCCTTTTCTAGAGAAGCATGGTTCCTACCTCGCAACAACCATCGTGTTTTAAGTTTCCCATTAATACCGGCAATAAGGACACGGCCTGATTTCGTATTCTGTCATACTCCATCGGAATTAGTGCCTCTACTAAAATGACTTCCACAACGAAGAGACATTTATTATAACCTTCATTCCTCGTCATTTTTGCCAGTCTTGAATTTTTGTTGTCCAGTGAGTCATATTAGCAAGCCGCTCAAAAATTATTTGTAGTGGTCATGGGTAGATGTCGCTGAAAACAATTACTACGTTTCCATTGTTTATGACGTATTTATTTAGTTGGTCATGGTAGATCGATCCCATGACCATGTCACAAATGCTAAAGTCGTCAATAATTATCCGTGGTAATCAGCGCTGACCGTCGTAGGCTCATCTCCCCACGAAACACTTACTCGTACGTATTGCTCCGTCTTTTACTGAATCAGACGCTTCTCGTTGGTGCTGTTCAGATGAATTCTTCTTACCATCAACCCTCTCGGTCTGAATATGATAAAGGTTTCCCACGAACGTCGCTGCGCTCCACTTCTTACAAATTTAAAATTCTTCCGACTTTGCTTCTTCCAGGTGGTATAGGTCAATGAACGAAGCTGAATATCATTCAACAGTGAAATAGTACCTAACGTTGAGAAGATGAGCCTGTAACTCGCAAAAGCCCTGTTTTACTGTTAACCGACGTTCACTAATTACTACTTTCCTCTTTGTTTTTTACTGAACACTTCAGAGAATATATTTGACTCCTGTAAAACAGAACTTCGCTGAGAACAGCAGAGCAGCACAGCGCCCCCGGAAACAGACTTTTAATGCAGAGTCGCTAACAAGGCCAGGCTTTGTTCTTTGAATAAGAGGGCGTGAAGGATTACTCGGTTGTTGCAGTCGGCTGGGTAATTTTGAAGGCCCTAACAACTGCAAAGAAAACACCAGGTTCTTGACTCCTTTTGCTACTGCCGTATTTTTAGTTCTATCTTAATTTCCGCAAAACTGGATCGTGTAATATCAAAACATAAACAGCTATCATTTTTACGAGACATTAATATAATTTTTGCTTACGAAGGTATCTTAGAAGTTCAGAGGCAAGACGGATATTTTAGCTTATTGCTGCTGAATTGTCAGTTCTCAAATATTTTCTTGTCGGATATTCAGATATTTTAGCCTATGTCTTTATTTCTTCTGGCGAAGGCATCCGAGCGAACGACACGCTTTTGGCCATCGCTCCGTCTCAACATTATACGCAGATTTAATTTTTCTGCTATGTGTGGAAAACAGACATTTATGTAAAAGTGACAACACTTAGAGCCCGTTGGAAAGGAGACATTAAAAACTTAGATAGAAGAAAGAACCATGCTTTTCTCATTTATAGTTAAAAATCAGGAATGCACGAATTATTAATAATATGTATTTCTGTTAAAAATGGCTCTGAGCACTATGGGACTCAACATCTTAGGTCATAAGTCCCCTAGAACTTAGAACTACTTAAACCTAACTAACCTAAGGACATCACACACACCCATGCCCGAGGCAGGATTCGAACCTGCGACCGTAGCAGCCCCGCGGTTCCGGACTGCAGCGCCAGAACCGCACGGCCACCGCGGCCGGCAATTTCTGTTAAAAGATTATTTATATGTTTTATGTATTATTCGACCGAACTGTTGGAGGAATTGGTACAAAAGTCCTATGAATGAAATTCTTTCTCTGGATTCTTATGTGAATAATTGTATCTACAGTGAACATGGTGGAGAGTTGATTATACATCTTTGAAAGTAATTAAACGGTACACAGTTTATAACTATCAACATCATTTTTATTAAGATTATCTCTGAAAAATTTAAATTTTTGTTCAATAAGTGAATACGTAAATCTTTTCTTTCAACTATCGTAATTATTTATTTTCTTATGTTAGTGCCAATACCGATCGATTTAGAAACAAGCTAACATACAAATGATTCACTAATGTGTCAGTTGATATTCTCGTACGACATACTAAATAGTGCTATAAAACAGTAGAAAACAACTTGTGCAATGAGAAATCACTAACAAGTCGTTAGGATAAAAGCGAATCCGCCTCATAAGTGTCATAATAAAATGAGATGAACACATATACATATAACTAACTATTTTGACAAGAACTTTTGAAAAATAAATACACTGATTAGTCAGAGTATAATAATCCCCCTCCACGATATCTATTAACCCATTTACGTCACACTAAACACATGACATCCTTCGAAAGGTATGTAGGATGATTCTGCTCCCTCCATAGATGTTTTATGCAACCCGTAATTCTACGTCTGGCCTTCAAAACCTACAGGAGAGATTTTCATATTCTCTCGCTGGTGACGTGCAAACTGTAGGAAAAAAATGAACAGGACTTTTTCGTAGGAAATTTGATGTAACTAAATTTTGTATAGGGATTACATTTCCAGTGGAGGTCACCGTTTTCAAGTTACTCAAGACAAACGTACTAAAGTGACTGTAAAGCGCACGTCTACCTCATCACTCATCCCTCTCAGTCAGAAGTTCTAATATGTTGCTCGTGGCTCTCCCTCCTACGACTGTACAAAAATTTCCGACTGCACGACCTATTACCGATATTCGACCTTCTGTTCTACCGACTGGGTTGTTACGGCACCAGCATAGTCGGCGGCTTCGTCAACGTTATTAAGATTAACGTTACCATGAGGTGATGAAAGGAAAACGACTTTGTAAACATTTCTCCAAAACTAATTACGCTGACAATTCCATCCTAACTTAACCCTTACAAACACAGCAATTCCATTGTCAGAAGGCCCGACGAATATAAGAATGAAACTGTTTATTTCATTCATAATTTGTGTGGACATAGTGTCCGTCGTTGCTTTACAATTATTGAGGGTATTTTTGTTCTGTCTTTGGAACTACAAAAATGCGTAATTTTTTCAACCAGACGCGTTTCGCATTATTGAAGTAAAGGATCATCAGTGATTTGTAATTAAATTTCTTACGTTTTGATTTGCTTTTAGATCGAAAAGCGAGAAATCAAGGGAAAATCACCGTAAGTACAAATCAACATATGCCTAACGAACTGTTTCTCGATCTAAAAAGAAATCAAAATTAAATAATGTAATTACAGACCACTGATGATGCTTTTTTTCAATAAAGTGAAACGCTTCTGGTGAAAAAAATTACGCATTTTTGTAGTTGCAACTACAGAACAAAAATACGCTCAATAATTATTTATTTCATGCTATTAAAATTCACGAAATGGTTAGGTATAATTTTCAGAGACGTCAATTTTACAACTTATAAGTGCTCGACTAAGCTGGTGGCGTAATAATGATAGTCAGAGAAGACCAAAACAGGTATAATGTGGGAAATCAGCCGTGCAGTCGCAAGTTTTTGTACAGTGGTAGGAGGGAGTGCCGTGAACATCGCAGCCTACTAAAAATCCTGACCGGTCGGGGCTGAGTGTGGGAGTCGGAGTGCGTTTGAAGGTCACTTTTGTGTGTTCTTCTTGAATATTTCGAAACCGACGGCCTCTAGCGAAAATGTATGCCAGTACAAAATTTAACTACATTAAATTTACTACAGAAGGATCCCGCTCATTTTCTGTAAGATTAACACACTACTGACCATTACAATTGCTACACCAAGAAGAAATGCAGATAATAAGCGGGTATTCATTGGACAAATATATTATACTAGAACTGACATGTGACTACATTTTCATGCAATTTGGGTGCATAGATCCTGAGATATCAGTACCCAGAACAACCACCTCTGGCCGTAATAACGGCCTTGATACGCCTGGGCATTGAGTCAAACAGAGCTTGGATGGCGTGTACAGGTACAGCTGCCCATGCAGCTTCAACACGATACCACAGTTCATATAGAGTAGTGACTGGCGTATTGTGACGAGCCAGTTGCTGAGCTACCATTGACCAGACGTTTTCAATTGGTGAGAGATCTGGAGAATGTGCTGGCCAGGGCAGCAGTCGAACATTTTCTGTATCGAGAAACGCCCGTACAGTACCTGCAACATGCGATCGTGCATTATCCTGCTGAAATGCAGGGTTTCGCAGGGTTCGAATGAAGGGTAGAGCCACGGGTCGCAACACATCTGAAATGTAACGTCCACTGTTCAAAGTGCCGTCAATGCGAACAAGATGTGACCGAGACGTGTAACCAATGGCACCCCATACCATCACGCCGGGTGATACGCCAGTATGGCGATGGCGAATACACGCTCCCAAGTGCGTTCACCGCGACGTCGCCAAACACGGATGCGACCATCATGATGCTATAAACAGAAGCTGGATTCATCCGAAAAAATGACGTTTTTGCCATTCGTGCACCCAGGTTCGTCGTTGAGTACACCATCGCAGGCGCTCCTATCTGTGATGCAGCGTCAAGGGTAACCGCAGCCATGGTCTCCAAGCTGATAGTCCCTGCTGCTGCAAACGTCGTCGAACTGTTCGTGCAGATGGTTGTTGTCTTGCAAACGTCCCCATCTGTTGGCTCAGGGGTCGAGACGTGGCTGCACGATCCGTTACAGACATGCGGATAAGATGCCTGTCATCTCGACTGCTAGTGATACGAGGCCGTTGGGATCCAGCACGGCGTTCCGTATTACCCTCCTGAACCCACTGATTCCATATTCTGCTAACAGTCATTGGATCTCGACCAACGCGAGAAGCAATGTCGCGATACGATAAACCGCAATAGCGATAGGCTACAATCCGACCTTTACCAAAGTCGGAAACATGATGGTACGCATTTCTCCGCCTTACACGAGGCAACACAACGTCTCACCAGGCAACGCCGGTCAACTGCTGTTTGCGTGTCAGAAATCGGTTGGAAACTTTCCTCATGTCAACACGTTGTAGGTGTCGCCACCAGCGCCAACCTTGTGTGAATGCTCTGAAAAGCTAATCATTTGCATATCACAGCATGTTCTTCCTGTCGGTTAAATTTCGCGTCTGTAGTACGTCATCTTCGTGGTGTTGCAATTTTAATGGCCAGTAGTGTAGTTTGCTCGTAACCAGCGACAGAAATGTAAATCTTGACCTTTGTTTTTGAAGGCCGGATAGAAAATTGAGGATTACATAAAACGACATCGGTAGGGGCAGCTGAATCGCCCTTGGGCGAGAGTGTTCTCTCTTAATGGTGGCATTCACTTTTTGTAAGAATACAAAAAATACTCCGGAAAAGTAACGTTCTTCCAAATTTGAAGAAGTGTTTGAAGATACATCATGGTTTTGTACTTCGTAACAAATAATCCAGCGAAATTTAAAAGTTAGAATTCAAGAAACGTTGTCAATACTTTCTTCAAAAGCCCATCTGTTACACTATTACTCTATTACACACCGACAATCAGTAAGTGACATCAAATTAAGCAGAAGTATTATCAAAAACCAGTTACAAGTTAAATACATTTTGAAGAAGAAGCCATTGGAAAACAACTCAAAGTTTCGTTTTCAAAACATGTGAAATTGTTAAGAGATTAGAGAAATTCAGTTCATTTGCAAATATCAAATGTTCCATGGCAAAAAATCTTCTGCTCTTCCAAGGTACACGATGATGAATGACCGACGAAGTATGGTTTAACCATCCACAAATTATATAACATAGTTTTAAAAATACGTAGCACAAAATTCCGACACTGAAGAATTAAGAATATGTCCCAGATAGCTTTAATTTACTTACATGTGCGGAACACGAAACATTTACTAACGCTGTACAAAACACAAACAGTACAAAATTCCTAAACTCTCTAGAGCGTATTCCTTTGCGTGATTCTAAAATCGACCACTAGACTGAAACACAAACCAGGAAATATCCTAGGTATACTATCCTCAAGATTCAGCGCTCCCAACTGCCGGTAACGAAAGGTGTTTCACCATTAAGCACTAGTCCAATATTTAACAGATTTCGTGGAGATGTTCATCACATTGCGGGTATTAAATGATTGAACGTTCATTACATTGGAAATGGTGTTCATAAGCAACATCAGTATGAAGTGGTGCCCCACGGGCACAAATACACTCGTGCACTGAAGAAAACAGCCTCAGAACGTCATCTTGAAGAAGTTCTTGCCACCACTCTAATAATAACTGTGAAAGTTCATAGAGATGGCTGGCTGCCGGTAGGGATGAAACAATACGCCTTCCCATGGCATCCCGATCGTACTCTATGGGTGTAATAACTACAGGAACACGTAACTACAGGGAAAGAGACCACGAAGGAAAGACAGTGTATGTTTCCCAAACTTTTTAAAGGAGGTATCTCAAGATTAGACAGACTAGATTAGGTCGAAAGTATGCGAAATGATGAGAATTCCACGAGTCTTGCGTCTAAAGCAAGAAGTGTGGTGTCTTCTGAACAGTGAGCTGCCAAGGCAGTGTTGGTGCGTCGCGGCGGAATGACAGGTAAACATCGTCGCTGCCAGAAGAATCGACGAATGAGAGCCAGTGGGAGATACGTAGGGGAGTTTCCGTACGCCACCATATCAGCTGGCTTACTTACGTCTGAGTGCAGTGGCGCTCAGCCTATTCTGCAGTGATCGCTGCAGACAACAACATTGTCTCTCTACCGAGCCACCAGTTCGAAAATCGTATTGGACAGAACTTTACATAAAACGTTTATCGTGGGTTGTCCTTTGTGAGAAGCATCCTGCTCTTTACCAAGTGCTACATTAATATTCCGTGACGGTAATAAGTACTCATGGCATTTCTGTGCACATGTATTGTTATAGAGTCAAGTATTTCGTTTTCTTGAATTTGTACTAAAGTGATCTAATATTTCGGATCATCACCCCTTCAGGTGTACAGCTAAGAACCCACCACTGTGCCGACGAGGTATTTCGTCCTTTACCAACTAGAAGGAGAGCTACTGGGACGATCCAGAACCCTGGCGCTACTTTGGGGATTCAACTGAGCGAAGGCTTTTGAAATTAACTGAAGGCAATACTTTTTTGAAAATTGACAATGAGTCAGTTCCTGACAAAATAATCGTTGTGTTAGATTGTGGAGAAGCGGAGAAAATCCTGTGTGACAACGGAACTGTTGTAATGGACAGGACATGCGACAGATGTTCTAAGCAGTTCAAACCACTGTAGGCCATACATGTTAACATCGGAGGCACAGAATAAGAAACGAATGTATTTCCTGTTCAATTTGCTTTGCTCCCAGACAAAAGTCAAAATACAAATGAAATGTTATCCAGGATAGAAAAATAAGGTACTTGGGTAGTCACCGAAAGGTGGAGTGCTAGATTTTCAAATGGCTGCAATTAAAGGGATGCAAACTGTGTTCCTTGAAACACCCCCTTTCGGGCTGCAATTTTCATTTCAGCCAGAGTGTGAAAAAGAAAATCGAAGAATTGAACGGAGGAAAACAGGAACAGAGGCGGATTCCGATTGTTTTGTCGCAGTGGCACATCTTTCACCAACAGCTTTGACGAAGTGTGGATAGTACTAAGGGAGGGAATGATCGATTTTGGATGGAAAGCAACGGGAATGTTAATTTGAGACCAAGTCGGAAAATTTCGTTTGGACACATCCTTCTGACCCACAGAAGCGCCTTTAGGTAGAAGCTTGTCTCTTAGGTTGAAACGTCCCCTTAGAAAAATTATACATGACTGTGCTTAAACTGACACACAATATTTTTTAGCGCAACGCAATCTGACTTTCAATAATCCCTACAAAAGAATGGCCCCGACTAACATTAACCTATACCTTTCACAAATCACTTACCTCACAAAAATCTTCATTACTCGAACTACTGCAATACAGCGAGCGCCACTACTGCCAGCTAAATAAAAGATTCTAACTACTGAAGGCACTAACTACTGATAGGCATAGTTAGCAATGAAAGATTTTGATAGAGAACAAACAATGTATTTACCTTAATAGTGTTCAAAAGTCATATATCATGATATCCAGTCTTACAAATGTACTGTTTCTGATGGACACACGTCCAGATCATCCACTCTCAAAAATCCGCCATCTCACTTTCCCACATCCACCACTGCTGGAGGCTCACCTCCAACTGCGCAACGCTACGCGCTGATAACAGCCAACAGCCCAACACTACAATAGCGAACAACAATGCAAACCAGCCACAGACTGCACACAGCACATCCAGTGATTTTCATACAGAGCGCTACGTGGCGTTACCAATATAAAAACCTAAACAGCCTACTTACAAGTTTGCGAAAACAAAATGACGTTGTGAAACGAAATATTCTTTACCGTCATACAAGAATGTCTTTCCTGGGCTGTCTGCATTTGATTCTTGGTCAAATGTTTGGTGGGAGAGAAAACAAGGCTTTCTATACACTGAAGCGCCAAAGAAACTGGTACAAGCATGCGTACTCAAATACACAGACATATGAACTGGCAGAATACGACGCTGCGGTCGGCAACGCCTATATACGACAACAAGTGTCTGACGCAGTTATTAGATCGCTCACTGCTGCTACAACGGCAGGTTATCAATTCTGAAGTGAGTCTGAACGTGGTGTTATATCCGGCACACGTGGAATGGGACACGGCATCTCCGAGATAGCGATGAAACGGGGTTTTTCCCGTACGCCCATTTCATGAATGTTCCGTGAATATCAAGAATCCGGTAATACGTCAAATCTTCGACATCGCTGCGGTCGGATCCTGCAAGAAAGGGACCAACGACGACTGAAGAGAATCGTTCAACGTGACAGAAGTGCAACCCTTTGCTGCAGATTTCAATGCTTGGCCAACAACAAATGTCAGTGCGCGAACAATTCAACGAAACACCATCCATATTGGCCTTCCCAGCCGAAGCGTGTACCCTCGATGACCGCACGACAAAAAAGTTTTACGCTTCCTCAGGGCCCGTCGACACCGAAATCGGACTGTTGCTGACTGGAAACATGTTGCCTGGTCGGACGAGTCTCGTTTCAAATTGTATCTAGCGGTTGGACGTGTACGGGTGTGGAGACAACATCGTGTACCCATGGACCCTGTATGCCAGTAGGGGATTGTTCAAGCCGACGGTGGCTCTGTAATGGTGTGGAGCGTGTGCAGTTGGAGTGATGTGGGACCCCTGACACGCCCACATACGACTCGGGGTGGTGACACGTACGTAAGCATCCTGTCTGATCACCTGCATTCATTCGTGTCCATTGTGCATTCCGACGCACTTGGACAATTGCAGCAGGACAATCCGACATCCCACATGTCCGGAATTGTTAGAGAATGGCTCCAGGAACACCCTTCTGAGTTGAAACACTTCCGCTGGCCACCAAATTCCCCAGACATGAACATTGTTGAGCGTATCTGGGACGCCTTGCAGCGTACTATAGAGAAGTGATCCGCTCCAGCTAGTACTCCTACGGATTTATGGACAGCCCCGCATGAGTCACGATCTCAATTTCCTCCAAAACTACTGCAGGTATTAGTCGAGTCCATGCCACGTCGCGTTGCGGCACTTCTTTGCCCTCGCGGGGCCCTGCACGATGTTAGGCAGGACGCAGTTCGTAGTAATAGAGGGAAAGTCACCGAGTGAAAGATAAGTAATAATAAAAATGGTTCTGAGCACTATGGGACTTAACATCTGAGGTCATCAGTACCCTAGAACTTAGAACTACACTCCTGGAAATCGAAAAAAGAACACATTGACATCGATGTGTCAGACCCACCATACTTGCTCCGGACACTGCGAGAGGGCTGTACAAGCAATGATCACACGCACTGCACAGCGGACACACCAGGAACCGCGGTGTTGGCCGTCGAATGGCGCTAGCTGCGCAGCATTTGTGCACCGCCGCCGTCAGTATCAGCCAGTTTGCCGTGGCATACGGAGCTCCATCGCAGTCTTTAACACTGGTAGCATGCCGCGACAGCGTGGACGTGAACCGTATGTGCAGTTGACGGACTTTGAGCGAGGGCGTATAGTGGGCATGCGGGAGGCCGGGTGGACGTACCGCCGAATTGCTCAACACGTGGGGCGTGAGGTCTCCACAGTACATCGATGTTGTCGCCAGTGGTCGGCACTGTTGCTCCTGGGGTATCGGCGAGGACCATTCGCAACCGTCTCCATGAAGCTGGGCTACGGTCCCGCACACCGTTAGGCCGTCTTCCGCACACGCCCCAACATCGTGCAGCCCGCCTCCAGTGGTGTCGCGACAGGCGTGAATGGAGGGACGAATGGAGACGTGTCGTCTTCAGCGATGAGAGTCGCTTCTGCCTTGGTGCCAATGATGGTCGTATGCGTGTTTGGCGCCGTGCAGGTGAGCGCCACAATCAGGACTGCATACGACCGAGGTACACAGGGCCAACACCCGGCATCATGGTGTGGGGAGCAGTCTCCTACACTGGCCGTACACCACTGGTGATCGTCGAGGGGACACTGAATAGTGCACGGTACATCCAAACCGTCATCGAACCCATCGTTCTACCATTCCTAGACCGGCAAGGGAACTTGCTGTTCAAACAGGACAATGCACGTCCGCGTGTATCCCGTGCCACCCAACGTGCTCTAGAAGGTGTAAGTCAACTACCCTGGCCAGCACGATCTCCGGATCTGTCCCCCATTGAGCATGTTTGGGACTGGATGAAGCGTCGTCTCACGCGGTCTGCACGTCCAGCACGAACGCTGGTCCAACTGAGGCGCCAGGTGGAAATGGCATGGCAAGCCGTTCCACAGGACTACATCCAGCATCTCTACGATCGTCTCCATGGGAGAATAGCATCCTGCATTGCTGCGAAAGGTGGATATACACTGTACTAGTGCCGACATTGTGCATGCTCTGTTGCCTGTGTCTATGTGCCTGTGGTTCTGTCAGTGTGATCATGTGATGTATCTGACCCCAGGAATGTGTCAATAAAGTTTCCCCTTCCTGGGACAATGAATTCACGGTGTTCTTATTTCAATTTCCAGGAGTGTACTTAAACCTAACTAACCTAAGGACATCACACACATCCATGCCCGAGGCTGGATTAGAACCTGCGACCGTAGCGGTCGCGCGGTTCCACACTGAAGCGCCTAGGACCGCTCGGTCACACCGGCCGGCGATAAGTAATATCCGGCGTTCCCCAAGGAAGTGTTATAGGCCCTTTATTGTTCCTGATCTATGTTAACGGCATTGGAGACAATCTGTGTAACCGTCTTAGACTGTTTGCAGATGACGGTGTCATTTAGCTTTTCTAAAGTCTTCAGCTGACCAAAACGAATAGCAAAATGATTTAGATAAGATCTTTGTGGTGCGAAATGTGGCAGTTGACCCTGAATAAAGAAAAGTGTGAAGTTATTCAGGTGAGTACTAAAAGAAATCAGCTAAATTTCGATTGTGCCGTAAGTCACACATATCTGAAGGCTGCAGATTCAACTAAATACTTAGGGAATACAATTACAAATAACCTAAATTGGAACGATCATGTGGATAACGTTGTGGGTAGAGCAAACCAAAGACTGTGATTCATTGGCAGAACACTTACAAGCTGCAACAGGTCTACTAAAGAGGCTGCTTACACCAAGCTTGCCCGTCCTATTCTGGAGTATTTCTGTGCGATGTGGGATCCGCATCAGGTGAGACTGACAGATGACATCGAAAAAGTACAAAGGAGGGCAGCTCGCTTTGTATCATCGCGAAATAGGTGAGGTAGTGCCACAGACAGGAAACGTGAAATGGAGTGCCAATCGTTAAAACAAAGGCGTTTTTCTTTGTGAGGGGATCTTCTCATGAAATTTCAATCACCAATTTTTTCCTCCGATTGCGAAAACATTCTGTTGGCACCCACTAAAATAGGGAGAAATGATCATCACGATGAAATAAGAGAAATCAGGGCTCGCACTGAAAAATTTAAGTGCTCGTTTTTCCCTCGCGCCATTCGAAATCGTTCAAATGGCTCTGAGCACTATTGGACTTAACATCTATGGTCATCAGTCCCCTAGAACTGAGAACTACTTAAACCTAACTAACCTAATGACATCACACAACACCCAGTCATCACGAGGCAGAGAAAATCCCTGACCCCGCCGGGAATCGAACCCGGGAACCCGGGTGTGGGAAGCGAGAACGCTACCGCACGACCACGAGCTGCGGACGCGCCATTCGAGAGTGGAACGGTAGAGAGAGAGCTTGAAGGTGGTTCATTGAACCCTCAACCTGGCACTTTATTTTGAATAGCAGAGTAATCACGTAGATGTAGATGAACCAGTTTCTTCGGCTCTTCAGTGTAAGTTATACAAGGGGTTCTTTTCCGAATCTTCATAGACAGGCGGATAGTGGGAAATAGACAAATCTCCATCAAACCGATCAGATTGAGGTCTAGCTTTGCACAAAAACGTATAATTGCTTGCAAGTAATTAGAATAATTAACAAAATATTAATTTGTGATTTTAGAAAAAAATTGTATGCCAAGTTTCATAGCAAAACTAAAAGTGGCAAATGGACAAATGGGCTATCAAACAAGTGTGTGGTCTAGCTACGGAAACCATTAGTTACTTGCTTGAAAATAAGCACTGTAATTAAGAAGAAACAGTGATTGGAGAGAAATTTACAGAATGTATTTTTGTCCGAATTTGCATAGCTAATCGAAGAGTGGGAAATGAACAAATGGGGAATGAAACTAAACAGCATCAGATATAATTTTGCGAAAAAACGTTTATTTGCTTGAAAGTAGTGAGTGTAATGAAGAAAAACTTCGTGATTCGAGGGAAATCCTCTGATAGAAAAGAAATCGCAACACAAAGAAGGAGTTGTGCGACACAAAGGAGGAGTGGTGCAACGTAAACGAAAGTCGGTAAGCGTGTTTCTATATTTGAAAGATTATATTTGTTGAAGTTTAGCACCAGTCGCTTACGAGTGGCGCTAGTAGCGCCAATACGAGGATACAAATCATGTTTGCTTTAAATACACGCTCTAACGATCATGGGCGTCGCTATCTTTGAAATTTGACGTGGTGAATTGATGTTAGTCAAAAATGTCTTTAAAGCGACAAAGATGCCATTAACAACATGTCACTGAATTTGAACGAAGTCGTGTAAATAGGGCTACGAAGAGCTGTATGATCCTTCTGCGATACTGCAGAAACACTTCACAGGAATGTAGTCACTATATAGGATTGCTGACAGTGGCTGTCACGAGAATGTATGGTCGCAAGAAGACCAGACTCTGGACGGCCGCGACTCGCTATCGAGAGGGTAGACTGTCATGTTGGATATGTGGTTCTGGCGCCACGTACTGCGTCTTCAGCAGAAACCTGTGCAGGAGTTGGCACCATAGAACCACAACGAAATGTTACAAATCGATTACTTTAGGAGCATCTCCGAGCCAGATGCCCTGCAGCATTCCACCGATCCCAAAACATCGTCATTTGCGACTTTACTGATGTCAAACGAGAGCTCGTTGGAGGGCAGGGTGGATGTCTTCTGTGTTTTTTGATAACAGCTGGTTCTGCGTCGGTACCAGTGGCGCCCGTGTGTTGGGTAGAAGGAGTTCAGTTGAGGGTCTGTAACCAACCTGTCTGCATGCTAGACACACTGGGCCTGCACCTGGTCTAACATGCAAATCAGTTATGTCAGTTTGGGGATTCGACCATTTGTGATACCGTTCATGAACAGCATCCCAAAGAGTGTTTTCCAACAGAGTAACGCTCGCCCACATACCGATGATGTAAGCGTACAGTGTGTCAAGATTTTTCGGCCTGCTCGATCACCAGATCTGCCTGAAATCGAGCACATGCTAGACATCATCGGACGACAATTCCTGCGTCACCCACAAACAGCGTTAACCGTGCCTGTATGATCCTAAACAACGAAAAGTGTGAACTCATCCACATGAGTGCTAAAAGGAATACATTAAACTTCGGTTAAACTATAAATCAGTTAGATTTAAAGCCGCTAAATTCAACTACATACCTAGGAATCACAATTATGAACAAATTAAACTGGGAGGAACATATAGAAAATGTTGTGGGGAAGGCTACCCAAAGACTGCGTTTTATTGGCAGGCACTTAGAACACGTAACAGATCTACTAAACAGACTGGCTACACTACGGCTGTTTGTCCTCTTTTAGAATACAGCTGCGCTGTGTGGGATCCTTACCAGATTGAAGAAGCACATAGAGAAAGTTCAAAGAAGGGTAGCACGTTTTGTGTTATCACGAAATAGGAAATAGGGGAGAGAGAGTCACCGAAATGATACAGGATTTGGGGTGGACATCATTAAAGCAAAGGCGTTTTTCGTTCCGGCTGTATCTTCTCACGAAATATCAATCATCAACTTCCTCTTCCGCATACGAAAGTATTTTGTTAACGCCGACATACATAGGGAGAAACTATCACCATAATAAAATAAAGGAAATCAAAGCTATCACCGAAAGACACACACCGTCAGGTGGCTTGCGGAGTATGGATGTAGATGTAGATGTAGATGTAGAAGACATCTACATCTACGTATCCACACCGCTGTTGCAACTCAACATGCTTTACAGAGTGTCGACATGTCCTTTGGCCTGCTCTATCATCACATAAGTCTCCAATCAAGCACATATGGGACATCATTGGATGACAACCCCAGCGTCATTTACAAACAGCATTAAGCGTCCCTGTATGAACCGACCAAGTGCAACACGCCTGTAACTACATCACACAAACTGACATGCAGCATCTCTGCTACACAATGCATGCACGTCTGCATGCTTGCATCCGACGTTCTCCTGGTTACACCAGTTATCAATGTACCAGCATTTCACATTTTCAATGGCTTATTCCGCGCTTACGTTAACCTATGATCTTACAATGTTAATAACTTAAAAGTGTTACCTAGACCAATGTATTCCAGAAATTTCAGTACTCTATCTTAATTATTTTTTGGTGCAACAGCTTTTTCCCGTGATTGTATTTCACGAGTAGCTGTTGCTAGGTCGTAAATAAAATACCAGCAACGTCATCTCCTTAAACCCTAGCTACTTTGCACGTAAGAAGTTGCATTTGTGTGATATTTAACGGTGAAATAGGCCTCCATCGAACTAAGGGCTAAAATTAGGATATTTTGAGAACACAAGACACTAGTGATGACGACACCTACATTACTAGTGGAAACAATGACGTTTATTGTCCATTATTAAAGCTGTCAGTGGCCCAGAAAGGAGTTCAATACGCACCAACAAAAATTATTAATCATTTGCCCAATAATATAAAATATCTGAGAAGTAGCAAGACAAGTTTTAAATCTCACATAAAATCATTTCTTCTCGACAATTCTTTTTATTCTGTGGACGAATTTCTATTTAAAAACTTGTAGCTTGTAAAAATGTGCTAGTTTTTGAGTGTAGGACAAATAATAGGACAATAATAATGTGTTCTTTAATCTTAAGACTAAATATATATATATACATATCCTGCAAACTGATTCGCTTCATATCATTCCAATAAAATAAAGTTTTCAACGATCTGTGGAACTTGTGACGAACTAACCAGAAAAGAAAATAAGGTGTGAAAAAGTTCATCTCTTCAAAACCTTGCTGTGTCGCACATAGACAGCTGCGTTAGCGTGATATTTAACTATCGAAACAGCTTCCTTCATATCAAGTACTAAAATCAGGACACTTAGAGTGCAGGTGACACTAGGCAAGCAAAATAAGTGTCAAAAGGATCATGCTTTCTGAACAAAGCCTTAAAATTAAAGGAAAGAGAAAAATGGTCATGTACTTTTGTGAAATGATATGTGTAAAAGTAAGAAGCGAAATAGCTTAGATAAACATCTGACGCACCACTCGAATGATGTTCAAAATCCTGTACAGCAAATGTGGTGCTGATGCTGAGTTTGAAATTAAATATTTAACTTAGAATCTTATAATTTTAAATAGTACTGGAGGATATATGTCGGGTGGAATATGTAGAGCGTGCAGGCAACTGTTAAGTGGTCTTCAATTCTGCCATCTACGCCAGAAGATGAAAATCAGTTCCACCGATTTTACAGTACAAAAAATTTCTCGATAGAGAATCCTTGCAATATCAGGGGAGAGAACAGGCATTCTCAATCTACACTACATTTGCTGTGCATTTTAGAGCATTATTCAAAGATGTGTCTAATGTGCTCTAATCTGTTTTATTTTGTACGTTTAGAGAAATCATTTCACAAACATATTTGACCGTTTCTTTTCCAAAGACTTTGTTGATAAGAATTATGTATTTATGAGACTGTAAAGTGTTTTTTTCCCCACAGTATTAAGATATATCGTTCTAATCACATATGGAACATCTAATGACACAACTTCTATTTAGTATTACTTAAAAGGTCTGTAAATGTGAGTATTAGGGGGTGAGTATCTCTACGAAGAGGTACATGGCTCTTCACGTGGAACTGTGACTGTTGTCTTCGCCACTCTAGGTTGTCATGTCGGATGGATGCTGAACGAGGACGCTAAAACATTCTGTACCTGCTGTAGGCGTCGGTGATCAGTGCTTTGAATGACATAACATAGAATAATAGGGTGAGCAGCGTAACGAAGCGAACAGACTCAAAAACAAATCTTATTTGTTTCGCACTAAACGAGCAGACAATGGCCGCAAGAGTTCTCCAGTAACAACTGACATGAATGCTAATACGACTAGTTAATGCCTGTATTGGCTGCACACGTGTCGTTACAAGGCTGATGATGTAGTTCCACGGCGATTGTATTACTTAGTGGAGCTGGATGGCACGTTTTTCTTATTTACCATAACACCATGCAGATACCGGTCTTAGGAAATACGGTTTGCTCATCATAAAGTCATTTAATCGCACAGAAAACGTTTTCCCCTGTAATTTCTTTTCCCGTGCTTAATGCTTAATAAAAAATAAATTTGGAGTGCTTTGCAAGATCTGCGACACCACTGTTAGTTTGTCATACAGATTGCGCCATATTATAATGAAAAGAGTCTTATGCACAAAATCAGAAGTAAATCCCGGTCTCCTACAGTGATGTTTTATAAAACTGCTATTGTTCATGTTGAACAATAAGATTTGATCGATAGAAATACTTGAAATCTCAGGCTTTTTGCACTGCCTCGACTATCTAACGCTAAATGTTATTCGAAAGTAAGAAGGGTAGGAATATCGAAGCAACTGTCATAAATATTTCAGCCTGATGGATAGGCTGCCCACAGGTTGTAAATAAAGATAAATGGAAGCATATACACGTCAGCGCACACTCTGAAGTAATTTCTTTTAAATGCGTGATTAATAAATTGCAACTGAAGATTTAATATCAAACAAGATTTAAGAAAAAGGTAAGGCCAAACTTTCAGAGAACATTCCTCACACATAGAGGAACAAAATTCGTTACACGAACATGGGCCACGAAACGCTTTATTTCCATGTTAGGGCTCATTTATTGTTTCCCTTCACAATAACATTATTCAAGGGAAACACACAGAAGCAGAACGTACCAGCATTGTTTAAAATGTTTTCGCACATCAAATGTTCAAAACACCCATTGGTTACGTTTGGTTGGAATGCATAGTAAGCCGTTATTCTGTGTTTCGCCATCAGTGTTTTTTGTTCCAATTGAGCGAAGGTAACGTTGACTTGCGCTTCACTGAATTGCTTGTGTTGACATACGACTAACTTCACAGCATCAGTTGTTCAGTATTTATCACGGACTTGAGTTCCGTCTCAGTGAAATGGAAGTGTAGTGAAATATGAACCTGGCAGGTGCCCTTTCGGAGGAAGTCAGCGTTTGTGTGGAGAGATTTCAAGAACGACGGCGCACCGACAGGAGGTGATCGTCGTCCTAGAGAGCATGGGACTTCTAAGCCTACTACTCGCGACTGGGGAAGACCTAGAAGGACGGGGACACTTCAGCTGGATGAGTAACTTCTTCGTGCAGTTCGTCAACTGGCGTTCATTTCGACTTCACTATTTGCAAAGAGGTTGTTTGACAACATTAGTGTCAGCGTAAGACAATTAGCTGCAACAAGTAATGTTGATCACTTTACTGTTTGGAGAGTGCGACAGAAATTTCTGTATCCATCCATGTTAGTGTGATGGAGAACTGTCGGATTGTTGCAGAGAACTTGCACGACTTGCTGAACTGTGAACCACCTGAAGACGAGTTGGAACTGGTGACTGACACAGAAAAGAGAGAGCCACGCCCTCCAACCAGGGATGAAGTCGCACATGCCATAAGCGAACTAAAGTATAATAAGGCCACTGGAGAAGATGGTATAGCAGCCGAGATGATAAAGCGTCGAGGCAACAAAGCAATAGACAACATGACCAACATAATCCACCAGATGTGGAGAACAAAGAAGTTGCCAGAAGGATGGAAGAATGCAATTGTAGTACCAATACATAAGAAGGGGGACAAGAGAGATGCAAACGACTACAGAGGAATATCGCTACTAGAGGTCGGATACAAGGTGCTGTCAAAACTATTGCTCAAGAGAGTAGAAGAACAGGTAGAAAGTACAGTTGGCGACTACCAAGCGGGATTCAGGAAGGGAAGAGGTTGTACAGAACAAATATTAATACTGAAGCAGCTAATAGAACATAGGGCCTTAAAAAACAAAAAGATAGTAATAACCTTCGTGGACTTCACAAAGCCATATGACTCCATCGACAGACAGAGTCTTGTTGGGATCCATAAGAACAGAGGACTTGACGGAACTACACAAGAACTCATAAAAGAAATTCTGACAGACACAACAGCAAGGGTGAGATTCAGAGGAGCACCGTCATAAGAATTTGAGATCAAGACTAGTGTTAAACAGGGAGACAGATTGTAACCATTGTTGTTCAATATAGCACTGGACGAAGTGATCAGTCAGTGGAGAGCTATAAACGAGGAAATGGGAATACCAAAGACCCATGTGGGGGACAAAAAGGACAACACGGCTCAAGTGGACTTCTTAGCCTTGCAGACGACATAGCAATAGTAAGCGAGACGGAAGAAGACGCAAAGACACAACTCGACAACTTAAGTAAGTTAGACAGAAAGGTGGGACTGAGGATCACCTATAACAAGACAAAGACATTAAACACCATTGCAGACTGGGAAACACCGCAAGACACTGTCCAAAGAAGAATTGTACCGGAACATGAGAACAATATCTGGGGAAATCAGACTCAAAAGGGCAACGTTTGCTGGACATGTAGTTAGCATGAGTATGGACAGAATGACGAAGAGGGTGTGGGAAACAACAGGGAGGACCACGGGAAAGACAGGAACCAAGTGGGTTGTTGAACTTCGGAAGGACTGGTTGGAATCGGGGATCAAGGTCGAAGGAAAGGAACATTGTAGGAACAAATATACACCGACCAATATGCCGGAGATCAACGACAGAGAAGAATACAGGAAAAGATTAGAGTTTCACCAGTGGAGCAGACAGGAGAAAAGGACGCTGAAGATCTCGGAAGAAGAGTGGGAGAGAAGAATAGAAAGAATGAAGAGGTTCTGGGAGAAGAAGAGGAAAATGCAGTCCACGAAGGGGCTACACGTGGTCCTACAGAGGCCGTAACGCAAGAAGAAGATACCATGTATAACGTGTGCAAGCGCCATCAGCAGCTGATTTTACTGCACGGGTACACTTCTGTTACTGTTCCAAACTTCACTTTAGTGCAAATGTGCTGTTCTGGAATGAGGTTTCGTTTCAACGCGATAATATTGTAATTTTCACGACCAGTACATATGGACTGTCGAGAATCTTCATCAACAAAGATTTTCTGTCATCGTTTGGGCTGGCGCTGATGATGGCTGTTTGTTACGACCTCATGTTCTTCCACCTAGCCTCAACGGAGAAACCTATCATGATTTCATAGAGAATACTCTACCTGTTCTGCGACAACACTTGCCTCTGCAAATGCGACAAAACATGTACTTCATGCACGATAGGAGCTCCTCCTCATTTCCGTGTAAATGTCCGTAGGCTTCTAAATAACAGATTCAGTGACAGATGAATTTGTAATGGTTGACCAATTCCATGATCTCCACCTCTCCAGACCTAAGCCCACTTGACTTTTATTTGTGAGGCATTTGAAGGGTCTTGAATACAAAACACCACTAAAATACATATAGAGTCTTCGTGCTCATACCGTGGGAGGCTGTGCAACAATACAAAATTCGCCAGGGACACATCACTGCGTCAATGATTCAGTGCGACAGCGGACTGATGCATGTATTCTTGCTAATGGAGGAATTTTCAATATTTCATTTAGGAAAGTATTTCATACTGTGGCAATGCACCTTTTTTTCCTCTACGTCTCCTTTGATTAATGTGTTGAAGGTAAGTAGAAAATAACCTCTAACCTGTAATAAAGCATTTGCGGACGCATAAGCATGAAAAAAGTTTTCTTCCTCTACGTGTGAGACATGTTTCCTGCAAGTTTAGCCATCTCTTCTTGTTATATCCCGCGGAAATACACGGGAACAGCAATGCAATCTGAATTCAAGTTTCTCAAACGGAAATGATATGCCTAAATATATTTACACGTATTACCGTAGTTAGTGCGCGAAAGAGATAGTTACTAAAATATTAGTATGCTGTGTAATGTATTAGTATGAGGTAAATCGAAACAGTGCTCAAGTGTATGAGAACTTTATTATGTTCGATTGAAACGAGACATTGAGCGCGTATAGTGAATAGGAGGGAGACACGGTTCTTTTTTTTTTTTTTTTTTTTTTTTTTTTTCAGCGTAGGGAAAGTGTCGCAGAAATATCTAAACATTCAAACTGATGGAAACTTCAGGAAGATTCTTCTTGAATCATGAAAACATTCTTAAAAATTCAAATAATCTCTTTTCATCTCCCAGATTACGGATAGTCCGTTGCACACAGATACCTCGCAAACAGCGAAACCGAAATGAAAGCCGTAGCGCTACGGCATGTAACAGTCCTTTTTTCTCACGCGCCGTTCTTGAATGGAATGGGAAGAAACTCTAATATATAATATATCAAGAAGTACGGGTGATTCCTCTGACAGAAATTTACAAGGTATAGATATACCGGGGGTGTACAAAAATATGGAAACACCCAAAGCCCTAGACATTACCATACCTAATACGGTGTAGGAAGACCATTGCCATTCAAGTCAGCTTTTAGTTCTGTCGGAATGCATAATTACTGGTTCTGTATTGCATTAAAAAAAAATCTTACACTAATGTTTCTGCAAAATAGTGACAAGTTCACGAGACGAAGTTGGAGATGGATAGCCGTCACGTAACATTCTCTCCAAAGTAGACCAGAAAGACTCAATAATATTAAAATTTTTTGGCCAGGGTAGATGCGACAGTTCATTCTCATGCTCACAAAACGAGTCGTGGACGGTGCGAGCTGTGTCAACAGGGGCTCTGTCGTCAGGGAACACAACATCACCGCCGGCAGGGGTGTCCATACGGTTCTAGGCGCTACAGTCTGGAACCGAGCGACCGCTCCGGTCGCAGGTTCGAATCCTGCCTCGGGCATGGATGTGTGTGACGTCTTTAGGTTAGTTAGGTTTAATTAGTTTTAAGTTCTAGGCTACTAATGACCTCAGACGTTAAGTCGCATAGTGCTCCGAGCCATTTGAACCACAACATCACCATTAGGAAACAAACACTGTAGCATACGATGGAGCTGAGTAGCCAAAATGGTCACGTAATCCTTGACAGTAATATGACCTTTCACAGTAACAATGGGGACTATGGAATACCGCGATTTATGTGCCCCAAATCAACGTCGAAACACCTCCATTTTTCACTATTGGAACGTAAACTCGGCCAGAAGTCCGAAACAGAATGAAACATTACTCATCCGACCAAATCAATTTCTTCCATTGCTCCAAAGTACAAGTTTTATGCCATCGGCGACACGTTTTCTCATTAAGGGTATTTGTACCACTGAGTGGTTTTGGAATCCCAGCTTGCAGTGCAATTCCTAGCTTATGGCACCACCTTCGTGTTGTTCTGGTGCTGACAGAGTTCGCAAGTGCGACATTCAGTTCTGTAGCTGTTGCCTTTTATTTTTCCTTATAATCCTCTTCAGTGACTGTCCGTTACAATCACTCAACGCGCTCTTTCGTCCGCCTTGTCACTTATTGCATGATGCTTCTCCGCTTTCCCTGTATGCGACATTGTGCCTCTTGAAACATCAAGCATTTCGGCTATCTTTGTTACGCAAGCATCCCTAATACGAGCCCCAACAATTTGCCCACATTCCAATACACTTAGCTCCAGCAGGATGCACTCAAAACCACACAGAGTACGGTTCTGGCCACGGTTTGCATCTGCAACGTATTAAAGACACTGCATAGTGCTAAATGTGACAGTGCGATTTACAGGCTTGACTAGCGTCTGCATTTACGTTCAGCCATCCATATCTCGTTGTGTTTCTATATTTTTGTCCAATGCCTGCATTTACGACGTGAGCGCCTGCAGTAACAGATTTCTTTCTATGTATCTTTAGTAGGATAACTTAATTGGTACTCGACTCTGTAGTAGGTTTTATGTTAAACCAGTTTTCTAAAGTTGAGACTTTGTTTAAGAACTGTCGTGTCCCCATCACCTCAGACTTTACCGATTTGCGCCATGACACTTGATATTTGAGTCCACAAAATATTGTCGTAACTGTGAGAACGTTACTTCGAATTTTACGGAAAAAGAGGTTTTAAGGAAAACGTACAGTTCATTTGTTTACGTGTGAGACGTGGACTCTGTGCTGTTTGTAAGTGACATAAGCATTTGTTGCCAACCTCGATTCTGATGAATATCGCTTAGCCAGTTATGTAGGAGGAACATGCGCCAACTTACCGGTTGCTTATTCAACCTCTTGCGATAACTGTCCGAGTTGTCGCCATTCCACAAGGAATACTGCAGCTCGTTTCTGAAACAGGTTACATCATACTTAGTAGTTTACTTGTTGTATTTCTTAAGTTCGTCAGCCGTTCCTACTGTGCCACCAAGTACCTTTGATGATTTGTGTACCCAGTTTTTGGACATTGCGTTTGGAAAAGTTGGAATAACGGTTTCCTTGTAGTCAAAGCCTGTTTCGACAATTTTTATACCTGTTTTCTTCTGTTTATAATAACCATACTCAAAAATGAAATCAGGCACCTGGTATATACAGGGTGTAAATTTTAAGTTGACAAACCAGAATAACTCGAAAAATAAGTTTCACACGAAACAATGTGTAGAATCCAAAGTTGATTATTTTCGAGGGGGACATCTCCTGGTGCTAAAATTAGCCCACCACCCTAGGTCCCTGCAGGTGAGGTGGGAGGCAACTTTACAGTTTCAAATGGGAATCGCCATTTTTTATTGCCGAATCAGATTCTACATAAAAAACTACGTACATTTTTTCCCAAACATTTGTTTTGTTTCTTGGTAGTTGGCGCTGTAATTCAAGAAAATCCATGCTCTCATTTTTGCGTGGAAGAAATTAATATTTGGGTCAGCATTTGTAAAACTCTAATTCCTCTCTCTCAAACACCACCTAATGGGGAGAGAGGTAGAACTTTAGTTTTAGCGAATCAAAATACACGAAGTAAATAAATATTTTTTATTTATTCGTAACCATTTTCCACGCAAAAATAAGAACATGGATTTTCTTGAATTACAGCGCCAACTACCAAGAATCAAAACAAATGTTTAAGACAAAATGTTCGTAGTTTTTTATGTAGAATCTGATTCTGCATTAAAAAATGGGGGCTATCATTTGAAATTTTAAAGGTGCCTCCCGCCCCATCCCCAGGGGGCTGGGGCGGCGGGATCATTTTAGCACCAACAGATGTCCCCGTCGAAAATAATCAACTTTGGATTCTACACATTTTTTTGGTGTGGAGCTTATTTTTCGAGTTATTCTGGTTTGTCAACTTAAAATTTATACCCTGTATAATAGTAATTCCAGGCGTCTGTGTAGAACATGGAACGATGTGGAGCTGGTAGCAACTTCCAAGCTCCCTTCTCGTAAAAGATACCACCATTATAACAGCATTTCGACACTCACTGCACCGTAGGCTGTCTGAACTACTGGCACACAAGAAGCTGCAGTCAATAAAGAATCGTCTGGTGTTTTCTGAATCAGTTACTACTACGAACAGTTTCTTGTTACTTGCCGCTCGCCGTAATCTCTGTTACTTCCTGCAGCTTGGCTCTTTGTGAGAAAAAAACACGAGTTCTGACTGCAAATTTGTGCGTCAATCTGGTGATTCGACCTATTGTGCTGCCATTCATGAACAGCATTCCTGAGGGTGTTCTACAATAGGATAATGCTCACCACTTGCCACTGTTGTAACCCAATATACTCTACAGAGTGTCGAAATGTCTCTTGGCCTACTCTATCATCAGATCCGTCGCCAATCTAGCACATATGGGATTTCATCGGACGACTCTAGCGTCATCCACAAACAACATTATGTATCGACCAAGTGCAACAGGCATGTAACTTTATCCCACAAGCTGACATCCAGCACTTGTACAACATAATGCATGCACTTCTGCATGTTTGCATGCAACGTTCTAGTTGTTACACCGGTTATTATCGTACCAGAATTTCACATTCGCAATGGCTTATCTTGTGCTTACCTTGGTGGTACGTTCCTATGCGACTAACTTGCAGAGGTCTTCGGTTCCTAGGCTCACACAATACTTAATCTAACTTAAAGTAACTTACACTAAGAACAACACACACACCCATGCAGGAGGAAGGACTCGAACCTCCAACGGGGGGAGCCGCGCAAACAGTGGCAAGGCGCCTGAGACCGTGCGGCTACACCGGGCGACTGGGCTTACATTAACCTATGCTCTTGCAATCTTAATATTTTACCTACATAAATGTATTCCCGAAATTTCATTACTCTACATCAATTATTGCTTGGTGTTGCGATTTTTTTCCGTCAGATAAATATAAGTAGTTTGAGAACGTGAACAGAGTTGGAAGCGGTCCTGCAAGAAGCACACAGCTAACCTGACGTAGAAAATTTTGAGTTACAGAATATGACTTCTCCTCATCGTGACAAACATGGGTTACTTTAGGATATTGTTGAACAGAGGAAGACGATAATTTATACTTGCGAATTATAGACTTACTTCATTTGCATCTGCCGAACAGTTTTGGAAATGGATCATACAGAATGTCGATGCTGCGAAAGGCATTTTCTTGGTATAGACAATACAATCTGATGCCGATGAAAATCTTTCTGACGTTGGGAGACCAGTTAAAGAATGTAATGATGTTGGTAGTGAAACACAGGACGATGACAGTGAGTAGGTTGTGCCATTGCAGGCATTGTCAGAGTATGTGTTGGTATAAGTAAGTTCCGTTAGTATTTTCAACAATTCTGTAGGTGCAATCTTGCTTTCGAATTCATCGAATGCCTTTCGCGTAACTGTCTTTACCATTGGTTTAGCATAGTTCTACGGTTGTTGGTTAGTAGAGATTCGATATCTTTTGAATATTCCGTGCTTCTCTACTTCTACAGTAATTTTCTAATAACTACTGTAATTGAACTGCAATGAGTCCATCCAATCTAATACCGGGTGATCAAAAAGTCAGTGTAAATTTGAAAAATTATGCAGATAGAGAGGTACAAATTGACACACATGCTTGGAATGACAAGGGGTTTTATTAGAACCAAAAAAATACAAAAGTTCAAAAAATGTCCGACGGATGGCGCTTCATCTGTTCAGAATAGCAATAATCAGCATAACAAAGTAAGACAAAGCAAAGATGACGTTCTTTACAGGAAATGCTCAATATGTTCACCATCATTCCTCGACAATAGCTGTAGTCGTGGAATAATGTGAACAGAACTGTAAAGCATGTCCGGAGTTATGGTGGGGTATTGGCGTCGGATGTTGTCTTTCAGCATCCCTAGAGATGTCGGTCGATCACGATACACTTGCGACTTAAGGTAACCCCAAAGCCAAAAATTGCACGGACTGTGGTCTGGGGACCTGGGAGGCCAAGCATGACGAAAGTGGCGGCTGAGCACACGATGATCACCAAACGACGCGCGCAAGAGATCTTCACGCATCTAGCAACATGGGGTGGAGCGCCATCCTGCATAAACATCGTACGTTCGAGCTGGTGTTTATCAGCCAGGCTGATTCTGTAACATATCGGCGAACCTCTCACCCGTCACGGTAGCAGTTACTAAACCAGAGGCACGCATTTCCTCGAAGAAAAAAGGCCCGATAACTGTAGATGTGGTAAATCCAACCCATACCGTGACTTTCTCGTCGTGCAATGGAGTTTCCACTACAGTTCTAGGATTTTCGGTAGCCCAAATTCTGCAGTTGTGGGCGTTGACAGACCCTCGGAGCGTGAAATGAGCTTCGTCGGTCCACAACACGTTACTCAACCAATTGTCATCTTCCGCCATCTTTTGAAACGCCCTCACCGCAAATGCCCTCCGCTTCATTAAATGGCCAGGTAACAGTTCATGACGCCGGTGGATTTTGTACGGATAGCATCGGAGGATACGTCTAAGTGACACCAAACAGTACCGTTTGGAATACCGGTGCAACGTGCGACTGCACGATCGCTGACTTCCCCGTGCACAGACGAACCCGCTACAGTCTCCATTTCTTCCTGAACTGTCTCAGCAGCATTAAGCCTTGTGCTCGGTCGGCCACTACGGGGTCTATCGTCTAAACAACCCGTGGCTTCGAACTTCGAAATCATTCTCGGCACAGCTGCATTTGTCAACGGACCTTTACCCGTTCGAATCACCTTCCTATGGCGATAGGATCGTAACGCTGAACTAACACATTCCCCATTCTGATAATACAGCTTCACTAAAAGCGCCTTTTCAGGTAACGTCAACATGCTGCGACTGCTGGCGCATCTGATTCTCTCTCTCATTACAGCTCCTTTTATACACGATTGTCATGCGCAGCCACAGATGTTTTGCTGTCCAGCGCCATCTGTCGGACATTTTGTGAGCTTTGCTTTTTTTTGGTTCTGATAAAACCCCATGTCATTCCAAGCATGTGTGTCAATTTTTGCTTCTCTATCTAGATTATTCCGTGGTTTATTAAGTTTTCAAATTTATACTGACTTTTTGATCACCCGGTATAATAGCCATTTTTGAAGGCTGTTTCCTACAACTAAATTTAGTTAACCGAAAGTTGAGTCCTGTATGACGCCAGCAATATATTTTCCTTGCGGGTGAGATTTTTCAACAATTATTCAAGATATTTTTCGGAAAATAATTTTTGTTCAACGGCCTTGTCGCCAGTTACAAATCAGTGGTTATCTCAGCACGTAGATGTCAGATTTACATATCTTTCTATTACTAGAGAAACATCGAAGCCTTTATGCGCAGTACTTTGCAAACTTTCTACTACTTCCAGAATGAGATTTTCATTCTGCAGCGGAGTGTGCGCTGATATGAAACTTCCTGGCAGATTAAAACTGTGTGCCGGACCGAGACTCGAACTCGGTCTCGAGTTCGAGTCTCGGTCCGGCACACAGTTTTAATCTGCCAGGGAGTTTCTACTACCTCATTCCTCGATGATTTTTATTCTAGGTCCAGTTTTAAAGCTTGTCTTCACATACGATGGATTCTATATTTTTTATCGTAGCAGTTTAAATGTTGCCTTGCAAGCTGCTACTGCTGAGTTCAAGATACCTGTTGATGATTTCGAGATCGAAACATCTTGCGAATAAAGATCTATTTATAAGCAGCTGCCGGCTGGGATGGCCGAGCGGTTCTAGGCGCTAAAGTCTGGAACCGCGCGACCACTACGGTCGCAGGTTCGAATCCTGCCTCGGGCATTGACGTGTGTGATGTCCATAGGTTAGTTAGGTTGAAGTAGTTCTAAGTTCTAGGGGACTGATGACCTCAGAAGTTAAGTCCCATAGGGCTCAGAGCCATTTGAACCATATAAGCAGCTCTTTGCGGTCGACATATAATGTTCTTCAAATTAATATAGGCTTTGTATTTTATTTCTCTCTGCGATCATGTGCTTTTGTTTGTTCGACTGCAGCATCCTACAATAAGCTACACAGTCTGCCATAAAAGCGTTCCAGTATTGTGTCAGAAAGGTACTACATGGACGCGATGGTGCTTCTACACTGTTCTCACTCCTACGCTCCCTCCTCGCCATGCCACCTAATTATCTGCTCACCTATGACGTCGGCAGGCGAGATACGTCTTGTACCATGCTGCAACATAGTCGCCATGAGTTGTGACCAGTGGCAGAGCGGTCATGGATCGGAATGTTTTCACAACGATTTGGTGTCTTTCATGCAGTCCATGCCATAAAATGTGTTCGCCTCCATCACGACGAAAATGTATGCCCCACGCTTGTGCCTGCGGGGTCGGCGGTTTTTACGCCAACCATCAAGACATTACAATCGCGTAGCTCCATAGTCAGCCAAGTACTGTAACCAGCGGAAAAATTTTCCTATCGGACCACAAAAAATGCGAATATGTTCCTTTTTGCGTAAAATCTCTGACTGAAAAGTGGGGTACCAGCTGTCGCATTGCACGTTACTCAGCACCTTTACCATTTTTCTCAATAACTTTAGCGTTCCTACATATTCGCACTCTTTTGAACGCCTAACTCACCTGTAAGTCCCATAAGCTCCCATAAATGTAACTCTTTCGCACCCATTAGTCCATCGCTGTAAGTTGCTCGTACCCATCCACTCCCACCTGCCCATTCTCACTCACTCATTCAGCTGGTTGGAAAGTGTACATATGAAGAAGGTAGACACAACACTTAACGACACAATGCGCTGCATTACTGGTTCCATCAAATCAACCCCATGCCACTGGTTACCTGTACTGAGTCACATCCCTCCACCTCACTTAACGCGGAAACAAGCTCTACTGAGGGAGGCCAAGAAAATCTCTGCATCACCCTCTCTACCACTGCACCAGGAATTCTGTCATCCGGCACTGCAACGATTCCGATCAAGAAGACCAGCAAGTGTTACTGCAGGACAACTCGTCGCGGATGGTTTTGATCTAAATGAAAGCTGGAAGCATGAATGGTCAACAAAACATTGGCAACAAGAGCCCATCACTTTGATCCCACAAAGAAGCCAAAAGGTTTTGACCTACCGAAGAAACTTTGGTGCCGCCTCAACAGGTTAAGGACTGGACATGGTTGTTGTAGCTACTTCAGGTACAAATGGGCTGGATCAGTTCGCCAATGTGTGAATGTAATCAAGAAGAGCAGACAATTGAACATTTAGTCCAGCGTTGTCCACTTCATTCATACCCTGAAATTCCCAATGACTTGTTCACTCTCACACCCACCTTAATTAACTGGTTGAAAAACACGGACTTTAAGGTTTAATTTTGTCTTATATCATATGTTTATTGTATGAAATCATTTGCCTTATATCAACTGTATATTGTATAAAATCACCATACGATTAAATAAAATAAATTCAGCCCAAATCATTGTCATTATCACTTTGTGTCTCTCTGTCTCCTATCCCAAAGCCACAGTCTGCTCCGCCCTGTCCTACTACGACCGTATCTTCTCTATGTCACTGTCTCCCTCTTGCTCTCCCTTACTGCAACTATATCATTCATGCCTTCCCACTGCTCCAGTTTTCTCACTGTCACTATCTGTCTCTTCCCCGTCGTCATTGTCATAAACCGTCTCTCACTATCATTGGCTCTTCCATTTTCTCCTTCTATTTATTCCTCTCCCACTGGCACTGTCTCCTTCACTCTATTCCTAGCATGGTTCTGTCAATGTCAACTCTGTTCCATTGCCACTGTGTCCCGCTCTTTCTCTCACGCTGCCACTGTCTCCTTCGCTCTTCCTACACCATAATCACTGTCTACTATCTACCAGCATTTACTACGTATCTTCTCTTTCCCACTGCCACTATCTGCTCCTCTCTCGACATAAAAAAAAACGCGAATGTGCCCGCATGCCAAACTTTTTAAGAAAAATTTTAAAGGTGCTGAGGCATCTAGTACTCCATTTTTCAGACAGTATTTTAAAACAGGAGCATGTTAGCCTTCTTTGTTCTCCGACCAGATCACTTTCCCACTGTATCCCATCTTTTCCCTGCTGCAGTAGGGCATGTCACTCCTACGAAAACAGCTTTATGGGTCAGTAAAATTTGATAATTCATTTTTGTAAAACTAATTTTAAACCACAGACCAGAGTTTAAGTGGAAAAAAATGGAAATACTTCAATACTGCAACATTGGGTTCCCACAAACCTTATGGTTATAATGGAGATAGCTTACAGCATATTTATCCGTAGTACTTCTCTTTATAAACTACGTTTTTGGCTCACACCGGAAATTGAACGTGTATTTGTATTTCACGTGTACAGGTAGGGTAACTTTGAACGTCTGCATCTCGGTAATGGGTAAAGATATCAAGGAAATTTTTAAATTGATGTTTAAATTGATGTTAGGTATACATTGTAAAAATTTTAGCCATTTGCTGTGCATAGCTGTCTTGGAATCCGCGGCTCGGCTTTGGTACGAAAAGATGAGCTTTTCCTCAGAACCGTCCAAGAACTAAAGGCACCTCCATACCCCCGTTAATGCCCATCGTAGACCAAACCTAATCCAGAAAGAACCAACCGATTTGCTCCGTTTGCCCAAGCTGCAGGAGTTGCGCAAAATTCGTACTCTGACAGTGAGATTATGACGATCACCTGTTAGGTATACAAATGGTTCCTAGCCCAAAGGCTACCCAAAACACTTGACCCTACCTTTTTGTCACCATCAGGACCCTAGGCATGAGCCTCGGAATAATCCCGTTTTATGCGTGGCGTTTCGGAGCATATTGGTAACTCCACTCGACTCCACTCTGGCCGCTCCGGAAACTCCGTCAGCCGCAGCAACACTGAATGTATATGCAGATGAAAGGCGCTACTAATGGCTATGGTCTCATCAGAGCAAATTTTAATCTCCACTCCTCTTTACAAGGTGGCACACGCAGAGATCCGACAGAATACAAGACGAACCTTGAAAGAAGAGTATCAACGAAAGCTGCGCCACAATCATCAATTTCTAGAAGCTACTAGTAAGGCGAACCAACGACAGCATTCTGTTAGACCGAGAACTGTACATGCAACAGAGGAAATTAAGTATTTGCCAACTTGGCTATGTGTAAGCATTGCAGATAAAACTGTGAGAATCAGTATGTCTTTGTGTTCGTAATACAAAGGTCTACCTTGTGTCCGCCGCCTATAACTGCAGCCACAAAAGTGTTCAAATGGTTCAAATGGCTCTGAGCACTATGGGACTCAACATCTTAGGTCATAAGTCCCCTAGAACTTAGAACTACTTAAACCTAACTAACCTAAGGACATCACACACACCCATGCCCGAAGCAGGATTCGAACCTGCGACCGCAGCAGTCCTGCGGTTCCGGACTGCAGCGCCAGAACCGCTAGACCACCGCGGCCGGCACACAAAAGTGTCTCCAATTGAATTGCTCATTAGAGTAGTGGAGTGATTATTCAAAACATGCCACAATTATTTATTGCGCCTCTTCCAAAGCTTACTTTTCATTCAGTCACAAATAAATGGAATACGTTCGTCTTGAAAAGCGCAGAAAGTGCTGTTACTCATTCTAGCCAGCAAAACAATGACGCCTACGTACAGGCGATTCTCTTTTGCGTCGATCCCGCTATGAACCGCACACAATTGTCACATTCATCAGCAGATGCGCACATTAGGAGAAGCAAGAGCGACGAACCCTTTGTTGTCTGGAGCGAAGACACAATGGAGGGAGCGTAAATGTCTTAACGGTTTCCGCCACCATTAACACTCGAAATAAATATCAGGCACGGATGAACACCTCGATTACGTGATATCCCAATATTCAAGGTTTTGGGTACCCTTCGACGATGTCAGTTCCCACTATTACTGCAGCGTAATCTCTGGCCAAATTGTGCCTTTATGTGACCACCGTGCTACTACTATGAACGCCGTCCTGAGAACTATCCCACATGGTAGACGGATAAGTCTTGCTACAACAGCAAATTTTGATATATTTCAGTACAAACTATCTCTAGAAGATGGGTGAAATCGAATGTACGACATTTTTGCCACCGAGGTATCACTATAGCATTTGTCTTCACCGTAACGTGAGACTTTTGTCGATTACGCCACTGTGTGGTGTGATACGAATATCTGGAATGTCTAAGAGTTTATAAATAGAAAATTTTTTTCATTACATGAGATTGCAGTCTGAAAATGTAGTTTGCATCTGGAATGCTGTAGTGAAAGAGCGAAAAACACATGGAAATACTCAAGAATCTAACTAGGTAGAAATAAATAAGTTTCACTGATAAAACTGTAGAAATACGAGAAAAATTTTTCTTTCCTTTTTTTACCGTTTCACTTATTTTCATAGGCTTCCAAAAACCCTAAGGATTTCAGTTATCTTGCTTTGGAAGCTCTACACCCTACTGTATTGTGAACCAAGTTTCACCATCATTTCAGGTAAGTGTTAGAGGGCAGATGTGGAGAACTGGGCTGCTTGCACTCAATATGTTTTACAGTAATTTATTTATCGTTAAATATTGCACAGTACAATTTAAATAACTATGATGGCAGGCCTCGTTTGCTCCAAACCAAAACATGTAACTTCAGATAAATTTAAATTCCAAATGATAATAATAAACTATGTGGCACTAATTATTTAGAAAATCAGAAAGTGCAGATTGTGAGTTGTATCTGTTTTTTGTTACAGTTGACATTAACTGAAGTGCACACTAATAATAAACACTGATGCAAAAAGAATCGTAGCACCATAAAACGATAACTAATGGAGAGAAATGAAATTTCGACAATACATTTATCTAGCTAACATATTTAAATGAGTAACATTGCAAGATCACAGGTTAGTGTAAGAGAGTGATAAGCTATTGCAAATGTTAAATGCCGGTACTTTAATAACCACAGTAACCGCTAGAATATTGAATGCAAGCAAGCAGATTTTCGTGTTGTGTTGTACGGATGCTGGATATTAGTTTGTGGGATGTGGTTCCATGCCTGTTGCACTTTGTCGATCAATACAGGAACGGTTAGTGCTGTTTGTGGATGACGCTGGAGTTGCGTCCGATGATGTCCCATATGTATCCGATAGGAGACAGATTTGTTGATCGAGGAGGGCAAGTTAACATGTCGACACCCAGTAGAGCACGTTTGGTTACAGCATCGGTATATTAGCAAGCGTTATCCACCCACTAGAATGCTGTTCATAAATGGCAGCACAACTGGTCGAGGAGTGGCCGAGCGGTTAAAGGCGCTACAGTCTGGAACCGCACGACCGCTACCTACGGTCGCAGGTTCGAATCCTGCCTCGGGCATGGATGTGTGTGATGTCCTTAGGTTAGTTAGGTTTAAGTAGTTCTAAGTTCTAGGGGACTTGTGACCACAGCAGTTGAGTCCCATAGTGCTCAGAGCCATTTGAACCATTTGAACAACTGGTCGAATCACAAGGCTGACATACAAATTTGCAATCATGGTGCGTGGGATAACCACGATATTGCTCCTGCTGTCATCCAAACCCAATATCTGGCCATCTACTACCCTCCTCCCTCCCTGCCCATCTCCTTTCCGCCCACCTCTCTGCACTTATCCTCATCGCCACCCTCTTTGCCCATCTCGTTCTCCCCAACTCTCTCGCCATTTCCTCCTCTTCCTCTCTGCCCATCTCCTCCTCTCACAATCTCTACCCATACTCTTCTGCCCTTCCTCATAATCTCCAAACCCTCCCTGTCCATCTCCACCTTCCTCTTCTCTCTCTGTCGATTTCGTCCTCCCTTTGTCCCTGTATATCTCCTCATAATAGTCCCTCCCTGCCCATAGTCTTCTAGCACTATAACTCTTTTTACTTAGTCCTGCCTCCCCTATCCATCTCCCCCTGTCCGTCTCACCCTATTCATCTCCTCCAGTGAACCTTTCCCTATTCAGCTCCTTCTGCCCCTCTCGCTATCCATCTCCTCCTCCTGTTTCTCATTCTTCATTTCCTCTTCCCCCTCGTTCTGTCCCTCCTGACCCATCTTCGATTTCCTGCTCACCCTGTCCCTGTCGATCTCCTCCTCCTCCTTCCTCTGTCCACATTCCTGCCACCCCTCTCTCTGTCCATCAACTCCAGACTCCTATCCCTCCCTATCCATACCATCCTAATCCCTCTCAAAATGATCATCCCTCTTGTGTCCATCTCAAACTTCCCTAGTCGTTACCACCTGTGTGTGTAACCCTAGTACAGCAGGTCACAGAAGCAATCTGCTGTGACTCTCACAATGCATCTGTTGTGGACAGCAGCCTGCACATCAGGTGCTTGCAAATTATTGTGTGCCACAGACTTGTAGGCCGTGCTGCAAAGCAAGTCGATAAGGCAGGTCAATATTATTCCTGCAAAACATGCCTGTTATGTACGGCAGCCTGTATAGTGGGACTGGCAAAAACATGTGCCTGCACGTATCTCTGCTCCTATTGGAACTAGGAGCTTAATAAACACACAGTGCTGATACTTGCAAAGTTTGTTGTTTGTGTGCCAAAATTAGTTGAAATCGATCTAGAGGTTTGGTAGGAGATCCTAGACACACACACACATACACATCCATACATATTTACAGTCTGATAGATAAATAACCACTTCCAATAATCTTTGTTTACTTCTGTTGCATTTATAAACAACAAAATGTATATGCTCGGTTAATGACGTGTGAGTTACTGTTGCTAACTTCAGCATATGCAAAAAGATATGGCGCCATCTGGTCAACATGTGCACGTCTGTCATCCGACCAAAACAACGTCACGTGCAAGTGCTATTGCCAAAAGCGACGCGTTGTCACCTGAGGCTGCTGGTTTTGTTGTAGTACCTAGTGACTCATTCGAATGACATCAGACAACTCCTGAATCAGAGTTATGACATGCACAGTGATTCAAATTAAGTATTGTGTAAATTAAACACAGATAGTTTAGTGCATCCAAATGACATTAGAAGTCCTTCACAAACTGCCTGTTCCAGTTTCATGCACATTGTGCTTATAGTGTTTTGACTGAACTAGAATAAAAGGGATGCAAAGGGTTAAAAACCAAAATCGTTTTAAAAAACCCCAAAAGAAAGACCTAACAGAATGTTATCGTGATGTAGATCAAACTATTCTTTTCGATAAGGGGATTGAAAAACTGTAAATGGATTTCATTTTGTCAAGGCTTGATGGAAATTACTGATATGTCTTAATTGATGGTAGTGTGATCTCTTCTCTCGACGGCTGGACGGTAGTTTGTGTTGGATCAAATAAGTGGCTCTGGAAAGCACCTCCGAAGAGGACTTAAACGATGTAGCATTTATCGAATTTGATAGAATAGTAACAATCACCGCGAACCACCATCCCACCATCGGGAGAAGGGATCACGTTATCGTCTGCTGTGCTGAACCTAATGTAAGCAGACAAGTGGCTCAGACAATCTGCTGACGCCCGAAAAGAGTGAAACGCGTTACATCAAGTAACTATGCAACCAAGACTGTTTTTACTGTGAAATGTTTATCTGTCTCCGAGACAGAGGGATTCAAAATTGCCTACTACTTGTACATAAAGTGAGCACGTAAAATCCGGTTTGAGGAGAGATCGAAGCAGTTAATAACAGCGCCAAATTGCCTAAATCTTAACGGCATATTCTCTAGGCATTTCTCTAGAGATGCCATCTTCCTGTTTTCAAAAATATTTATCCATTATCGAGAAACACCCAAAAAGGTCGTTTTTGGGTAGCAAAACAGAGTCGCCGACTCCAAGCAGCAAATGGCTGCAGTTCATATACCTAAGATCCAGATCTCGAGCAGCCTTGAAAATTTTCTTGGTGCCTTTATCCGTTTCCGAGATATAGAGATTCAAATTTATCCTAGTTGAATACGTAAAATATACACGGATATCCGGTGTGAGACGAAAACGTAGTTTATAAAGCTACGTACCACGGAGCAAAGTGCTATAAAATGTCTCCGTTATCATCAGAAGGGGTTTGGGAACCCCATGTTGTAGTACGAAACTCATGCAAAATTTTTGTGCACGTAGAATCCTGCCTGAGGTGTAAAGTTAGTTTTGTGTTATTTCATTTTCACATAAATAAACTATCAAAATTGTACTGACACATAACTTTTCATCTGAGTGACATGTTCGTCTGTAGAATGGAAAAGAAGGGAGCCAGCGGGAAAATTAGGGGTACTGGTGCCTCATTCTGCTTTCCTCAGCACTTTTAAAAAATATCTAAAAATTTTTGGCATGCTTGCATATTCGCGATTTTTTATGCCGAGAGATGATGCGGTGGCAGTGGGAAGGAGATTGAAAAGTAACAAATGCTTGAGGACAGTAGACAGTGATTGTGGTATAGAAAGAGAGAGGGAGACCGTGGTAGTGTGAGAGAAAGAGAAGGACACAATGGCAGTAGAACATAGACAGAACAGCGCTAGGAAGAAAAGGAGACAGTGCCAGTGGAAGAGAAACAAAGAGAAGGAGAAAGTGGAAGAGGGTTAGAGCCAATAACAATGAGAGACAGAGTCTATGACGATGACTATGAGGAAGAGAGAGATTGTGGCAAGAAGAACATCCCTGCGCACTACGAAAGTCTGTAACTGTTGTTCAACTGGCAAACACATAAAATGGTGGCCACTGATTGAACGTTACAGCTTCAGTGTACCCGCCGCTGGAGATCTGGGGAGGGTATGCTTGCATTGGCAGCGGCGTAATCGTTCTTTCAAGCCACGTTGGTGGCTGTAGGAAACACGGCTGCATAACTGGCTGGGAGCGTATCTGAAAATGCGGCCGACCGGATAGTGGCCGGCACCGCATCCAAAGGTTGTAGCTATTGCAACCCAATAACCATCCTGCACGTGTGCGTTTCGTGCAATAGTTTCTGCGCCAATGAGGCCGAGGTGTACATTTACCACCTTATGTATTGTCCACATATGGGACCACTTTCACAAGGGATGGCTTATTCAGTCATCACAATGAGCATCTGTTAGCAGCAGAAAATTCCCACGGCATGCAGCACCACGTGTCACAACATCGTTTCACAGTTAATGTGAGGGCGAATTTTGTCGGCGACTGCTTAGATGGGCCGTACCTTTCACCATACCTCTTGACCACCGCGTATTTTCAGATCTTTCTGGAACCCGTTCTTTCCGGCTTGCTTGAAGATGTTCGCGCAAATGTGGTTGCAGCATGATGGGGCGTCTTCATATTTTGGTCGAATGTTCGTAGACATCTGAACAGCTCATTCACGCATTGATGAATTGAGCATGGTGGACCGATTGCCTGGCCCTCACGCTTACAGAGTATTTCGAGCCTTGATTTCTTTCTTTGGGGAGCCATGAGATCTCTCATGTATCGCGACCCTATGGAGTTTGAAATGGACCTCGTCGCAAGCATCGTCTGTGCAGTTGCTACAATCAAAGAAGTTCCCGGTGTGTTCGAGCGTGTGCGACAGTCAGTGATCCGTAGGTGTCAGGCATGCGCAGCGTCTGACGGTGCAGACTTCGAGCGTCTGCTGTAACATTAGACCTGCATTCGTGTTATACACCACTTGCACTCATTGTATCCAATAACTGATTCGAATGAATCACGCTCTTGTTTTCAGATCTTCGGTCTCTCCTATCAGTTACGTTAGAGATCACGGATTGGTCTTCAATTCTCAGTCCTCACGATGGACCCTACCTACCCTACAACTTTGTTGCAACGTTCCTGGGACACCCTAATATTAAAAAGCGTGGATAGTGTATTCAGAAAAGTATGGCATACAAAATTAATGAATCAGTTAATTAGTTACAGATGGCTGGTCCACGTAGAGCGAATGTCGGAAGGATCGAGCAGTCAAAAAGGTTTACACAGGAAATCTAGGTGTCAAATGGAGCAAAGGGAGACCCCTGAAGCTGGAGGTTGTGGAGAATGATTTGAGAAAGATTGGAGTCAGGAGGAGGAGGAAACGAACAGAAAATCATCAGGATTGGGCTGTGATCATCACAGAGGCCAAGGCCCTAGATGGGCTATAGCGCCAAGGAGTAAGTAAGTAGTCAGTTACAGCGATATCGCGCTGCGCCCGCTCTCATTTTACCAACAGCAGGCTAACAAACTCAGCTGAGAAGCGCTCTTCTGGCTCCGCGTTCAGTGCGAAAAGTGTGATTTATGAGCCGTGGCAAATATTTGGCCAGGCGGCGTCCTAGCGGCTGTAAGTTGATTCTGTGAGTGTGTAACCCAGGTCGCTGATGAACTGTGGCGCCATAAAATAACTGCAGCAACACGCTAACGGGCTTGTTAACAGCCGACAGCCGCCGACCACGTTGTGAATTTTGTGTGGTTATTATTCTAGGCAATTCGTTAATTAGAAAGAAGGTATTGTATGTGGTTTTAACCTACAGTCATTCTGTAAGCGCCTCTTGAAGGACGTATGAATTCTAATATCATGTATAATATAATATGTATTCGGGAAGAAACTGTTTTATATTCCAAGAAAGAAAAGGAATTCAGCAGTCAGTCGCAAATCAAATCTGTATATTTATTGCAAATCTAGATTTTAGCTGTTGTGTAGTTATCTTCAGCGCTAAAAATATACGAGAAAATAAACGAGGATGTAAAGTAAAACCACATTGTACAGCAGTAGCATCGCTTAAATCGAGTCGTATAGACTCGTCGAGCTTTTGACAACACGTTACTATACGACTTTGAGGCGTTCATGGCCAAGTTCTGTGGTATCGATAGCTACGATGCTACAACGTAGGTGCGCTCTCGTAGGTTGGCACTACGATAGCGAACGATCAACACCGACCACAGCGCCTTCTAACCCGACGCTGTGCAGGTTACGAGCGCCGCTCCGGATTCATCGCTGTTGATCAAGAGCAGACGACCAAGCAACTTAGCTTCTACTTCATAGGCGGCTAGCCATTATAGACTTCGCCTTTGTTACTTAAATGATAGTTTGTCCAACTACTAGTAACTGCTAGCTTTGATACATGGACAATGGCTTCGCACCTACGTGCTCATCTTTACCAAAAATTACGTATGTCATTGACTAACATTCTCTTGCTTTTACTTTACTGGCAGTACCGAGATTTTTACCTCACCTGCTCCTACTCGCTTCCTACACTCGGCCTACCCTTCAGTTTACAGGAGCAGACCCGCGCGCCGCCTTCCAGGCGGGATACAGAAGGTTCTAACTGAGGCTGTAGTTTACAGAGCAGTATAAGCAGCCGCACTTTACGTCACCTGGGTAGAGCAACGCCGTCTGTACCACTAACAACTCAAAGTTACAGTACAACGTTTTATAAAACTGATATTATAATTGAAAACTAAAACCAAGTAGTCTTTACTAAACGTTGGTATGAAGCTAGTTACATGTTAAAAAATTACAGATCATTAACTTTGTGGAAAATTAAGAACTAAATACATGTGGAAAAACATTTTAAAATACTGTAAAACATTTTTATAAGAATCACACTTTGGAAAAAGCTTCTTAGCGACCAGTCACACTCAATGATTATGATTACATTGTGATATGTTAAAATAACATCGTTTGAATTGCAGTGCCTTTGCTGTAGAGAAGAAAGCTGCATACAAATTGCCTTCAAATTTAACTACTAGGAGATAAATTGAAATATATCGGGTGCAATCGACGCTAGAAACGTTAACAATGAAGATAGTAGTAGAAATTTGAAGACAATCGACAACCACAAGTAATAAACAACTTATGTTCTCAAAAGCTATAAAACTTATGCTCAAGTATTACCATGCCTGTGCGATATGTTGATAGAAATTCCGTCATTATGTGAGCGTATTTGCAGTAGAGAAAAAAGCCATTTCTACAAATGAAAAATGGTATGAGCATAAAATGGTTGTTGAGTGTGTCTAAAATTCCTGGAACTGATCAGGTGGGGATCGGAATGAAGAATAGCCTGAGGACGTGTTCAGGACATTTTAGAATCATGAGAGCCATTAGAGTGCTGTAGCGATGTATCGTGCAGACAGTTGACTGTAATGGAATGACTGCAGAACGATTCGTGAAGTCACAGACAACAGTGTGGCAAGTAGAGCAAGCACAAGAGCGGATGGAGATTATCGCTGAAACAAATGGTTTTCGGTAACAATGGTTCTTTTTGTCTCCAGTTCAGTTTTTGGGATTTCTCCCCGATGCTTACAAACTCTTCCAAAGAAACTTTAAAAAGGGGAAACAATGTACAATGACTGTAGACGACACATTGAAAATGCCCATGCTCATAAAAAAGAGATCATTGATGAAGGCGTGAATAAAATCAAATCACAGATTAATAGTTTTGCTAGAGAAGAAAGTCAATACGGGAGTAGAAAGTCAAGTAAAGAATATTTCAGCCCGGGCTTAAATATAAGCCCAAACTTTCAGTGTCAAGCAAATTAAATGAAGAGAAAAAGGACCTATTTGTTATGATTCCGTTTTGTGATGTGATATATAGAGAATTTTATGAATCTTAGGTTTTGTCAGTAAGTAGCAACGGACGCGCAGTCTAAAATCAGTATGGGTACATGTTGCCCACAGTACACTTTGCTGTCCATTTTGGCGCCATATTGTAATAGTATTTACTGTTAGTAGCAAGGTGTATGGTTTGAAACGAAGCGTGTCAGCCCGAAACCTGAAACCACCACAGCTGAATGTTGTATCAGTGCAACAGAATGAACAACTTAGTATACGTGATATCAGGGTGTAACAGCTTGAGTGAATATTGAGCGTTTCCTTGGCTAATTAGCATGGCACATTCAGTGTTACAGAAACATTCAGTTTTATGGGAGTCTGTGCTCTGTATCAAATGTTTGTTTGTTAAAATGTTTGGGTGTGTTGTCAAATATCAGAAATTATATTTCATTAAATACAAATTGTTTGAAGTGTAATTTCCATAAGGTTTTTTCTCATTTTTTTGAACATTTATTTTTGCTACATTCAACATTTCCCACTTCCAGTCTTCAATGGTTTTCTAAAATGACAGGTGTAACCTCCCCGCACAAATTAAAGAATAAAAATGCAAAATGGAACCAAATGTAACCTCCCAACTAAAATAATGTTTAATAAAAAATGTGAAATGGTGCCAAGCGTAAACTCGCCAGAAAAATTAAGGAATGAAAATTGACCATAAACCAAACAACAATATTAATTAAATAGTGAACCATGAGCCAAATGGAACCTCTCAGCAAAAATAATAATATCTGGTAAATTTTATAAGGACAGCAGCGCTGACCTTCGGCCCTGTGAAATAATTAAACCTGATAAATTTTATAAGGGCAGCAGCGCTGACCTTCGGCCCTGTATTCTGAATAACAAAAGCAAAATTCTTACCTCAAAAAACTGCAACTTTATCTGCTCTTATTTATCGACACAGCTTCGTGCAATGCTGGCGAATATTTAATTTTGATTCTTGGAGGAAATGCATAGGAAATATTCTTTAAATTGAAATGAATGCTTTTTCTTCAAAAGAGTGGAAAAATTCTTTAAATTGAAATGAATACTTTTCTTTAAAAGAGTTACTTTATAAAAAATTATTATTGGGGCATTTTTTGAACAAATTAATTACAATTAACATACGTTACTAGATGTGCGCAATGCTGCTTCATTACCTTCTACAACGATACTCATCGTCCACCACAATCCTGACCAGAGGCGCAAGAAGAACACGCCGCCGACGCATGCCGACGCCTGCTCAGTACAACCGTCCACTCGCTACTACTGTCGACTGAGTACTACTACAGACAGAGTACAACTGCTCATGCCGACTCGCTACATGGTACTGAACACTCGCGCTGTCAAGCGCAGACTAGCAACGATAAATAACTCTCTGGTCAGAGATTCTGTCATGCCTCGCCATCGCTGGTAATGAATACATAAGTGTTTCACAGGCTTTCTGTTTTTTATTGGCTGCAGCAAAGACTGCGAAGGTGACGATAACGGACGCGGCGAGGGCGACAGCGAAACGTCACATCCTGATAACTTCCCCGGCAGTTACTTTTGGAAGGTCTGGATTTTTCATCCTGAACTGACCAGCAGAATCAAGGGTTCAGTCAGTATCACAAGTTTATACAACGCCAGTAAAATTATAGTTATATCAACCAAATTAACATTCTCTTCCTAGGAATACTGCGGAGATTTTCTCCCTACACGATGTTGCAAGTACGTTGTGTCGCCTCCCGTTTTTAATCTTTCAAATCAAATGGATCGTTCCACTTCACAGCTAGCACACTTCGTAAAATACTTCCAAACTGGAATACGACTGATGTCCAAGGACGACAGCAAGAAACTACTGTATAGACCAGGTGGGGGCAAGTCTTGAACGTAGCACGTATGCTTTTACCGCCTAAGTGACCACATAACACGGGGCAACAGGAACGTTATTGTCTGTGCAATGCTGTTCCGATTCTTTGTCATGTGTTTGGTGCTAGTTTATAACTATAAGAATTGTTATTAAAATGGTCCTGTTCGCTTTTCCCAATTTATTTGATAATTCAATATTTCAAAGCATTGGAAAATCTCACGAATAAACATTACTTGCTAAAGAACGTTTTATAAAAAAACGGAAGTTTTAATACTGCTTCAATGACAAATTGATATGACTATTCTTTTTACCCGGTTAACAAAGAGAAACTGTTGTAACCGGAATCAAACATATCCTGATAAATGTTGGTTATTCAGAACTAAAATACCGGTATCCGTTTTAAACGGTCGGCTTTTTCTATCCCTAGCACGGTCCTTCCAGAAGGAATTCAACACGAAAGTATCGTAGAACTGTTCGACTGACGCTTGTGAAGAGGCCAATCGCAACATCTGAAATCAAGGAAGAGGTGCCAATGAGAGTTTTGTCTGCAAATGATATAAAAGCATTGTTCATGTCCCCTATCTTTAAATCGATTCGATGTAATTTCTCGACTTGATCGTTACTTCTTAAAATACGCAAATTATCACGTTTCGGCCACAGCCATCATAAGTATCTGTCAGATAAACAAAACAAATGAGAAGTAATTTGTACAAGAATTACAATAAAACTTTTATGATACAAAATGATGACACCCCACATACAAACGTCGATACACTGCATCGCGTCAGTTCGCATATACACGTGTACCATGAGTAGCGCTGATTAATGAGGAAGCTCACCATATATAATAATCTGTGGCCATAAGGGAGTGTTAATGTAACTCCGCTTGTCACGTTAAAATGAAAATTAACGGCTTCGAATTGAGCCTACAGTCATTTCACAATTAGTCTATGAAGGTAATACATTGAACTGACACGCTAAAATTCCAGTTACCGCCTGCATATTTAACACAGTGGTGTGGAAATCTACTGTATGTGACAACAGGACTGCTTTTCTAGTTATTGAACAGACACTGAATGCTCGCCGTTTTGTGGTCTCTGTGGTAAACCCTGCTGTGGTATCGTTTATTACACGAGCTCCAAATGACACATTTCAGTAGGATAATGCAAGACGACACAGCGGAAATCACACCACAAACGCCTTTATATATGTACTGATCCTTTACTAGCCTGACTAGTTCTGTGACTTGCCACCCATGAAACATGTCTGGGATTCGATTGGAAACGTATATTTTCCTGCCAACTTTGCAGTCGTATTGAACTGGCAAAATCATATTTGTAAGTCTTGGCTAGTAATTCCTTAGTATGACCCTCAGAGGATCAAGCACGGTCGGATTCCGCACGTCTGCTTTGACCCGTGACGTCCTATGTGACGATATAAGTTTACGAAGCGAAGGACCGAAGCGGCGTGTTAGTAAATGTCATCTGTGATTGTATTAGTAAGTGCTACAAACTATGCTGTCTATTCCAAATACATAGTTATGTACGAGGATGTAGTAAATGTATTAGTAAGTGCTACAAACTATGCTGTCTATTCCAAATACATAGTTATGTACGAGGATGTAGTAACTCAGGAACCTGAGAGCACACCTTATATTGTTGCAAGATAAACGAGTAGTGATCATATTTATAATCTTGGTTCTTACTAGTATTTGACTTTATAATTTATAATACTAGCTCTCACAAATATCTGGTTGTTTCTTCAGGTATGTGGCACAATTTCTGAGAGTAAGATTAGGTAGGAACCTAAGATCGCAACTTACATTGTTGCGACTGGAACGATTAATGCCGGCCGAGGTGGCCGTGCGGTTAAAGGCGCTGCAGTCTGGAACCGCAAGACCGCTACGGTCGCAGGTTCGAATCCTGCCTCGGGCATGGATGTTTGTGATGTCCTTAGGTTAGTTAGGTTTAACTAGTTCTAAGTTCTAGGGGACTAATGACCTCAGCAGTTGAGTCCCATAGTGCTCAGAGCCATTTGAACCATTTTTTGAACGATTAATGATTGTAATCTTGTTTCTCAAAAATATTTGGCTGTTTTTCTAAAGTGGTACATTTTTCCAGAGTGAGGTTTGGCAGAAATCTAAGAATACATCCCTAGTTGTTGTGAGTGAAACGAACAGTGATCGCATTTATAATCTTGGCTCTTACTAATGTTTGATTTTATTTTCTCAAATGTGACGTCGTGGAAGCGTAGCGTATTTGAAATGGATTGTTTTTGTAGGGGGCTTGCTGTTGTCAAGTTAAATTTGCATTACTAATTATTATGGTGTACTTGAGGGCGAGAGGAGGAGAGGTGTCTTGTATCGCTATCTTTGTTTGAATTGTTGGTAAAGCGAATTATTCGATTCCAACTGTGTGTTTTTTGCATATTTTTGTTCGAGTTATGCTGGAGGATTTCGTGTGAGTTATATTTCAATTGTTTAGTTGCCATGGAAGGATGTTAGTCTCATAGGGTTCATATCATCAGGTTACTGAAATATTTCATGTGTTCCCATGTTTGTGTACGGCCGTAGCTATCTACCAAGCCATCTTAAAAGAAGTAAGTGATCTGTTATGAAATGTTACCTGTGGTGGTCTTCGTAACTGGCATAAGCTATACGACTTATTCTAAATACCACGCCATGCGTCAAAGCAGACGAGTGGAACCGGACCACGCGCTGATCCGCATTCAAGACGCTGTCTGCTCCCACGTCCCACGCCACAACGAATGAATGAGTATATTCCTGCCCGTGGGAGAGTCGCACTTTGTGCTGATGTTGGTGACGGACATTAAGTCCGAATCGAATGAAAGTATAATCACTTACTTGATGAATATTTCTAAAAAGTTTGTTAAACATCGAATTACGGTTTCATTGTGTAAAACTTCCAGTTTACCTCAGTGTTCGTTAATTCTGGACTTCTTGTAGCTGATTCTGAAGTCTACTTTCAAAGTTACTTAGTTAAGATTGCTGAAGTTTTCTACACTGTAGGCAAACAGTATGGGAGATTATTGTACGTTGGTACACTTCTCAGACTTTTGTATCTCATCAGCCTTGTTAGCGCAGTTCAATATGTTTTGTTGTTACATTTTTAAATAACGGCGTTCACTTTTTAGTGCTTCACTGTTTTTCTGAAATTAAAATAATTTCTCCCAAAAATTAGGGTTTTTCCAAATATGAGAACATGTTCCAAGGTAAAACATAGTCACATACCTAGGAATAAATGTTCGATCGAAATTTAAAACCGTTGCACTTAAGAAAATCTTGTCAGTATTGTATTTAATAATCTATCTGTTAATTGTTTCTCCAGTACACACCAGCAATCAGTATTTTAAATCAGATCTAGCAGAATTATTGTCCCACAACAGTTACAAGTTGAATACATATTGAAACTGAAGCTGCTGGAAACTAACTCAAATTTCCATACACAAGGCAGGTGAAATTGTTAAGACATTAAAAAAACGCAACTCAGTTGCATGTATCATGTGTTTCATGCTAAAACACATTCTGTTTAAAGGTACAAGCTGGTGTACGACCGACGAATCATAGCTTAACAGTCCAAATGTTATATAAATAGTTCTAAAAATATATAGCATTTTACATTACTGAGGGAATTAGATTAGGAAATGAGTCACTAAAATTGGTAGACGAGTTCTGCTATTTCGGCAGCAAAATAACTGATGCTGGCCAAACTAGATAGGATATAAAATGTAGACTGACAACGGCAAGAAAAGCGTTTCTGAAGAAGAGAAATTTGTTAACATGGAATATAAGTTTATGTGTTAGCAAGTCGCTTCTGAAGGTTTCTGCCTGGAATGTAGGCTTTTGCGGAAGTGAAACGTGGACTATAAACTCTTCGGACAAGAAGAGCTTTTGAAATATAGTACTACAGAAAAATGGTGCAGATTATAAGGGCAGATCGTGTAACTAATAAGGAGGTACTGAACAGAATTGGGGGAGAAAAGAAATACGTAGCGCAACCTTACTAGAAGAAGAGATTGGTTGATAGGTCACGTTCTGACACTGCAAGGGATAACCACTTTAGTACTGGAGGTAAGTGGTGGTGGGGGGGGGGAGGGGGGGAGGGGTAGCAATTGTAGAGGGTCACCAAGCGATTGAAACAGTAAGCAGATTTAAAAATACGGATTCTAGAGCAGTTACTCCGAGATAAAGAGGTTTGCACAGGACAGAATAGCGTGGAGAGCTGCATCAAACCACTCCGAGGACTGAAGATCACAGCAACATTCTGTACCTGAACAATGAACAATAAATTAAAAATAGCTTTAATACATTATACAGTAGTTATATATGTAGAACGCGAAACATTTACAAATGCTGCGCAAAACACAATTTCATGTCTATAGTGATTATTCCTTCGTTTGAATTTATAAACTCTCACTAGATTGCAGTACCGAGCAAAAAACGGCCCCTCTTTGTAGGCACAGTATTCTCGTGGTACAACACTCTTCCTTTACAGTGGAATCATAAAAACGAATGTGGCCGAGATATGACTCCAAGAGAGATTGACACACCCATTGCACGATTGCATCCTAGGGCACAAGAAATGAGGACTGTAATGGCCAGTGGCACAATTCATTACATTTATAGTCTCTGAATCTGTAGATTTGGATTGTTGATTAATTAGTTTTGCACTTTCCAACATGCCGTCCCTGACTATCCTATAGTGACTAGAAATTCTGTAGTGGTATGTGGGTTCTTCACAACGCTTGACCTACATTTGCTGATTAGGTTCCAGCTGGCAAAAGCAAATAGTTGAAATGGTTGTGTGTGAAATCTTATGGGACTTAACTGCTAAGGTCATCAGTCCATAAGCTTACGTACTACTTAACCTAAATTATCCTAAGGACAAACACACACACCCATGCCCGTGGGAGGACTCGAACCTCCGCCGGGACCAGCCGCACAGTCCATGACCGCAGCGCGTTGGACCGCTCGGCTAATCCCGCGCGGCTTCATATGGTTCAAATGGCTTTAAGCACTATGGGACTTAACATCTGAGGTCATCAGTCCCTTAGACTTAGAACTACTTAAGCCTAACTGACCTAAGGACATCACACACATCCATGCCCGAGGCTGGATTCGAACCTACGACCGTAGCAGCAGCGCCGTTCCAGACTAAAGAGCCTAGAACCGCTCGGCCACAGCGGCCGGCACAAATGACAGTCAAATATGCAACTAATGGCTTACCTTACTCACCGCTGCTTCTAAGTCACGAAAGTAAAATTCTGCGATACAAAGTGCACAGAAATAGTTTACCTCGTGGCCGTAGTCGGGAACACCGGGAGTCGGCTCCAGGCAACGGTACGGCATGCTCTCACATTGTTTCTGTATTTTACATCTCTATTCCGCTAGAGATGCACTGTTTGTGAGATGCACAAAATATTTATCAAATCAAGATTAAAACACAAAACTTTTTTTCAAAATCTAATTTAATATTCAGCCTTTCAGTTCGAAGATCATGTTACTGGTAGTCTGCTTCCACTTACACGTATAATCTCTAAGCTTTACAAATAAAAAATCAGCCTGCGTGTGTTTGTACTCCCAGTACTCTAAAAAAACAGTTGATTGATTGACTTGAAATTTTGACAAAACGTTGCATTCGGATACGTAAGTGTTCTTAATTGCCTATTTTTTAAATCTATGTAATCTATCAGTAAATATGTAGTATATAAAGGGAAAACTTTGTTACCAAAACTCTCAAAAGGTACTTGACCGATTTACTTCAAATTTTTACACGTCTTAGTGAAATGTTGTTAGTAAAAATCTCGAAAAGTTTTCAATTGATCTACTTCAAATTTTAAACGATACTCTATTAAACATTCAAATTACAGAAACTGAGTTTGTAATAACAAGAAACAAGATTCAAAGTCGGAAAGAGGGGAGCGGGGAGACAAGGTGGACAGGGGGGTGGAAGGCAATTGACATATAGAGCGGAAAGCGGGAGATGGAGAGAGGGGGCAGGAGTAGATGGAGATATAAGGGGGAGGAGACGTGCTTTCTCTTTCGTTTCTTTTACATTTAACCATAGTTAGCAACAGCTATGCATGACCGGGTACAACTAATATCTCATAAAATAATACCAATACGTGGTGCGCACATGAGTTCTCGAGTTACTCTACAAGGAACAGAACTGGGAATTTTCAGTGTATCATTAACAACAATGCACAAGTTAGGCAAAAGAAAGTCAGAAGTAATGAAGGAGGTACGTCTTAATTCTCGAGCATGCAGCAGAAAAACAGAATACATTCTTCAATACAGAAAGTAAAAATACTACAGAAGGGCGGTAAGAATACGACAGACAGGTGGTAAGAATGTGACAGATGGGTGAAGAATGACTGAAATAAAGACTGTATAGCACAGAAACAGGTAAAACTGTGGAGATAAATCATTGCTTGAACTGGCAAATAAGTTTCTCAATTTGTGTTTTGTAAAACAGAAATATGAAACTGGAGAGTCGAAAATATAAGCAACTGAGGTATACTATTACACGAATATGTGAAAAATTAAATGAACATGTTAACAAGGAACGAACTGGTACTAATAGATTAAATGAAGAAATACATCCATAGAGAACGTTCACCACATGAAGGACCAGATTATACTTGCGTTACAAAGCGAGATGGCATTGTGTTTCAGGATCTGCACTTGCATTTGGCAGTAGCGGTGTTCAGATCACATTTCCAATATTCAAACGTAAAGGGTCCTGTGATTAATCGGTAATAGCGTATACTAATATGATTGTTGTGATAAATAGACGGTCGGCATCTTATCACACACTTTATAAATCCGGTTTTGATTCCATATCCTACAACCTACTTATCAACAGATAATTTATATATTTTTTTAAATTTCCTTTCATCAGATTTGCGCTGAGCACTAGTTAATCTGCCACTGAAAGGTGTAAAACAGAGAAGAGAGATTAGTGATGAATGTCTCGCTGACGTCGATGTCACTGGAGACAGGCTAAAGCATCAAATGCGAAGAGAATGATGAAGGAATGCTTTCTAGCCCTTCTCACAGGAACCATTTGGACATGTGACTTAAGCTAAATCTGGATGTCCAAATGCGAATATGAGTCATAATATTGACGAATGCGAATTCAGTAGAATTGCAACAGCGTCACCTCGCATCCCAGTCATGGAGGAAACAGCAGAGAAATATAACTGCTTATGGCAGCACTGCTTCCCATTCATGGCCATCGACTTTCATAACTGCATTTTCGTTTCTGTACAGGTACTACATAACCTTCCGCTCTTTGCATTTTATCCATTTTAGCTCCAGAATTTCAATGTCTAGTCCAGTCAACTTTGTAAAAGTCTTTCTACGTATAAGCGCTATTAACGTCAGTTTGCCTTTATTTAACTCATCTACTAGGATACGACGAAGGGTCAGTACTGCCACGCGCAATCTTACATTTATCCGGATCCCAAACTGATCGTCCCAAGCGTCAGTCTCTATCATCTTTTCAATTTTTCTGTAAGTAATTCGTGTCAGTAATCTGCAGCCATGGTGGCAGCAAGGGAAGGACGGTGTACGGGAAACGGTTTAAGGTGTTTGAAGAATCTGACATGTTATGACGCTACGAGACCGTAAGTTATCTTTCACGCTATGGGCATTAATACATCTTGTACATTGCCCGTAATACCCTCATAACGAATGAAGTTATATGAAAACGGTTTTCCTCAGTTTATAGTGGTCAAGTTCCCGGGTCTGCGAACAGGAAGTAACAGATTTTATCTGTCCTCGTTTGGATGAAATAAGGAATGGTAGAAAAATGATTTCCGCGAAATAGAATGCACTTAAAAGTTCAACAGTTCCGTTAATTATTCTTCTAAAAGTCATGATGATTTTTATCACTGGAGTGCCTCGTATTTGGCAAGGCACTACTGGGAATTTTACGCAAGGGATCATTGAGCTTTAGATGTGAATGCTGACTTAATTTATAACAAAAGGCCCACTGAAAAAATCGGCCGAATACGTCTACACAAGATAATATTGTCTCCACACATAAACTCATGTTCAGAAGAGACAGAACACATTGAACGACTACAAATGGGACATTCATATTCGGAGAACATGTACATTAGTATGTTCAGCAGAAATGATTAGCATTTGAACCATGTCGGCCCTCGGGTTCAAGGTCTACATCGATACCGCGACGCAGCAGCACCTGCCGATAAAATGTGCCTGAGGCTCTCGTTGTCGCTATAAACGAAAGGTAATGGATCAGCGGGACTTGAGCAGACGTGCAGGATGCCTCGCAGACGTATGGGCGAACCGTACCGTCAAATCAGAGAGTTCAAAAGACGGCACATTATTGGCATGAGAGAATGTGATGCGTCTATCCGGGAAACTGCTGCTCGTGTGGAACAAAGTGTTTCGGAAGTGCAACAGGTGTGGATAGAATGGTTCACGAGACCCGTAGAACACAACGAGAAGGGTCAGGTCGCACCATCCACACTACCATTCGAGAACATCGACACCTCATTCAAATGGCATTGCAGGACTGATCTGTCCTCCTCGGCTCTGGTGCAACAGTGGAACAGTCTAACACATGTTACACTATCAGGGGTGACCGTCCGTCGCCGTTTATTACGTCACGGGTTACGTGTGCGTCACTCAGTTCTCCGTCTACCGTTGGCGAATGCGGAGAAACGTGTTGGACGGTAATGATCTATGGAACGACGTCACTGGGGACATGAATGGCATCAGACAGTATTTTCGGACAAATCCAAGTTCTGTTTGTTTGAAAATGATGGCCGCATTTTGGTTCGCCCAGACGGGGGGAGCGGCATCACAGTGACTGCATTCGCAAAAGACATACAGCGCCAACTAGGCTTTATGGTGTGTGGTGCTATTAAGTACAACCACAAATCACCGTTGGTGCATTTTCAGGCACTATTACCATAGTGACCTACATGAATGACATCCTGCTACCCGTAGCCATATCCTTTCTGCACCACACCCCAGAAGCCATTTTTCTGCACGACAATTCACGACCACATGTTGCGGCACGAACAGGTGCCGCCTTGGTGTCAAAGGATGTCGGCCTTTCGCCCAGGCTCACCAGATCACCAGGTTTGACGCCAGTATAAAATGTATGGGATATGGTGAAACGATGGATGCAGCACTGTGACTCAGTGTCAACCACCAAAGATGAACTTGAGAACCGGGTGAATGTGGCATGGATGGCTATACGACAGGAAGCAGTTAGCGCCTTATACGCCTAGATACCATCACGCATGGAACAAGTTATCAGTACCCACGGCGGACCCTGTGCCTGCTAGGCAATGGGATACATGCTGAACCTAAGTCACGGAAATACTAATCATTCCTTTAGAAGATACAAATGTACGTGCCCTGTGAATATGAACGCCTCTAGTCGTTCAAAGTGTTCTGCTTTTTTTGTGAACATGTGTTGTAAGCGGGCCGACACCACATAACTGGAAAAAATTCCTTTTTCTTATTTAAAACTTCGGTAGTGTGGGTCCACAGGTTGCAGCCTATAGTACAGCCGGTTAAAGAAGTTGCTGTGTGCTTCGCGCGTATAAAGCAACTGCACTCTCGGTTGAAATTAGAACGCGCAAATGACTGAAGGCAAAAGTTAGTAGAGATTCGCGCGTCTGTAAAATAATCAACGCGCAAATTACGAAACCATATCACCGTCCTACCTTAGCGAAGGGTCTAGTCAAGAAGCCGAGGTAATTCTGATTCTTCGGAAAATCGCTAAGCGGCTCGAAGGCTTCTGCCCAGTCACTTGTTGTTCAATGTGATGTGCCAATAGAAGGTAGCAAAAATAAAGCTGAAGTTTTAAATTTCGGCTTTAAGAAATCATTCAAGCAAGAGGATCGTACAAACGTCCCGTCATTTCACCATCGCCCAGGCTTCCGTATGCACGACATTCTAATAGGCATCCCTGGCGTAGAGTAGCAACTGAAAGAGTTGAAAACAAATAAGGCACCAGGGAAGGTTGCAAACCCAATTCGGTTTTACGAAGAGTACTCTGCGGAATTGGCCCCTTACTCAATTTGCGTTTATCGCGAAGTTCTAGTCCAGAGCAAAGTTCCAAACTACTGGAGAAAATGCATCTGACCCCCGTATTAAGGAGGGTAAAAGAACTGACCCATAAAATTACAGACCAATATCCGTAACATCGGTTTTCTCCGAATTCTTGAACATATTGTCAATTGAAATATAACTAAGTTCCTTGAAAGGGAAAAGCTTCTCTCTGTCAGTCTCTTAAATGTGATTTCAGAGTATCCATGTATATATACGAGGGTGAGTCAAATGAAAACCTTAAATATTTTTTTAAATATTATTTATTGTGCAGAAGTCGTATCACTTATCAACATAATCTCCCCCATGCTCAATGAAAGTACTCCAGCGCTTACAAAGTGCATAAATTCCTTTAGAAAAAAATTCTTTTGGTAGTCCGCGCAACCACTCAGGCACTGCGTGGCGTACCTCTTCATCAGAACGGAACTTCTTTCCTCCCATTGCGTCTTTGAGTGGTCCAAACATATGGAGATCACTTGGAGCAAGGTGTGGTGAGTATCGTGGATGAGGAAGACACTCAAAATGTAGGTCTGTGATTGTTGCAACTGTTCTACGGGCAGTGTGGGGCCTTGAAGTGTCATGTTGCAAAAGGACACCTGCTGACAGCAATCCGCGTCGCTTTGATTTGATTGCAGGCCGCAGATGACTTTTTAGGAGATCTGTGTATGATGCATTGGTGACAGTGGTCCCTCTAGACATGTAATGCTCCAAAACGACGCCTTTTTCGTTCCAAAAGAGAGTCAGCATAACCTTCCCAGCTGATGGTTCTGTTCGAAACTTCTTTGGTTTTGGTGATTAGGAATGGCGCCATTTCTTGCTCGTTCTCTACGTTTCCGGTTGTCGAAGTGAACCTAGGTATCGTCCCCAGTAACGATTTTTGCAAGGAAGCCATCACCTTATCGTTCAAAGCACCGAAGAAGTTCTTCACAAGCATCAACACGTCGTTATGTCATTTCAGGAGTCAGCTGCCGTGGCACCCATTTTGCAGATAATTTGTGAAACTGGTGTACATCATGCACAGCGTGGTGTGCTGACACATGACTAATTTGTAAACATGCTGCAATGTCATTCAGTCTCACTCGGCGGTTTCCCTTCACTATGGCTTCAACTGCCGCAATATTCTGTGGAGTCACAGCTCGTTGTGCCTGACGTGGACGAGGAGCATCTTCCACTGATTCCATTTGCGAACATTCTACTCCATTCGTAGACTTGCTACTGTGACAAACATGCATCACCGTACTGAACCTTCATTCGTCATTCAATAGGTTTCACACCTTCACGACGCAAAAACCGAATAACATAACGCTGTTCTTAACTGGTGCAAGTCGCAAGTGGGGCGGCCATCTTTATACTGATACTGCGACGGTATGTGTGCATCTGCACTATGCTGCCACGTACAGGCCATTCTGCAAGCTGTTTGTAGCACGCTTACCAATTTACAAGATAACGGCGCGAAATTTCGATTTGTTATTACAAATTTAAGTTTTTCATTTGAATCACCCTCGTGGATACAAATTGACACCGTTTTAGAAAACGTCGCTCGTGCGAAACTCTGCTAGGCCTTTTTTAACATGATATCTTGTGAACTACTGGTGAAGGGAAACAGAAAGCTTCCAAATTCCTAGATTTCCGAAAAGCGTTTGACTAGGTGCCCCACTGCCGAGTGTTAACGAAAGTACGATCACACTCAGATATGTAAATGGCCCTAGGATTTCTTAAGTAATAGAATCAAGTCCTCGAAGGCGAGTGTTCACCAGAGACAAGGGTTCATCAGGACTGTCACAGCGAAGAGTGATAGGACCGCTCTTATTCCCTATATGTATAAATGACTTGATGGACAGGGTGAGCAGCAATCTGCGGCTGTTTGCTGATGATGCTGTGGTAAATGGTAAGGTGTCGAAGTCGAGTGGCTGTAGGAGGGTACAAGATGAATTAAAAAAAAATTGTAGTTGGTGTGATGAATGGTATCTAGCTCTAAATATAGAAAAATATAAGTTAATGCAGGTGAAAACAAAAACCAAACCCGTAGTGTTTGAATAAAGCATTAGTGGTGTGCTACTTGACAGTCAGATCGATTAAATACCTAGACGCAACGTTGAAAAGCGCTATGAAATGCAATGAAGATGTAAAGATCGTGGTGGAGCAGATGAATCGTCGACTTCAGTTTACTGGTAGAATTTTAGAAAATGTGGATCGTCTGTAAAGTTGGCCCCATAGAGAACACATGGCGACCCATTCTTGAGGATTGCTCGAGTGTCTGGGATCCACCCCAAGTCGGACTGAAAAAATACACCGAAGAAATTCGAATGTAGACTGATAGATTTCTTACCGGATTATACGATCAACACGCAAATGGGAATCACTGGAGGGAAAGGTATGGTATTTTCGAGGAACGGTATTGAGAAAATTTAGAGAAGTTGCATTAGAGGGTGGCTGCAGAACGATCCTACTGCCCCCCAACGCACATTTCGCGTTATAAACACGAACATACGATAGGAGAAATTAGGGCTCATAGGGAGGCATGTAGATAGTCGTCTTTCCCTCACTTTATTTGCGCGTGGAACACAAAGGGAAATGATTAGTAGCGGTACAACATACCCTCCATCCTGCACCGGAAGACGGCTTACGGCGTATATATGTAGATGTAGCTCTTCCTTTCCCGGCACAACTATGGCTCACGGTAGCAACCTGCCCAGGGTTCGCTTGGATAGCACTAAGCATGTGTGGCCAGACAACGTTCGTAGCTTAGCGGTAGTAAATTGCATTGACAAAGCTTCCTTCCTAGTCAGTCTGTCTCTTAGGAAAAACCGAATCCAAGTCCCTACAGTAGTTCCTGAGATTAACCTTCACATACAGACAGAAAAATGCGGTGCAAAAGTTTAATTTAATAAAACACTATCTGATCAAAAGTAAGCAGACATCCCCCCCCCCCTCCCCGCCCTCCCCAGTAAACTGACCACTAGATGACATGGGAAGTTGATCAGCCAATACAAAAGGAGGCGGGGTGTAATGTGTTGGCAGTAGAGAAGCAACACCAGCCGAATAGGTCTGTCAAGAAAGCTCAGTAGTAGTGGGGCAAAGTTCGTTCTGTGCCACTGATAGCTCTGCCTGGGTGGTACACCCATCTCCACATGGTCGGTAAACGTGACAATGTCGCACGAATGATTTCACCGTCTCCATGTGTCCCTTTTCCCCACTTCTGTTCCACTTCAAAACTTCCCTCTCCTTCTCTCTTCCCACACTTGTGAACTGGCAGGAAAAAGACTCAATCTGTGCTGAGCTGCTGGAGAAGAAGGATGTAAGGATTATCTTGGGAACAGGGTGCATTTATTTGAATGTGTATTATGCTGATGGAAGAATTCCTAACTTTTGGTGGAGAAACCGAACTGACAGTTACCATACAGCTTTTCTGCTTGAAATTAAAATAAACACAACTGCTTAAATTTACTGGGAAAAAGATTTAGTCTGTGCTGAGCTACTGGAGAGGAATGACATAAGGTATTTATTTATATTTGGCAGGAAATGCTCACAGTTGATGAGATATTGGTGTCGGACAGAGAAGACTTTAATGAGCATATTACCTGATAGCATACAGCTGAGGACAACGTCTACAGCCTCCTATATGAGGAATGAAAGTAGCTGATGATAGATGAGTGTAGGTGGAATACGTCTCAGCAAATAGTGGTGAAGCAGTGGAATGGATTGAGGATGCGTTTCACAACTCGTAGAGACTACTGCCTGTGTTTGTGTTTTTTAAATGGCTGATCAATACACAGTGCAGGAGTCAACTTCATCCTGTTTCATTACCCCGGATGGAATGGACTAGAGGTGCTCATCTTCATATATGGGGCATAAATGGGTTTTGTTCTCCTTTCCGGTTATGTGTCTGTATATGTTCACCTTCTTGTGTGCCCTAATCCACAACACCACTCAAAATTGGTGGGGATATATCTTACAGCCACTGCTGCAAGAATTGCATCCTTCTTACCTACAAGTGTAAAACTGCTGAGGAAATTGTATACAGATACACTATGTGATCAAAAGTATCCGGACACCCCCAAAAACATACGTTTTTCATATTAGGTGCATTGTGCTGCCACCTGCTGCCAGGTACTCCACTTCAGCGATCTCTGTAATCATTAGAAATCGCGAGAGAGCAGAATGGGGTGCTCCACATAACTCACAGACTTCGAATGTGGTCAGGTGACGGGTGTCACTTGTGTCATACGTCTGTATCTGAGATTTCCACAATCCTTAACATCCCTAGGTCCACTGTTGCCGATGTGATAGTGAGGTGGAAACGTGAAGGGACATGAACAGCACAAAAGCATACAGGCCAACCTCGTCTGTTGACTGATAGATACCACCGACAGTTGAAGAGCGTCATAATGTGTAATAGGCAGACATCTATCCACATCACCGTAAAGGAATTCCAAACTGCATCAGGATCCACTGCACGTACCATGACAGTTAGGTGGGAGGTGAGAAAACTTGGATTTCATGGTCGAGCGGGTACTCATAAGCCACACATCACTCCGATAAATGCCAAACAATGCCTCGCTCTGTGTAAGGAGAGTAAACATTGGACGATTGAACTGTGGAGAAACCTTGTGCGGAGTGATGAATCATGGTACACAATGCGGCGATCCAATGACAGGGTGCGGGTATTGCGAATGCCAGGTGAACGTCATCTGACAGCATGTGTAGTGCCAACAGTAAAATTCGGAAGCGGTGGTGTTATGGTGTGGTCGTGTCTCTCATGGAGGGGGCTTCCACCCTTTGTTGTTTTGTGTGGCACTACCAGTGCACGGGCCTACATTGATGTTTTAAGCACCTTCTTGTTTTCACTGTTGAAGAACGATTCGAGGATGTAAATTGCATCTTTCAACACAATCCAGCACCTGTTCAGACTGAACGGCCTGTGGTGGAGTGGTTACACGACAATATCATTCCTGTAATGGACTGGCCAGCACAGAGTCCTGACCTGAATCCTATAGAATACCTTTCGGATGTTTTGGAACGCCGAATTCATGCCACACCTAACCGGCCGACATTGACACCTCTCCTCAGTGCAGCACGCCACGATGAACGGGCTGCCACTCTCCAAGAAACCTTCTAGCACCGGACTGAACGTATGCCTGCGAGAGTGGAAGCTGTCATCAAGTCTAAGGGTGGGCCAACACCATACTACTTCCATCATTACGGATGGAGGGCGCCACGAATTTGAAAGTCATTTTCGGCCAGGTGTCCGGATACTTTTGATGATATAGTGTACACGGTAAGAAGAGATAGGAAAGCAGACTATCCTCGAAGTGTAGGAAGAGTTGCCTTCTACCGAACTACAAGAGTGCTGCTTCTGAGGAACTTGTACAATGGTACAGGGTAAGAAAGGATAGTGGAGCGAAATGTAGGAAGGCCCATACACGATACCACAGCCGATGGAAACTGTCTTACTGCCCTAATTAAACATCGAAATTGCGTGTAAAAGACACCACTCATTAACAGTGGATCATAATGCAACACATGCACTGGGAACTGAGAACAATCGTTTTAATACACAACTACTGCAAACATCGAACCCAGAAACTCTCGCCAGGAGACAGCGGGGCAGCTGCATGTGTGTTCAGATCGATAAGAGCAGACTAAGCAGCCCAAAAATTCTTACCTCCATCTCTCCATACCCTCCCCCCTCCCTCCAATTAGTAGGGTATCGGTTTTCCAGGTCGTTCTAACATATCATTAATGCTAGAGAAAGAGGTCAGTTTGCCGTCAGTGATATACCGTTCCATTCTGCAGAAATCAGTCACAGTTGTAAAAAGAAATGCAGAGCTCAATGCTTCTTGCAAACTGTTAAATATATTTCTTGGAAAGCGTGGTCCCCCTGGAACAATAGCGAAATACTTCCCATCACGGATGAGAACTGAATGGCGAACAGTGGGGTGCTTTGAAATATTCTGGGTGTTCTGACACTGTCTAAAAGTGGACCTCAGCTAGATGCAGTCAGTGTCATGTAGGGGAAACTTTGAAATAATACATCCCACATAAATGATATATAGGCGGATTGTTACACTATTCAACTCGCTATGCGCCAATCTGCACTCCCCCACCCCCTGCCCCAGACAGGTGAAGAGCAGTGCCCACACTCGCTAGTCTCTGCTACTGCATGTTGCCATAACCAGACTTCACTTAACGCTTCTTCTCCATCTCCAGGTAAACAGTCCAAAGGCTATCTGGCAGAGGTTATAGATCCTCCACTGTACTGAATAACAGTTTTATGTGTGTACGTGCAAGTGTGTGTGTGTGTGTTTTCGAAAACTGTAAAAGGATGAGGTTCCCACACTACAGGCGGTGGAGGAATAGATGTTGCAGGAATTTTACACAGGTCATTTGCTCCTTGTGGAATTAGATACTGCATGCCTGCCTAAAGAGATGCCATTTTTAACAACTCAGCTGCTGTAATGTCAGCTCATTTATGTAAAAAAAAGACATAATAGACAAAAACCCTCATATTCTCAATGAAGTATTACCATCGTGTCTTCTCCAGGTGTGATTCTTATGCTTGCTACAATGAATATTAAACTGATAACATTCAATCTTGCGCTGAATACACAACAAAATAAGCACTAACACCATCTAACAGTCCTTAAACAAACATTCCACTAGGTAGTTGCACACACTATGGTGAGAAGAAGACTTCACCATAACGTGATGCTGCTTGGACCAAACAAAAACATGATAACCAATGTTGAATGAACATTCTGAGATGGATAGACGTGTTTTTCTTGTGAATGGTACCAGTGTGTCTTAGGAGTAGAGACATGTAATCGTCTTATAAAAGACTAGCTATTACAAAAAAAGCTCAATAGCTATGACTGTGTTACACTGCGAGTGTATCTCTTTCTTGATTCGTGGTAGCCGCATGTTCTGAGGAATCTTGTCACGGTCTGTGTGGCTCCCCCAGTGGGAGGTTTGAGTCATCCCTTGGGCATGTGTGTGTGTGTGTTGTCCTTAGAATAAGTTAGTTTAAGTTAGATTAAGTAGTGTTGTATCTTAGGGACTGATGACCTTAGCAGTTTGGTTCTGTAAGACCTTACCACAAATTTCCAATTTTCTCGATTGTACAAGAAGACGAAACACTAATAACTTCACAGAACTACCGAGAAAACACCTGATATATGAACACTGCATGTGTATTCACCTTGATATGTGGATACATACTAAGCATCTTAGAAAAATTTTACCTCCCCTCCGGCCTCCCCTTCTACCACCCCTCCTACCCCCTTCTTCTCACCCTGTAGGTATGTACACTGATTTCCTAGGCCTGTTGTAACCTGTTACTGGTGGCAGACAGACATTCGTCCACTGCAGGTGTTCTGCCTACGTTGGTATCGGCTTGACGATGACAATGTTTACGGTCGGCAGCTGGACCCTCCCTTAGGTAGTTCTGCATTCACAAGCCTGTTCTAACTTCTCACTGATGGTACACAAAGAGACCCATTTGTTGGTGATGTTCTGCTTTGTTTGGTGTTTGGCTGACAATGATATACTGTTTCAGGTCTACAGAAACCAAATGTATTCCTAGGAAGTGCTGACTTCTGCAACAATAGTGACACACTTGACTATGTCACAGATGGGGCAAGACAACTCTCCAGGAGAACAGCCAACAGCATGTTATGGCTCTCAGCTACATCTCGCAGTGGAAAGAGATTCCTCTATGGGCTGCACTCACCAGTGGGGTGGGGTCTATGACCAGTGACCGTTGATGTCGCTCTGGGTGGCCGCTATTCAATATTCTGGTGTCATCACCCCTTCTGTCACTGCTGCCACCAGTCACTACTAGCAGCCTCATGTAGCCTGTGAGTCCTCCTAGCCACTGAGCATTCAAAATCTACGGAAGTCCTGTAAATGAAGTGTTATGCATGTGTGTATTACATACATTTTAGATGCACAAATATCAACACACAACAGTTGCTTATCCAAAAACAGTGGCTGTCAAAAGAAAACACACATCATTGCACCTGGCAGCAAGCTATAATTCGCATCCCCTCCTTTCTTGTTATTTCATAGCATACAACTGAGTAGGGACATGAACTAAATCTATGATACGTTCTTGATGATGGATGAGAAAACTGCTGAGGTCAGAGATTCTTAACAACCACTTATGTCGTATTTTATTCATTATTATGGATCTTATATCAATTTTCGAAATTTTACAAGGTTTCTGTAATCTCAGTACATTTTACCCATTTACTCAAGTTGCAAATCTCTGCTCTCACGACATGTCGTGTTAATAAAAGGTTTCATTGCGTGGACCCATGATGCTGCCAGCGAATAATACTGCACTGTGGTTCTGAATTTCTGTATCATTGCTAAGCCAGTCCCTCCATTACTTTGCCAGTGCTATTTGCATGTCCACATATGATAAACTCTGTTACACTGCCTACACCACAGGACCCAAATACTGTCTCGTAATGTGGGGAAAGGCCAGTTGTAGAGAGGAGGTGCAGAAATTACGTTCCTTAGCCGCAACAGTGTATAAATCCTGTAAGATTTTATTACGTTTAGCCATCTGTCACCATGTGGATGCGAATCACAAAGCATTCTCGCTTTTGCAGGGTAAAGTTGAAGAATGAAAGACCTCATCAAAACATTTGATGATTGCCACCCCAACAAACGAATCATATCCCTAGCATCACTCTGTTCTTTATTTCGAAACGAGCTTCCTTTCTTTTAACCTATCGGCTAAGGATCCTGAGCAAGACTGAAGATGGTCTCTCTGTGCATTTTGTAACTGTTCCTCTGTCTTTAACCAACCCTTCTTGCAACATTGTCTTCAGTTTAATTTGGAACAGACCAGAAGTAGGAGACACTATACTCACTACATTCGTTGGCTCGTGAAGGAACAGAATGAGCTGAGATCTATGTAATCAATGTACGTCGATATTTTTCTTTCAGAATGAGCATAACATGTGTTCCAAAGCTACACCACCTACCGATGCTAGCAATTTATACCGGTATTCTCATCCCATGCTGTAACTGCCATTATGCAAAGACTCTTCTCTACCGACATTACTCATGTCACCCATCACAGTACACACCACCTCTCTAGATGCATGCATGCTGTGGAGGTTAGCTCTCCTTATTAGTGTATAGTAGATACAAGGCTGACACAAAAAATGGCTCTAAGCACTATGGGACTTAACATCTGAGGTCATCAATCCCCTAGACTTAGAACTACTGAAACCTAATTAACCTAAGAACATCACACACATCCATGCCCGAGGCAGGATTCAAACCTGCGACCATAGCAGCAGGGCAGTTCCGGACTCAAGCGCCTAGAACCGATCGGCCACATTGGCCAGCAAAAGCTGACACATTTGAAGTGTTGTAATGATATAATAGATGGTTAAGAAGAAGAAGAGATATATGATTTATGTATGATGGAACTACAGGCAGAAGAAGTTTGAAACATATTATGCAAATTTGTGCTATCAATTCTGGAGTATTGTTCAAGTGTTTGGAGTACATACCATGAATGTACTGGAAAGAGAGAAATGACCATAGAACATAAATACACACTCATAAGGCTGCACAGTTCTGCACTTAAACGTGCTATGAGGTTAAAGCATTGTGGTTTCTGATTTATTCGAATGTAACACTGTTAATACTCCAATGCAGGAAATATATTTCCAAAAGCTGACACAACGTTCACCCTGCAACTATTCTATCTCACTCACTATGGTGACAAGCCTTAAGACGATAAAACTACTACTTTCGACATCAAAGGAAGAAAAGCATATATTCTTCGTGTTATATGCACTATATAGTTTTTCACAGATGTTTAGACCCAATGTTCATATTCAATTATGGCTTGGAAAATATGCTATCCTCACATACATACTATAAAATGGTAGTGAGCAAAGAAAAGTCCATGAAACAACAGCATCTTATGCAGAAACAGATGAATGCCGAGCAACAGTGTTTTACATGTGTAATTACATGCCATGCTCCACTAACTCTGCGGAAATAACACGTTTGTTCCACACACAACAACTGCCAAGCAAATACATACAAAGGGATAGCAGTGCCTCGTAAACCTCTGTCACTGACCTTGAATCATTGGAGTTAAGAGACTGAGGACTCGATTTATGTCCAAGAAATGGCAGGGAAATGGAGTACTTCACATGCATCTTCATTCATCTAGAGGTGGCTGGAATAGGTTTACCGTTAGTTTGGTGAACATGATTCATCAAACATGCATTGGAAGTCTTCTGCTGACTGAGGTATAGAGAGGTTTGCTTTTAACGATTGTGAGTATACAGGGCTCAAAGCTGTACCCAGAACATGCGGTTGTATATGGGTCATCTCCGCAGTTATGAAACTGAAGACTTGATTAATGTCGAAGATGTGGTGGTGAAATGGTGTACTTCACATGCATACTCACTCATTTCGAGGAGGGTGCTGAAACAGGTTTTCCATCAGTTTGGTGAACATGATTCATTACACATGCATTGGAGGTTCTCTGTTGGCTGTGGAGGTGCGGGGCAGTTTGGTGTTAGTGATTACAGGTAGAGAGCATGCAACTGTATATGAGCTCGAATCCCTAATCTGAGTGTGTGCTCCATGTCTAATGACCTCATTGTCAAAGCGACATTAAACTCTAGTCTCCTCCTCCTCCACCAGAACAACACTCCAGAACTGATGGTACAAATGATTTCATAATATTTTTCACAGTGCTTCCACCTGGCACTCCATCACGCATAAACCATACATTGCTTCTTCTTCTTAACCATCAGTTATACCACTGCAAAACTTCAATATCTCGGGCTCACATTTACTCTACACAAATAAGAAGTGCTAACATCCTCAGCATGCATGCATCTAGAGAGATCATGTGTAGTGTGGTGGATGACATGAGTAACATAGCCACAGAAGAGTATTCGCAGAATGGCAGTTACAGTAATGGAATGGGAATACCGGTCTGAGTCACAAGCATTGGTAGGTTGTGCAAGTTAGGTTCAAATGGCTCTGAGCACTATAGGACTTAACTTCTGAGGTCATCAGTCCCCTAGAACTTAGAACTACTTAAACCTCACTAACCTAAGGACATCACACACATCCATGCCCGAGGCAGGATTTGAACCTGCGACTGTAGTGGTCGCGCGGTTCCAGACTGTAGCGCCTAGTTTCGCTCGGCCGCTCCGGCCGGCGTGCAGATTAGGAACACATGTTATATTCTTTCTGAAATCAAAATATCGATGTACATTAATTACGTGGAAATCAGCTCGTTCTGTTCCTCCGTGAGCCAACGAATGTAGCGGGTATAGTATCCTCCAACTTCTGGTCCACTCAAAATTAAAATGGACACTGTTGTAGGAAAGGTTGGTTAAAGACAGAGGATCTTTTATAAGATGGATACAGAGAATAACTAGGATTTTGACCAGGGTCCTAAGGCAAGAGGTTCCAAGAAAGGGCAGTTCATTTCGAAATAAACGGCAGACTGTTTCTATGAATATGATTCGTTTGTTGGGGTGATAATCTTCAAAAGTTTTGGTGAGATCTCTGACTTTAACCTAAAAATGTGGAAATGCTTTGTCACTCCCGCCCACATATGGAGAGATGACCAGTTATCATGAAATCTTACCAAATTAATAAAGTGTTTCAGCTAAGAAACGTAGTTTTTGCACATACTCTCTGCAGCTAGCTTTTTCCCAATTATGATACAGTATTTGCGTCATGTGATGTGTACAGTGTAACAGTGTTCACGATATGTGTACATATAAATAGCACCGGCAAAGTAATGGAGGGTCTGGTTTTGCAATAATATAGAAATTTAAAACCATGCTGCAATGTCATTGGCTGACAGTATCACGTGATCGATGCAATGAGATGTTTTATTGACATGAGAACTCGTGAGAGCAGAGATTTGGAACTTGAGTAATTGGGTAATATGCGTTGAAATATTGGAAGCCTGGTGAAATTGCGAAAATTGATCAAAGATATGTAAAACTGAAGAAAATGCGACATAGATGATTGTTATAGATCTCCGACGTCGGCAGTCTGCTCATACGTTTCCAACAACATTATCATAGGCCGAATTCGTAAGTCAACCCAGTTGGATACTTCGAAATAGCGGGGAGGGAGGGGATGCGAATTGTAGCTTGCTGTCAGCCGTAAAGATGTGTGTATAGGTTTCCTTATGGCAGGTGAATAAATAGTGTGGAAGCCGCTGTTCTGTGTTGATATTTGTGCATCTGAAATGTATGTACTCGTAATACTCACATGCATGACAATTTATTTACAAGACTTCCTCATACACTAATTTTGAGTGCTCGGACGTTAGGAGAGTGTGCCGGTTATGGGTTGTTACAGGAAGTAGCCAGCAGCAGTAGGGGGTGGTCGGGGCCAGTGACCTGAATAACGACCATCCACAGAAAATGCTGGTCACAGCGTCTGCGCCTGTGGCGTGTGCAGCCATTGGAGCTGCCTCCTCCTTCCACGAGACATATCCGAGGGCAGTAGCATGCTGTTTTCTATTCTTCACCTGGAAAGATGTCTTTGATTCATCTGTGATGAATAGCCAAGTATTTTTCTGTTGTCCAGGGGTCGCTATTTTCTAGGAATGCATTTGGTTTTTACAGCCTGAAACAGTGTAGCAGTGTCTCAATGTCAAGCCAATACTGACTAAAGCAGATCGCCAGTAGATGGAGCTTTACGAGTACCATCACTGAAATATTAGAACAGGGCTTGGAAAGCAGAACCATAGCCTACGTGAGAGTTCAGCCACAGGCTGGAGGCGGTATATGTTTTCAGCGCAATATTAACCAAAGCAGAGCACATGCATTGGATAGACCTCTTTGTGTACCATCAGCATCTGGTTAGAACAGCCTGAAAAACCACTATCCCTTCCTATGGGATGAAAAGAAGGAGGCAGAAGGAGAGGTAGGAGGGTAGGTAAGACTGGTTCTAAGTTGATTAGTCTGTATCCACACACTGAGATGAAGAGGCATGCACTGTTCCGGTGGAAGGTTTTCTTCCCGATGGTTGTGTGATGACATTACATGTTTCATCTCTTTGCAAAACGAAGGGAAGATTTCACCCATAGTCTAATATTATCATTGCTATTGTGTTTCTTTAATAGTTGCTGGTTTATAAGTGGATTAAATCTCTCTCCTCTTATGACACACTGGTACTATTTACAAGAAAAACGCGTCCATCCATCCATCCACCCAGAATTTTTACTCAATATTGGTTATCGTATTGTTGTTTGGGCCTAGCACCATTACGTTATTGGTGAAGTTTTCTATTCATCATAGCCTTTGGAACTTACTGGCTGAATGCACGTTTAAGGACAGTTGGATGGTTTAAGTGCTTAATTTGCAGTACATTCTATTCAAAATTCAATGTTCTCAGTTCAGTATTCATTGCAGAGAGAGTTTACACTTATTTAGCAGGAGAATATATTGATTTCTGTACTATATTTGCTATTTGCACTGTTGCCATCACGGTATTCGTTTTAAAAGCGTAAGACTACACCATTTACACGATCTGCGCTGAGGTCTGATGGTACCATATTCGTTGTAACAAGCATAAGAATCGCATCTGGAGAGTGAGTTACCACTTTAGGCTGACAAGCAATGTGTTACTGTACAAGGAGTAAGTGACCTGTTTACATTTCCTCCACCCTCTGTTCCTCCGCCATCTGTACGGTACTTTCATAGTATACAAACACATACACAACACAGACACACACACACACACACACACACACACACACACACACACACACACACACACACACACACACACACATATATACAAAGCTGTTGTCCAATACAGTGGAGCATCTGAAACCTATACCAGACAGCCTTTGGACAGTTTACCTGAAGAAGTAGAATAAACACGAGTGACTACGGGCTATAACCACATGCAGCAGCAGAGCCTAGCGAGTGCAGGCACTGCTCTTCAGCTGTCAATGGCAGAGTGGGTATACGAATGGTATAAGAATCTGTCTGTATGTCATTTATGTGGGACTTATTTCAAAGTTTTTGCTAGATGAGAACCAGTTTCAGACAGTGTCAGTACATCGAAAACATTTGAAAGCACCCTCCTGTTGTCCATTCAGTTCTTCATCTGTGATGCATAATCAGATATTTCACTATTTTTCCAGGGGGCTAGTCTTTCTGAGAAATATCTCTAATGGCTTGCATGAAGCATCCTGTTGTTGAGTCTTTTCTCCGTTTGTGACTGATTTCTGCAAACCAGTAAAAATCACTTGCAGCAGATGTCGCTCTTTGTGTACCATCTGTGACAGGTGAGAACAGGTCAGAGAAACTGATATCTGTACTTACAGGGAGAAAGGAGAGGGAGGGAAGATGAGAGGTACGAGGGGAGGTAAGACTGCTCCTAGATTCCTTAGTCTATCCACACATCGAGGTGAACACATGTGCAGCTGCTGCCACTGTCTCATGTCAGTTTTTGCTGTAGTTGTATTATTCCAATGATTTGTCACAATTTGTGTGCTGCATTATGATCTATCTTTTATAAGTTGTAGTTTTCTCACGACAAATTATATGTGTTGTTATGGAAGTGAAGCATTTTATGTCAGTTTTGGTAGCATGTATTGGCCTTCCTAAACTTCAGTGATAGTTTGCCGTCCTATCCCTTCTTATCACGAATCTGTGTGCGAGTTCCTCAGCACCTATACACTTGTAAACCAAAGGAGGCAACTCTTCCTGCACTTCAGTGACATTTTGCTTTCCTGTCCATTCTTCTGGGCGCTAATGACCATAGAAGTTTTGCGCCCTAAAACAAAAAAAAAAAAACTGTCCATTCTTACCATGTATCTGTGTACAAGTTCCTCAGTAGCCATGCACTTGTAGATCTGTAGGAGGCAATTCTTCCAGCAGCAACTGTAGGACAGTTCCCCACGAATTTAGAGTGGTAGTGTGAACTATGGCACATAACAAGGTGAAAATATGCACAGGTGCGATCAGAAAGGGGAACGAAACCTGTTTCAAGCATCCTCAGCGGAGCTGCATACACGAAGGTTCATTTAGTCCGGGGTAGTCGAAAAGAGCGCTGGTCTCCTCCACTGTGGACTGACCATTTATTTCAAAAAAGACGAGCAGCTCCAGCACAAACAGTAGTCTCTATTAGTTGCGTAATGTCTGCTTAGTCCATCCTGCTGCATCATCATTATTTGCTTAAGAGTGTTTCGCATACACTCATCCATTATCAGCTCCTTCCGTTCCTTATGCAGGAGATTATGGACGCAGTACTCAGCTGCTTACAGATAATACACTTATAAAACCCCCCTCTGTCGGAGACAAACACCTCGTCAATTGAACACATGTTCTACCAAAAATCAATAAATACATAAATACCTAATGCCCTTCCTCTCCAGCAAATCAGCACAAACTGAGTCTTCTTCCACCAGTTGTAAGTAGTTGTGTTTGTTTGAATTTCAAGCAGTATGGTTGTAGGGTGATTATCAGTTCGGTTTCCCGGCCAAAATTTAATAAATTCTTCCATCGGGATGCTACACATACACTCCTGGAAATGAAAAAATGAACACATTGACACCGGTGTGTCAGACCCACCATACTTGCTCCGGACACTGCGAGAGGGCTGTACAAGCAATGATCACACGCACGGGACAGCGGACACACCAGGACCCGCGGTGTTGGCCGTCGAATGGCGCTAGCTGCGCAGCATTTGTGCACCGCCGCCGTCAGTGTCAGCCAGTTTGCCGTGGCATACGGAGCTCCGTCGCAGTCTTTAACACTGGTAGCATGCCGCGACAGCGTGGACGTGAACCGTATGTGCAGTTGACGGACTTTGAGCGAGGGCGTATAGTGGGCATGCGGGAGGCCGGGTGGACGTACCGCCGAATTGCTCAACACGTGGGGCGTGAGGTCTCCACAGTACATCGATGTTGTCGCCAGTGGTCGGCGGAAGGTGCACGTGCCCGTCGACCTGGGGCCGGACCGCAGCGACGCACGGATGCACGCCAAGACCGTAGGATCCTACGCAGTGCCGTAGGGGACCGCACCGCCACTTCCCAGCAAATTAGGGACACTGTTGCTCCTGGGGTATCGGCGAGGACCATTCGCAACCGACTCCATGAAGCTGGGCTACGGTCCCGCACACCGTTAGGCCGTCTTCCGCTCACGCCCCAACATCGTGCAGCCCGCCTACAGTGGTGTCGCGACAGGCGTGAATGGAGGGACGAATGGAGACGTGTCGTCTTCAGCGATGAGAGTCGCTTCTGCCTTGGTGCCAATGATGGTCGTATGCGTGTTTGGCGCCGTGCAGGTGAGCGCCACAATCAGGACTGCATACGACCGAGGCACACAGGGCCAACACCCGGCATCATGGTGTGGGGAGCGATCTCCTACACTGGCCGTACACCACTGGTGATCGTCGAGGGGACACTGAATAGTGCACGGTACATCCAAACCGTCGTCGAACCCATCGTTCTACCATTCCTAGACCGGCAAGGGAACTTGCTGTTCCAACAGGACAATGCACGTCCGCATGTATCCCGTGCCACCCAACGTGCTCTAGAAGGTGTAAGTCAACTACCCTGGCCAGCAAGATCTCCGAATCTGTCCCCCATTGAGCATGTTTGGGACTGGATGAAGCGTCGTCTCACGCGGTCTGCACGTCCAGCACGAACGCTGGTCCAACTGAGGCGCCAGGTGGAAATGGCATGGCAAGCCGTTCCACAGGACTACATCCAGCATCTCTACGATCGTCTCCATGGGAGAATAGCAGCCTGCATTGCTGCGAAAGGTGGATATACATTGTACTAGTGCCGACATTGTGCATGCTCTGTTGCCTGTGTCTATGTGCCTGTGGTTCTGTCAGTGTGATCATGTGATGTATCTGACCCCAGGAATGTGTCAATAAAGTTTCCCCTTCCTGGGACAATGAATTCACGGTGTTCTTATTTCAATTTCCAGGAGTGTATAAACATATGAACACAAGTCCCAAGATAGTACCTTACGTCCTTCCTCTCCAGTAGCTCACTGCAGACTGTGTCTTGCTCCCGTCAACTTGCAAGTGGGGGACGGAGAAAGAGTGGAGCGGGGAAGAGGGAAGTGGGGGAGAGGAGGAGAAGGTGGAGGGGGAGGAGTGGGGGCGGTAATGTCATCAGTGTGACGTTGTCACACCTGTCCCCAACAGAGAGTACTCTGCGGACCTAGGGAGAGCCTTGAATAAATTAAAACTGGCGTAGAACTACTTAAACCTCACTAACCTAAGGACATCACACACATCCCTCACAGCTCTCAGTGATTTCGAATGTGACTAGTCACTGGATTTAACGTGAGTGACAAACCCATCAGCGACATTTTCAGCCCTTTCAAAACTGCCGAAGTCATATGACGCTGATGTAATTGTGTAATGGATACACGAAGAAACATACAAAGATAAACCAATACAGGCAAATCTCATGCACTGACAGACGGGTAAAGTCGAACACTGCGGAGGGTAGTGTACAAAATGTCTTGAGATCAACCGAAGGAATCACTCGTAAGTTTCAATGTGCTGCCACCTATTCAGATAGCATAATGACTGTTTGCTGGCAGTTGAAAAGATTGGAGTACAACAGTCGAGCCGCTCCTTATCAGATACGAGGGTCGGTCAAAAAGTAATGCCTCCCATTTTTTTTCTACTTAAAGAAATTAAGTTAAGTGAAAAATTTGAATTTGGCGCCATTCCTCAAACCTTCTTCTGCAATCCACTGCAGTAGTAACTTTCTGTGTCAACAGGTGGCAGCACAGCAGAAGTTTGTAAGATGGCTGACATCGATGTTCGTTTGAGACAGCGTTGTGTGATTGAATTCTTGAATGCAGAAGGTGAAACGCCCATACGCATTCATGAAAGACTGAAGAAGGTGTATGGTGTTGTGACAGTGGATGTCAGCACTGTTAGACGATGGGTTCGTCGTTGTAAGGAAGCTGAAGGGCAAACACCGTTGACTGACGAAAAGCGGAGCGGCAGGCCGGTGAGTGCAGTGACTCCACACAACATTCAGCAAGTTGATGACATCATTCGTGGTGACCGTCGGGTGACTGCAGATGAAGTGTGTCGCATTATTTCTCTTAGTAAAGGCAGTGTGATCACGATTATTAAACAATTGGGGTACTCAAAAGTTTGTGCACGGTGGGTTCCAAGAATGTTAACCGATCAGAATAAAGAGGCAAGGAAAACAATAGCCTCCCAACACTTGCAGCGCTTCCGTTTGGAGGGAGATGAGTTTCTGAAAAAAATTGTGACCGGGGACGAAACATGGGTGCATTTTTTTGAACCCGAATCAAAGAGGCAGTCAATGGAGTGGCGTCACACAAGCTCGCCGAGGAAGAAAAAATTCAAAACTGTGCGATCGGCAGGGAAAGTTATGGCAACAGTTTTCTGGGATACAGAGGGTGTGATTCTGGTTGATTTTTTGGAGCAGGGATGCACAATAAATTCTGTTCAATACGTCACAACCCTCAAAAAACTTAAAGCACGTCTTCAGCGAGTTCGCCCAACAAAATCAATGGCAGATGTTCTTCTTTTGCATGACAATGCAAGACCACACACCAGTCGTCACACCTCTGACGAGATTGTCAAAATTGGATGGGAAGTTTTGCCTCATCCCCCATACAGCCCTGACCTGGCACCATCAGACTTCCATCTGTTCGGGCCACTAAAAGAAGCTCATCGTGGGATTCATTTTGAAGATGAGGAGGCCGTCAAAACATCCGTGCGTCAATGGCTTAGGAAGCAGAGCTGTGATTTTTACCGTGCTGGGATACATGCCCTTGTTCAAAGATGGACCAAAACTGTAGAGATGGGCGGAGATTACATTGAAAAATGACAAAATGATCCTCAATGTTGTGGTTTTCAACCTATGTAATTGCATTTAAATTTCCTGACAATTAAACGTAGAAAAAAAAATAGGAGGCATTACTTTTTGACTGACCCTCGTATATACACACGTGGAAAAAAGTTTTGCATCACCCCAGTTCCCAGAACTAGTGAAGATAGAGACGTTGACTGTCGATATTGTATCACAGACACAGTACCTTTCATTGTTCAGAGATGCCACTAAACCCGCCCAGAGATGTAAACAAGCATGCATTAGCAGCGCCTATTACACGGAGGGGGCCCGACAGCCGACCAGTTTCAGTCATTCCACCAGGAAGGAAATACACGACTCATGTTGTCTGTAGTTTAACCGTGTCTAGACGGTCAGTACCGCGGTTCGATCGCGTCCCCATTGTTACTTTGTGTCAGGAAGGGATCTCAACGAGGAAAGTGTCTAGGCGTCTCGGAGTGAACCAAAGCAGAGTTATTCGGACATGGAGGAGATACAGAGAGACAGGAACTGTCGATGACATGCCTCGCTCAGGCCGCTCAAGGACTACTACTGCAGTGAATGACCGCTACCTACGGATTATGGCTCGGAGGAACCCTGGCAGCAATTCCACCATGTTGAATAACGCTTTTCGTGCAACTACAGGATGTCGTGTTACGACTGTGTGCAATAGGCAGCATGATGCGCAAAAAAATGGCTCGGAGCACTATGGGACTCAACTTATGAGGTCATTAGTCCCCTAGAACTTAGAACTTGTTAAACCTAACTAACCTAAGGACATCACACACATCCATGCCCGAGGCAGGATTCGAACCTGCGACCGTAGCGGTCTCGGGGTTCCAGACTGCAGCGTCTAGAACCGCACGGTCACTTCGGTCGGCCATGATGCGCAGCTTCACTCCCGATGTCCATGGCGAGGTCCATACTTGCAACCACGACACCATGCAGCGCAGTACAGATCGGCGCAACAACATATCGAATGGACCGCTGAGGATTGACATCACGTTCTCTTCACCGATGAGTATCGCACGTGCCTTCAACCAGATAATCGTCGGAGACGAGTTTGGAGGGAAGCCGGTCAGGCTGAACGCCTTGGACACACTGTCCAGCAAGTGAAGCAAGGTGTAGGTTCCCTCATGTTTTCGGGTGGCATTGTGTGGGGCCGACGTACGCCGCTGGTGGTTATGGAAGGCGCCGTAACGGCTGTACGATACTTGAATGCCATCCTCCGTCTGATAGTGCAACCACATCGGCAGTATATTGGCGAGACATTTGTCTTCATGGACGACAATATGTGCCCCCGTCGTTCACATCTTGTGACTAACTTCCTTTAGGGAAACGACATCGCTCGACTAGGGTGGCCAGCTCGTTCTCCATATACGAAACCTATCTAACAAGCCTGAGATTGATTCAAAAGGGCTGTTTATGGATGACGTGACCCACCAACCACTCTGAGAGGTCAACGCCGAATCACCGTTGAGGAGTGGGGTAATCTGCACCAACAGTGGGTTGAGGAACTTGGGGATAGCATGCCACGACGAATACAGGCATGGATCAATGTAAGAGGCCGTGCTACTGGGTATCCGATGTACCGGTGTGTACAGCAGTCTGGACCACCACCTCTGAAGGTCTAGCTATATGGTGGTACAACATGCTATGTGTGGTTTTCATGAAGAATAGAAAGGGCGGAAATGATGGTTATGTTGACCTCCATTCCAATTTTCTGTACAGGTTCCGGAGACAATGCAAAGCGGGGTTTGACGGGGTGTAAAGAGCGACACCGCTGGACAGTAGGTGACTGGAAGCGAGTGCTTTGGAGTGATGACTCAAGTAATACACTGTGGGAAAACCTCGGAAGGATTTGGGTTTGTCAGGTACCTGGGGAATGAGGAACAGCTCCCAGACGATGATTGTAACAGCATGACAATGCGCCCTCTCATAAAGCAGCAATGTTTTGTAGACAGTAATATTCATGAAATGGAGTGGCCAGTACGGACTCCCGACCGGAACCCAACGGAAAGGATCTGAGGTGAGTTGGGAAAGTGACTGCTCTAGAGACAATAGTGTCGTTGGGTATGTATAGAGGTGCGTAAACGCGGTCCTGATAGTGAATCGGCTGCGGCAGTCACTTGTGGACGCACTGCTGCGGCTTGTAGTTTACGAGGCTCTAGATCGGCCACTGCTGAATAGGCCTCCTCCTGGGACGGGGTGACGGAAGGCAGAGCCAGCACGTGTCTGTCATTAGCTGGCCAGGCGAGCAAGGCCGCCGCCGCTGCCGATGCTCTCCAGTGACACCGATAGTCGGTCACAGCGAACGGGAGGCGAGCGGCACAAGCCGGGGAAATGCGGGCTCTGGCGCTCTGTGCTGCAACTGTTGGTTAACTATTGTACTCGTTACTGAGTAGCGCATACGCCACGGGACTGAAAGAAAAATGTTCAGATGTGTGTGAATTCCTAAGAGACCAAACTGCTGAAGTCATCGGTCCGTAGACTTACACACTACTTACACTAACTGATGCTAAGGAGAACACACACACACCCATGCCCGAAGGAGGACTAGAATCTCCGGCGGGAGGGGCCGCGTGATTCGTCACATGGCGCCTCAAACCGAACGGCCACTCTGCACGGCCGGACTGAAAGTACCACGGCCACATTCACGTGTAGGCTGTCTAGTCAGAAGCCTGGCCAGAGTGGGCAGCACCACAACATTTTAGAAACCAAAATGTCAGGCATTTTAGCTTCTGAATAAGAGAAACAGGAAACTCGTTGGAATGTTGCGACAACACGACCCACGACTCGGATGTCAACGCGATATTTCCTCAACGAAGATTTTTTTTCTCAGTATCGCAGCGTGGACCGTTGTAAAAGACGTAGACGCAATTGTTTTCTCTGGGATTCTTCGAGCGAATATTTCAGTGGCTACCTATGTGAAATAAGTCAGCATTCACCCTCAAAGCTAACGTTCAGTCACAATGAATTCACAGTGGAGTCCGGTAAAACGCAGAACACTTCAGTTGGTAAAATTTCTAAGTTGCTTAAAAGTGGTTACCGGGCGTTTGGCACTTTGGAGCAATTTCGATTCTTCGGAAAGGTGACTTTTCCATAACTTATTCTGCCTTTATTTTTTTTCTTAATTTTTTTTTTAACTGGCTGTCACCTTGTGCAGATTCTTGAGATCGTGAAGTAACATTATTTGGTAACAAGATAACAAGGAATTATTGTATTTCAATTTAATATCAGTAAAATAAGATTGATAGCTACTTTCCTCCGGTTACTTCGCAATTGCTGCCGAACATGTTGACTTGTAGTTGAAACCTGTTATTATTAAAATTAAAATACAGAGCTTTGATTGGGCCTGAATCTCAATCTTTTTTTTTTCTCTTTTTCTCGTGGAATTCAGTAAACCGTGTTGAACTTTTCAATGATTCCATTTGTTTTCATTTTCTTTGAAGTTTCAACAGCTAAAATATTGTACCATAAAATTTTATAGATTTAAATAACACGTGTAAAATGCTATCTCATAGACTAAAAATTCAAAATTTTCCCTGAAATGCTTCTCTTGCCTTTCAGCTATCACAAAACTTCGGTTGGTGGGATATGCCCCACAGGTTCAAAAATGGTTCAAATGGCTCTGAGCACTATGGGACTCAACTGCTGAGGTCATTAGTCCCCTAGAACTTAGAACTAGTTAAACCTAACTAACCTAAGGACATCACAAACATCAATGCCCGAGGCAGGATTCGAACCTGCGACCGTAGCGGTCTTGCGGTTCCGGACTGCAGCGCCTTTAACCGCACGGCCACTTCGGCCGGCATGCCCCACAGGTTCACCCCAGTGGTGTACAAGTCCTAAATATGGTCCTTGGAAGTACCGTTTCATCATACTGTCGGAAAACGTTTCATTACTTGCATATTTTCTTCCCACGCGTGTATAGCGCCCAACAATTTGTTACCTACAGCGGACAAGGATAAACGGAAACGTTTCGCTGCTTGCCTGTCTTCCTCCCCTGCTTGCAGTTCGTACCGACTTGACAGTTTTCGAATTCCTTCAATCACTTATTCTCCGTGGACCAAATCGGTAGTTACACGGAGTACATAATACATTTTCTGTTGCCATGTTTTCTTTACCGAACAGAGTTCGTGTCCGGCTCGGCCTGGAAATTTCTTTTTTCGAAACTGACCGTGATAAATATTAGACCTGTTACACGATAGTGAGTAGAAGGATTTCTTGCAAAACCTGCAAGAAATTTTCACTGGTGGAGGGGGCGGGGCGGTGGGGGTGGGGGGTGTAATGCAGTAGGTAGAACGTTAAGATAACAGAAGAAACTTTTTCCTGGAAATGCAGAGTATGCAGCAGGAACATTTTGATTAAGAAGGAAGAAAGGATAATCTGTACACTTAGGGACGGTTGAAAGAAGAAAGGATTGATGAAGATCACTAGTTGACAGAGACGAGGAAGGTGGCTGCGAACTGTCATTTGGTAAGAAGGCGTACAGAAAGAAACACGATTTGATAAAAAAAAAATCCATTCCACTTAACAAGTTCTGTGAAAGAGCATTTCCCCAGTATTTCAGAGAAATCACAACATATTTTCCCTAAAAGAAATGTAACACATGTGAATAATGATGCACTAAGTATAATGAAGTCACTAACAACCGAGACTGAAGTCATTACAGATGTACAAAACCTAAAAAATAACAAGTCAAGAGGCTAAGATGAAGTACCAATGTGTGCGGTGAAACAATGCCTAAAAACTATAGAAAATCCTTTACAAACATAGTAAATGAATTATTCACATCAGGCAGATTTTAAGGTTACAATACGCAAATGCCTTAAAGTAAGAAAGATAACCAGCATAGCAAACTACTGGACCATTTTGTGTCATCACGTTCAAAAATAAGAGAATCACTCATGAAGTACAGATTAATGAACTATTTGAATAAATATAATCTTCTAAGTGAATCAAAATTTGGTTTCTGAAGTAGTAGAAGTACTGAATCAGCTGCAGAGGAAATCGTAAAAGAGGTAATTGATGATCTTGATGAAGATGAGTGTGTCACAGGAATATTTTGAGATCTTCCTAAGGCTTTTTGCAGTGTTGATCATAAGATTCTACTGCATATGCAAGAATAATTAGGAATAAAATTCATAGCTATTTGGCTTTGTTCATACATATCAGATAGCGTGCAAAGAGAAGAGCTTATACACATTTCAAAAGAGATTAAACTTTTAGTAAACACTTATCAGCACCAAACTATATTTATAAAGGAATTCCTAAGGGTTTCATATTAGGACCAATACTGTTCTTGATGTACTTTGACGACTTTCTCAGTAATGTTAGTCATGGCGAAAAATTTCTGTTTGCTCATGATGTGGGAAATATTGTAGCCGCTGCGGAAACAAGAGAACTTCTTGCAGAGAGCGCAGATGAAACCCCCAGGGCAGTTTACAGTTGGTCAATATGTAATAAAGAGAAAGAAAATAAATGCCATGAATTTCCGTTTGACAATGGAAAAAGTACACTGTTAAATAAACTGTAGTTGTAGATTGACTAACAAACAGAAAATTTCTAAGACAGAATACTGACTTTCAGTTGAAGAGACATGAACATATAAAAATACCAAACAGGATGTCATCAGCATGTTATGCCCTTAGACTATCGTCAATTTGTATCAGCTCTCAGTTACTATATATTAAAATGTACACTCAGATCTTAGCTATGAAATTCAATTCTTGTTTATTATGACCTTAGCTTTCAAACCACACAAAGGGACCACAAGAATAATAGGCTAAAATAGTAATCGAGCTTTTTGCATAGGACTTTTCAAAACACAGTGGATGTTAACTACACCATGTGAGTACATTAACAAACCAGTTGTGCTCTTCAAACACTAGGACTGATAATTACTGCAAAAACAGCTCTCTCAACGACCATGGAACAAGATTTAGATCGAATTTACGTTTATCAAGAAAGAATAAACATAAAACTGAAAACAGCGTTTTCTGCCAAGGCGATTAAAGAGATTACTAAAATGAACTTATTTAAAAAGTGACTTAAAACATATGTTTAGCAATATATTCTACAAATGATGGCTTGCTTAGATAACATAGCGCAGGTAGTTTGGTACAAAATGTATATCAAAGATACAATAATAACGGTAATAAAACGTCTATCATTTCACATAACGAATGATTTTTAACATAAAGTTTAATTTTCCTCCTTTGTTCATTTTTATTTTCTAGAAAACCTTACTACCAGAGTTATGCAATGTGTAACAGTAATATCTTAACCTACTTCTCACCTCAACATCTTGCATATTATGGAGGGATGCTGACTCAGTTTTTCATGCTAGCAAATAAGAATCTGTTGGACACACAATTCAAACCGAATTTCGACACTATGGTCCTCAGGCCAGCTGATAGTGTGAGTTAGTATTACTTCATTAAATAACTGTACAGTGTGTTTGTGGAGTGTCTGTAGTAACTGGGAGTCAGAAATGAATGGCCAGTGCATCACTAACTTTTTACTTTATTAAATAATTTCTTTGCAAAATAGTATTGTACACTAGAGGTAAACCGAATGAGGTATGACTGTTTTAAACAGACTGGCCTTGTATTCGGGAGACTTCGATCTTCACTCGGCAATCCTGATATAGATTTCCCTTACTTAATTCCTTACGTAATTACTTCAGGCAAAGGCTCGGACATTTCCTACGTAAAAGGTACAGCCGACTATTTGTTCCATCCTTTTCAAACTAGTAAGTATGTGAATCCTTATATATATATATATATATATATATATATATATATATATATATATATATATATATATATATAGCTTGTTTGTTATTTTTTCACATGCACCATGTGAATTTAAACACCGTGTCCCAGCAATCAATGACATGTGTGACTCGTGCGAGAACTGTATTTCTCTGATATCAATTAGTTCGATGTACAAGTACATGCGTTTGTTACAAAACCTTCAGCACAGTTGTAAAAATACATTGTCAACTGAAATGAGAGATTAGTTCTATTTTACAAGGCGTCATTGTACTATTAATTTGAGTTCACATTAAGGATATTGTACTTTTTCTCATTCTGCAATATTATCAACATGAAGCGAAAAATGAGCAAACGGTCTGGGTTTCTTCAGAGAAGAGCTAGGAAATAAATCAGAGTCTAATTTGCGTCGACAGTCATTTTCAGTCATAGAGGGGCCCATTACGGATTTCAAAAAACATTGAAATCTAATGACATTCAGTAACGAATGTAAGCAAGTAACGTTCGATTTGTAACGGATATTTTGCTCGACAATACCGAATTCGTATGGTAGAAAATTTAGTCGGTAGTTTCACAGCCCGCTCGTGAAGCGAAGATGCCTTGACTTTCGCATCTACCACCAGCGCTAATACTCCTGATATCGAAAAGCACATTATTCAGCCAAAGCTTACCCTACTCCAAAGCTGTGGTTTGGTCTTTACAACCTTCGGTGCAGAAGGCAAGAATTAATTTCTATCGAATGGTATATATTTCTCGCGACGCATTCTGAATGAGGAAACTTGTGAGAATACATTTACTACAATGGCTGCATACGGTGGTCGTACCAAATAACTTGAAGACCTGTGTAACAACAGTATTAAAGAACGAAACCTTATGTATACTTTGGTACAACAATAGACAGAGAATGGAGTGGTACGGGTGTAATAAGGAGGAAATGTGCCCTAGTTCTATAACGGGGGACTTGAAAACATGCAGGGGAAGCGTCTAAAACGTTTATTAAACATTTAAAGGAAAGTGTAAATGAAAGAAAAATAGCCGAATTTCATTTTTGAACAAAAACTTTGGGCAAGTGTCTCTTAGAAAATACTTACCAGTAAATGCAACAGCCAAGAGGAAATACCTCCAGTTACTTAGATGTATCAGTTAATGTGAAATATTATAGTGCCTGTGCAAGGTACAGGAAAAACACCGGAAGAAATCAGAGCTGCATACTGGATGCAACATGATTCTCTCTGGCTCTGAAATACTGTATCATGTTTCAGGTTGCTACCAACAGCTCCGCAGCCAACTGCTAAGCAAAAAACTTTTTTTCGTATCATCCTTACTTTGTAATTTATCAATAGAAAGAGTAACTTGATGGCCTTTTTCGGCGAAGAACATCCGCAACCGTAGAAATCATAATTGTTAATCACTCACCTACTGCCTGTTAGTGGAGCAGAGAGAACACTTTATCGTGTTGTTCACCTTTTCCGCTTCTGCTTTCATTTCTTCAACAATGTCCGACACTCACTTGTTATTGGACAGGTAACAGGTCATAGACAGATAGATAGGTAGATAGATGGTCCCGGTATGTGTATGGATCATCGCTGTTATACCCTGAATCGGTTTAAAGTTTACATGCGCAATTACAATTAGAGCCATGACACCAACCTTTGCATTATTTTACTTCTGAAGGTGCCGAATACCGTAGCATGTCTTCTACCTCTTAATCGTCGTATCCCTTTCTTTTTTTATTCGTTGCATGGTCTTTTAGACGCGTCGTGTTGAATCATTGTTCTGTCTAAAGAACAAGGCGAATAGTCTTGGAAGTGGTACAGACATATTAGTCCATCATGCAAAAACATACTTAGAATTTTCCAAATATCATTCCTTAGACAGTGTCTGGAATAGGCTATACGACACTAAGTAGCACTGTTGAAGGTACAGTGAAGGTAAAATTAAGCTAGTAACAGCAACACCAACTTCAAGACTTTTTGTACCCCACTGTAATTCTGCTGCAAGTCTTCTGTTAATGACAGACATAGTAAGCGACTTGAGCAATTTGCGTCCGTTTGTGATGCAATCTAATTCTACAAGGAACTTAGTACGGAACATAAAAACGAATGTTCTGACAGTGGATGCGATAAAAAATGTGAAACCTAAAGAAGATGGTGCACAAGGAAAGAAACTAAAATTTGAAAAGACTACGCCGCGCCGATACCAACGGGCATATACGTCAAGCTTCCAGCTATCAAGGTGTAGATTATCAGCTTTGTGAATTATAAGTGCATAGTTTGCTGATTTTTTTTAAAAAAAGGCCTTAAGTGTTCTCTTATAACTAAAACTAACGGTCGGGCACCCAGTTTTAATCTGCCAGGAAGTTTCATATCAGCGCACACTCCGCTGCAGAGTGAAAATCTCATTCTGGAAACATCCCCCAGGCTGTGGCTAAGCCATGTCTCCGCAATATCCTTTCTTTCAGGAGTGCTAGTTCTGCAAGGTTCGCAGGAGAGCTTCTGTAAAGTTTGGAAGGTAGGAGACGAGGTACTGGCAGAAGTAAAGCTGTGAGTACAGGCTCTGAGTCGTGCTTCGGTAGCTCAGATGGTAGAGCACTTGCCCGCGAAAGGCAAAGGTCCCGAGTTCGAGTCCCGGTCAGGCACACAGTTTTAATCTGCCAGGAAGTTTCATATCAGCCCAAACTCCGCTGCAGAGTGAAAATCTCATTCTGAAAACTAATATTGTCGATTAGAATACGGTATTATCCTTGTGAATCACTTTTTTCCATTTTCTCCCATTTCTCTTTATATGGGGACTCCACCCCTGTAACATTCTGGTGGCCGGATAAGTAGGTTCAGAAACTCTCTGTTCCTGCAAAAACCTGAGTGAGTGCTATGCAATCCGCACTGCCAGAACGATTTGGAACAACATTAAGATGACAAAAAAATTGTCAAATGGCTCTAAGCACTGTGGGACTTAACATCTGAGGTCATTAGTCCCATAGAACTTAGAACTACTTAAACCTAACTAACCTAAGGACATCACACACATCCAAGCCCGAGGCAGGATTCGAACCTGCGACCGTAGCAGCAGCGCGGTTCCGAACTGAAGCGCCTAGAACTGCTCGGCCACAGAGGTCGGCTAAGATGAGAAGAATAGCTCACTCGTGGAAGAAAACTGCAGCACCTTGAAAGACGCCAACCCAGCTGGCCGTGCCTTCTAGCTGCCACATTCGTCTGCATTGGTCGCACCTTCTCAGAGGTAGACGCTGCCCATGGAGTGAGACGAGGTAATGAAAACTATCGCACAACAGAATAACGTGATGAAAAAGATGGCCGTAAGAAATGTGTCCTTGTGTTGGTTGTTTCAAAAAGCATATACAGGGTGATTCAGGAGGAATGTCACACAATTTGTGAGTTGAATCTACGTGTGAAAATAAACCGAAAAAGGTCGTAGGAACTTGTGTCCGATTTTCGGTCGTTACGGAACTGGAGCGGGTTGAAGACTGCAAACATCCATGAATAATTATGAAAACTAGTCTGAATATTACTTACCCAGATGCACTTGTCAACAGGTAGCCGGCTGTGTTGATCTTACACATCAAACATAATCTCGGCGGGCTTTAATGCGAGCAATAGCGTTGCGAGCGACAAGTTCTTCACTTGTACGCACCTTCGTAGCGTACACATCTCCCTTTAACCGGCCCCATATACATAAGCTTAATAGGGTTAGGCTAGGTAATCTGACAGGTCCGCCACTGCCAGTTCACAGTTGACGAAATGCGTTATTCAGCTAGTAGGACATTTGTTTGGTACATATGCCATCGTTGCTCTCGTGTCACGTCTGCCAAAATAGCAGGTAGGTCTTCCATGAGGAAACGTGAGTATGCTCTGACTGTCATGTGATAAGACAGGAGCGTAGGCCTATCACCACGTCAACAATCACACCACACTTTCACTGAGAACCTAAAAAGTGGTTCAAATGGCTCTGAGCACCATGGGACTTAACATCTGAGGTCATCAGTCCCCTAGAACTTAGAACTACTTAAGCCTAACTAACCTAAGGACATCACACACATCCATGCCCGAGGCAGGATTCGAACCTGCGGCCGTAGCGGTCGCGAGGTTCCAGACTGTAGCGCCTAGAACCGCTCGGCCACCCCGGCCGGCTACTGAGAACCTAACTTGGAATCTTGTTTCCCTTGTGCAACGTGTGTTGCGGATATTCATGATATTGTATGAAAATGTAGCCTCATCTATAAATGAAATGTACTGCATGACGTCTCTGTGCAGAGCAAACTATTCACAAAACTGTTGTCTGTTTGCTGAGTCACCCAGATGCAGATGTTGCACAGGGTGCACATGGAATGGCTACAAGCCCTTAGAATGTAACGTACGCCACAGCCGCATTTCTGACATATGGAGCTGATGGCTAACGCGCCGTGTACTGTTGGTGGGCCTCCGTTGTACCATTGCAATAACGTCTTCCCTTTCCACACCTGACTGGACGGCTTCATCTTCTGATGTTACATGTACACTGGGTAGTGCTCCAGGCTTAAGTAAGCTTTCAAAAACCCTGGGAAATATGCTACCACATGGGGTTCATCGATTAGGAAAACGTCTCTGGTATTCTGTCCCAGTCGCATTTGCACAACAGTACCTGTACACAAACAACATGTCCGCGTATTCTGCATGGACGAACGAATGCGTCGTGTTGATATTCATGGACACTATGGACATTCAAGCACGACTCCCACACTGCGTCACGTCTATTCACTGGTCCAACCCACGATAGCAAACTGGGCACACTTGCAGCTTTCCCTCATTGCGACATCACAGTGCTGGCATCTACTGGAGAATTCCCAGACGTCTTGTAGGACGGATCAGTCCACCACAGTTTCTACACAGCATTTTGGTAAGTAATATTTACACTTGTCTTCATATCAATTCATGGATCTACATCTACATCTACATCTACATTTATACTCCGCAAGCCACCCAACGGTGTGTGGCGGAGGGCACTTTACGTGCCACTGTCATTACCTCCCTTTCCTGTTCCAGTCGCGTATGGTTCGCGGGAAGAACGACTGTCTGAAAGCCTCCGTGCGCGCTCTAATCTCTCTAATTTCACATTCGTGATCTCCTCGGGAGGTATAAGTAGGGGGAAGCAATATATTCGATACCTCATCCAGAAACGCACCCTCTCGAAACCTGGCGAGCAAGCTACACCGCGATGCAGAGCTCCTCTCTTGCAGAGTCTGCCACTTGAGTTTATTAAACATCTCCGTAACGCTGTCACGGTTACCAAATAACCCTGTGACGAAACGCGCCGCTCTTCTTTGGATCTTCTCTATCTCCTCCGTCAACCCGATCTGGTACGGATCCCACACTGATGAGCAATACTCAAGTAGTAGTGTGTAGTCTTCAAACTGCTCCAGTTCCGTAACGATCGAAAACCGGACACATGTTCGTTAGGCTTTTTTGGATTATTTTCACATGTAGAATCACATCACAAATTATGTGACATTCCTCTTGAATCACCCTGTATTTTCGTTTGGTGCATATGTGCGTAGCGTGTTTGTTTTGCCTGTTCGTATTCCGGTTGCAACGGATTTATTTACCGACTGCCGTTGTTTTTTGTAGTTCACTGTTGCTATCTGAGTTTAAATATTGTCATTTGGTGATAGTTAGTATAGCTGTGGACGCTCGAAAATGGGGTGCCAAGTGCCAAATAGAAACATTTCCGACATTTTCTTTTGTTTGAGTTCAATAGAGGGGTGACAGCAGCGGAGGCAGTCAGAAACATTTTCGCCGTGTGTGGGGATAGTTCCATTGGACAGAGTGTAGTGTACGGTGTAGTGTAACGACGTAAGTTTTTTATAAATGATTTTCTTTTGACATATGACCATGTGTAAACTTCGTCACCTACGTCAGTTACAACCCACTTCAAAATTATTTATATTCTTTTTAAATTGTCTCAGAATGGTTCTTGAACGAAACTGTAAAACATCATTTGAGTCGTATGCGCAGAATTACGTCACTCAGTCCAATTGCTTTGCGCAAAAGTTTTCAATTTAGATGTCGTTTGATTCTCCTCAGAAATTATATTAATGCACGTTATCTGATTTAATAAATATTAGAACCACAATGAATAAACTTTCGAGATTCAAACTCGCGATGAACGTTGTCAAAAATTAATAATCTTGTCAAATATGTTATTAATTCATTCACATAATTCTTCGTAAATAAATTCTCGGAACACGTATTTAAACTTTTGTAGCATCCACTAGTTTATTATCTTCCTACATATAGACGTGAACCTGAGCCTTGACAAGACAGGACTGAACATTTACAACAAGATTAAACTTTCTCTGACGTCATTGTTGTACAAACATTACAAAATCTCAATTATTTAATTTTTAGAAGCACGACGCAACAACTCGGTTTCAGGATCTTCTATTGCTCTTTGGCTGTCGACCCGCGACGTATAGTGGCCAGCAATTTTCTCTCTGGTCCCGGCAGCGAAGTTGCTGTCTCCGTTCGTTGCGCCGCCCTCTCCGTACATGAAACATAAAAAATAAATACCAAACTTTAGATAATTCACAGATATTACAAATATTACAAAAATACATAAACAAAACAATAAATTTGTGGTGTCACCGCTAGACACCACACTTGCTAGGTGGTAACTTAAATCGGCCGCGGTCCTGTAGTACATGTCGGACCCGCGTGTCGCCACTGTGTAATCGCAAACCTAGCGCCACCACATGGCAGGTCACAAGACACGGACTTGACCTCGCCCCAGTTGTACGGACGAGATAGCTTGCGACTAGACCTACCAAGTATTCCTCTCATTTGCCGAGAGACAGATTAAATAGCCTTCAGCTAGTCCATCGCTACTACCTAGCAAGGCGCCATGTGTATCATTGCTAATTGCTTACTACTATGCAAGAGATGTATTTCAACAAGAACAAGACTACATTAAAGTTAAGTATATTAAAATCTCTCTTCTTTTCTTTATAGTTTTCATCCAGTCTCCTGTTTCAGAATTTACGCCCGTCTGCGTTAGTTTCGCGGGCACCTAGCCACTCATTGTGTCGAGACCTTAGGGAATCGACACAACAATATTTTGGCGACGAGGTGTGGTGCCGCGCCCACGTTGCAGTCTTTGTGTTCTATTTGCTCTAATTTGCTTGTGTCATGGCTTCGCCGCATTCTCCAGATGTACTGTCCGAATTTTTTCGCTTGCAGAATCAGCAGACGCAGGCGTTATTGGAAGCCCTTGGACAGCTCGTCCAGGGTCAACGTGCGCTGCAAACCGATGCGGCGGCAGCCGCTTCTTCGCTACCGCAGCCACACAACGCTGTCGCACCGCCATTTCGGCCCTTTGAGGCCACAAACGAAAGCTGGACTGAGTGGGCCGATCAGTTCAACTTCCACCTCACTGCTTATGGAATTCAAGGTAAAGAGCGGCAGCCGTTTTTGCTTTCTTGTGTCGGTGTGTCTACCTACCGGGTGATAGTGAAATTGTTTCCCCGACGCGACGTAGCAACTCTGTCCTACGAAGAAATTTTGTCTGCTTTGGATGCCTATTTCAAAGAAACAGTAAATGTAGTTGCCAAACGGTATACGTTTTTTCGTACAAAACGTACGGCCGGTCAGACTAACAGGGAGTGGGTAGCAACTTTGCAAGGCCTTACTAGAGACTGCGCGTTTGCCTGTGAATGTGGCCTCCCATATTCAGATACTATGGTGCGTGATGCAATTGCACAGAACGTTTCTGATGTTCGCATAAGGGAACAGATTTTGAAACTAGTTAATCCCTCCCTGCAACAAGTGATAGACATATTGGACAGGCAAGACACACTTGACTTTGCTCAGGAATCATTTGAACCTTCGCCTGCAGTGTGTCACATTAATCGGCCCGCCGGGCCCGCTGCACGGGACGCTAAGCGGCCCTCGCGCCCGACTTCGCAGCGGCCGCCTAGCTTGCAACCACGTGCGCCGCGTAAGCAAGCAAATGCAGTGAAATCTTGCCCGCGGTGTGCAACTAGACATTCGCGTGAACATTGCCCGTCACGCCAAGCTATTTGCTTTTACTGTCAAAAGAAAGGACATGTACAAAGTGTTTGCCAGAAAAAGCTTAGATCAGACACTCGCAATAATTCCAGGCCTTTTGCTTCGCGCCGGACTCGAACCCAGGACAATCAGGCTCGTGGACCTTCGCCCATGGACATTCATGTAGTTCATGCCCACCCGTCCAGTGACACTTTAGCTAACAGTGACTGTGTTCGTCCCACCCAACGTGTGCGTCGACGTCGCCGGAAATCCCGTAAAGTTGCAAGTGCTTCTGGACCTGTATCAGTTCAATTTGCACGAGACAGTCGCTCTTGTCGTCAACAAGACAATAAACTTTTTGTGGACTTAGACTTTGAAGGAAAAGTGATCCCATTCCAGCTCGATACCGGAGCTGCTGTTTCATTGCTCAATCACGACACGTACAAACAACTGGGCGCCCCGCCATTGCGTGCCGCAAATGTTACGTTAACTAGTTACTCAGGACAGCATATACCTGTGTTAGGACAGTGCAGCCTTCTTGCAACATACAAGGGACAGACAAAACTTGTGTCATTTTATGTTCTTCGTTCCTCTAGTGCAGTGAACTTGTTTGGTTTAGATTTGTTTCAATTGTTTAATTTGTCTATTGTAAATCAGGTCCTATCTGTGAATCAGACTGTGCCTTCCGCCAGCGTTTCTAGTCTTTGTGAAGAATTTGCAGACATTTTTGCTCCGGGCCTTGGTTGCGCTAAGAACTATGAAGCGCATTTGGAACTGAAAGATAACGCGCAACCAAAATTTTTCAGAGCGCGCAATGTTCCCCACGCATTGCGTGATGAGGTCGCAAGAACATTAGCCGAATTAGAATCTCAAGGTGTAATTGAACGTGTGCAGGCTTCTCTCTGGGCCTCACCCTTAGTAATTTTGCCAAAACCTTCCGGAAAACTGAGACTTTGCGTGGACTTCAAGGCAACTGTGAATCCACAACTTGTGACTGCTACTTTTCCTTTGCCCCGCCCGGAAGATCTTTTTGACAAACTGTGCCCGGGAAAATATTTTTCAAAATTGGACCTAGCAGATGCGTACTTGCAAATACCTGTGGACGAAGAATCCCAGCGCGTCTTAGTGGTAAACACGCATCTTGGCTTGTATCGCTTCAAAAGACTGCCATTCGGATGTGCATCCGCCCCTGCTTTGTTTCAGCAATATTTACAAACTGTGTGTGCGTCGGTCCCTACTGCTGCGAACTATCTGGACGATATTGTAATCTCAGGGAAGACAGAAGCAGAACATTTGCAAAATCTCCGAACGTTATTTCAGGTCTTGCGTCAGAATGGTCTTCGCTTGAGGAAGGACAAATGTGTGTTTTTTGCTCGTGACTTACCGTACCTGGGGCATGTCATAAATGCCCAAGGTATACATCCGAGTCCAGAGCACCTTCGTGCCATTCAGTACTTGCCGTCACCGCAGAACTTAAAACAGCTACAGAGTGTGTTGGGTAAAATCAATTATTATCAGCGATTTGTGCGCAATGCTTCTTCCATTTCAGCTCCGCTTCATCGCTTACGCCGTCAAGGTGTTCCGTTCGTCTGGACGACGGAATGCGAACGCGCCTTTCGCCAGTTGAAATCGGCGTTACTTTCCAATACTTGCCTTACGCCATTCGATCCCCGAAAACCCCTTTTGTTGATGGTAGATGCCTCGGATTTCGGGATCGGTGCTGTGCTTGCGCACAAGGATGGCTCGCATGATCGCCCTATTGCCTTTGCGTCAAAATTGCTCTCATCTGCGCAAAGAAATTATTCACAAATAGAGAAAGAAGCTTTAGCTCTCGTGTTTGGTGTTACCAAGTTCCATGACTTCTTGTATGGTCGTCACTTTACCATCATCACAGACCACCAACCGTTGACATCGCTTTTTCATCCGAACAAGCCTGTACCTCCACGTACAGCGCAGAAATTCATTCGCTGGTCGCTTTTTCTCTCGCAGTACCGCTACGATATCTTGTATCGGTCCACTGCTAAGCACGGAAACGCTGATGCGTTGTCCCGTTTGCCTGTTGCTGAGGATAAGGCATTCGATTCTTCCGAACTTGCTTGCATGTTCATTGATTCGGAAGCCGATGACGTGGTCGCATCGTTTCCGATTGATTTTCGTCGTGTAGCTACAGCCACAGCTGCTGACCCTGTCCTTGCTCCCGTTTTGCGTTTTGTTGCTACGCAATGGCCCTGGTCAAAGTCACGGATCGCGGATCCTTTGGTTCGCCGTTTTTTTGCTCACAAGGAGAGACTTTTTGTCCGACGTGGTGTTTTGTTGTTGCGTTCCGATAATGATCAATCCCGAGTCGTGGTCCCACGTTCGTTACAGTCCTCTGTCTTAAAGCTTCTTCACCAAGGACATTGGGGTCTAGTGCGCACGAAACAACTTGCTCGTCAGCACTGTACTTGGTTCGGCATCGATGCTGCGATTACGAATATGTGCTCCTCTTGCGTGGCGTGTGCCGAACAACAATCCGCACCGCCGCGGAAATTCTTTGCATGGCCGAAAGCCACTTCCCCTTGGCAACGCTTGCACATCGATTTTGCTGGTCCATTCTGGAATGCTCGATGGTTGGTTGTGGTCGATGCTTTCAGTAATTTTCCTTTTGTTGTCCGGATGTCTTCCACGACGTCTTCTGCCACCATCCAAGCCTTGTCTGCTATCTTTTGCATTGAAGGTCTTCCGCAGACTATTGTTTCCGACAATGGCCCACAATTCATGTCCGCAGAATTTCAGTCGTTCTGCAAGGCCAATGGTATTCAACATCTGACATCCGCGCCGTTTTCGCCTCAGTCAAACGGTGCCGCTGAACGATTGGTCCGGACTTTCAAGTCACAGATGTTGAAGTTGAAAGAGTCGCATTCTCGGGAGGACGCTTTGTTGCTCTTTTTGTCCTCATATCGCTCTCAGCCCCGCGATGGTCGCTCGCCGGCTGAGTTGCTTCATGGTCGTTCTCATCGAACTTTGATGTCTTTGCTGCATCCGCCACATCAGGTTCCTGTGCTGCGGCAGTCTCCTGCTTTTGCTCCTGGCGACGTTGTCTATTATCGCAACTATCGCGGTTCACGGCGTTGGCTCGCAGGGCGCATTCTTCGCTGCCTCGGCCGCGCGATGTATTTGGTTTTGGGGGCCTCTGGTGAGGTGCGTCGGCATCTCAATCAGCTGCGCCTCTGTCGTCGCCTGGGTTCTGCCGCTCCCCGTCTGCTTTCAGCGACGGCGCCGTCAGGTCAGCGCCCTGGGGACCCATCTACTGGCTCGCCTCATCCCCAGGTGTTACCGACGATGCCTTCCATTTTGCCTCATGGCGTCGCGCCGCCGCAGCCGCCGCCGGCGCCGCCAGCAGCGGACGCTTCGCTGCAGCCGCCTCGCGCCTCCCTGGGTCACGCGCCGCCGCTTGCTTCCCGTGACCAGCCGTCCTCCGCCATGGACCTCTTGCCCGCTCCGGACCAGATGTCGTCTTCGCCCGTCGGGTGCTCCGACCACATGGAGGTCGACCCTTCTGTCTCATTACGTGCGCATACACCTCATGTTGACGTGCACCCTGGACTAGGTTTGCAGGCGTTTCCTAGCTCCCCTCGGACCGAATGGCCGGGTGCGGGTGGCACAGCCTCGCCTGTTGTTAGGCTCCCCACCTCCTCGCATACGTCAACATGGGGTCCTCCCCACGGCGGGCGGAAGCCTTATCTCACGACCGTTCGCCGATTTGCGGGGGAGGAATGTGGTGTCACCGCTAGACACCACACTTGCTAGGTGGTAACTTAAATCGGCCGCGGTCCTGTAGTACATGTCGGACCCGCGTGTCGCCACTGTGTAATCGCAAACCTAGCGCCACCACATGGCAGGTCACAAGACACGGACTTGACCTCGCCCCAGTTGTACGGACGAGATAGCTTGCGACTAGACCTACCAAGTATTCCTCTCATTTGCCGAGAGACAGATTAAATAGCCTTCAGCTAGTCCATCGCTACTACCTAGCAAGGCGCCATGTGTATCATTGCTAATTGCTTACTACTATGCAAGAGATGTATTTCAACAAGAACAAGACTACATTAAAGTTAAGTATATTAAAATCTCTCTTCTTTTCTTTATAGTTTTCATCCAGTCTCCTGTTTCAGAATTTACGCCCGTCTGCGTTAGTTTCGCGGGCACCTAGCCACTCATTGTGTCGAGACCTTAGGGAATCGACACAACAAAATTAAACTTATATTCACCTGCAAACTGAGCTGACACTGGTGGATGGGGGACGCTTCAATTTCACGTCCCACTACAAGAGCACGGCAAGAAAACGATTTTATTGCTTTAAGGAGGATCATTTTGACGTTAGTGACTCTGCATGTTCAGGAAGACCTTCGGGGTTAGATGAAGATAGTTTGAACTTATTAATTCACAACGAACATTTTAGGTTACCGTGACTGTTATTCACATTAGTTTCCGACACCATATTTGTTTACGAAATATGACAGTGTGCATGTGATGTGTTTCGACAGTGAAAGGAACCTGTGACCACTGGAGACAGTGCCACAAGTTCCTCCAAAAATCGTAACACAACACACACACAAATGTTACACTAACAAATGTAAATACACCTGATGATGGAGGTTTAAACCTTTGAAACGCGTCTTGGAGGTAAATAAACAGTGACTGGTAACAGTAAACTTGTTGTTTCATTTGATCCCCAACGATCCACGTCAGTGCACTCGAGAAGTGGCAAGTGGCAAGCGTGATGCAGTGTCATCATTCCACCACAGTGCGACATTTGCATGCAATGTGAAAGGTTCAAAAATCTCGTGTATCGGTGCGAGATGCTCTAAACCATTGTCACAAAAATCAGAGTGTGGCCATATGTGCATTTCCGCTTGCTCTTCATCATTGGGTCGTGAAGAACATCAACCATTCCTGTCCTCTATTATTACTAGTGACGATATATAGTGTCTTTACTCTAACAGAAGGAAAAGAAAGGTATGGCTGAGACCAGACAAAGCTGCAGCTCTCCATACGGAGACCTGCGCCCATCCACAAAAGATAGTGGTATGTGTCTGCTGGAACCGTGTGGTGTACCACCAATTGTTTGCCCGAGGTGCAACAATTACTGCTGACACTTATTGTTGATGACTGAGACTTTCAGACGCAGTCCAAGCATGACTGCCAGGAAGAGTCGCGTGAAGTGATTCTACTCCACGATAACACTCACCCCCTTCAAAAAAATGGTTCAAATGGCTCTGAGCACTATGGGACTCAACTGCTGTGGTCATAAGTCCCCTAGAAATTAGAACTACTTAAACCTAACTAACCTAAGGACATCACACACATCCATGCCCGAGGCAGGATTCGAACCTGCAACCGTAGCAGTCGCACGGTTCCGGACTGCGCGCCTAGAACCGCGAGACCACCGCGGCCGGCTCACCCCCTTCCAACGCATTCTGGTAGACTCACAAAAGACACTACACAGGAGTTGGATTGTGAAGTATTTCCACACCCAACTTATTCACTTGGTATTGGGCCCTCAGATTGTCACCTTTCCCTTTCTCTATCGAACAACGTTCAAGGCACTTTCTTTCCGGGTGAAATTGCGCTGCAAACATACACTCCTGGAAATTGAAATAAGAACACCGTGAATTCATTGTCCCAGGAAGGGGAAACTTTATTGACACATTCCTGGGGTCAGATACATCACATGATCACACTGACAGAACCACAGGCACATAGACACAGGCAACAGAGCATGCACAATGTCAGCACTAGTACAGTGTATATCCACCTTTCGCAGCAATGCAGGCTGCTATTCTCCCATGGAGACGATCGTAGAGATGCTGGATGTAGTCCTGTGGAACGGCTTGCCATGCCATTTCCACCTGGCGCCTCAGTTGGACCAGCGTTCGTGCTGGACGTGCAGACCGCGTGAGACGACGCTTCATCCAGTCCCAAACATGCTCAATGGGGGACAGATCCGGAGATCTTGGTGGCCAGGGTAGTTGACTTACACCTTCTAGAGCACGTTGGGTGGCACGGGATACATGCGGACGTGCATTGTCCTGTTGGAACAGCAAGTTCCCTTGCCGGTCTAGGAATGGTAGAACGATGGGTTCGATGACGGTTTGGATGTACTGTGCACTATTCAGTGTCCCCTCGACGATCACCAGTGGTGTACGGCCAGTGTAGGAGATCGCTCCCCACACCATGATGCCGGGTGTTGGCCCTGTGTGCCTCGGTCGTATGCAGTCCTGATTGTGGCGCTCACCTGCACGGCGCCAAACACGCATACGCCCATCATTGGCACCAAGGCAGAAGCGACTCTCATCGCTGAAGACGACACGTCTCCATTCGTCCCTCCATTCACGCCTGTCGCGACACCACTGGAGGCGGGCTGCACGATGTTGGGGCGTGAGCGGAAGACGGCCTAACGGTGTGCGTGACCGTAGCCCAGCTTCATGGAGACGGTTGCGAATGGTCCTCGCCGATACCCCAGGAGCAACAGTGTCCCTAATTTGCTGGGAAGTGGCGGTGCGGTCCCCTACGGCACTGCGTAGGATCCTACGGTCTTGGCGTGCATCCGTGCGTCGCTGCGGTCCGGTCCCAGGTCGACGGGCACGTGCACCTTCCGCCGACCACTGGCGACAACATCGATGTACTGTGGAGACCTCACGCCCCACGTGTTGAGCAATTCGGCGGTACGTCCACCCGGCCTCCCGCATGCCCACTATACGCCCTCGCTCAAAGTCCGTCAACTGCACATACGGTTCACGTCCACGCTGTCGCGGCATGCTACCAGTGTTAAAGACTGCGATGGAGCTCCGTATGCCACGGCAAACTGGCTGACACTGACGGCGGCGGTGCACAAATGCTGCGCAGCTAGCGCCATTCGACGGCCAACACCGCGGTTCCTGGTGTGTCCGCTGTGCCGTGCGTGTGATCATTGCTTGTACAGCCCTCTCGCAGTGTCCGGAGCAAGTATGGTGGGTCTGACACACGGGTGTCAATGTGTTCTTTTTTCCATTTCCAGGAGTGTAGATTGACGAGTTCTTCGCTTCCAAACCACGTGATTCCTACAGTCGCGGAATCGAAAAGTTACCGCAGCGTAGGCAGACAATTGTAAATAGTAGAGGAGAACTAAAGTCTCTGTTAGGTGTACCGTAAACTTATGGAAAAACGCCACGAACGTCCGCTGCAACCTAATAATTTCGATAAAAAAAGGTCCATCTATCTACTGAATTAAAAGATCGGTTCAATTTCACCATGATTTATGACAAAATATCTGCGTCAAGTATATATTTTCTCAAAAAACGATATGATGCTCTCCACAGAAAACCACAAATTACAGAACCGTGCTTTGGTCGAATCGCTTCGGCTTGTAAAAAATGGTCAGTACTCTACACGGGGCCAAGTTTTCGCCACGGCTCATTATATTGTCGCTTGAAAGCGAGTTTCATTCTGGGCTGACCATCGCATCTAGGGAAAACGGCTGCAAACACTGGCGGAGGCGCCTGGCCTAAACGAAGTAGACTCTGACCTATCTGTACTGCACGAGGGTCATTTACCCTCGGTGGCACTACCCCCTCCCCCACAATTCCCTAATCCCCTCACCCTCAGCCAGACTCCCTCCCCTTGCCCCCTCCGAGGACTCCCCAGAAGTTACCAGACCTCGTCTATCCCTCTCTTAGCTCATTTTCTGTTCCAGACGCGCAGCTACACATAAACTTCATATGCAATAGATGCCCAAAGTGGAGAGAATATTAAAACAGAAATTAGTGGCTTAGTCGTTGCCGTTACTGAGGCTGTTCGTAATCAGCATCGATGTGTTTGACTGGTGCAAGATGGTCTCAGATACGAAAACGAATTAAGGAAACTAAATAAAAATAAGACGAGTCAGTCCAGAAAAAGACTGGCGTGTTTCAACCTTCCACAGAAAGTGGCGTTGAAGCCTGTATTAGTGAGAAATGTAATACTGCTCCTTGCCTGAAGCGAATTTCTGCTTGTGAAGATGTGGGTGACGAAAATAGACGTCGGTGTATAAATAGAGATGTCTGTGTATCGACATTTGAGGGAAGTGTTTCCAGTAGAGGAAAAGAGTGAAGACGAAGTGACCCATGGCTCTGATACCACCCACACCAGGAGATGAAATGCGATGATCTGTTAATATAGCATGCATGACAAAATTCGTATAACTATATCAGTGTTTTGACTCTCCGGAAAAAGATGCCTTTAGTCAAAGTAAAGGCAAATGAAAAATACGAAACAGAAAAAATTCGACGGTTATTTGCCGAAAGTAAAATGAAATTAGGTGATATGATGATTCTACAGCTACTGTTCTTGTACCAATTACGAATCTCCAACCTGTTCTCGTTTCCGTCTTCTCTCGCAACTTACGGTAAGTCCTGACTCGATTCCTGATTACCAACTTGCCTTTTTTTTCTGTGGCAAGAACGTGCCATAGCCGTGAGGCCAAAAGACAAGAAAATAATAAGGAGCACTGATACACACATCGTTGAAGTGGCTTCGGGACAAAGCGCACATAACGTTTTCTTACGTTTATAGAACCAGCATTTGATTTTGCACCCATTACATGCATTTTACGATAGCAAAATAACGAAATTGATAGACTCCTGCATTACGTATCGATTTAACGCACAATGGACATACAGTAAAGGAAAAAAATCGCAACACTAAAAAATAATTAATGGAGAGTAATGAAATTTCGGGAATACATTTGTCTAGGTAACGTATTTAAGTGATCAACATTGCAATATCACAGGTTAATGTAATCACGAGATAAATCATTGTAAATATGAAATGTTAGTACATTGATACCCTGTGTAATCACCAGAACATTGAAGGCAATCATGTAAACTTGCATGCATTGCGTTGTGCAGGTGACAGATATCAGTTTGTGGGATGGAGTTTCATGCCTGTTACATTGTCGATCAATACAAGGACGGTTAATGATGTTGGTGGATGACGCTGGAATTGTTGTCTGTTGATGTTCCATATGTGCTGGACTGGAGACAGATATGGTGACTGAGTTGGCCAAGGCAACATGTGGACACCCTGAAGAGCATGTTGGATTACAAAGGCGGTATGTGGGTGAGTGTTATCCTGTTGGAAAACACCCCTTGGAATACTGTTCATGAATGGCAGCACAACAGGTCGAGTCACCAGATTGATGTACAAATTTGCTATCGGGGTAGGTGGGATCGTCACGAGAGAGGTCCTGCTGTCATACGAAATCGCATTGTAGACAATAACTAGAGGTATAGAGGTCCAGTGTGTCTAGCATGCCGACAGGATGGTTGCAGGCCGTCAACTGGTCTCCTTCTAACGAACACGCGGCCTTCACTGGCACCGAGACAGGACCAATTTCATCAGGAAACGTAGCAGACTTCTACTCTGCTCTCCAATCAGCTCTCGCTTGACACTTATGTGGTGAGTAGAATGTACGGTCCAAGGCATCTGGCTCGGAGATGTGCTTGAAGTAACCTATTCGTGACAGTTCTTTGTGCCTCTGTGGTGCCACCTGTTGCTCCAATTTGCTGCTGCAGATGCAGTACGATGTGCCAGAGCCATAAAGTGAAGATAACGTGTAACATTCCAGGCTTATGGTTACCACCCCTACATTATGTATTACTAGATCAGTACTCTTATATCTCCAGCTATAATTAAATTCAATTACTTCTCGACAATAGGAAAAAGGCTCTTAGAAGAATAATAGCAATTCACAATAAAGCATGACAGCCAAAACAGTTGCAGGATAAAAATTTATTAAAATTCTTGACCAATGTTTCGGTATATATAAATATACCTTCATCAGAAGTAAAAAATCTAAAATTACATCATGCAATGGAGATTAATAAAACAATTGTGCCAAAGGCGTCGTCTCGATAGTTCATAGGCGAAGTACTGGTGCTAAACTGTTCGCATTGACCCTGTGCCCATAATCGTGTTGCACAAATTAGAAGATGTCTTAATTATTGACGACGCCTTTGGCACAATGGTTTTATTGATCTCCATTCCATGATGTAATTTTAGATTTTTTACTTCTGATGAAGGTATATTTATATATACCGAAACCTTGGTCAAGAATTTTAATAAATTTTTATCCTGCAACTGTTTTGGCTGTCATCCTTTATCGTGAAGAATTTCAACAGTTGCTGTTTCAGCCATGTTTAAAATCTTGAAATAATAGCAATACCAAACAATAGTAGTTACAATACCCTTTGTACCATAAACAATGAAAATCAGATTTAGGAAATTAGTGTAGTAACATGTTTCATTTGTGATTCATAGACGATATCGGTACCAGCAAAACGGCTCTGCCCTAGACACAGCCGTTTGTATTGTGATTGCTAACGGCAGCCTGCGATTGAGACGGTAATTCCCCAGTGCGCTGTTGCTAATGTCCAACCATGGTACTGGATGAAACAGAATGTTGCAGAGAGTTCATTAGGTGTTCTCGGATTGCAAGCACAGATGTGAAGGGCTTAGGTTCTGCTTGGTACTAGATACGGCGGTCGTCCCTTGTGGTAGTCCAACGTGATCGTCCGGGATCTAGATGATGAGTACTCTGGCCCCCACACTCCCACTCAGTCCACCATCGGGGCTCTGTAACATCGGAATTGCCCTCAAGTCTGAGTATTGCACTATTAGACCAGCTAGCCAAATGGATACCCACAATGACGCCCTTTTCACATTCGTTCAAAAAAGTGCCAATAACGGTGTCTCAAACGAGTACGTAGCATCTTCTTTTCCTACAAAGTGATTATTAAAAATCTGTCGCTGATCGCGCTTATGCACCCTACCAGGCCTAAGTAACCTCTTCAGTTCAGATCACGTATTAAAAGTACAAGTGGGCTACTAATATGTTAATTGCTTTGTGTTAATGCTAGTTAGTGAAGAGCAACCTTCACAAAAAATTTGAAACCATAGTGAATTTTTATAGGTGGTATCACATCTGATACCTCAGGACTTTAGGCAAGACAATTACACACGCAACTATGAAGCTTATTGTCGTTTTATTAAAAAACAGAGATATACCTTACATATATTCCTAACATTTTCCGTAGACTTCAAGATAGGTCAAAATACGCACTTAATGGCAAAACTTTCAACGACCAGCAGTAAAGAACTTGAAATACACTCCTGGAAATGGAAAAAAGAACACATTGACACCGGTGTGTCAGACCCACCATACTTGCTCCGGACACTGCGAGAGGGCTGTACAAGCAATGATCACACGCACGGCACAGCGGACACACCAGGAACCGCGGTGTTGGCCGTCGAATGGCGCTAGCTGCGCAGCATTTGTGCACCGCCGCCGTCAGTGTCAGCCAGTTTGCCGTGGCATACGGAGCTCCATCGCAGTCTTTAACACTGGTAGCATGCCGCGACAGCGTGGACGTGAACCGTATGTGCAGTTGACGGACTTTGAGCGAGGGCGTATAGTGGGCATGCGGGAGGTCGGGTGGACGTACCGCCGAATTGCTCAACACGTGGGGCGTGAGGTCTCCACAGTACATCGATGTTGTCGCCAGTGGTCGGCGGAAGGTGCACGTGCCCGTCGACCTGGAACCGGACCGCAGCGACGCACGGATGCACGCCAAGACCGTAGGATCCTACGCAGTGCCGTAGGGGACCGCACCGCCACTTCCCAGCAAATTAGGGACACTGTTGCTCCTGGGGTATCGGCGAGGACCATTCGCAACCGTCTCCATGAAGCTGGGCTACGGTCCCGCACACCATTAGGCCGTCTTCCGCTCACGCCCCAACATCGTGCAGCCCGCCTCCAGTGGTGTCGCGACAGGCGTGAATGGAGGGACGAATGGAGACGTGTCGTCTTCAGCGATGAGAGTCGCTTCTGCCTTCGTGCCAATGATGGTCGTATGCGTGTTTGGCGCCGTGCAGGTGAGCGCCACAATCAGGACTGCATACGACCGAGGCACACAGGGCCAACACCCGGCATCATGGTGTGCGGAGCGATCTCCTACACTGGCCGCACACCACTGGTGATCGTTGAGGGGACACTGAATAGTGCACGGTACATCCAAACCGTCATCGAACCCATCGTTCTACCATTCCTAGACCGGCAAGGGAACTTGCTGTTCCAACAGGACAATGCACGTCCGCATGTATCCCGTGCCACCCAACGTGCTCTAGAAGGTGTAAGTCAACTACCCTGGCCAGCAACATCTCCGGATCTGTCCCCCATTGAGCATGTTTGGGACTGGATGAAGCGTCGTCTCACGCGGTCTGCACGTCCAGCACGAACGCTGGTCCAACTGAGGCGCCAGGTGGAAATGGCATGGCAAGCCGTTCCACAGGACTACATCCAGCATCTCTACGATCGTCTCCATGGGAGAATAGCAGCCTGGATTGCTGCGAAAGGTAGATATACACTGTACTAGTGCCGACATTGTGCATGCTCTGTTGCCTGTGTCTATGTGCCTGTGGTTCTGTCAGTGTGATCATGTGATGTATCTGACCCCAGGAATGTGTCAATAAAGTTTCCCCTTCCTGGGACAATGAATTCACGGTGTTCTTATTTCAATTTCCAGGAGTGTATTTAAACCAAAATTATCATAGAAAAATTTTTCGGAGTATTTCTGCTTTTCCTGATATTACCACATGGATCTGTATTAAACATTGCTTGTCCTAATTTTATTTTATTTTTTTGTGGAACGTCTAAAACAATTCTTGTCAGCAGAGAAGTAGGAGAACGCTATGTACTACTCACGTCGTGCAAAGGTACGGCCTTTGGAGCCTTCCGTCCGGCATTTCGACCTGTTGTTCCAAACATGGCACTGAAGCTATAAATAATCCGACTTCTCCTGCCGTAAACATAGTTTTGAGTCGCAAGGTATCACATATGATACCCAGAAGTTTAAAGCCTATAAATCGGTTATACCATTAATTTATAGTTAGTTATTAACAGAGCAACGTCCGTACTGATTTAACAAGTTATTAAAGCATATGAAAAACTTGTAATTAGGAAACGGTCCGTCTTCACCGTTATTTCGCCTAGACCTGCTGTGTAGTTGCAGAATCCGAAGTCTGCAATCAGTGTTGACACCGCGTGGTGCTCGGTGCTCTTTTTCCAACTAACTGCTTAGTGCACAGTATCAATACAAGGAATAAGAACAGTATACATGAAGATTTAAAATCACTTACTCTTGGTCAGAAAGGGGACCAGTATTCAGCAACGCATATTTTCAATAAGTTACCAGCAACCATTAAGAGTTTAGTTTCAGACAAGGCACAATTTAAACATAATTTAAAAGTATTTTTGGTGGCCAACTCCTTCTATTCCATCCATAAATTTCTCAACAAGTACAGTAGACCATTTTAATGAAAATTTATTATACTTTAATTTCTGACAATATTTGGTTGGAACAGCCAAGTAACTACCTACTGTGTTAATGATGGATGGATGGAAAGCAGATGTAAGCCGTAAGTCTGTAAATAGTGGAAGTTTAATTTTAAATCTTGTACATAATTTGAACTGTTCTTAACTGAGGATCGGTGAAATGAATAATTTACTTTAATTTTTGACAATACTTGGTTCTAATAGCCAAGTAACTAATAGCCAAGTAACTAGCTAGTGTGTGAATGATGGATTTAATGAAAGCAGATGTAAGTATTAAACCTGTAAATATGAGAAGTTTAATTTTAATTCATGTACATAATTTTACTGTTTATTCACTGAGGATGATTAAAATTACTGAAACTCAAGTTTTTTCTAATTACATTTTTGTAATATGTTTATCTGACATGTTCCACACCTAGGAGGATCCCCTCTTTTGTGGATCTATGGAATGAATAATTAATCTAATCTAATCTATCCCAATAAGGGCAACGGCCTTGCCACAGTGGATACACCGGTTCCCGTGAGATCACCGACGTTAAGCGCTGTCGGATGTGGTCGGCACTTGGATGGGTGACCATCCAGGCTGCCATGCGCTGTTGCCATTTTTCGGGCTGCACTCCGCCTCGTGATGCCAATTGAGGAGCTACTCGACCGAATAGTAGCGGCTTCGGTCATGATTACCGTCACAACAACCGGGAGAGCGGTGCTGACCCCACGCCCCTCCTATCTGCATCCTCCACTGAGGATGACACGGCGGTCGGAGGTCCGATAGGCCGCTCGTGACCTGAAGACGGAGTGTTTTTTTTTTTAATCCAATAAGGATGAACAAGTGAGCTGTGCAAGTACGACGTGTATCGTACGAGATACGACAGGCCAGAAAAGGTTCAGCTGCGTGCGAGACCGAGTAAAACAAAACCTGGAGGTATCATACAGGTCGTTACAAAAAGGTACGGCCAAACTTTCAGGAAACATTCCTCATACACAAATAAAGAAAAGATGTTACGTGGGCATGTGTCCGGAAACGCTTAATTTCCATGTTAGAGCTCATTTTAGTTTCGTCAGTATGTACTGTACATCCTCGATTCATCGCCAGTTGGCCCAATTGAAGGAAGGTGACGTTGACTTCGGTGCTTGTGTTGACATGCGACTCATTGCTCTACAGTACTAGCATCAAGCACATCAGTACGTAGCATCAACAGGTTAGTGTTCATCACGAACGTGGTTTTGCAGTCAGTGCAATGTTTAGAAATGCGGAGTTGGCAGATGCCCATTTGATGTATGGATTAGCACGGGGCAATAGCCGTGGCGCGGTAGGTTTGTATCGAGACAGATTTCCAGAACGAAGATGTTCCGAGAGGAAGACGTTCGAAGCAATTGATCGGCGTCTTAGGGAGCACGGAACATTCCAGCCTATGACTTGCGACTGGGGAAGACCTCGAACGACGAGGACACCTGCAATGGACGAGGCAATTCTTCGTGCAGTTGACGGTAACCCTAATGTCAGCGTCAGAGAAGTTGCTGCTGTACAAGGTAACGTTGACCACGTCACCGTATGGAGAGTGCTACGGGAGAACCTGTTGTTTCCGTACCATGTACAGCGTGTGCAGGCGCTATCAGCAGCTGATTGGCCTCCACGGGTACACTTCTGCAATTGGTTCATCCAACAATGTGTCAATCCTCATTTCAGTACAAATGTTCTCTTTACGGATGAGGCTTCATTCCAACGTGATCAAATTGTAAATTTTCGCAATCAACATGTGTGGGCTGACGAGAATCCGCACGCAATTGTGCAATCACGTCATCAACACAGATTTTCTGTGAACGTTTGGGCAGGCATTGTTGGTGATGTCTTGATTGGGCCCCATGTTCTTCCACTTACGCTCAATGGAGCACGTTATCATGATTTCACACCTGTGCTGCTAGAACATGTGCCTTTTCAAGTAAGATCATGCACGATGGAGCTCCTGCACATTTCAGTCGAAGTGTTCGTACGCTTCCTTCAATTGGGCCAACTGGTGGTGAATCGAGGAAGTACAGTACATACTGGCGAAACTAAAATGAGCTCTAACATGGAAATTAAGCGTTTCCGGACACATGTCCACATAACATCTTTTCTTTATTTGTGTGTGAGGAATGTTTCCCGAAAGTTTGGCCGTACCTTTTTGTAACGCATTGTATGATACCTCGGGACTGAAGAGGATAACAGAACTAAACACCAGTAATATTTATGTAGTATGATGTCTGTTCTACCTGGTACAGAGAGATGAAACTCTAGTCAGTTACATAGGATGGAGGGTGTGCCCATGAACGACGTCGCACTGACACCAACTACTGGTTGCTTCATTTATTTTGTCAGGCAGTGCACGTGACGCTCATACGCTGCGTGACGCAGTTGCTGGGAAGTTTCCGAAACCCCTTCAACTTTCATGCTGCTCTGCCATTAGGTCGCGCTCACTGTAGCGGACGCCTCGTCACGGCCGATGGTCCTCCAGCGAGGCGTGGGCGCGGAAGCGGCTCGGCCGCCGGCTACGGGCTGCGGGCGTCCGCTCACCGCCCGGCAGCTCAGCCAGGCGAGGTGTCGCGTTTCGAGGCGCCACCGATCCCGGCCGGCTTCTGCGCGCCGAAACCCGACGCCACGACCTCTTTCGCGCCCAAGGAGAGAGAGACCACTCGATCGCGGTGGTACGGCGCTGCGATTATTTCGCGACTCGCTGCCTGCGTGAGTCACGCGAACCTCTGGTGGCGTGTCGACTACAGCGAAGGGCACCCGCTGCTGGGTGCGAAAGGGCGTTTGTCTGTCGCCCAAGGAGGACACCACAGACCACGTAAAGGCATTTTTTGAAACAGGAACACTCTGATAGAACAGCGCAAAGCACACTGTGTGACCAAAAAAAAAAAAAAAAATGAAGCACCTAGAAGCCGGAATGGGATGTCAGCATAGCTTCCTATACGTTCACGCCATCAGCCGATGTTGGAAATAAACCAACCAGCTGCAAACAAAGGTTTATCAGCCCTTGACCTAGGTTTCGATATTTGTAAAAATATCTTCTTGTAATATACCATCATGTGGTGTAACATGGCCCGTTACTTCTGAAGAAGATATTTTTAGAAATATCGAAATTTATGTCAAGGGCTGATAAACCTTTGTTTGCATCTGGTTGCCCGATTTTTCAACCTCTTCGGATTCACACGGTAACTGTTGCGCAGTAATGTTTCAGATTTTGCGATGTGTAAATGTTAGAGCTACAAATCTCTGGTAGAACGATTACGAGAATGGATAAGTGTTGCAGTTTCTACGAGGTGTGATTCGAAAGTTTTAAGAATGGGCTTGTACAGGGTGTTTCAAAAATGACCGGTATATTTGAAACGGCAATAAAAACTAAACGAGCAGCGGTAGAAATACACCGTTTGTTGCTATATGCTTGGGACAACAGTACATTTTCAGGCAGACAAACTTTCGAAATTACAGTAGTTACAATTTTCAACAACAGATGGCGCTGCGGTGTGGGAAACTCTATAGTACGATATTTTCCACATATCCACCATGCGTAGCAATAATATGGCGTAGTCTCTGAATGAAATTACCCGAAACCTTTGACAACGTGTCTGGCGGAATGGCTTCACATGCAGATGAGATGTACTGCTTCAGCTGTTCAATTGTTTCTGGATTCTGGCGGTACACCTGGTCTTTCAAGTGTCCCCACAGAAAGAAGTCACAGGGGTTCATGTCTGGCGAATAGGGAGGCCAATCCACGCCGCCTCCTGTATGTTTCGGATAGCCCAAAGCAATCACACGATCATCGAAATATTCATTCCGGAAATTAAAGACGTCGGCCGTGCGATGTGGCCGGGCACCATCTTGCATAAACCACGAGGTGTTCGCAGTGTCGTCTAAGGCAGTTTGTACCGCCACAAATTCACGAAGAATGTCCAGATAGCGTGATGCAGTAATCGTTTCGGATCTGAAAAATGGGCCAATGATTCCTCTGGAAGAAATGGCGGCCCAGACCAGTACTTTTTGAGGATGCAGGGACGATGGGACTGCAACATGGGGCTTTTCGGTTCCCCATATGCGCCAGTTCTGTTTATTGACGAAGCCGTCCAGGTAAAAATAAGCTTCGTCAGTAAACCAAATGCTGCCCACATGCATATCGCCGTCATCAATGCTGTGCACTATATCGTTAGCGAATGTCTCTCGTGCAGTATTGGTAGCGGCGCTGAGGGGTTGCCGCGTTTGAATTTTGTATGGATAGAGGTGTAAACTCTGGCGCATGAGACGATACGTGGACGTTGGCGTCATTTGGACCGCAGCTGCAACACGGCGAACGGAAACCCGAGGCCGCTGTTGGATCACCTGCTGCACTAGCTGCACGTTGCCCTCTGTGGTTGCCGTACGCGGTCGCCCTACCTTTCCAGCACGTTCATCCGTCACGTTCCCAGTCCGTTGTAATTTTTCAAACAGATCCTTTATTGTATCGCTTTTCGGTCCTTTGGTTACATTAAACCTCCGTTGAAAACTTCGTCTTGTTGCAACAACACTGTGTTCTAGGCGGTGGAATTCCAACACCAGAAAAATCCTCTGTTCTAAGGAATAAACCATGTTGTCTACAGCACACTTGCACGTTGTGAACAGCACACGCTTACAGCAGAAAGACGACGTACAGAATGGCGCACCCACAGACTGCGTTGTCTTCCATATCTTTCACATCACTTGCAGCGCCATCTGTTGTTGAAAATTGTAACTACTGTAATTTAGAAAGTTTGTCCGCCTGAAAATGTACTGTTGTCCCAAGCATATTGCAACAAACGGTGTATTGCCGTTTCAAATATACCGGTCATTTTTGAAACACCCTGTAATTGTACAATGGTGATACTTACATGCTACTGTAATGGATCTGCTTCAAAATAGTCACCTTCTGACTGAACACACCGACTCCAACGGTGTTTCCACTTTTATAAACATTCCTGGAATTTTTTTTTCTGAAGTGTGATAAGGACGCTCTCCATATTTGCCTGGATGTCTTCTATCCAGTCAAATCGCTTCCCTTTCAGTGAAAATTTCAGTTTAGGAAACAGGCAGAAGTCCGCGGGGGCCAAATCAGAGGAACATGGCGGTTGTGGAAGCACAGGAATTTTGAATTTGGTCAAAAATTCAACGCTGGAGAAGGCACGATGAGCTGAAGCGTTGTCATGGTGTAGCAACCGACTCCTGTCTTTCCACAATGCAGGCCGTTTCTTCCGCACCTTTTCGCGCAAACGCTCAGGGACACATTTTTAGTATTGAAACTTCATGGCAGATTAAAACTGTGTGCCGGACCGAGACTCGAACTCGGGACCTTTGCCTTTCATGGGCAAGTGCTCTACCACTTGCATGCGAAAGGCAAAGGTCCCGAGTTCGAGTCTCGGTCCGGCACACAGTTTTAATCTGCCAGGAAGTTTCATATCAGCGCACACTCCGCTGCAGAGTGAAAATCTCATTCTGGAAACATCCCCCAGGCTGTGGGTAAGCCATGTCTCCGCTATATCCTTTCTTTCAGGAGTGCTAGTTCTGCAAGTTTCGCAGGAGAGCTTCCGTAAAGTTTGGAAGGTAGGAGACGAGGTACTGGCAGAAGTAAAGCTGTGAGGAGGGAGCGTAAGTCATGCTTGGGTAGCTCAGTTGATAGAGAACTTGCACGACAAAGGAAAAGTTCCCGAGTTCGAGCCTTGGTCCGCCACACAGTTTTAATCTGCCAGGATGTTGCATATCAGTGCACACTCTGCTGCAGAGTGAAAATCTCGTTGTACTATAGCTTCCTATCCGTTCACGCCATCAGCCGATGCGTAAATCTGAAGAGGTTAAAAAATCAGCCAACCAGGTGCAAACATAGGTTTATCAGCTATGGACCTAGGTTTCGATATTTGTAAAAATATCTTCTTGTGATGTACCCTCATGTGATGTAACAAGGCCCACTACTTCTGATGATGATATTTTAAGAAATATCGAAATCTAGGTCAAGTGCTGATAAACCTTTGAAACGTCCCCTTTGAAAAACTTATACACGACTATGCTTAAACTGACACACAATATTTTTAGCGCAACGCAATCTGACTTTCAAAAATCCCTACAAAAGAATGGCCCTGACTAACATTAAACTATATCTTTCACAAATCACTTACCTCACAAAAATCTTCGCTACTCAAGCTACTGCAATACAGCGAGCGCCACTACTGCCAGCTAAATAAAAGATTCAAACTACTGAAGGCACTAACTACTGATAGGCATAGTTAGCAAATGAAAGATGTTGATAGAGAACAACCAATGTATTTACCTCAATAGTCATACTATATATAGCAGTTCATGACAAATTTCAAAACTCCGCCATCTCTCTCCCCACATCCACCACTGCTGGCGGCTCACCTCCAACTGCGCAACGCTACGCGCTGTTCACAGCCAGCTGCCTAACACTACAATGGCGAGTATTACAACAATGCAAAGCAGCCACAGACTGCACACAGCACAGCCAGTGATTTTCATACAGAGGTGGCGTTAACGACCAATAAAAAAACCTAAACAGCCTACTTACACCTTTGTTTGCAAATGGTTGGCTGATTTTTCAACCTCTTCAGATTGACACAGTTACTGTTTCGAAGCTATGTTTAAGTTTTTGGGTTGCGTAAATGTTAGAGGAGCAAATCTCTGGTAGAACGATTACGAGAATGGGTAAGTGTTGTTCAAGTTTCGTAGAGTTATCAGGCCACGCAATTTCAATAAGGAGCATGAGCGGCGTCAGATGCTGGGTGACAACTGTGAAGGACAAAGAGACGCCTTGTTGTCGCAGTATAGAGTTATCAGCACCTGATAGAATTTAAAATGGACTTCATTACAGGTGTTCATCTGGCTAGAAGGTCGAATTGTGCAGTATACAGATTCTGAGGGGCATTTAGGGTCGGTTCTATGATGGACGGCATGGGAAAGCGAGGGAATATATTCTCGTCGTCAAGGTTGTACTCGACCACTCTGGCTTTCACGTAGAAGGATCGCTATATTGTGCACCAAGCACTTTATAACCCGTTCAAATCTGCGTCTCCCAGCTGAGAACAATTAGTGGAGTCCCTGCTACATTCCATCTCATCCCACACCACTGGTGGCAGGCTTCCAGCAGCCGGAATAGGGAATTATTGTCCCATGCGTAGCTTGCCGTTAACACAAGAACACAAACAGGGGCTTCTGGAAAGTGCTGCCGTGGGCAAGAACCATGGACAACTGATGAATAGCGTCGCATTGTGTTCAGCGATGTACCGTCGTTAGCACTACCGCATATGACGATTGTCGGGACTATGGTGGCGATTTAGGGAGAGGCACTATTCTTCCACTGTTTTGGGGGGAGACTATGGTCTTATTAGTGGCACAATGTGTGGGGAACCATCGTGTATGACTTCAAGTCGCGACTGGTAATGATTGAGGAAACTCTTAAAATGGTTCAAATGGCTCTGAGCACTATGGGACTCAACTGCTGTGGTCATCACTCCCCTAGAACTTAGAACCACTTAAACCTAACTAACCTAAGGACATCACACACATCCATGCCCGAGGCAGGATTCGAACCTGCGACCGTAGCGAGGAAACTCTTAACAGTGCAACCGTACATCATGGACGTAACACATCATCACATAATGCCTCTCAAGCGACAGTCTCACTGTGTCATTTTCTAACAGGACAATGCTCATCCACACGTGGCGTGTGGTTTTAAGAACTGTCTGCGTGATGTTGAGGTACTCCCATAGCCAACAATATCTTCAAATCTGTCCCTGATAGCACTTGTGCAGATACAGCTGAGATGTCAAGTCTGTCTCAGCTCCAGAACCTTGCCTATCAACGACTACAGACAATAGTTGTAGGCCAGAGTGCCTCAGGAGAGAATACAATGGCTTCATGACAACCTTCCCAATCGATTAAGTGCACGCATTCAGGTCAAGAAAGAGGTGTAAGGTCATGTTGAGAGGTGAGCTCATGACGCCAATTCCTTGTCTATATGACACGATCTTGTAAACACTGAAATAACATGAAATATCTTCCCAGCCTGTGAAGTTTCATTCAGTTTGCTTCTCACATTGTAGGCGCTTTTTTTTTTTTTTTACTAGGCGATCTAGATCCAAACTTCAGCCAGCAACTTAGTATTAAGACTGTACACGGACGGCTCTATTGTGCTCTGTTTGCTAGGTTCCATGATTTAATGCGAAGTAGGATCGTAAATTTTCTTTGCAACCTTATACTACAGAGTAAGCCAGAAAAATGTATACACACTTTAAGGAACAAAAATTTATTACTTATGTGTTTATTTTACATTTAATAATGGATGACACATGTTGTACAGCCTTCAGTTTAGCACGTGGTTACTTTAAATGTTCAAAATGTTCAGCGTTGGAGGCTATACACATAACAGAACGACGAGCTGTCACAGCAACTACGTCAGTCAATGTTGCAGTGCAGATTGCTGCATGTGTCGCTGTAATCTCCTGGCGAAGTTCCTCCAGCGAGCATGGCTTACGTCGATAGACGTTATCTTTCACAGTTACCCTGAAGTAAAAGTCCATAGGTGTTAGATCTGGCGACCGTGGAGGGAACTCAATGGGCCCTCTTCGTCCAATGCACTTCCCTGGGAAATTGTGACCCAGGAATGCTCGTACGGCTAGGTGGTAGAGTAGTGGTGCCTCGTCCTGTTGGTAGTGTAGTGGACTGTTAAGGCAGCCAGTCCACAGTGAAGTAGCCGAAAGGGCACGCGTCAACTCACGCCGTCTGGCGTTAAGTCTGGAACAGGATTCGTAATGAATGTGATAAAGAAAAGAACGTAGCTACTAGAACACTTAACTTTTATATTGTCCTTTGGTACACAGCATTCTGGATGATACAAGTGAGACTCTATCTTGAGGTACATGCAATGGTACAAATGGCGCCTTGCTAGGTCGTAGCCATTAACTTAGCTGAAGGCTATTCTAACTGTCTCTCGGCTAATGAGAGAAAGGCTTCGTCAGTGTAGTCGCTAGCAACGTCGTCGTACAACTGGGGCGAGTGCTAGTACGTCTCTCGAGACCTGCCTTGTGGTGGCGCTCGGTCTGCGATCCTGACAGTGGCGACACGCGGGTCCGACATGTACTAATGGACCGCGGCCGATTTAAGCTACCACCTAGCAAGTGTGGTGTCTGGCGGTGACACCACAGGTAGAATACCTCTTCATCAGCTCCATAAAACGCATGTTTACCTGGCAAAATTGATGTGCGTAACATTTCAAGATACACTTCTCCATTGACAGCAGCATCAAAGAAAACGGGTCTTACTAAACCCCTAGGTGATAGTCCACACCACACATGAACCCCTGGTAGATTAATCGCATTATACACATAAACATGCGGATTTCCAGTGCCCACTACACACTGTTAAGGTGATTCACGGTTCCATTAAGGAGACCACACCGTGGTTCAGGTCGAAAAAAAATCGATTTTCGGTTTTCATCATATTACGATAGATAAAGGTTTTATTTAAGCACTATGAAAAGGATTTTTTTCGAGCATTATCCTACCACTTGTGATTAAGTGCCACGCCCTCGTTTGTGCCACCCACTTTTCTGCATATATTTTAGATCTTTATATCCTCCACATTGCACGTTAGAGATTTTTTTACTCCCGAGTTTGTTGACTATCCTTGGGATGCAATGGTCGGTATTCTTCTGTTTCTGCTGTTTGTAAACAACGCGCTTTCAATTAGAAGATGGAAAATCGTTGACCAGACAGGGTCGGTTAACTAAAACTGAAATAGAAAGCTTGCAGGTATACTATCGGCAGGCAATTAGGAGAAATAAAGAAAATCTGTAGGCAATGAAGAGGGATGTTTGGGCCATATTCTTCCATAAGTCCTCTACTGATGATGAGCCATTGCGTCCATCAGGAGAAAATTCGTGGTGCAAATAAAATAGGGCTCAGGCAACTGGAGACTCTTATTCTCACCAGCATTCTCTTCCTGCTGCTGTTATTACAACAATTAAACCTATTTTCAGAGACTTGGTTCATCCTGACCTTCTAAGGAAATGTCTGCATGATCAGACACAGAACCCAAATGAGTGTTTCAACAGCATAATTCGGATCCGCCTTCCTAAATCTAATTGTAGGCATGCATACAAAGGAACTAGGAGGTCATGATGCTGTTATTACATTCAGTTGTGGTAATATTGGACAACGTTGGGTACTGAGAAAGCTGGGAATTAATCTTTGTGAAAATATTATCACTAGGCTGCAACACTGCGATAAAATGAGGATAGCCGATGCAGACAGGTCTGCATCTAATATGGACAAGAAAGCAAGACAAACATCCAGGAATGTGAAAAAGAAGCTGGAATACCTGCTAGAGGCCAAAGCAAGTCCATCATATGCAGCAGGACAGTTTTAGTTAACTGTAAGCAACAAATTTTAAAAGTTTTTTCTTTAAAGTAAATTTCCCACAAACTAAAATTTTCAGTACATATGCCCCATTACATCAGAAACTATCGTAGATAAATGAAAGAAATTTTCAGGGACTCTGCATAACACCTCTGGTACTACTTTCATTAATATTCCCCCATTAGAAAGTTCACAAAAAATATTTTCTGCAGAAAAAACTTAATATTTTTTTATTAATGGATAAAGTAGATTTTAGTACAGTTGATTCTGTTAGCATCATGTAATATACAGCAAAAATATTAAGGTGCTGCATCAAATAGTTTTTTCAGAAATGGGTCAAATACTTGCCTAAATTAACATGGGTTAGATAGGCAGAGTGTGGTCCCCTTAAGTTTACATCGTGCCTCACCACTCCACACTACCTTGGACACAAATTGTTCGTCATCAGTTACCATTTGCTGATACCATTCGCAAAAGTGCATTCGGTGATCAGGAGCGCCATCGTTAATCGCGTGCGGGAATCGTGAAATGTTAACTTCCCACTTTGCAGCTTTCAGAATTCTTCGTACACTTGTACTGCTAACCCCTATTTCACATGCGTATTGCGTAGCAGGCGTCTGTGGAGAATTAACAAACGTTTCCAATACGACAGCCGACGAAGCACAACTTGTGTGTGTACCCTGTCTTCCTGATCTTCCTTTGTAAATATCACAAATCGTTCCATGCAATTCAAACATGTCAATGATGCGTTTAATTGTTAGGCGGGTTGGCTGTTCTGTTTCAAACTCCCGCCTCCACTGACTTTGCACTCCAACGGCATAATCAAACTTGAAAAACCATTTAAAAATATATTTTCTTGGCTAGAATGTCAAGCGTGCTCCAGCCATTTTGTTTTCTCAATACCAAGATGAAAGTACTGACATCTATCGAGCCAAATACCATACTACAACATACTCGTAACTCATATCGAACGACAATATCGATATCTCGACAGAGCCTGACAAAGAGTGTATAGAATTTTCTGGCGGACTCTGTATAATAACCTTAGAACAATACTCGATGACGATAACAACTAGCTTTCGGCGTATGGCTAGTTAACGTAAGGTTCTGTTTCCTCATTTATACGTATTAATCCATGCTCTCCTATTAGCATGGGAAACGTACTGTCGGTATTGATTTTTTCTCAGTGTATACTCCAGGGACCTTACAGCGGCATGTCCAGATGCATTATGACTATGTTCTTCAAAGTCCTATAGGTACAACACATAGGGTCAGCACCCACGATCCACTGGTAGAAGCTATAGGAGGAAGTTTAGTGATGCAAGGTCCGATGATCGTGGCAGTCACCTAATCGGACCATCTTGTCCAATCCACCTATATGGATACTTCTCATTCAGTAATTGACGACGTTTAGGGACTTGTGAGGTCGTGTGGCATCTTTCTGGAATACACCATCGGGTTTCCAGTGGCACTTGTATCATATCCAAGTAAACATGATGCTGACGGTAGAGTCGCTGAAAACTAATGGGAGAGTGATGTAGCTGTGCATAATTTATGGCCACACACTGGCCTCGACACTGTCGCTTTCCCTTTCACGTGTGACTTGAGGATACTTTAGTCCCCATATACGAAAAGTATGAGGGTTTAATTGTGAGTAGCAAGGGAATATTTTGGAATTGACGAGAGATCCTGCTAAGAGGAATGAATTCGCTAGATGATCAAAAGTATTCAGACACCCTCAAAACATACGTTTTTCATATTAGGTGCATTGTGCTGCCACTTACTGCCAGGTACTCCATACCAGCGATCTCAGTAGTCATTAGACATCGTGAGAGAACAGAATGGGGCGCTCCGCGGAACTGACGGACTTCGACGGACGTGGTCAGGTGATTGGCTGTCACTTGTGTCATACGTCTGTACGCGAGATTTTCACACCCATAAACATCGCTAGGTCCACTGTTTCCGATGTGATACTGAGGTGGAAACGTGAAGTGTACTGGCCAACTTCGTCTGTTGACTGACAGAGACCGTCGACAGTTGGAGGGTCTTAATTTGCAGTACGCAGGCATCTATCCACCACACAGGAATTTCCAATTGCATCAGGATCCACTGCAGGTACTATGAAAGTTAGGCGGAGGTGAGAAAACTTGGATTTTATGGCTGCTCATAAGCCACACATCACGCCGGTAAATGCCAAATGAAGCCTCACTTGGTGTAAATAGCATAAACGTTGGACAATTGAACAGTGGAGAAACGTTGTGTGGAGCGACGAATCACGGTACGCAATGTGGCGATCCGATCGCAGGATGTGGGTGTGGCGAATGCCCGGTGAATGTCATCTGCCAACATATGTAGTGCCAACAGTAAAATTCTAAGGTGGTGGTGATTTTCATGAAGGGGGCTTGCACCCCTTGTTGTTTTGCGTGGCACTATCACAGCACAGGCTTACACTGATGATTTAAGCACGTTGTTGATTTTAACTGTTGAAGAGCAATTCGGGGATGGCGATTGCATCTTTCAACGCAATCGAGTGGCTGTTCACGACGCACGGCCTGTGGCGGAGTGGTTACAAGACAGTAACATACCTGTAGTGGACTGACTTGCACAGACTCCAGACCTGAATCCTATAGAACACCTTTATGATGTTTTGGAACGCCAACTTCGTGCGAGGCCTTACCGACCGACTTCGATACCTCTTCACAGTGCAGAACTCCTTGAAGAATGTGCTGCTATTCCCCAAGAAATCTTCCAGCACCTGATTGCAGGTATGCCTGTGACGAGTGACCCGACCTGGCTTCAAATAGTTAGCATCTACATGGCCAGAAGACTTGACTGGCATAGCGTATTTTGTTTGAGGGCCACAAATAAAATTTAGAGAAAAACGTGAAGTTAGTGAATATAATCACATTCATATGACTTACACAATGTCAGCAGTACACGCCAGGAAAGCTGTCTGGATGTATGAATGTTGTGTGTTCCATATTGAAGTGGCTATATCTCGTGGCTAACCTAATTGTGGTTGGATGGACAGCCCTGTTCCGGTGTTGCAGCTGGACACCCAGCAAGTAGCCATAGTCTATGCCAAACTCCATTGTGGTCAGATGAAGGGTGCAGTTCTGGCGTTACAGCTGGACAAAGGGCAAGTGGTCATAGCTCGCGCCAAACTCTGCTGCGATCAGCTGGACAGTTTCGTTCTGGCGCTGCAGCTGGACACACGTCAGTTTGTCATAGCTCATGCCAAGCTCCATTGTGGTAAGGTGGTTGCTGCTGTTCTGGTGTTGCAGCAGGACACAGGGCAAGTTGCCATAGCACGCGCTGAAGTCTGTTGCAGGCAGGTGGATGTGTCATTCTGGCGCTGACGCTGGACACACGTCAAGTTGCCATAGGTCACGCCAAACTCCATTGTGGCCAGGTGGATGGCGCGGTTCTGGTGTTCCAGCTGGACACAGGACAAGTGGATATATCTCGCGCCAAACTTCGTTTTAGTTGGTCAGACAGCGCCGTTCTGGTACTGCACCTAAACACAAGGCAAATGGCCATAGCCCATGCCAAACACCATTTTCGCTGGGTGAATGGCGTGGTTCTGATGTTGCAGCTGGACACAGGACAAGTGGCCATACCTCGCGCTGAACTCTGTTGCGGTCAGGGTGATGGCGGCATTCTGGCACTGTAGCTGGACGTATGGCAAGAGGCCATTAGGGTGTCCGTTATTTCTGAGTTAAACATTTTTGAGTGCTTACGCTCCTGTATCGTTTGAATAGCTCTAAAACATGTCTATACGAAATTTTGTTACGGTAGAAGCATTGTAACCCATGACAACTTGAGTGCTTAAAAAATGGCTCAAATGGCTCTGAGCACTATGGGACGTAACTTCTGAGGTCATCAGTCCCCTAGAACTTAGAACTACTTAAACCTAACCTAAGGACATCACATACATCCATGCCCGAGGCAGGATTCGAACCTGCGACCGTAGCGGTCGCGCGGTTCCAGACTGTAGCGCCTAGAACCGCTCGGCCACCCTGGCCGGCCAACTTGAGTGCAATCTCGTATAAGGAACATGAATTTTTACGTTGTTCACAGATGTCACCTTAACAAATGAGTGCGTGCACGTGCAGCGCAAGCAGTTGTTAATTTGTTGCCGATTGTGTTGCATGTACTTTCAACATGCTATCTAAGATTTCACATCAATTATGCAGTGGCGAGGAACACGTGTATTTTATAGGACGTATAAAATGCCAAATAAGAAGTTGCTATCAAATAGGTAGACTCTGGAAGTTTTATATAGTATAACATACGAGAAGTAAAATTAACTGCTAATTTGTGATTTTTGAGTGTTATATATTTTGGGAGAAAGCATGAATACAAGCAACAGCTATTAAACCTCACTCACATAAACATATTAATCTAAATTCGGAGAGGAGAACGCAAGAAAGTGTCAAGATGTCTTTAAGCGCCATGATAAGAAGTTTATAAACAATCTGGACAATTTATTCGATTTTGCGCATGCGAGTGCTCTACAAATAATCAAGTTGGAAGAAGACAGGACGTTTTTATTTCGGTAGTCAGAGCCAGTGCGTAGATGCTGCGATACAGGAGTAGACGGGATATTTTCGATACAGAAAAAATAGCGACGCTAAGGAAATTGGAAAAGACAAGAAAAACAAAAGTGCATAGCATGTACTTCTACATCCCCTACTGTACTTCCTTCTTCATCATATGAAGAGCCATATATGGCATTTTCAACTTCAGATGAAGTTGACGTTGGTGGTGGTGAGATTTTAGAACATATTTCTAAGCGTAGTTCATTGAAAATGCTTCAAGGTGAGGTTCAAAAGATTTCATTACTGAAAAATTAGTGACTGCACTGGATAGATGCCAGTTGAGTAACTCTGTATGTATTTTTCAGGCGACAAGAGAAGTACTTGGTCACAATACTCAAGAGTTATGTATTAATAAATCTGCTCTTCATAGAATTCGACAGAAGAAGAGAAGAGAACGATCTGAAATCAGCTTTCAAGAAAGATATCCCTGCAGTTCGTAGAGCACGTTGTCTTAGCGAACTGTTGGCCACTTAAAATTCAGAGGTTCAAAACAAGAAAGACTTCTAACGATTGTTACATTTGGGGACAGTGAACAGCTCGTTGGTGTTCCAGAACTACAAAACAGATCTAGTAAAGAGCAAGCGAACGCTCTTTGAAAAGTGTTGACGTATTGGGGTATTGAAGACAATGTACAAATTCTCTGCCTCAAACACTGGCTGTCGTAATGGGGCATAGATCTTACTTGAACACAACCTGGACAGGGAGTTGTTGTATTTCCAATTCCACCATAATATACATGAAATTATTTTAAAAAAATTGTATTTAAATGTAAACTATATGGTGTAACAGGAAGTCCATATATACAAGTTTTTAAACAACTGAAAAAGATTTTCATCATTTGGATTTGCAGCTCCTTGTGTTTACCGTGCTTGTGTATTATTTGTATTATTTACTACAGGTGTATTATTTATTACAGGTAGCTTGTCATCTTCAACCAAACGGTGTTGATAAGAAATTTTGTTCGGAGTTAACCTGTCATCTAGACGTAATTTGCTTTATCTTGATATTCGCACCTATATTCGTTATTACTTACGTTTTCAGGTGGCAAGCTCTTTTATTCTCAGCATCGTGGTGAGGTTTTACGATGAACACATAAATATGACATGTATTTTCACAAATAAGGTAGTAAAAGCCCAGTCGATGTTCATTTGTTCACCAGTGAGTTCGGCGCCATATTTGAATTTTGTTTACATTTTATCTTTGTGTGTGTGTGTCTTTTCTGTACGCTTCTTAGCTGTTTGTATTTTCTTTTACATGATGTTCCTTTTGTGTGTAAAGTGGTGAGACTCTGCAGGGTGCAGTGTATCCATTTTTCATGTGTGTGTGTGTGTGTGTGTGTGTGTGTGTGTGTGTGTATGTATGTGTGTGTGTGTATGTTTGGACTTTATCTGTTAGTGTTGTCTTTTTTGTTAAATTTCTTTTATGAGTTAAATAGTGTCTCCTTGCAGAGTATATTGTATTCGTTTATGACCTGTTTTCCTTCTGCTATTATTTTCTGTATGAGGAAGTTTTCTTCAGCGGTCAGTTTGCTGTACAGTCTGTGGCTGGGTTTTAGTATTCTTAAGTCCGTTTCTACTGTAGTTGGGTGGTGATTGTGAGCTATAAGACGGTCAGAAAATGTGCTATGCGAGATGTTGCTTTTTAAAGCTCTGAGATATTCTGAATATCTGGTTTTGAAGATTCTGCCTGTTTGTCCTATGTACACTGACTGGCAAGTATTGCATGTGATATATTACTGATCTTTTAAATTGCTCTGTGGGTGTTTCTTGTGTTCTCATCTTTTTCTGTGTTGTGTTCTCTGTCTTGTATCCTATTTGGAGTCCCTGTTTCTTTAATATGTTGCCTATTCTGTGAACAATCATATTATTGTATGTGAGTATGTGCAATTTCGTTCTGTGTGTGTTGTTGCTCTGTTGTGTCTTGTGTGTGGTCATTGTTTGTGTTTTGTTTTGTTCTGTGTTGGGTGAGAATTTGTTTATCTGTGGTATGTTCAATTTTGTACTGTTTGCATAGTTTCTGATCTAACATGTTTACCATATGGGTATCATAACAATTTTCTACTATTATTTGATTTATTGTGTTAATTCTTGCGTGTAGTTCTGTTTGTTCATGGGTCTTTTGCTTAATCTATTCAGCATGAATCTGAAGTTTGCTTGCATATGTGTCAATGGGTATTTAAATAGGTTGTGAATGGTGGTGCTTGTGGTTGTCGGTTTCCTGAATATTGTGAAGAAGTGTGTGTTGTTTGTTTTATGTATGGTGAGATACAGAAAATTTAGTTTCTGTTTCTAATGTGAAGTTAATTTTTGGGTGTAAGTTGTTTATTTCATTGTGTAGCTGTTCTATGTGTGTATGTGGTTCATCAGTCAGGCATATTACGTCATCGACATAACAGTACCAGTTTGTCGTTTTTTGGCTTTGTTATGTGTCTGAAGAACATGTTCTCTAGGTTGTTCATTAGCTAGGAGGCCACTAATTGTCATCCCATTGGCAATCCATCATGTTGAGACCACTGAGGAAAACTTCCACATGCAGAAAGACTATGCAAGGGCACACTATTTAACACAACAGAGGAACTTTACAGAAAAGACAACACAAGCAGATAAAGTCTACCCACACACATAGACACAGACGCACACATACTCAAACACACACACACACACACACACACACACACATACACAAAATGGATCACTGCACTCTGCAAAGACTTACCACTTTACACACAAAAGGAACACCATGTAAAAGACAACACAAACAGCTAAGAAGCGTACAGAAAACATACACACACACAAAGATAAAATGTAAACAAAAATTCAAAAATGGCGCCGAACTCACTGGTGAACAAATGAACATTGACTGTACTGGCATACACAACAAACACAATTATACTGTGTTTTGGTGAAGTGCAAACTGCTTTTACGACCTTATTTACGAAAATACGTGTTATATTTACATGTGCATCACAAAACCTCACCATGATGCTGAGAATAAAAGGGTTCGCCACACGATAATGTAAGTAAAAACGAACATAGGCGCGGAGTATTACGACAAAGGAAGTTATGTCTATATGACAGGTTAACTCCGAACAAAATTTCTTATCACCACCGTTTGGCTGCAGTTGACAAGCTACCTGTAGTAAATAATACACAAGTGGTCCTGAAAAATCATGCACACCAAGTGTAAAGGTATTAACAGAAAGAAACGAATTTTGTTTGAACTAAATGTCCACATCATTTGTAATCATTTAGTAAATATTTTCACTTCACAAATTAAATAAAACGGAAACCCACTGATGATGGTACAGTGGTGCTGTAACATGTTTGGGAACTTGGAAGAAACGGTGTGTTACATAACTGGCGGACCTTCCAGCCTACAATTTGAAAAGGAATTAAAACTCATGAATGTCATCAATTTTCTCAATTGCAAAGGGATTGCCGATTTGTTTCTTGATGAATCAGACACCCTAGTGACCATGGCCCATGTTAAATACGGTTAGACAGACGGTACTGTTTTGACACTGTAAATGGATACAGGGTAAATGTCCTCAGCTCATGCCGAAGATTCTGGCCATGCACTTGGCCACACAGCAAGAGGTGATAGCTCTTGCCAAATTCATTTGTGGACAGTCAGACAGCACCATTTTTGTGGTGCAGCTAGACACACAGACAGTGGTCATCGCTCACGCAAGACTCCATTGTGGTCAGATGGACAGCGCCATGCTGGCTCTGCAGCTGGATGCATGGCAAGTTGCCATAGCTCCTACCAACTCCGTTACATTTGGGCAGACGATGCTGTTCTGGTGTTGCAGCAGAACAAATGGCAAGTGCCCACACTATTCGCCATAGTCCACTGCATTCAGGTAGATAGTGTCGTTCTGCCACTGCAGCTGGACATATGGCAAGGGGCCAAACTTGCATCAAACTCCTTTGCAGTTGGGTGGACCATGCCCTTCTAGCACTGTGCCTAGACACACACCAAGTGCTCATAATTCACACCAAACCACGTTATATTCAAGCAGATGTTATCGTCCTGCCACTGATGGGAAATGACCATCGCACACAGAAACCTTCGTGGCTGTCAGGCAGGCACTGCCATTCCAGTGGTGCAGCTGGACATACAGCAAGTGGCCGTAGCTCGTGCTGAACTCTCTTACAGCCAGGCAAATGGCACCATTCAGAGATGCAGCTTGACACAAGGCAAGTAGCCATAACTCTTGCGAACTCTGTTCTGGTCAGGTGGGTGATGCCATTCTGGCGTTGTAACAGGACACACAAGTGCCCATAGCTCGCACAAAACGGTGTTGCAGCTGAACAGATGATGCTGTTTTGGTGTAGCAGCTGTACGCACAGAGAGTGGTCACAGCATAGGCCACACTGTTGCATTCAGGCACTGCAACTCGACACATGTGAGGTGGCCATAACTGGTGTCAAGCTCCATTGCGGTTAAGGAGACAGCGCGGTTCTGGTAATGCAGCTCGATGCACAACAAGTGGCCATAGCTGACGCCAAAACCCACTGTGCTCAACCAGGCAGTGTCGTTCTGGCACTTTAGCTAGACAAACGGAATACTGCCGTAGCTCAGTTCCATTGTGGACAGGCAGATGGTGCGGATCTAGTGCTGCAGTGTAATACAAGACAAGTGTCCATAGCTCGCACCAACTCTGTCGCGGTCAGGCAGCTGGACACACAGTAAGTGGCCATAGCTTGTGCCAAACTCTTTTGCATTCGGGGAGATTGCATCGTTCTGGCGTTACAGTTGGACAAACGTTGTAACACTATCGACCTTTTTAGAGTCGAGAGACTTTGTTCTAAGGAAACAAAGAATGAGATTAGTAAAGTATGCAGTGTATAATAGTGTCTGCAGAAGACAATATACCATGACTGTGTGAAGTTTAATGTTTATGTGTTATTTACAAATGTTTATAATGTTATGTAAGTAACAATAAGTATTTATTATTTAACTATGCATAATTGTAAAGTGAAGTCAACACCAGCTCAGGGCTAAAGTTAAATATAGGTGAAAACCAGTAGTGATTCACTGACGTTCTGGAAGGTCGGAAAAGGTGGAGATTTTTTGCTGCTAACGGAAGCAGGTAGGAGAGGGGAGATGAGGAGCGAGTCAGGCAGGCGCAAGACACTGTTGATGCAGGTGACGAAAGGTGATGAGCGCAGTACTCCGCAGCATTGTTTAAACAAAGCTGAAGTTTAACTGCTTTTAGATGTGAGTGAAGGGGAAGTGCTAAGGTACAAGTTTGCAGCGCTGTAGGGGAGATATAAAATTATGTCTGCAACGAGTGTTGGTTCGTGGATGTGAAATGGTCTGACATCCATTACTTAGACTGACGCAGATCCCCAGGTAACCCAAACTCATATTTGCGATGGTATAAGTCGCAGAATTCGACGCCATGAAGACAACTAAAAATCTCCGTCGCTGCAAACGGTACGTGTCTTTAAAGAACCTAAATCTCCTGCAACTGTGCTCACGACACTACTGAAATTAACCGTCCATTGATCGGTATACGAGCTGCGTTGATAAGTTTTTTCATGTTTTGTTCAGTTTTACGCCAAACTACTCATCTTACCTAGAGTGTTGCAAGTAGGGTTCCTTTCCTATACTAAAGAGAATGAAACCGAGAATCCATTGATGTGAAACATTATTGCGCAGTAGAGTGTTTTCTTGCAAGGTAAATTTAAATTATCACTTAAGTGCAACAATTAAAGTAAATGTGGAGAATTGTAGATTGCGTTGAAAGTAAGTAAAGTAAATAACAATTCTACATAGTGTGTGAACTTGTTTATTGGAACCTTCTGTCCAAGAAATTACACAAAGTTACTATTCCAATAAAACTGAGAAAAACCAAGTATAATAACTTTTGCAATCATTTCGATACTAACAAAAGTAACGTAAAAATATTGCTTGTGTATAATAGACGTTTTCAGAGGCAGTGTTGCTGATCTTACCTTCAGAAACGTAAGTAGGTATTATTGTCGTTCCAGTGTTATTTTCATGGATCAAAACTTTCTAACTGTGTGTGCGTGTGACCAATTCTGAAAGCAGTCAATATTCAACTATCTATGTGCATCAGCCTGTTCCTTCAGGGATAGATATTATTAAAAGAGAAAAAGTTTTAATAAGAACCAAAAATATAGTAAAGACCAAATTTGGTGAATATGTTGAATAACGTCAATCGAGTCGTCATTTTGGCTGGCGACAGTGTTTTTCAGTATTATTATCACTCGCAAGAAGCAGTTTGACGAAAAAGAAAAGCTGCAACAAAGACTACACGATAACTTTACATTTGTCAGAGTTTTATCCATTACGCGGCATCAGAGGTCGCTAGTGGTTGTTAAGAGGTAGTTGTGTTTAAGTTCTTCCATTACCGAAGCTAGAATAACATCTGAAGTACTAAACGTAATTGCAAGAGTAGAAATCGTGAGTGTTGTAAGCGGCCTTTAGACAGGACTAGAACAATTACTACGTCTACATACTATCGTTATATATGTCTTAAGGTGACAGAACAGCACTTTCATTGCCATGCTACCGTTATAATATCAAGTGACCATAGCCTGGCGACAAACTGCATTACTGTCATGCTGATAGCGCGGTTGTGGCACTGCAGCTGGAGACAATTTGCGTAACTTTACTTATAGTTAATTTTGAACAACATTCGTAGTTTTTATTGAACCTTCGCTCTGTTGGTGAACTGAACAGCATTCGTAGTTTTAATTGAATCCTCGCTCTGTTCGTAGTAATTTCATATGAAATGCATTAAGATTTATTTGTGTACTGCAAGTGTATGTATTTGTAAGTCATATTACTATCAATTTTGTACTATAGTACTCATATCCCTTTTTCATTAGATACAGGCTCTCAAGATGAACTGCAACAAAGGTCGGAACCGGTAATCCGAATAAATACACTCCTGGAAATTGAAATAAGAACACCGTGAATTCATTGTCCCAGGAAGGGGAAACTTTATTGACACATTCCTGGGGTCAGATACATCACATGATCACACTGACAGAACCACAGGCACATAGACACAGGCAACAGAGCATGCACAATGTCGGCACTAGTACAGTGTATATCCACCTTTCGCAGCAATGCAGGCTGCTATTCTCCCATGGAGACGATCGTAGAGATGCTGGATGTAGTCCTGTGGAACGGCTTGCCATGCCATTTCCACCTGGCGCCTCAGTTGGACCAGCGTTCGTGCTGGACGTGCAGACCGCGTGAGACGACGCTTCATCCAGTCCCAAACATGCTCAATGGGGGACACATCCGGAGATCTTGCTGGCCAGGGTAGTTGATTTACACCTTCTAGAGCACGTTGGGTGGCACGGGATACATGCGGACGTGCATTGTCCTGTTGGAACAGCAAGTTCCCTTGCCGGTCTAGGAGTGGTAGAACGATGGGTTCGATGACGGTTTGGATGAGCCGTGCACTATTCAGTGTCCCCTCGACGATCACCAGTGGTGTACGGCCAGTGTAGGAGATCGCTCCCCACACCATGATGCCGGGTGTTGGCCCTGTGTGCCTCGGTCGTATGCAGTCCTGATTGTGGCGCTCACCTGCACGGCGCCAAACACGCATACGACCATCATTGGTACCAAGGCAGAAGCGACTCTCATCGCTGAAGACGACACGTCTCCATTCGTCCCTCCATTCACGCCTGTCGCGACACCACTGGAGGCGGGCTGCACGATGTTGGGGCGTGAGCGGAAGACGGCCTAACGGTGTGCGGGACCGTAGCCCAGCTTCATGGAGACGGTTGCGAATGGTCCTCGCCAATACCCCAGGAGCAACAGTGTCCCTAATTTGCTGGGAAGTGGCGGTGCGGTCCCCTACGGCACTGCGTAGGATCCTACGGTCTTGGCGTGCATCCGTGCGTCGCTGCGGTCCGGTCCCAGGTCGACGGGCACGTGCACCTTCCGCCGACCACTGGCGACAACATCGATGTACTGTGGAGACCTCACGCCCCACGTGTTGAGCAATTCGGCGGTACGTCCACCCGGCCTCCCGCATGCCCACTATACGCCCTCGCTCAAAGTCCGTCAACTGCACATACGGTTCACGTCCACGCTGTCGCGGCATGCTACCAGTGTTAAAGACTGCGATGGAGCTCCGTATGCCACGGCAAACTGGCTGACACTGACGGCGGCGGTGCACAAATGCTGCGCAGCTAGCGCCATTCGACGGCCAACACCGCGGTTCCTGGTGTGTCCGCTGTGCCGTGCGTGTGATCATTGCTTGTACAGCCCTCTCGCAGTGTCCGGAGCAAGTATGGTGGGTCTGACACACCGGTGTCAATGTGTTCTTTTCTCCATTTCCAGGAGTGTATAAAAAATGACCAATACGTTGGCCGTCTATTTTTGTTTTAAATGGTTGAAATGGCTCTGAGCACTATGGGACTTAACATCTGAGGTCATCAGTCCTCTAGAACTTAGAACTACTTAAACCTAACTAACCTAAGGACATCACACACATCCATGCCCGAGGCAGGATTCGAACCTGCGACCGCAGCTGTCACGTGGTTCCAGACTGTAGCGCCTAGAACCGCTCGGCCACACCGACCGGCTTTTGCTTTAATGAAGGGTCTCAAGACGAATGACAATTGTTGTAAGACACCGTCCAAGCACTGTACTTTGGTTTCAGTAAAATAATTGGCTTCATCACATTTTGTTCTTTTAAGCAACCAGAGGAACCTCCTTAAAAGATACGGTTTGTGATTGTAGATATAAGTTGGCGTGGCTCCAGACAGTACACAATTTGAGGAGTAAGTACATGCTCTGCTTGACAATAACTAGAGAACAAACAGGTGTTCAGATCGATCGCTTCATTATGCCGCTGACAAGCTGTTGCTTACGGAAGGAAGATGTTGTAGCTGACTTACTTGGAGAAACCTTTGACCATGTCCGCAACTCGTGATCCCATCTGACAAAATAGTTATGTAACATTCTCATATTGCTGCCTTTAGTAAAAAATTCTGTACGAAGAATTCTACAACACCTCATCTGCAATATTATTACCGTGTAACAGCAACCGGTTCAGGATTAATCAGTTCTTCAAGCAGTAATTTTGCACGCATTATACGTTTAAACACCAATGGTAACTTTAGTACATGACCCAAAGTTAATAATTTTGGCAAAATCTTTAAAGTTGCCAATGCTAATACTGACTAAAAGTGAAACTGCCAAAGCATTCATTTTACAAGTTTTTAAACAGTACAGTTCAGCCAGTAACCACTCACAAATGTCAGATGGCGGAACTAGCAGTCTTATGCTAGTGTCTTATCTGAATAATAAAAAAAAGTCACATTGCATTTACTTGAAATATTTTATTTCTAAGATTTTATTGAAAGTTTACTGTGCAATTTCTCAAAACAACCAACTTTAATCTTACCGTTGTTTCCAGCCGAGATCTTCAATTATTGACTAAGCCACTGGGCGGGGGGCGGGGGGGGGGGGGGGGGGGAAGGCCACAAATTTTCTGTATTTTTGGGGTACAGTTTTTCCGAACCTATTGAAAAGGCATCCAGTGAAATTTTCTGGAAGTGGTGGATAAGGGAACTGGCTGGATTTAAAATGAAGCGCAACAGTAATTTTTCAGCAGTTAAATGAACAGAGAAAGAACAAAACGAAAAGAAAAAACGGAGAACAAAGAAGTCTATGAAAAATATTATTCAGATGAAGAGACCAGATAGTGGGACAACATTACTAGCTTATTTATCGTTAAGGGGAACTGGATCCTGAAAAATTAGGCTCTCTGTGCATTAGAATGGAAATGTAGTCCCATGCTGAGACAGAGCGTAGGGTAACGATGCGGGAGACACGCACTGTCGTATTAGGTAAGGTCCTAGTGGAGGTGGTTTGCCATTGCCTTCCACCGACCGTCATGGGAATGAATGATGATGATGAAACGACACAACAACATCCAATCATCTCGGGGCAGGTGAAAATCCCCGACCCCTCTGGGAATCGAAGCCGGAACCCCGCGCTCGGAAAGCGAGATTGCTACCGCGAGACCACGAACGGATCTCTGCGTTACCATTGTGAATTCCGTTGTCTACAGCAGTGCACAATAGCACGCCGTGCGTGACTAATACACAGAACACAGAACAACAGCGTGTTTACGAGCTGGGCGGCTCTGTTCTCATTGTCGTACGGCCACGTGCCGAGAATCGCCTGCGCTATAACACATACTGTGCTTCTAAGGTTTCACAGGCCATAGTCCAAGTCAGGACCAATATTTTTAGCCGCCGAATTGCTGGCTGTACGTATGAATCAATACGCGTCAGCGAGCTAATACTGAAGGAATTAGTGCTGTTGATATCTGCTCAATCATTTCGTCATAACTATTTGTGTTGCTACTTTCCTTCAATTCTGCAATGACAGTTGAATTGTGGAGACACAGAAACAGTTGCCGCAGACAAAATTATGCACTCTTGTACGAGCAGAACAGCTGCATGAATGTTATTCCCATTCATAGCTATGGCCATAATAACCTCCATATGTGCCCCCCCCCCCCCCACACACACACACACGCGCGCGCTCGCGCACACACACACACTCAGCCGGCCGCGGTGGTCTAGCGGTTCTAGGCGCGCAGTCCGGAACCGCGCGACTGCTACGGTCGCAGGTTCGAATCCTGCCTCGGGCATGGATGTGTGTGATGTCCTTAGGTTAGTTAGGTTTAAGTAGTTCTAAGTTCCAGGGGACTGATGACCACAGATGTTAAGTCCCATAGTGCTCAGAGCCATTTGAACCATTTGAACACACACTCACACACCAACACGGGAGGGCGCGCGCGTGAGCACGCACGCACGTGGCTAACAAGACAATTAGAGAGGAATTCGTATTTGTATCCAATCAATAGGGAGATTAGAGAAATGAGGAACATGCATTCAGACAACAGACCGTCAAGAACACTGTCATCTCTGTGTCAAACCAGTTCATTCTTTGAACCCATACACGTGGTGCATATCGGCCAACTCTTCACAAAGCTATCCATACTGCTGTGCATCACTGTTAACGTTCAGATAACACTGCCGGATTAATAAGTCTGCGACAGAGCAGTACCGAGTGCAAGCTAGAGGACGAACAGTAAAGTGTGCATTACGTTTGTCAATAGCAAGTACTGTGAGTGAATCGAAAAAGTTCGTTTCCAAACAAGACACAACACACACTGGTGAGAATCACATTTATGTGGAGATGGTTTCAGTATATTACAATACCAAGGTAAATTGGGATAAAAAGTCAAACGAAATTTAGTTACATTATAACAAGTCACTGGAGACCACGAATCCCTTACAAATACTCAGAAAATATCCGTGAACCACCTCCGAAACTCTTACGAGTTGAAGTCCACAATGTATTTTGTTTCAAGCAAATGTTTAGACTTTTGCCGTATAATTCTACAGCATTTGATATTATTATTTCTTTCTTTCTCTAATTTCTACTCCCACAATTGATGAGGTGTTGATATGTATGAGAAAAGCCACTACCCTGCCTCCTTACCACTGATGCAAGTTACGTTGTCATATACATACACTATGTGATCAAAAGTATTTTTCTAACTTTGTTTGCGAGACGGGAGAGAAAGTCGCAATACTTCTTTTATGACTCTCGGGAATGTGTTGCTCGCAGTCGTCTGTCACTCGCTATTGTTTCTTCAGCGACTTGTGGTTTGCAATCTACACATTTGTTAACCTTCAAAACGTCGATTGTACTCAAATATAAAGTCACAGGGGCGTCCACAGGTTTTCATGTCACTAACGACAAACGTTTTCCCTACACATGACGCTACAGAAATTTTGAGGACATTGTCATTTGCTCATCATTTACTTCTATTATTTTCTGCTGCCCATGTTTAGTACCTTATCAGCATTGTAAGGAAATGAGCTTATTACAGTAAGATATGTTATACATTCCCAGAGTTTACGTATCCTCGCTATTTGTATCATTTTCTATCGGTCTCGTCGTAAGTCCTATTCTCTATATTAACGGTTTTTTCTGCCGTTAAAAATTTCAAATGGCCAACATTTCCCAGCGTTTGTGTTTCTGAACCATTAGCACGAGCTTCAACATTTCAGTTCCAATCTCCTATAACGTTTTTGATTTTCTAGTTCGTTTTACAGCTCCCTTTACATACGTATTATGTCATTTTTACGTCATTTTATGTGTCTTTTCTGGCCAGTTCAGTGAATTTTGCAGTTATTTGAGGCGATAAAAATGAGGACCCTCCCAGTTACAGATCCTTTTTATATTCATAAAGCAAATGAATTTCCACTAGGCGCTGCCCACATCCTTCCTCTCGCCCCCCCCCCCCCCCCCTCCCCCGGCTCTCGCCTCACCACCAACCTGCGGGCGTCTCTGTTTACACGTGTGTGGCGTGTTTCCACCATGACGTTACAACTTTTAGCCGGCCGTTGTGGCCGAACGGTTCTAGGCACTTCAGTCTGAAATCGCGCTGCTGCTACGGTCGCAGGTTCGAATCGTGCCTCGGGCATGGATATGTGTGATGTCTTCATGTTAAGTTTAAGTAGTTCTAGGTCTAAGGGACTGGTGACCTCAGATGTTAAGTCCCTTAGTGCTTAGAGCCATTTGAACCATATTTACAAATTTTAAGGGATGATGGAAAATGGTAAATGTAAAAATCTGAGTTAAGGCGTCCTGGGTCGGAAACGACTGAGTCGAAATTGAAAATTTAAAATCATTATGTACCGGTACTGTTGTTACTAAGGCTGTTGAGTAGCCATCTTTCAGAGGTGGTAGTATGGGCGAAAAGAAAAAAAAAAGTGTTCAGTGAATATCGGCTCCAAAACGAATACGTCAGGAGCTATGGGCGCTGATTCAGTAGAAGAGATTTGTTTCACTCACGCGAAGATGAACAAGTACTAACAAGTCTTAACATATGCAACTTAGAGCCCACGTTTTCTAGACTTTTTTCTTGGTTTCATCCATACTACCACCTCTGAAAACGCCTACCCTAGCAACAAGAGTACTGGTATATAACGATTTTCTATTTTAACTTTTGACTTGGTGGTTTCATGACCAGGGTCCCTCACCTCAACCTGATACATATACCCTTCTCGACAATCCATGAAAGTCCATAACAACATTACGGAAACACTCTGAATAACATTGAAAATTTCCGAATTTTAAAATAAGCTTTTTACTGGTCTTAATTGTTTGAGCTGAGATGTTTTCCCTTTCATAACTAAGGCTAAGAGAAACAGACACTTAATTATTCTTTTTTCTTTTTTTTTTGGAATATATTTATTCCATGGGCTGAACGTAGACAAAAACTTTAATGTAAGATTACTGTAAGCACTTCGAGGGCAAAGGTAGTGGACACTGATTCGAAAACGCAGTGCAGATTACCTCATTGTGGCCGGATTAAAGCAGAATTTCAGCAGTGACAGGTGCGTGAGGGCCAGCGTCGCTGTTTGACTCTGTAGGTACGGAGATAGCAAGCGGGTCAAGGTCGAGAGCGGCAGATGCTCCGCGCCTGCACTTTCCTCGCCGCTGTTTGGTTTCCATGACGACAGACGAGCCGAGGAAAGCGGGACGCGGCGTCTGCACGTGGGAACGAGCAAGGTCAGGGCTGGCTGCACTTTCCACGGGAAAACCACCACTCATGTGGGTCGGCCCATTCACTCTCCGTTCCGTTTGTCTTTCTACGTCCCGCACAGCTGTTGCTCTACACGATGATAAAAGAGTTTACAAACTGACAGGGCACATCGGGCACACAACAAGGCTCAATAATCACGTAGAAACTGGGGGACGCGAAGGCCATGTGGGGCTATTAACCGGCGTCTCAATTATTTAGAGACATGCTAAAAATGTCATCGGGACACGCCTGGCATCTACGCTGCATTAAACGGCACACCCTCTCAAAGATGCATGGTGTATCTCGAGGAAATCCTGCTGCCGCAACACTCCTGCCCACTAGGTTCTCCGGCGATGTAACGGATCTTTCCTACACAAGGCACTTCAGATACCTCACAGGAAAAAATCGATTGGGGACAGATCGGGAGATTGTGTCGGCCATGTGACTGGCCCACCGCGACGAATCAAGCGGTTGGGAAACGTTGCCAGCAGATGTGCCCTCACTTGTCCGATGAAATGGGCGGGCGCTACGTCTTGCTGAAATCAAATACCGTGACGAATAGGCATGGGAACAAAATTCAGCATGTCCGGCAGAGCCTCCTGCAGTACTAGATACGTGCGACCATCAAGTAGATTCGAGAGAATGTACAGCTTAATTAAACAGTTTCCGATGATGCCAGCCCACACGTGACCGTAGCGTCGTCTCGTGTCATTTGCGACCCCCGGTTCCGATGAGCTTACTAAACCTCGTTGTTTGCCCGAAGTGCATTGTATGTTTCTAAAAGTTTTTTGAATCACCCTGTATACATGTAATAATACACTACTGGCCATTAAAATTGCTACACCAAGAAGAAATGCAGATGAGATGATAAACGGGTATTCATTGGACAAAGATATTGAACTGACATGTGGTTACATTTTCACGCAATTTGGGTGCATAGATCCTGAGAAATCAGTACCCAGACCAACCACCTCTGGCCGTAATAACGGCCTTGATACGCCTGGGCACTGAGTCAGAGCTTGGATGGCGTGTACAGGTACAGTTGCCCATGCAGCTTCAACATGATACCACAATTCATCAAGAGTAGTGACTGGCGTATTGTCACGAGCCAATTGCTCGGTCACCATTGACCAAACGTTTTCAGTTGGAGAGAGATCCTGAGAATCTGCTGGCCAGGGCAGCAGTCGAACATTTTCTGTATCCAGAAAGGCCCGTAAAGTACCTGCAACATGCGGTCGTGCAATATCCTGCTGAAATGTAGGGTTTCGCAGGTATCGAATGAAGGATAGAGCCACGGGTCGTAACACATCTGAAATGTAGCTTCCACTGTTCAAAGTGCCGTCAATGCGAACAAGAGGTGACCCAGACGTGTAACCAACGGCACCCCATACCATCACGCCGGGTGATACGCCAGTATGGCGATGACGAATACACGCTTCCAATTTGCGTTCACCGCGATGTCGCCAAACACGGATGCGACCATCATCATGCTGTACACAGAAGCTGGATTCATCCGAAAAAATGACGTTTTGCCATTCGTGCACCCAGGTTCGTCGTTGAGTACACCATCGCTGGCGCTCCTGTCTGTGATATAGCGTCAAGGATAACCGTAGCCATGGTCTCCGAGCTGATAGTCCATGCTGCTGCAAACGTCGTCGAACTGTTCGTGCAGATGGTTGTTGTCTTGCAAACGTCTCCATCTGTTGACTCAGGGATCGAGACATGGCTGCACGTTCCGTTACAGCCATGCGGAGAAGATGCCTGTCTTCTCGACTGCTAGTGATACGAGGCCGTTGGGATCCACCACGGCGTTCCTTATTACCCTCCTGAACCCACCGATTCCATATTCTGCTAACAGTCATTGGATCTCGACCAACGAGAGCAGAAGTTTTGCGATACGATAAACCGCAATCGCGATAGGCTATAATCCGATCTTTATCAAAAGTCGGAAACGTGATGGTACGCGTTTCTCCTCCTTACATGAGGCATCACAACAACGTTTCACCAGGCAACGCAGGTCAACTGCTGTTTGTGTATGAGAAATCTGTTGGAAACTTTGCTCATGTCAGCACGTTGTAGGTGTCGCCAGAGGTGCCAACTTGTGTGAATGCTCTTAAAAGCTAATCATTTGCATATCACAGCATCTTCTTCCTGTCGGTTAAATTTCGCGTCTGTAGCACGTCATCTTCGTGGTGTAGCAATTTTAATGGCCGGTAGTGTAATTTCCTGTGTCTCAATGGCAAGATGCAAGTCTTTCAATTAGATGCCTCTTCGGTGATTTTCGTGTGCGTAATCTGCCAAAATTATCCACCTAAGTAAAGGGTACCTACAGTTTAACGTCGAATTATAATGACTTCTCGCTCCTGGAAACTCATCACATCATTGGGAGCTGAAGGCTACACTAAAGGAAGACTGAAAATTTGCATGGTCTGACCGGGATTCGATCCCGTGACCCCTTAGTTTTCATTAGACCACCAGGACCGACTCTGTAAATTAAACGGAGTGAATAGTACACGAAGTAAGCAACCAGTTTTCGCATCTCCATATGGATACACGCTATTTTGTGAACCAGAACGAAGTATATTTATGAATAATAGTACTTTAATTTCCTTAAGAGTTTTAGTAGAAAATTTCCTATTCTTTGTTTCTGTTGTTTGCACCAAATACATTTGCTGTCTAATATGATGATGGCAGGAAGAGAACTCCGTACCACAGAAAGCAGCTGCCGTATTTGTGGAGCTTCCTAAGCACACAGCAACTAATCAGATCCGTCACAGGACAAAATTTAAAGCAACACAATTAAGAATGATATATTAAAAGATCATATGGATTACGTATCTTTAGTATGATGATGAAATAGACCACGGATTTTTAGGTCGTAAAAAAGTGTGTTTTATGCACCTATAATAGGCTCCTTCAGTAGTTCATTTAGGCTATATAAAACCTAAAATAGGCTCTAATAAAAATGATACACAGTGTTGACAGTATGAAAATCTTATTAGTCATTAAGACAAGGAGAATGAATATTTACACAGTTACAGAGCACAGCAATCTACAACATTAATGCTGAACATAACTCCAAATATTTTTGAGTTCCTGCAAGATAAGATCTCCGTAAAAAAGATGTGGCAATGGTTTAATTAATACATTCGTAGTTTCACATATTCTGACCATAGGTGGCTTCACAATAAATAACCAAAATCTTTTCTAGGTTTTCTTGTGAAAAACTGTGGCGCTTGTCAGTCGGAATCAGTTTATACGCTGAAAAAGAACGTTCTACATCAACAGATGTGACAGGGGCGTACTTCATTTTCGGCACGTGTTGGACAGGAATGCTGCAGTCAGGAGTGCTGGATTTTCCACTAAGTATGTCGGCAGCTGCACACAACTCCTTCAGGCCAGTGTTCTTCTGCAAAACTGTTTGCATTTTTGCCCGTACTTTTTCCCCTACTTCACCTGGCGCTTCATTAATTTTCATTTTGACTTCTTCAAGCAAAGAAATATTGTCGTAGATAGGTCTCCCTGAGAGCTGCATCAAACCAGTCTCAGGACTTAAGACCACAACAACAACAAGGTCTCCCTGAGCCTTCTAATTGTGAAATTATTCTTGCCATAAATGTGTAGTGGGCCCTAATGTAAGATGAGTCCCGTTTTAAAGAAGAATCTTTGAGTAACTCCATTGCTGCAGTTACGGATGCAGCATCCTCCGATATATTTTCAACCACCTCCTGGACAGCTGAGAGATGCGTACTACAGTATTCTGCTGGTATCAGCCACGTGCCCCAGCGGGTGACAACAGGCTCTGGCGGCAATGGGACATCTGGAAGCTGTTCTTTGAATGCCTGTATTCTTGATGGTGCCTTAACAAAAATTTTCTTCGCCATAGATATTACTTTATTTACTTTAGGAAATTGTAGCCTTACTTGCTCTGCTATGCGGTTGATCTCATGCACTACACAATGCACTACGTGCAGCATCAATTGGTAGAATACTTTTAATAGTTGAAACGCTGCTATCATATATGCAGCAGCATCAGTGACGGCCAGAAGCACCTTATTCTCATCCGCTCCGTTTGGGTGTAGCACCTTAAGCCCATTGTTCACAAACTGTGCTATTGTTTGTTGGTTAGTTGTTGCAAGCTGTTTTGAGTAAATCAAATGAGCCCTGGATGGAGCATCTGGATCTAGTTTGCCAATAATCAGGTTTGCAATGTAACGGCCAAGACTGTCAGCAGTTTCATCCACAGAAATCCATATACAAGATTCTCCAACATCTTCTTGGATTCTGTGCAATGCACCATTGTAAGCTGAATCCACATAATTCTTACGTAAATTTGCATGAATAGACTGATTCTCAAGAAAACCTCTGAAAATAGGGTTTTCTAGTTTCCGAAAGGGGATGTTTGCTGCCACAAGTGCATGACACAAATCACTGCAGAACTTGTTTTTTTCGGAGGATTCACCAGATTCATTGGTTAAAAGAGTTTGCTTCAATTTTGAATTTCGTTCAACATTAGCTTTATGTGCGATTCCATCTGCATACTGAGTTAAGTGAGATTTCTTAACACTCGAAACCTAATACGAGAGAAAAGGGAAATGCAGTTTAGAATCGCATATAAAGAGTATTTCATATTACTAAAGGATAGCGATAAAAAAGAATCCTAAGTGACAGGAAAATAAGAGGTCTAAGAAAAACATCAACTAACCTCCTTGTTGCATGCTTGGCAGAAAATCATTTTCCTACCTGTTGTATAATGCAGAAAATCTTGCAGCCACTGCATTATATGAGTAGACTTTGGACTAGCTGTTTTCGGCATGGCGTAGTATTCTCACACAGAAAATAGAATTTATTTTGCACTTAGAACGTCAGTAACACTTAACACGTCGGTCGCTACACAATGTACTGATTTGCTTTCGCCGGGAAAATGTGAACGATGACTTGTTTTCTTTTTTTTCCTTTTACTGTGGTGCATGGGAGCGGTAGGGGAAGTACCGTATTCGTTGCTGGACATATGACACCTGACAGATGGCCGCCCCTTCTGAACAAGCGAATGGAATCCACCGGTGGTTCAGGTGAAAACATCTCACTACTGGCAAATTATTTTTCGAACCGGAAAATTCACGTATTATACCTTTCACGAAATAGAGTAGTTTGATAGGACTGCCTGTAGACAGCAATGTGAAAATGCGCGAAGGGCAGTAATTTAGCTATAGAGGGCGTCTACGATTAACGTTGTGCTCAGCTATGAAACCGTTTCTTTGCGAAGATACACAGCTGACCAGAATCCTACGAACGAAATATTTTCAAATATAACATTTAGTACACCCACGTTCGATTTTAATGTGTAACTCAAATCTTTGACCGGTTGCCATTCGCTCACAGAAGTTAGGCACTATCGCGCTCGGCGCGTACTTGGATGGATGACTATTCAACCGTGCCGAGTGCTGTTGGTATTAAGGCAAGCAAAGGAATTGTAAACAGTCTCTAACGACCTTCGCCTTCGACGAGACGTAAAGCCCTAAGTTTACTTCCTTTTTCTAATCTTTGAAAACACAAGAACTCTATGTCAGATTAACTAAATAGGTACTTTTTAGGATTTTGATGCCGAAATAGGCAAAATTAGGCGTCAACGTCGAAATACTCAATTTTAGGTCATATAGATCTAACGGTATTCAATTTAGTTAGTCATGAAACGCATAGGTACCAACTTATTAGCAAATTGGAGCTTAGGAAAAAAAATAGGTTTTAACCTAAAGATCCGGGATCTATCTATTACACATGAATAATAGAACACCTATAAAGAGTATTCGGTATTAACAGGGATAGCGGTATAAAAAAATAAAAAAAAGACCGAAATGTAAGGCAAAACGAAGCATGAGCGCATATTAACTAGCCACCTTGCAGCACGCTGGGCAGTTAATATTTTTTCCATCCGTCGTATAGTGTGGAAAAACTTGGAGCCACTGTCTTATATGATGAAATAGGCACTTTTTAGGATATTAAAGCCGAAATAGGCAAAAATAGGCACTAACGTCGAAATGGGCTTTTTTAGGTCCTATAGAAATAACGCTATTAAGTGTAAATATGAAACGCGTAAGTACAAATTTTTATGCAAATAGAAACTCAGGAACAAAATAGGTTTTTATCTAAAATCCGCGTTCTAATGATAATGATGAGGGTTAGGGCGTCACAGTGCTTAAACAGTCCTGTCACAGATACATTCGTAGCTTTCAACATTGGTCTAGTTTCTGATTCCAGGGAACGATGACTGGCTAAACTATTAATATATCCAGCCCTTCTCCACTGTCAATGACAGTAAGTCCTGGCACTACTGACACACTGCTACGCTCAGAGGATACTGCAAAAGTGTGAAAACCCCGAGACACTGACCTCTAAGTGGAGCCGCAGTACAATTACGTACGTACCCTCAGATGGCGAGAGGTGGGAACAAGTAGTGCACCTAGGAACATTGTCGAACATGATCGTTCTGTTGTGGGAAAGCATAATGTAGCATGGCCGTACTGATGTCCAAATCTTTGAACACGGGGTACTCATCGGTCAGTATTATTGTGACATTGCACTCCTTCCTCACATCTGTCTTTTCTGCAGTGCATTCTGTCCTTATTTCATTTTTATGGATGACAATGTGCGAACCATCGACATACACAGTTAGAGGAGCCTTTGGAAGAAGAGGATATTCGGAGCATGGACTGATCTGCCCGCTCCCCTCCCCCTCCATTCCCCCCCCCCCCCCCACCCCCGACTTAAATCTCAATGAGCACTTGTAGGATGCGTTGCGAAGACGAACTGCAGTTCGTTCACTTGCTCCAGCGACCATCCATCATTTGTCAAACACGCTGGTGGAGGAATAGAATCCTCTGCAGCAAGAACTCCTTACCAACCTTTTGGGCAGTGTAGGAGCACTTTGGAGAGACTGTTATTTCCGTCCGTAGCCAACACATACCGTATTAAGAACCATGTCCTGACTTTTGCTATGTCCAGGGGGCCATCATGAATCGCGGCAACTTCAGTGTAACTACTGTCATGGAATAAAAGTGTCATTTCAGATCCTCGGATTGCGTACTTGGTTCATGTGGTGTCAACGTCAGACACCACGCTAGAGGTTGCCATAGTCGATAGCAGTCCAGCACTTGCAACCTCTCAGGACTCGCAGGCGCTTGCAGCGCCGCTGTATGGCACTGACAGAGACTTACAGATCGCACCGGCCAAGTCAGCTACAGGTCGTCAGATTAGAATAGCCTTCAGCTCGCTAGCTTCGCAGCCTCTAGTTCGCACATGTATTACGCACATAATACCAGAATTGTGTTATCATGCTTGTTGTATAACACAGTTAAGATGTGTTAATGGCCGGCCGAGGTGGCCGAGCGGTTCAAGGCGCTACAGTCTGGAACCGCGCGACCGCTACGGTTGCAGGTTCGATTCCTGCCTCGGGCATGGATGTGTATGATGTCCTTCGGTTAGTTAGGTTTAAGTACACTCCTGGAAATGGAAAAAAGAACACATTGACACCGGTGTGTCAGACCCACCATACTTGCTCCGGACACTGCGAGAGGGCTGTACAAGCAATGATCACACGCACGGCACAGCGGACACACCAGGAACCGCGGTGTTGGCCGTCGAATGGCGCTAGCTGCGCAGCATTTGTGCACCGCCGCCGTCAGTGTCAGCCAGTTTGCCGTGGCATACGGAGCTCCATCGCAGTCTTTAACACTGGTAGCATGCCGCGACAGCGTGGACGTGAACCGTATGTGCAGTTGACGGACTTTGAGCGAGGGCGTATAGTGGGCATGCGGGAGGCCGGGTGGACGTACCGCCGAATTGCTCAACACGTGGGGCGTGAGGTCTCCACAGTACATCGATGTTGTCGCCAGTGGTCGGCGGAAGGTGCACGTGCCCGTCGACCTGGGACCGGACCGCAGCGACGCACGGATGCACGCCAAGACCGTAGGATCCTATGTAGTGCCGTAGGGGACCGCACCGCCACTTCCCAGCAAATTAGGGACACTGTTGCTCCTGGGGTATCGGCGAGGACCATTCGCAACCGTCTCCATGAAGCTGGGCTACGGTCCCGCACACCGTTAGGCCGTCTTCCGCTCACGCCCCAACATCGTGCAGCCCGCCTCCAGTGGTGTCGCGACAGGCGTGAATGGAGGGACGAATGGAGACGTGTCGTCTTCAGCGATGAGAGTCGCTTCTGCCTTGGTGCCAATGATGGTCGTATGCGTGTTTGGCGCCGTGCAGGTGAGCGCCACAATCAGGACTGCATACGACCGAGGCACACAGGGCCAACACCCGGCATCATGGTGTGGGGAGCGATCTCCTACACTGGCCGTACACCACTGGTGATCGTCGAGGGGACACTGAATAGTGCACGGTACATCCAAACCGTCATCGAACCCATCGTTCTACCATTCCTAGACCGGCAAGGGAACTTGCTGTTCCAACAGGACAATGCACGTCCGCATGTATCCCGTGCCACCCAACGTGCTCTAGAAGGTGTAAGTCAACTATCCTGGCCAGCAAGATCTCCGGATCTGTCCCCCATTGAGCATGTTTGGGACTGGATGAAGCGTCGTCTCACGCGGTCTGCACGTCCAGCACGAACGCTGGTCCAACTGAGGCGCCAGGTGGAAATGGCATGGCAAGCCGTTCTACAGGACTACATCCAGCATCTCTACGATCGTCTCCATGGGAGAATAGCAGCCTGCATTGCTGCGAAAGGTGGATATACACTGTACTAGTGCCGACTTTGTGCATGCTCTGTTGCCTGTGTCTATGTGCCTGTGGTTCTGTCAGTGTGATCATGTGATGTATCTGACCCCAGGAATGTGTCAATAAAGTTTCCCCTTCCTGGGACAATGAATTCACGGTGTTCTTATTTCTTATTTCAATTTGCAGGAGTGTAGTTCTAAGGGACTGATGACCCCAGAAGTTAAGTCCCATGGTGCTCAGAGCCATTTTTTTGTTTGTTAATGAGTCATTAGTATTCAAGAAAGATAGTTGTTATTAGTTATGTTCCTGGAGTGCAGTAGCAGAAGAAAGTTAAGTAAAAGTTATTTACTAAAGTAGTCCAGTACTAATTATTATAGAATGTTCCAGATTCCTGCAACCACCCCACTCGTGCTAGCCTCTGTCATCCTACTGCAAATCTCACGGGCACCGATAGAAAAGTATCCTGCATTTGTGTGAGGTCATGACGTGCTGCCATCTACCTTCACGTCAGTTCAGCTGCCTCCTGTAGGATACTGTAGCATTTGTTTCCTTTCACTACCCAGGTTTCATAGAGCTATGTAACTTGTCAGTCAAAGTCTTAAGTATTGGACACCAGAGCATTAACACTTTTGGTGACGAGAACTATCCAACTCACTACTTTTTAACGCAACATCTATTTGCGAAAATTACATTTGCGGTTAGTATCTCACCATGTTTCACCTTTACTGGCATTACCTCCTCCAATAAAGAAAACTGGCTTTTAATATTGGGAGTAATTCTACAAATGATTCTTTATGGCCACTTGACAATTCACTGTATTTCATGATTGATGAAGCTTGGTTTCGCCTTTGTGCTATATGAATACAAATATTAATCATAGCTGGTCCACCGATATCGTTAGATTGTGCATCAAATTCCCCTTCGCGTTAAAGAAACTAGAGCTTGATATATTGTTTCTGATAGTCGAATTTTCACCTGGACGTTCTTTGAAACAATTTTCAGTGCAGACATCATCAAATTTTCAAGACAGTGTACGTTCAGTTAAAGGAATGTGGAAGACAGTGCTGCTATTTCTTACAAGGTGCAGCTACGTACCACACGTGCCGTCAGTCACTTTCTCGTGTTGGTGAATCCATTACAGAAGATAGCCAATAAAGTCTGGTGGCCACCACTTTCGCCGGCCTTGGCTAGTTGCCATTTTTATCTATGGCGATATTTAAAAGAAAAATTGTAAAAATTAACCTAAAAAAGGCAGTCTAACTGCATAAAAACATGCACTGGACTAATGAACAATCGATGTTACATTTCTGCGTAAAGTGAGTTTGGAAGTGATTTCAGGAGTTCAAAAAAGAGTAAAGGGCGACCGTCTGCAACTTATGTCTTAATATTTAAGGTGTGATAATTTTTAAAAGCGTTTTCTGATTTTAAATAACTTAATGTTTTTCGAGACAGTTGGAGCATTATTGACGTGCAGCCAGTAGTATGTTGGACATACTTTAGTAAGTTTGGAACTGATTTGTTTTAGTAACTGGTTTGAACCCTGAAAGAAAAAAACGTGCGAGCGCTACCCACTCGTTAATACAAGCAATAACTTAATATGTTATGCAACATTCCACTCATAATTTGGCCACTAAGCGCAACGGAAACGCCATAACATTGAAACAATACTTTAATGCGTTCCTGATTATACTTATTAATATAATCGTCGCTAATCATGAGAGAAGTTGTAGGAAATATGTCCACAAATAGATATCGGTATCATAATTACCAAACATTTACTCAGATTATAAACTATAATGGTATATAATTGTAATCTGGCTCTTGAAAACCGAAAACTCAGGAAACTAACATGTAATACCGAAGTTATTTATGTGGGATTTTGATTCACATGGTCAGTAAAAGTGAAAGAAGAAGAAAAAAAAACAGAGTACCTCATTTGAGCACCTTCCATATTCGAATTAGCAAGAGAGAAAAATCCGATGTACTCCACGTCCTTGATGCACAAAGAATCAATTAAATATGGGCTGCTCAGAGTATGTACTCTAAAATATGAAACTAACACCTCATGCTTTTAGCAAAAACCGTCACTTAGATCTTCGAGATGCACGGTCAGCATTGGGCGACCACCAGGAAGCGAACCACAAGAATTTAAAGTTTTCTGTTCTCAGACCAAAATCAGTTGGAAGGGTGACAACATGCTTTAGTCAATGTGACGGATATGAAAGTGCCTCGAAGCATGAAAATAGAGGGGAACGCTGAAAAAATTCCCTGATATGACGCACAAATATGCAAAAACAACTTGCTTCGTTGGTATCGAGTGTGAACGCTCCGTTAATGTTGGGTGACGAGGCACACACCATCACCCAAAAGTTTGTATTGCTCGCTTTTATTTCCGACATAAATGTAATGTTAATAGGTTTCTCTGACAACTGGAATAGACTCCTGGAACTGGAAAACAGAACACATTGACACCGGTGTGTCAGACCCACCATACTTGCTCCGGACACTGCGAGAGGGCTGTACAAGCAATGATCACACGCACGGCACAGCGGACACACCAGGAACCGCGGTGTTGGCCGTCGAATGGCGCTAGCTGCGCAGCATTTGTGCACCGCCGCCGTCAGTGTCAGCCAGTTTGCCGTGGCATACGGAGCTCCATCGCAGTCTTTAACACTGGTAGCATGCCGCGACAGCGTGGACGTGAACCGTATGTGCAGTTGACGGACTTTGAGCGAGGGCGTATAGTGGGCATGCGGGAGGCCGGGTGGACGTACCGCCGAATTGCTCAACACGTGGGGCGTGAGGTCTCCACAGTACATCGATGTTGTCGCCAGTGGTCGGCGGAAGGTGCACGTGCCCGTCGACCTGGGACCGGACCGCAGCGGCGCACGGATGCACGCCAAGACCGTAGGATCCTACGCAGTGCCGTAGGGGACCGCACCGCCACTTCCCAGCAAATTAGGGACACTGTTGCTCCTGGGGTATCGGCGAGGACCATTCGCAACCGTCTCCATGAAGCTGGGCTACGGTCCCGCACACCGTTAGGCCGTCTTCCGCTCACGCCCCAACATCGTGCAGCCCGCCTCCAGTGGTGTCGCGACAGGCGTGAATGGAGGGACGAATGGAGACGTGTCGTCTTCAGCGATGAGAGTCGCTTTTGCCTTGGTGCCAATGATGGTCGTATGCGTGTTTGGCGCCGTGCAGGTGAGCGCCACAATCAGGACTGCATACGACCGAGGCACACAGGGCCAACACCCGGCATCATGGTGTGGGGAGCGATCTCCTACACTGGCCGTACACCACTGGTGATCGTCGAGGGGACACTGAATAGTGCACGGTACATCCAAACCGTCATCGAACCCATCGTTCTACCATTCCTAGACCGGCAAGGGAACTTGCTGTTCCAACAGGACAATGCACGTCCGCATGTATCCCGTGCCACCCAACGTGCTCTAGAAGGTGTAAGTCAACTACCCTGGCCAGTAAGATCTCCGGATCTGTCCCCCATTGAGCATGTTTGGGACTGGATGAAGCGTCGTCTCACGCGGTCTGCACGTCCAGCACGAACGCTGGTCAAACTGAGGCGTCAGGTGGAAATGGCATGGCAAGCCGTTCCACAGGACTACATCCAGCATCTCTACGATCGTCTCCATGGGAGAATAGCAGCCTGCATTGCTGCGAAAGGTGGATATACACTGTACTAGTGCCGACATTGTGCATGCTCTGTTGCCTGTGTCTATGTGCCTGTGGTTCTGTCAGTGTGATCATGTGATGTATCTGACCCCAGGAATGTGTCAATAAAGTTTCCCCTTCCTGGGACAATGAATTCACGGTGTTCTTATTTCAATTTCCAGGAGTGTATTTCTGACCATATATTCGAATTTTCATCGTTTGACTTTTTCTTCTTTTCTGAGATTGGAGAGGATGTCGTAGTGAATCAGATGAGAGGTACCACAGATTTTTAACGTAGTTTTTTTCAATTTCAGAGGCCGAAGTTGCAGTTTGAGTGCAATCGGATGAATAACTCAGTTTTTTCATCATCTGGATAACAAAGGTTTTTATCATTTATTCTGATCAGTTTCTTGACTATACTCGAAAACCGTTTTATATCTAAAGGAGAAAAATATAATAACAATTCAGAGAAGTTTACATAATCAAATGTTTGATGAAGCATAATATACACACATAAATGTAAATGTACTGATACAGAATCTGGAAGCGATTTTTACTAGTCATGTTACAAGGTTTCCGTGACAGCTGGAATATTTCTGACCTTCATATCTTTGCTTTTCTTCTTTTCTGAGATTGGCGAAGATGTCTCAGTGTATCAGATGAGAGACACTAGAGATTTTTAACGTAGTATTTTTCCAGTTCAGAAGCCGAAGTTTTAGTTTGAGTGCAATAGGATGAATAACTCAGTTTTTTCACCGTCTGGATAACAAAGGTTCTTTTTATTTATTCTGATAAGTTTTTTGCCTATACTTGAAAACGTTCCTTAGATATAAAGGATAAAAATATAATAACTATTAAGAGAACTTTACACAATCAGATGTTTGATAAAGGATATGTACACTGCTCTGCAAAACTTAATGATGAGGTAGGTAAAGTAATGTGACATTAACAATTTTGAGGAAATCTATGATGGTGTGGGAGCAAGTTACCAGAGGTATACCAGAAGGGCACAGGAAGGTAAACATCACATATTATGAGGTCAGCGTGACAATAGTGCCAAATGGGGCTGACCCTGCAACAAGAGGCAGTTGAAGCAACGGCAAAAGACAGTTTGTGTCAATCAACAAGCAGTTACGGTGCACTGCAGTGATATCTTCGTTACATTACGGGCTGGAGACAGTGTTTGGGAGACTTCATAGAGGAAGAGTCACCACGAAACTGAAAGAAGGACGAAGTGTGACCTTTTTGTTTAACGTACATAGCGAGTGCTGTAGCCACAGTTTCAGCTGCCCGATGAAGAGGAGACAGTCTTCCTCATTCAACTACAGCATCAGACGATCGCCGCATTGTGCACAGGCCAGGAGGGACACACGTCAAACAGCGGGTGCAATTGCAAACACGTGTAGCACTGCTGCGAGTCACGCAATCTCACGCTCCACAACGGCACGGCGACAGCATAGGAGTGGCCTCTTTGCGCGACGACCAGCACCTTGAATTCCGTTGACGCCCGCAGATCGGCGGCACTATTCGCGATGATGCCAGGAGCTTAGCGCCGCGTGCTCTTCTCTAATGACAATAGAATCCACCTGAGTGCTGATTCTGGTCGTACTCTCATGCTGAGAGAGTTGGGAACACGTAATGCACCCAGGAACATTGTCGAACATGACCGTTTTGGTGATCCAGATGTTATGGTGTTGGAACGAGGTATTACTCGGTTAATGGACTGACCTGTAAGTTACCGCACACGTGTGGTGTGCTGTGAACAGACGTACTACAGTACGTTCACGTGCACTAACGACCGTACAACATTTGTCAACCGCGCTGGTGGAGGAATGGAATGCCCTATCACAAAAACTCATTACCAACTTTGTGCCCGGCATGGGAGGATACTGCTGTGACCACACTCCCTAATGACAACCATATCCTACCTTTTGTAATGCCCAGGGGTCCACCATAAACCGCGTTTTCATTGTGATTATTATTTCTGACTCAAAATGTCATTTGTGTTTGTCTCAATTCGTATATCTCTTGTTGTCCACTGTACTTCAAATGGTTCAAATGGCTCTGAGCACTATAACTCAACACTGAGGTCATCAGTCCCCTAGAACTTAGAACTACTTAAACCTAAGTAACCTAAGGACATCACACAAATCCATGCCTGAGGCAGGATTCGAACCTGCGACTTCTGTACTGAACTGGACTGTAGGAGTTCAAAAAATGGTTCAAATGGCTCTGAGCACTATGGGACTTAACATCTGATCAGTCCCCTACAACTTAGAACTACTTAAACCTAACTAACCTAAGGACATCACACACACCCATGCCCGAGGCAGGATTCGAACCTGCGACCGTAGCAGTCGCGCGGTTCCGGACTGAAGCGCCTAGAACCGCTCGGCCAGACTGTAGGAGTTCTTTCTTTGCATGGCTCCAGCTTAATGGGGCTACGTTACATAGAAGTGACAAACCATGTGATACTTTCGTTCTTAACCTTTGCAAACCAGTGTACATTAAAATGTGTCTTGTATCATTTATTGAACTAATATGCTTTTCTGCCTATGTTTAAACGCAGTTCAACTACAGCATTCTAGGTTTGTATTCAACAGAGAATAACGAAATCACGTTATTGTCTATGAAGTTGACAGGGCCGTCCAATTATCTTGGGCTCGTTGCACGAAACACAACCATAAAACTGGGAGGACCACAGTATCAGTTCATTATTTTGTACATAAAGTAAAAAAGTATTTTTTAATTTTCGTTTTCTTGTCCAAGGATTGGAGGTTCAGTGCTACAGCCGGCGGCTGTGGTCGAGCGGTTCTAGGCGCTTCAGTCCTGAACCGCGCTGCTGCTACGATCGCAGGTTCGAATGCTGCCTCGGACGTGGATGTGTGTGATGTCCTTAGGCTAGTCAGGTTTAAGTAGTTCTAAGTTCAAGGGGACTGATGACATCAGATGTTAAGTCCTATAGTTCTCAGAGCCATTTTTTCAGAGTTACATTTACTGAAAATACCCCAAAATTCGTTATATACGAGGTGAACCATCTAAATCTTGCGCCTCAAATAATTCGGAATGGAAAGTGCTATTGATATAGGGTTTTCACAGATTTGATTGGTAGTCTGGGTCTCGAATTTTTAGCCAATATACAGGTTGTAAAAATACTTGGAAAGTGTATTTTTTTGTGCAAACACACGCTTTTTTAAATGGAGCAGCCCATGCTGACACCGAGCGAGGTGGTGCAGTGGTTAGCACACTGGATTCGCATTAGGGAGGACGACGGTTCAAACCCGCGTCCGGTCATCCTCATTTACGTTTTCCGTGATTTCCGTTGATCGCTTCAGGCACATGGAGGGATGGTTCCTTTGAAAGGGCATGGCCGATTTTCCTCCCCATCCTTCCATAACCAGATGGGACCGATGATCTCGCTGTTTGGTCCCCTCCCACAAATCAACCAACCAACCAATGCATTATTTACATTTGAGCTGTGCTGGCCCCGGCTTATGTATTGGTTTGAACCTTCACTGTTAACTTGCGTTTGGTTTCCCCCGGTTATTGCGTTTGTGCCGTGGTTCTTCCTCTTTTTACTTGCGGCAGCAGTAGTGTGTATCGTTATTCGGACCTTGTACTATCTTTGGTCTGGTGCTTATAGTTTCCGGCTAGCCGGTGTGCGGCAGTCTGTCGGTTGGTGTGGATCAGCCAGCAAATCTCCGCGTGGCGCAGTGGGCCGGACCCGCTGGCGGTCTCTACGCAGCGTCGGAGTGTGTGGGAGCTGTTCCGATTGCTACGAGGTTCGTGGCTCACCGACCCGGGCATCAAAGTGGAGTGGTGATTTAATTACCGAAGCCAGTCTGTTCACATTGTGCCGTTGGTTTTCATGGTTGATGGTTGGATGTTGGGAGTATTCCCGTGAGCAACAGCGGGCATTCGAGTTGGCGAAAGTTTGGCCACCATCCGATGGAGTTTAACTGTATTTTGGTTATTTGAAGTCTAGGTGCACCAGCGGAATTTTCTGCCTTGTGGCCGTTATCGTTCCGGTTAGCTGCCCTGGCCGCTGACGTAAAATTCAGGCAGTGTCCTTTCCTCACCGTGTTGCTGTCCAACACGTGTGTGTAGTTTTCGTAGTTTATGCATACTTGGTTGTGGGCGGCTACGGCTTTTACGTTTTGACATTGGAGTTCTTTGTGTACTGGTCGGGTGGAAAGCAAGTCGTCTTGTCGGTAGGTCCGTTGACTGTATCTTGGCTGGGTTGCCGGCCGATCGGATATAGTTTGTCCGACTACCTGTCTCCCATAAGCGAACGTTAGTATTTCAAGTGCAGACCGACCCCCGGAAACTGGCTGTACTGCCTTTTCTTATTGTATAATTAAATGGCTCATAGCCGATGGTTTCAATTTGTATGCTTTCAGTTGGGTTTTAAATAATGGGCCTTCAGCCGTTTTAAAATTAAAAGTTCCTTACTTTTCAAGTCTTGCATTGTTTGGGCCTTCAGCCTCATTTAAAAAATTTTTCTGGATAAAGCTTTGGGCCTTCTGCCTTTTCAAAATTTATTGTAGTTGTGTTTTTCAATCATGGGCCTTCAGCCGTCTTACAATTAAAATTCCTTACTTGTTAAATCTTAGACTGTTTCGGCCTTCAGCCTCATTAAAAAAAAAAAAATAAGGATAAAGTCTTGAGCTTCCTGCCTTGTAAAATTGTATTGTAGCTGTGTTTTGAATCATGAGCCTTTAACCGTTTTAAAAGTAAAATTCCTTATTGTTAAGTCATAGATTGTTCTGCCCTTCAGGCTCCCTTATTTAAGGATACAGCTTTGGGCCTTCTGCCTTTTGAAAATTTATTGTAGTTTTGTTTTTAAAATTAAAATTCATTACTTGTCAAGTCTTCGATTCTTTGGTCCTTCCGCCTCATTGAAATATTATTTAAGGACAAAACCTTGCGGTTTCTGCCTTTGGAAAATTTATTGTAGTTGTTTTAAATCATGGGCCTTCAGCCGTTTTAAAAATTAAAGAGGTTGTGCCCTTAAGCCGTAAGTTTGTGTGACAAATTCAGTAGATAGTTAACTTCGGAAATGTTTGGGCAACTAAATAATGTTATGTGTGTTCGAGCGTAACTAACAGCCACTCATTTTTGGCCCCTTTGCACAGTTCCAACTATCTGTTCTGTCCTGCGGATTTAACCAGGCGTTTCACATTAACAGATAACAAGTAGGGTAAATTAGAATGTGAGTGGTGTTTGATGTAGGAGTCCAGTGGTAGTGGCTTACGAGATATCGTATTGTGTAAGGTTTCCATACCGATACTTGTTTGTGCCATTCAACCTGTGTAGTTGTTACGTAAGATGTTGCTATGTTTGCTTACAGTCTACTTGTGTATGCCTCGAGTGCATTGCGACTTGCTAGTCATTTAGTATGTGACAGCTTTAAGGAGTAGTTTGTGAGTGGACGACAGCATTTACCAATGCAGAAAAAGCCGACATGCTCATCGTGTGTGGAGAAAGTAGGAAGAACGCAGTTTGTTCTTGTACGGTGTATGCGGCAAGATATCCCAGCAAACGTCAACCACCTCGACAACTACTAATCAAATGGTTCAAATGGTGTTAGCACTATGGGACTTAACATCTAGGGTCGTCAGTCCCCTAGAACTTAGAACTACTTAAACCTAACTAACCTAAGGACATCACACAACACCCAGTCATCACGAGGCAGGGAAAATCCCTGACCCCGCCGGGAATCGAATCCGGGAACCCGGGTGCGGGAAGCGAGAACGCTGCCGCGCGACCACGAGCTGCGGACAACTACTAATCAGCCTCTTCAACCAGTTACGTGAGAGTGATAGTGTAACACCTAGACAACGTAACAGAAGAAAACAAGTGGTGCCAGAAAAGGGGGAAATTAATGTTCTTGTTGCTGTTACAGCTGATCCGCAGGTTAGATCCCGCGCAATCGCACGAGGAAGTGCCATTACTCATGCAAGTGTCCTACACATTCTCCATCGACATAGGTTCCGTCTTTATCACATCGCCGCACGGGATTAGCCGAGCGGTCTGGGACGCTTCAGTCATGGACTGTGCGGCTGATCCCGGCGGAGGTTCGAGTCCTCCCTCGGGCATGGGTGTGTGTGTTTGTCCTTAGGATAGTTTAGGTTAAGTAGTATGTAAGCTTAGGGACTGATGACCTTACAAGTTATGTCCCATAAGATTTCACACACACAGTCTACCACATATCTCTCCATCAAAAGCTGCTTCAAAATGATTATGAAACTCGTGTTTTGTACATGGACATTAAGACATGATGCTCCAGGTTTATTATGTTTCTTGTTTAGTGATAAAGCCACATTTACCAACAATAGCTAGGTAAACCACCGAAACATGCACTATACGTCTGCTGACAATCCCCGTTGGCTTCATCAGGTGGAGTATCGGCGTCCGTGGAGTGTAAACGTGTGGTGTTGGATAGCAAACCAGATAATAGGCTCGTGTTTCAGAGATGGAACACCGGACGCGCTAAAATATCGCAGCCTCCTAACAGACCATTTTCCACGGATGCTAGAAGAACTTCCTCTACAGACTAGTACGAACTTTGGTGCCAACGTGATGGTTGTGCAGCTCATAACGCACGAAGTACTACAACGTGTCTTCACGAATGGTTTTCAAATCGTTCGATTGGAGGAAGAGGACTTGTACCTTGGCCGGCCCATTCCCTGGATTTGACGTCTATAGACTTTTCTTGTGGGGAAAACTGAAAGACGCTGTCTGCAAGGACATACCAACTACACCCGTTTAAATACAACGACGTATCACTGCAGCCTGCTGGGACATCTCCGCTGAAATGCTAGCACGTGTGCTGCATCCATTCCATATCAGACTGGAAGCGTGCATTGCCGCTGCCAGTGGCCATTTTGAACACAACCTGCGATGGTCAGTTATCTCGTTACTGGTCAGCTTCCACAAAAGTGTATGCACTTGTGTTGTTCTTCAGTGTGTGCTACCACAGATATTGTGCAAGTGGCGGTGTGGGAACTTTTCAAACTACAATGTCCCATAAACGACTAGCACTGGAATCCTACAACGAACACCAGTCTCATTCTAATCTACCGTACTTTTAGTGGGTTAATACCAATATGCATTTCTCCATGCACTAAAATACACGTTCTGGGTATTATTACATATTTGTTTATTGGCTAACAGTACGAACCCGTGACTGTCAATCCATTCACTGAAAACCGCACATAAATAGCAGTTTCCATTACCGCAATATTTGGGGTGCAAATTTTAGGTGATTCACCCAGCATACACCATACATTTGCATATACAAACACGTATGAAGAAATAATGAGCGGTGTCACGTACTTTAGAAACAACTGTATCATAAAATGTGAATCCAAAACAAAAAATTTGTCAGTAAAATCATAATACAAATTAAATATCAGCCATAAAAATAAATCAAATAAAAAGGACGATTTCTGCAGCAGCCAATAGAGCTCCCTGACTACTGTTCGCCTCAGCCTGCCTTGCCCTAGCAACACTTCCTAATTGCCGAAAGCCTTTCGCTGGTGCCCGCCTGTCCAAGTCAGCAGCCACTAACGAAATCAGACTGCTACTGGTTGGTGATTAATAGTGACAGACTTGGGAATTCTTAATCTTGTCCCGCAGGCTAAAGCGAAGAGGAAAATCAGATGGTTACACGATTTCAACAGCCAAGTTTTCTGCAGTAAAATGCACTCTTGCCTAACCTACATCTACAGCTACATCTACATGCTCACTCTGCAATTCACACTTAAGTGCCTGGCAGAGGGCTCATCGAACCATTTTCATACTACTTTTCTACCATTCTACTCTATAATGACGAGTAATTGTAATTCCTAGGTATTTAGTCGACAGCCCTTGTACGATTTATCGTATGCCCAAAACTTATCGGATTTCTTTTAGTACCCATGTGGATGACCTCGCTCTTTTTTTTTTTTTTTTTTTTGTTTAGTGCCAATTGCCACTTTTCGCACCATACAGAAATTATCTCTAGATCATTTTGTAAATGGAATTGATCGTCTGATGATTTTACTAGACGGTAAATTACAGCGTCATCTGCAAACAATCTAAGGGGGCTGCTCAGATTCTCTCCTAGATCATATATATAAACTAGGAACAGCAGAGGGCCTATGACACTACCTTTCTGAACGCCAGATATCACTTCTGTTCGACTCGATGATTTACCGTCTATCACTACGAACTGTGACCTCTCTGAGAGGCAATCAGGAATCCGGTCACACTACTGAGACGATACTCCATATGTACGCAATTTGATTAATAGTCGCTTGTGAGGAACGGTATCAAAATCCTTATGGAAATATAGGAATATGGAATCGATCTGAGATCCCTTGTCGACAGCATTCATTACTTCATGAGAATAAAAAGCTAGCTGTGTTGCACAAGAACGATATTTTTTTAATCCGTTTTGGTTAATATCAATAAGTCATTTTCTTCAAGGTGATTCATAATGTTCGAGTACAGTGTATGCTCCAAAATCCTACTGCAAATTGCGGTCAGGGATATGGGTCTGTAATTCCATGGTTTACTCCGATTTCCTTTCTTGAATATTGGTATGACCTGTGCCCCTTTCCAGTCTTTAGGAACAGACCTTTCGTCAAGTGAGCGGTTGTATATGATTGCTAAGAAAGGCGCTATTGTGTCTGCATAACCTGAAAGGAACCTGATTGGTATACCATCTGGACCGGAGGACTTGCCTTTCTTAAGTGATTTGAGTTGTTTCGCAACACCTAAGATATCTACTTTTATGTCACTCATGCTAACAGCTGTTATTGTACATTATTTTCTGAAACGTTCTTTGAAAGGAGAAACGCACCACAATCTGATGCAACAAGATGTCGTATTAATGCATTCTCCCGTCATATTCAAGCTTTTTTAAGGTTAATTATGTATATAGTTCGTCTATAGGTTTAGATGACTGAGTTTATTAGTATCCAAATATGTGATATTAATTGCCGTATCTTGGTGTACTTGCGTTGGCTTAGAAGCCATGGGGCAGTAGACCTTAGTATTTGACAGATGTTTCAATTTGATATCTCTAACCTTCCGTGAGAAAAAGAGCTCTTAACAGACGTTTTTACCGATTGACCTACGAAACCCTAATAACACGTCGGCCTTTAAACTATTTTCAAGTGAGTCACGGTCACCTCTGTTGTTGTGAACTGAAATCTACTTAACATAATTCTTTTGCCGGCTTTTCCTGTTTATAGGGGAATCAATCTGAAGGTTACCTACGAGTGTCCCACGTTGCTTCGCAAGATTTTCCGTCTATAATCGGCGTGGCTTTTCCCCTCCATCATCGAGGCTCTCTCCAGAGTGTTTTATTTCGGATAAGGAAGTCTTCGCAGGCCACTGCTGGCCATAGGTCACATCTCTATTTTAAGGACGTGAGAGGCGCAGCTAAAATTAGAAACGCCTTTTAAATGGAAGGCACCCATATCGAAAAAATTACGAGCAATCTTTATGAATGCGGAAAGTTCCAGCCACGAAGTTCCCCCGAACAAGTCGCAACTATATGCTTATTTTGTGTTTGTACTTTAGCGGATACATTTATACCTACACAGACAGTTACTGAATAATTCTTTGCCGGCCGAAGTGGCCGAGCGGCTCTAGGCGCTTCAGTCTGGAACCGCGCTACCGCTACGGTCGCAGGTTCGAATCCTGCCATGGGCATGGATGTGTGTGATGTCCTTAGGTTAGTTAGGTTTAAGTAGTTCTAAGTTCTAGGGGACTGATGACCTAAGATGTTAAGTCCCATAGTGTTCAGAGCCATTTTTGAATAGTTCTTTCTTCGGAACTTTGGGTTGAAGTATTGTCCGCTTATTTGCAAGTTGCACAAAAATTGAATTACTGCATGCTTTAGCGGTTACACGTATATCAAAACGTAAGATTGCTGAATAATTAGTTATTTCCTGGTCATTGATGTATTGTCTTGGGATTTAAGTAAATTATGTTGTTGTTCGACCAAGAAAGCCATACTGTACCGCAAAAAAGTGCTATCATCGACAAGCAGTCTGCAGGTTTTGTAGAGACAAGTATTTAGATGCAGACTTCATGAATGACATACCACTAAGTGCTGCCAAAGACATCACTGATGCACAAAAACAGTTTGTAATATTCCAGTAAGAGTCGGGGAAACTTGGGTTGCTGCTAAACAGAAAATAAGAACGTGAATTCCGGCATTATACGACAACTCTAGGCATCAGTGTCATAACCAATAAAAAAAGGACCAAGGAAAAATGAAATACGTTGCAAAAAATGCAATACGGAAATCTACTGGCAAATCTCTGAAATTACTGTTACAATGCATATTCGAAGAATCCAAACGATGAGACATATTGAAAGAATGGACCTAAACACTCTTCGGGAATAAGGATAATAGACCCAGCTGTTACAGTTACTTTAATCTCTTGCTGATATGTTGACTGGGTAATGAGATTAAAATGGTTCGATGAACCTTCTGCCAGGCACTTAAGTGTGAATTGCAGAGTAACCATGTATATGTAGAAGTCATTCTGAGAGATAAACTTGGAGGTTGAATATTTCGTGCCTGAAAGAAGGATATATTCTTTAACTGGTAGATATGTACTCTGTATGTTAAACTGTCATCCTTACGCGGAGTCGACTAATATGGCACAGTTGTTTTGCCTTATGTGTTGAGGTACCACTGAAAAATATCTAAGCATAATATTGCAAATAAAATTATCTTCCTCTGTATGCCATTACAATTATGTTATGATATCAGAGAGTAGCAGTTCATTTTTACGTAGCACATAAAATTAACCGAAAAATAGTGGTCTCTATCTTTTAGAAGCAGAAAAGTTCCTTCATAATTTTTCCACAATGAAAACCCAAAAGTGCTAGAATATGAGAGGAGTCATTGATGTAAGGGATAAGAATTAGATTTGTTTTCGAATGGAAACGAGAATGAGAATGTTCTACCAATACTAATTCGCAACACTGTGTTTTTTACTGTTCGTGAGCTCAATACTGGTGCCTTTGTCGCAGCATTTAGCCACTGGCGCAACAGAATACAAGAAGAAGAGTAACTGTAACTCGCATAATACGTTACGCTATTTATGTTGATATAAGGGTCACTACTCGTTACCACTCATCCAGATATAAAATCTGAAAACAAATTCACCAATTTCTTTTACTTTTGACTTTTGTTATACCGTGTTGTCGATAATCTAGTCACATTTTTATTTATCGTATCAGCAACAAGCAATGGTAAAAATACTAATTTCATTACCGAATGCTATTTGATGACAAAATTTGTCAAGTAATAAAGTTTTTTAAAAATAAGTGTTTCTCGCCACCACATAGCGGGCATCTTCTCACCAGTTTCTCCACCCGTCGCCACAATTATGATCGTACCTAGTACGACACCGGTTCCCTGATTAATAAATTTTTAGTTTTAATATATTTAATGCGATCCTAGACTGTTTTTATTTAAACGTTTTCATTTTACTTTTCTGATCGCTGTTTCCCAGGAACAACTTTCCGAAAGATGCTTAGTATCACTGTCTGTGCACAATTTTATCAAATTATGGGCTTTTGGTTTTGCCGCCATCAAGTCCTCCATTGTGCATCTCAAAAGGGTACCTGCTGCATTCCGAGAAGCCTGTGCTTCGATCTTCGGCAGTTCACCGAGCCTGCGGAAGCCCCACTTTTAGATTCTCATATTAGGTCTGTCAACACCAGTATATGAAGTTTTCTGTTCCTCCATAGTCTTAACGTCGAAGTCTGAGGAGGTTCGTTTAAATGGTGTGTGAAGGGGACTCCTCCTACCTCTTAGTCGTCGGTGGGCAGGTTGATATCCCTACAGTGGTTTTGCATATGGGGCGAGTGCTTTAGATGTCTCGCCAATGCCCGCAAATTCTCTTTCAGAGTCTGGTGGAGCAATTCTGCCGAACGGTAGCTTTTACCACGTGGTGTTGGTCTAAGGCAATCAGTGATGAGACGATAAGATCAATTCAGTGAAACGTCAACTTGTTGACTGGATCTGTATCAAACAGGACAGGCATAATCTGCGGCAGAGTTGCACACAGTCAGGCCAGTGGTTCTCAACGTCGTTAGCACAGTATTAGTTTCAATCAATTTACAGAGGATGTTATTCCTAGCTGACATCTCCTGTTAGGCGTTTCAATAGAGCTTTTTGTAAGTCAGGGTGCACACCACTGTTACACATAAATTATTATGTGTTGGGCAGTGCTCTAGATGAAGTTACTTGCATTTTCCTTTACTCCTGTTTGTTCTATAGAGTGAAGGCGCATACCTGAGTTTTTGTTTGGTTAGGCTTCGGTTGGTTTTCTCTGTAGCAGTCGGGTACTACGAAAAAGGACGTTTAATAGCTTCTACTGTGTAGTCTCAAAAAGATTTGCATAGGTGCCAATAGCTCAATCATCCCTATGTACAAAGTTTCTGGTATCATCTGAGAAGGGTTAGTCATTCGTCTCAGTATTGAAGAGAACCAGGCATCCTACTTTAATGTCCGCAGGTACAAGCCTGATTTTACTTTTTCGATGGTAACATGATACCTTTCAGCTTCCTCGAATCATCGTCGTTTCAGCCAACCAGAGTCTGAGATTTTCGTTATGCTTGTATAAAGGACTCGCGAAAATGGTGTCATCCATCAACCTCGTGACATCCTCTAATTTGACGTCGAGTTTGATTCATCACATCAATGGTCTTTTGTGATGCATTTTCTAAGTAATGGATGATGAAAAAATGGGTGTTTCGCCAGAACAGCCTCATTATAGAGAGTGCGCTTTGCTATTTTGTTATTATTTCTGTTGTTGTTGTTATGATCTTCAGTCCAAATACTGGTTTGATGCAGCTCTCCATGCAACCGTATCCTGTGCAAGCTTCTTCATCTCCCAGTACCTACTGCAACCTACATACTTCTGAATCTGCTTGGTGTATTCATCTCTTGGTCTCCCTCTACGATTTTTACCCTCCACGCTCCCTGCAATAGTAAATTGGTGATCCCTTGATGCCTCAGAACGTGTCCTACCAACCGGTCCCTTCTTCTTGTCAAGTTGTGCCACAAATTCCTTTTCTCCCCAGTTCTATTCAGTACCTCCTCATTAGTTACGTGATCTATCAATCCAATCTTCAGCATTCTTCTGTAGCACCACATTTCGAAAGCTTCTAGTCTCTTCTTGTCTATACTGTTTATCGTCCATGTTTCACTCCCATACATATCTACATTCGATACAAATACTTTCAGAAAAGACTTCCTGACACTTAAATCTATACTCGATGTTAACAAATTACTCTTCTGCAGAAACGCTTTCTGTGCAATTTGCCAGTCTATGTCTTATATCTTCTCTACTTCGACCATCATCAGTTATTTTGCTGGCCAAATAACAAACTCATCTACTTCTTTAAGTGTCTCATTTCCTAATCTAATTCCCTCAGTATCGCCTGATTTAATTCTACTTCAGTCCCTTATCCTCGTTTTGCTTTTGTTGGTGTTCATCTTATATTCTCCTTTCAAGAGACTGTCCATTCTGTTCAGCCGCTGTTCCAGGTCCTTTGCTGCCTCTGACATAATTACAATGTCAACGGCAAACCTCAAAGTTTTTATTTCTTTTCGCCTGACTTTAATTCGTATTGTAAATTTTCTTTTGTTTCCTTTACTGCTTGCTCAGGATACAGACTGAATAACACCGGGGATGGGCTAAAACCCTGCCTCACTCCCTTCTCAACCACTACTTCCCTTACGTGCCCCTCGACTCTTATAAAATGGTTCAAATGGCTCTGAGCACTATGGGACTCAACTGCTGAGGTCATTAGTCCCCTAGAACTTAGAACCAGTTAAACCTAACTAACCTAAGGACATCACAAACATCCATGCCCTAGGCAGGACTCGAACCTGCGACCGGAGCGGTCTTGCGGTTCCAGACTGCAGCGCCTTTAACCGCACGGCCACTTCGGCCGGCTCGACTCTTATAATTTCCGTCTGATTTCTCTACAAACTGTAAATATGTTACCCCTGCCACTTTTAAAATATGAAAGAGAATGTTCCAGTCAACATTGTCAAAAGTTTTCTCTAAGTGTACAAACGCTATAAGCGTGGGTTTGCCTTTCCTTAACCTGTCTTGTATAAGAATTCGTAGGGTCAGTAATGCCTCGCGTGTTCCTACATTTCTCCGGAACCCAACTGACCTTCCTCAAGGTCGGCTTCTACCAGTTTTTGCATTCTTAAGTAAAGACTCTGTGTAGTATTTTGCAACATTGATAGTTCGGTAATTTTATCATTTGTCAGCACCTGTTTTCTGTGGAACTGGAGTTATTATAGTCTTCTTAAAGTCTAATGGTATTTCACCTGCCTCACTGATCTTACTCACTAGACGGAAGACTTTCGTTATGGCTGGCTCTCCCAAGCCTATCAGGAGTTCCAACGGAATGTTGTGTACTCCCGGCGCCTTGTTTCGGCTAAGTTCTTTGAGTGCTCTGTCACATTCTTCAAGCAGTATCATATCTTCGTCCCATCTTCATCTACGTCTTCTTCCTTTTTCATAATATTGCCGTCAAGAACATCTCGCTTGTATAGACCCTCAATACAGGATGTTTCCGGCAGAGCGTGCAAAAATGTAACAGGACATAGAGAACGCTCCAGTGAACAATTTGAGATAGGGAACCTTCTGTCGATCAAGCCAGCTTAAGGAGGAACAGAAGTAAAACTGTCTATCGCTTTGTCTAGCATTACTGTTTTACAGCTTATATACAACATGCGTACACACGCCAGGGATAAGATTTTCACTCTGCAGCGGAGTGTGCGCTGATATGAAACTTCCTGGCAGATTAAAACTGTGTGCCGGACTGAGAATCGAACTCGGGACCTTTGCCTTTCGCGGGCAATTGCTCTACCAACTGAGCTACCCAAGCACGACTGACGCCCCGTCCTCAAAGCTTTACTTCTGCCAGTATCTCGTCTCCTACCTTCCAAACAAAGTTTGGCGCACAGTTTTAACCTGCCAGGAAGTTTCACACCAGGGATATTTGTCAGGATCTAGCTGATGTCATGCTTGTATTGAGGTTGATGGCCATCAGTTTTACCACATCTGGTAAGATACAGTACAAATGGTATGTTCATTGTACCAGTGATGGTATTTACCGTTAACTGTAACTAATGTAAATAAAATACACAGAAATGTGATGTTATTTTATTATCTCCTTAAGCTGGCTTCTCCGACCACAGGTGCCCTATCTCAAATTGGTCAGTGGAGTACCCTCTATATCCTGTTAGATTTTTGCAGGCTCTTACGGAAACACACTATATCTTCCTTCCACCCTTCTTCACCTTTCTGCCTTACCTTCTTTAGTTAGGACTGGTTTTCCATCTGAGCTATTGATATTCATGCAGTTGGTTCTCTGTCACCTGTAGGCGGCATCTATCTTTCCTCTAGTGATATAGGCTTCTACAACCTTACATTTGTCCTCTAGCCATCCCTGCTTAGCCATTTTACGTCTCCTCTAAGTCTTATTTTTGAGAGTTTTATATTCCCTTTCGCCTGCTTCATTAACTGCGTTCTTCTATTTTCTCCTTTCATCAGAAAAATGCAACATCTCTCGTGTTACCCAAGATTTTTACCGTCACTCCTCTTTTTACCTTTGATCCTCCGCTGCCTTCATTATTTCATCTCTCAAAACTACCCATTCTTTTTCTACTGTATTCCTTTCCAACTTCCTACAACCTCTGATTCTTTCGGTTTACCCAGGTCCCGTCTCCTTAAATTCCTACCTTTTTGCGATATTTTCATTTTTAATGTACAGTTCATAACTAAAAAATTGTGGTAAGAGTCCACATCTGCCTCTGGAAATGTCTTACAATTTGAAACCTGGTTCCGAAATCTGTCTTACCATTATATAATCTATCTGAAACCTGTCAGTATCTCCAGGCTTCTTCCATGTATACAGCCTTATTTTATGATTCTTGAACCAAGTGTTAGCTATGATTAAGTTGAGCTCTGCGCAAAATTCTACCAGGCGGCTTCCTCTTTCATTTCTTAGCCCCAATCCATATTCACCTACTACGTTTCCTTCTCTCCCTTTTCCTTCTGATGAATTCCAGTCACCTATGACTGTTAAATTTTCGTCTCCCTTCACTATCTGAATAATTTCTTTTATTCCATCATACATTTCTTCAATTTCTTCGTCATCTGCAGAGCTAGTTGGCATATAAACTTGTAGTACTGTGGTAGGCGTGGGCTTCGTGTCTATCTTGGCCACAATAATGCGTTCACAATGCTGTTTGTAGTAACTTACCCGCATTCATATTATCCTATACATTATTAAACCTACTCCTGCATTACCCCTATTTGATTTTGTATTTATAACCCTGTATTCACCTGACGAGAAGCCCTGTTCCTCCTGCCACCGAACTTCACTAATTCCCACTATATCTAACTTTAACCTATCCATTTCCCTTTTTAAATTTTCTAACCTACCTGCCCGATTAAGGGATCTGACATTCCACACTACGATCCGCAGAACGCAAGTTTTTTCTCCTGATAACGACGTCCTCTTGAGTAGTCCCCGCCCAGAGATACGAATGGGGGATTATTTTACTTTCCGAATATTTTACCCAAGAGGACGCCATCATCATTTAACCATACAGTAAAGCTGCATGCCTTCGGGAAAAATTACGGCTGTAGTTTCCCCTTACTTTTAGCCGTTCGCAGTACCAGCACAGCAAGGCCGTTTTGGTTAGTGTTACAAGGCCAGATCAATCATCCAGACTTGCCCCTGCAACTACTGAAAAGGCTGCTGCTCCTCTTCAGGAACCACACGTTTGTCTGGCCTCTTAACAGATACCCCTCCGTTGTGGTGGCACCTGCGGTACGGCTATCTGTATAGCTCAGGCACGCAAGCCTTCCCACCGACGGCAAGGTCCGTTGTTCTCGGTTGTTTGCTATGTAATTTTCGAATTATTTTTAACTGACCTCGTTTATTTCTAGTTATGCCATTCGAATAATGGCTTGCGATTTGCCAGTGGGATACGTCTCGTGGTGGGAGAAATTCTTGCTCAGTCTCCAACCGTGGACGGTGCATCTGAAGATCATAGTCGCCCGAGATCAGTGCCATAGGTCTCGGGTTGCTTCACAAGGCTGCCGCCGCATGTAGCTCGGCTTCTGTCGCTTTGTGGTACCGAGACTTCACTCTTCATCATGCTACACATTTTCCCAAAAGCGGGACTTCTGCTTGCCCATGCTGCCTGCCTCTTGTCACCATATCTACACTGAAGTGATGATAATCACTCGTGTGACTATTACGTGTTTGTTTCGGCGAACGACAGCGAGGTCTTATGCACCTCTAATAAAATCTTTTACGAGGCGTGTGTGGTTAAAAGTGTTGAAATAGCAAAAAGAGACAAATTACGATAGGGTAATATACTGAAATCTGTGTACGCACGCGCACGCGCACACGCACACGCACACGCACACACTCACAAATATTCCATCCTTACTTCTGGTTCCCTGACGACGTCCACGGCACGCCACAAAGCCCTTATCCCAAGGTGGCGGAAATAGGTAGATGTGACCTACATCTACAGACAAACAAATCATTAAAATTTCGGAATAAGTTGATGATTTATTCAAAAGCAAGAGCTTCATAAAGTGAGCAACGTCTTCGTCCACATCTGACCCTTATGCAAGCAGTTACCGATTGAGCATCGATTGATAGGTTTCTTACATGTCCTCCTGATGGATACCGCGTCATATTCTGCCAAACTGGAAAATTACATCGTCAAAATTCCGAGCTAGTTTGAAGACCCTGCCATTGCGTTACAAACGTTCCCAACTAGGGAGAGTGTGGCGACCTTGATGGCCACGATAGGGTTTGGCAAGCACGAAGACAAGCAATAGAAACTCTCGCCATTTGCGGAGGGGCATTATCTTCCAGAAATCTAAGCTCAGGATGGGTTGGCATGAATGGCAACATAACGGGACGTAGAATATCGCCAACGTACCGCTGTGCTTTAAGGATGCTGCAGTTGACAACCAAAAGGGTCCTGCTGAGAAGAGAAATGGTAACCGTAACCATCACACGTGACTATCGGGCCGTACGGAGGGTGACATCGGGTTGGTATCCCACCGACATCCGGGAAGTCTCCAGATATGTCTCCGCTGTTCATCGGGGCTCATCCCCAAGGCCAGTTCTGTTCCATTCAATGAGATTCCAGGCATCTGGGTCGTAGCTACTTGCTACAATTGCGAAGAAAATATTGCTGTATTTGAGAAACTGACATAATCAGTAATTAGCAGAGACTTGATGCACCAAATGAAATTCACTGTTGCACATACAAGTAGTGTCACCATTGCTGACTGCATATGGCGTCATCCCGGTTGATAACGTAACGACACGGTACAGTATCGTCTGCCCGTTATCCGAGGTAGCAGTGTTATCTAATCTATCCGACCCTCTATTTTCAGCAGCTTATCTGCCACGTGGAATCTCGTCAGCGTGGATCAGAAAAGATCTCTTAAATACTGACTGAAACGTTGCTCCCTCGGTTCCTAAAATAGACATGAAAATACGTCTTTGCGTTCTGATTCTGTTTGTGATCACGAGAGCAGCGGTTTCATCGATTGTTAATTGCGCAACGACGAACTTAAGAGATCTGTACCCGACTTTGAATTAATAGTGGACGACACATACGTATAAACCTAAGAAAGAATGTCTTAACTTTAAATAGTACTAAATCTGCAACAGATCATATGTGGTAACGAGTGCCGGCCAGTACTGCCTCAACATAAAAGAAAGGTTAAAAATCATTTATTCGGTGACAGAAAAATGATTCCTCATCTGGTAGGCCATGATTCACACCCTCGTATCTGTAGAGAATATATCGACGAGGCATACGTATCTGTGACTACGTAAACATAGGCCCTCAGACGACGTCGTTTGAGTCAGACTGTATCTGGTACAGAGGCAAGCTGGAACATAAAGACTATAAATACTATGGGTTTATGATGCTGCTTCTGATATTTTAGTAGATGAGTCTCAGTGGGGGTTAAAAATTATCTCATGAAATCCGAAAATTAGTTTCTACAGTTTAACGAGAGAGCGCAGAGCCGTTGTGAAACCACACGAGGAAACATAAGGACGATGGCAAAACAATTGTTACTTAGAAATATAACAGTTAGTTCAAAGAAATTAGAGCTACAAGTAAGAGGCAGGTAACAAAGAATATGAAAGTAATACTGGTACTTAATCAGTCCATTCTGAAACAACTAGCTGGACTGTATGCAGTGAAGTATATTACGGCTGCTTCATTTTAACACTATTCAAGTTTAGCTACAGCAACATAATATGAAATTTTAGTGTACATGAAACATACTATGCGTATTACTACCTACAGTACATACACCGTGATCAGAAAGCAAATGAATCAATAAATAACGTTTTACTAACTATACGATAGGATTCCATCTGTTTCTACTAAAGGCGAGTCTTCTTCTTTCTTTCTAGGTTTTGCCTAAGATAAGTGTGTTCCAATTACCTCATAATTTGATTTCTTTTCCCAACGATGTTCTCCTAAAAGTTTTTACAGAAATGTAAGACTTCATCGGAGGTCATAGGCACCTACAAGTAGAACGTGTTTCTTCCACTAAGTTTCCTCTGTGCGGATTTCGTATAAAATATTGCTCTTCTGTGGTTGTTACTGATTCTGTCCAGCCTGTTACGATATTTTACAGTTCTCAGGAACTTCATTTCTTTGTCCGAACCCAAAATTCTGCTCTGTACAACAATGAGGGAATCACCATTACTTAAAAAAATTTTTACGTCTGTTTCCTCAATTTACATTTTCAGCTTCATGTAATTGTTCCACATATTCTGTGATAGTTCTTTAATTTTTTATGTCATTTTTCTCTCTACATAGATTATGTTTCGAAGTCAGAGACTTATGCCAACTTGAGCTGTGGCATATAATCTCATATGACATATGCGTCCATTTTATAGATGTGAAGCCTTTTTTCTGCGCTACTGTTACGGTCGTTGGGAAAAGTTTAGTCACTTGATGTCAAACAACTCAACTTAAATGACACCTTTCGAGTAAACTCATCCTCAGAATATCTCCAGAAAGGTTACAAATCTCATGAGCAACACAATTTTTTCGAAGTTATTACCAAATAATTAAATTAACAAAATTTTTGAAGAACATAAATTAAATGAACATACCAAAGGAGGTAGGGAACTTTATACACACTGTATGGTGTCATGTATCAAAATCAGCGTACAGCGAAATAAGAAAAATCCAGTCTGGTCCTGTCCAGACTTCATTCTGTTATCATTTAGTTGATGTACGTGCATTCTGAAACGGTGTATTTTAACCAGCAATTTGACAAAAAGTTTCCTTCATCCAAATTTTGGCGTTATATAATTGCTCACGTAAACAGTTTTTCTCTTTAAGCTCCGCAATGTAGTTGCGTACCCATTTTTAATAATTTTTGTCATTGTTATTTATTATTAAAATTGTATTTCTTTTTATCTAGGTATTTTATTATGTAATTGACTGTTTGCGAAGGTATGTAATAAATACGAGGCCTGTTCAGAAAGTAAGCTCCGATTGATTGCCAAATTGAAACCACAGTGAACATCAGAAATGTTTTACTTGTAACAATTAGCTACACCTTTCAGCTACTTCTCTACGTAGTCGCCGTTCTGACTTAGACTTTTGTTATAGCGTTGTACCAACTTTTCAATAGCCTCATCATAGAAGGCAGCCGCCAGTGCTTTCCGCCAATTCTCCACGCTGGCCTACACCTCGTTGTCTGTGTCAAAATGTTGTCTTCAAACCCAGAGGGAGACAATTGCGGACTGTATTGTGGGTAATCTCACATTTCCATTTGAAAACGATTCAGGAGCATCTTCATTGCCCCTGCAGAATGCGGCTGAGAATTGTCTTGAAGAAGAAACAGCACGACAGTTATGTAATGTTAGCTGCATAGCTTCAGGCGAAATTTCTCACCAGGCCCTCGTACTTGGCGGCGGACACTATTTTCTAGACATCTTTACGCACTCACTGCGAGCTCAGAAATGAGAAGAGCGACGTGATGCTAACTGGGGTTATACTAGAGACACTACCCAACACATCTGTGCAAAGCTTTATCGGATTTTCATAGTCGTTTCCATTTCGCGACCGATCGGAGCTTACTTTCTGAACGCCCCTCGTAAAAGCTGTCAATGGGGACCTCTGTTTCATTCCTCTTCCAATTTTTAATTTTGGCAATGCCTCCTTAATTTTAGCAATGCTGCTTAATTAGATTCCGTACTTTGTAAAATATAATATATACATATATATTTTTAATTTTTTCAGTAATACGACAAATGACCACTGTGCCATCCAGCTTCCACCTGTTTTCTCTCCCACCCCTAACCTTTACTTTAGATTTCATGCTTATTTCATCATAATTCTTTTGTTTTTGGTATTTTCTAACGGTGCATTTAATGGTATTTGATGTATAACGTCCTATTTTTTTTCTTTTCAATTAATTTTCATCTGCATTTAGCTTGTCGAACGCGTTAAGCTCTAACTTCCGCTACTATTAATGCCACCTGCTCGCCATGTTTGTTACTTTGTATATTCTTACTCAGTTGTACTCTGATGGTACTGGCACATGACGCCATACCATGTGTATGGAACTCCTTATCTACTTTGGTATGTTCATTTTATGTTCTTCAAAACTCTTGTTAATTTTATTTAAAAAGATGAGTTTACTTGCAACGCATAAATAAAGTCGAAGTGATGAAAATCAAATCAGTGACCATAACAGCAGTGTATAAAAAAAGCTCAACATCTGTAAAATAGTCGTATGCCCCTCATGTGACTATATATCACACCTCGAATTGACGTAAGTATCCTACTTCGAAACACTGTTTGCAACATAACCTCTAGAGAGTATAAGAACATGCGCCAGTATTTTACTTTCGATGTTAATTTCTAATCTGACTGATTCCTTTTCGTGGAAAGCTACACTGATGAGAATGTAAATTATTATACCATGAACACATTGACTGAAAGCAACCAAAACGGTTACTATTTTCTTGCTTGTGTGATATGATGATCAAAATTTCTTCGTCATGCGAGCTCGTTTTCAGTAAAAAATAAAAAAATAAAGAAATAAAAGATATCATTCCTATAGATGAAGGATGCTGTTAGTACATGATTGCTATTCTACATCTACATCTACATAGTTACCCCGCAATTCACACTTTAGTGCCTGGCAGAGGGTTCATTTAACCATTATCATACTAGTTCTGTATCATTCCACTCTCGAATGGCGCGAGGGAAAAAGGAACACCTAGATCTTTCCGTTCGAGCTCTGATTTCTCTTATTTTATTATGATGATCATTTCTCCCTAAGTACGTGGGTGTCAACAAAATATTTTCGCATTGGGGAGAGAAAGTTGGTGTTTGAAATTTCGGAAATAGATCTCGCCGCAAAGAAAACCGCCTTTGTTCCAGTGACTGCCACCCCAACTCACGTATCATATCAGTGACACTCTCATCCCTATTGCGCGATAACACGAAACGGGCTGCCCTTCTTTACACTTTTTCGATGTCCTCCGTCAATACTACCTGGTAAGGATCCCACATCGCGCAGCAATATTCCAGCAGAGTATGGACAAGTGTAATGTAGGCTGTCTCTTTAATGGGTTTGTCGCATCTTCGAAGTGTTCTGCCAACAAAGCGCAGTCTTTGTTTCCCCTTCCCCACAATATTATCTATGAGGTCTTGCTCGTAATTGTAATTCCTAGGTATTTAGTCGAATTGACAGCTCTTAGATTTGTGCAATTTATCGTATACCCAAAATTTATCAGATTTTTTTTAGTACCCATGTGGATGACCTGTCATTTTTCTTTCTTTAGTGCTTAAGGTAGCTGGAACTTTTGAGGTGGAAATCTCAGAGCGTGGACATCAGCTTTTCGATGTCTTGCAGATTTTGAAAAAAGTGGAGTCATGAACATTAGAGCATCACAGCGAAACATCGCATACACAGTTTGCTACAATGCAGTGAATGCAGAACGAATTGTGACATCAGGGACTGATGACAACGGTGCGACAAAGAGAATAGGCATGGGTCCTTCAAGAAGGAATACACTAAGAGAGGATCGTGCGGTTTTTCGGCTTGCCGTGACGAGCAGACAGTTGACAACAGGTGAATCCTGTGCAGATATTTGAGGCAGTGACACGACGCCAGGAACATGATCCTGAGATTTGGTTTGAGATCTCGAATTAGCATGTGTAATTTATCTGCGATATCATACCACAGACGCAGAGGAATTTCAGATGTTGGCATAGCCACAGAAAACATAACAAAAGGCTATCCCACATCACAACATCAAAACAAAGTACTCGAAGTGAAAGTACATCTACACAACACAGGTACAAAAACATACATCCAGTCATATTAATGTGACTATCTGTCAGAATCATGTAAAATCACTTTTTGCAGCGCGGACTGCTGTGAGACGCGCGGGAGGTGAGTCTGTGAGGTTCTGGAAGACACCAACATGAATATGGAGCCACGTCGACTCAACTGCCGAGGCCAGCTGAGCTGTGTCTCAGTTGAGGATCCATGGCCGGCCTCGATGGCCGAGCGGTTCTAGGCGCTTCAGTCCGGAACCGTGCGACCGCTGCGGTCGCAGGTTGGAATCCTGCCTCGGGCATGCATGTGTGTGATGTCCTTAGGTTAGTTAGGTTTAAGTGGTTCTAAGTTTTAGGGGGTGATGACCTCAGATGTTAAGTCCCATAGTGCTCAGAGCCATTTGAACCATTTTTTTTTTTTTTGAGGATCCATGGCGCGAATAGCCCGATCGAGGTAGTGCCACAGATTGTCAGTTGGGTTTACATACGCGGAGTCTGGGGGCCAGAGGTGTACGGTAAACTTATCCAGGTGCTCTTCCAGCTATGAACGTAAACAGCGAGCTGTATGACGCGTTGCATTATCCTGGTAGCAGATCTAATTGTGCCGAGGAAAGACGAACTGCAAGTAGGGGTGGACATGGTCCTCAATGATAATAGATGCATACTTATAATGACCCAGTGTGCCTTCCAGAACAACGAGGTCACCCAGGAAATGACATGCAAAATTCCCCACCCCATAATGCTCTGTCCTACCGCCTGGATCCTTCCGACGATTGCTGCACGGTTTTTGCGCACTCAGAAGACCTTCTGTCTGGTGGACCATAGAAAGTCTGAGAAGGCCACCTGTCGTCGCTCAATACATGTTCAGTTGGCGTGCAAACTCCAGCCTTCATACCCAACGTACAGCAGCTGGCATGAGTGCATGAACCAGGCGCCCTCTGCAGAGTCCCTTATACAGCAACTTTCGCTGGACGGGCGTTGAGGAGAGACTGTTGGTAGCCCCCTGGTTCAACTGAACGGTCAGTTGTTCAAAAGCAGCGCGTCTATTCGTCCGTACACATCTCCGTAGCCGTTGTTCATGCTTGCCCTCTAGAGCCCACGGAGCACCACAGTTGCCTCGACGCCGGGTTTGAATAGCGCCACTTCAACCACAGTGGCACGCAAACGATTTACATACTTAGCCATTTCGGAAATGCTTCCACCCATGGCCCAAAGCCAATGATCGTGCTGTTTCGGACGTCAGATAAATCGTTCCGTTTCCACATTACAACAACTACACAGCCTTCTGCTCACCCCCCTCCCTCACCTCCCCCCCCCCTACATCTCCTTCACCACGCTATGTAAACCTCCAACTGTTCAACTGCCAGTGTTGCCACCTGCAGTCTGCCACTGGTTATCACACATTGACCCCGAACATAGGCGGTGGTCAGATTAACGTGACTGGGTCTTGTATACACAGGGTCAGTGAAGTGCAGTATTGTTATAATTGAGCACAGAACATGTGGAATGAAGTAGGAAACAAAAAGTCGCGAGTAATAATCGTAATTTAATAATGTTTCATAGTAGGAATATAAAACGCTGGAACTGTTTACGATCTTGACAAAGAGATTTGTGATGAAACCACCTCCTTGTAGCGAAGACTGAAGGTGTTTTGGAATAAAGTGAAATGCTTACGGTCTAAATAAGACTTTTACTATCCGGCAGCGGGGAAAAGGAGGCCTACAACCAGAAAAATACAACTTGGCTAAGAGAAGAAAAGGATCGGAAGAGTGACGTCCGACACATCTGCAGAAGAGTAAGGTCAGAGGAAGGAAAGATAATATACGGCACCCACCCCGGAGTGTACGTATTTCTTTCAGGGCAAGACAGGTGAAACTCGAGCGCCAGTGTCGGAGTCCCACGCCATTGGCCTTAATTGGAGCCCTTGGCGAAGAGGACTGTGTTTGACAGGCTTTCTCTCCAGGAGCAGCAAACCTGACTCCAGACTGACGCCTTCAGTTAAAGGAACAGTTCGGCACAGACGTCGTGCACCTCTCAAGATCCCAACGTCTATATGAGTTCAGCTCTCACTATACTTCGTATTCTATTTTTTTCATAAGTTTTGTAACAAAAAAAAAACTGTACTTTCCATCTCTTCAGGTGTGTTTAGAGGTATCAGCAAACGTATCTGCTTGAAGCTTTTTTCAGATATCTTCAGTTTTTCGACTTGTGTGATTTCGTCTCCCGCTTGTTCCTATTCTATTCATACGCACATTTCCGATACGCCCAACACTTTCGATCTGTTTTGTAATTTGAAATCTTTGTATGGACACAGAATTTATTTTTTGCCAGCTGTTAATTTCAGCACGAAGATTACTCCTAGTTTACTAATCTGATGTTCCATTAATCCCAATTCTTTATTTTTGTTTAGGGTATTCCATAGACTCCTTTCCTCCTTAATCTTTGCAGCTCTTATTATCTGCAAACCGAGCTATCAGTGCACGACACCATAAAGATGGCCCTGCAAACCATACAATGTAAAATAAAGGGAAGAACGAAAACGAACAAGAAATGTCTTCAAGCCTCATTTTGTTAGATGAGTTACAACGTATATGTTCACTTTTTGCGGTTGTTCATTAAACAAAACCTACTGATGACGGCACAAAGGTGCGAAACATGTTTGGGTAACAAGGAAAAACACTGTTTTGCATAAAACACGGAACCTATATTCACTAACTTTCTGCATCTATTTGATTATTTGCCTCTACGTCGTCTTGGTTGAAATTATTGATCTTTCCACTTTTTCCTCAGTCTGCCTAGAGATCTTCTGCCCACTGGGTAATAGCTCATAGTTAATTTTCATATTTTTTCGTCTTTCTTTCTTGTTACATGGTCCTGTATTCCTTACCTGCTCATTTATGTTCTGCACTCCCAGTTCTTCTCTGATGTCAGCACATCTCCTCCTGTCGGATAGCATGTACACAGCTACTCTTTTATGGGATCGTGTCTTCGACGCTTGTCTTCTTTGCTCCTTTCCTTTTGTTACAATCCACAACTCACTTCAATTTATCATATTTCATACTCACATTGTGTAGTTTCGTTCCTTACTCAAGTTCTGACGGTTCTATAGACTGCTATAATAATGTAATTAAAACTTTCTACTTTCTTTTGTATGTCCATTTATGTCATGAATGAGATGGTATTTTTTAAGCAGTTGGAAGAGCGTACCTTTCTGTTTTATGATTTATTATCTTGCTGGGAATTCTCTCCTGGTTCCTGAAAGTAATCACTTTTTTTTTCTTTGAAGATACTAATAGATAAAATAACTTGGCTGTTGTGGGTAAAATATGAGCAGCTGTTTGGACTGTGTTATCACCATCAGCAGTAACAATTCTTTCTACGGATTTCATTTCGTGCATTATACGGAAACTTCATTTTATCCTTCTAGTAGCTGTCAGTAGCTCTAACTAACATTGCAATTCTATACAACGAAATCAAATAGTCAGGAAAGATACTTTCATTTGCAATGCTTTTTGCAGGTACTGGTAGTTGGCCATCAACGTCAACAAATGCAGTATCATACCCTAAACAGTCGCGAGGACCGGATGCTATTTGAGAGCATTATTCCAGTGGAGTCAGTCATAGTTGTAAAATATCCAGCGGCAACCCCAGGACATGGTTTAAAGTGGAGCGATCGAATAAATAAAGTTGTCGATAAATCAGGCGAGAGGCAGAGTCATTGTAAAAATGACGAGGGAGAGTGTAGTTCATTGGTAGGGGTTCTTTTGTATTAAAGAGAGCCATAGAGAAGAATTTCGTCAGTGATGTCTTTAGTCGGTGCTGTAGCGTACGTTCCGGGAGGAGGCATTTACCAATGAATGATGGATAGCGTCGGAAAATGCCCAAGACTGTTTGGAGGTGATGCTGTGTATGGGGAACGTCTTATAACTGTAGCAAAATGATTCGAGGATAGACGTTTGATGCATGGATTAGCCACTGATCCTCAACACAAATACAGTAGGTAAATATAACGCATTGCGGAAAGTCGCACTATCGTTCGATTACAGTACTGACAATCAATCATTGTATGAGTAACGAATACAAAATGCTGCAAAAGTGTTGTTGTACATTTTGTAGAGATTTGCCTTTAAACTTGCATATGCCTACATTCCAAGCAGAATCAGTCGTTACTTCCTCCCACACACGTCTCCAGTAATGATCACGACGGTAAAAACGAAATTATAGTGTCGCATTATAGTCCAGGCGATACCATGTGAGACTGTTTGTCTGCCTAGTGCGTCTTTTTATTTGACGCCACTTGGGCTACTTATGCCTCGATGGTGGTGAGATAATGAGGAAGACATCACAGCACCCAGACTCCGAGTGGATAAAATCTCCGACCTGGTCACGTACCTACGTTTTTCTTCTCCCGGAAATATCGGTCTATATTAATATCCACAGCACGAGCTGATTTTAATTTCTTGCATGACATACGTTGATGTGTTACTTGACCTACTTTTAAATGGAAACAAAACAACAGAATTTTAAATATGCCACAGAACTTGTGTGATCCAATGAAGTGGAGGGCTATGCCGGCGGTGGTGTAACTACCAGCAGGGCCTCCCAAGCCGGACAGGTCTCCATAGGGGATCCAGACAAAGTGTGTCTCACAACGTCCCGTCTAGTGTCCTGTCCAGTCCTGTCCTGTCCTGTCCCTTTCTGTTCTGTCCCATCCTATACACTCCCTTCCTTTCCTTTTCCTCCTTGTGATTGTGTGGCAGCAGACACAGTCCCCTAATGTGGACAGCGGAAGATCCTTGGAAACCAGGACAACGTTGATGCACATAGGCCTTACTGCGAAGGGATGGATAGCGTTCTGTAGTCGTGGTGAAGAGAAGGTATCTAAGGGGTAAGGCCCTGAAATAAAACCTTGGCAGGTGTCCAGGCCATGAGGTGGCAGCCCCACCAGGACACTCGGGGGCTGTGGGCTGATAACCTGCACCACCAAAAAAACAAATATCACAGAAACTAAAAGGAGAAACAGCCGGATGGATCCTAAGGATATGACCTTTGGCCTGAAAAGGAAAACACGTATCGGTTTTTGGAATGTAAGGACGTTGAGACAGGCAGGGACGCTAAGACAGGTTGAAAAAGAGATGGAGATCTATCGACTAGATATATTGGGACTAAGTGAAGTAAGGTGGTCAGAATCTGGGGAATTCCAAACTCAAAATGGTGGAGTGTTGCTGTATGCGGGTCAGACAGGTGAGGACGCGATGCATAGGAATGGTGTAGGGCTCTTACTATCTAAATGGCTCTGAGCACTATGGGACTTAACATCTATGGTCATCAGTCCCCCAGAACTCAGAACTACTTGAACCTAACTAACCTAAGGACATAACACAACAGCCAGTCATCACGAGGCAGAGAAAATCCCTGACTCCACCGGGAATCGAACCCGGGAACCCGGGCGCGGGAAGCGAGAACGCTACCGCACGACCACGAGCTGCGGACTCTTACTATCTAAAAGCAGCAAGAAGAGCTTACTGGAGTGGAAACCAGTCTCAGAACGGATAATAACCGCTCGCGTTAAAACAAATGTGCGATGTGTCACTGTAATTCAATGCTATGCACCTACTGAAATAGCTAAAGGAGAATTAAAAGATGCATTTTATACAGAGCTTAACGGAGTCCTTAGACAAACAAATTCTAGGGACATAAAAATTTTAATGGGTGACTTGAACGCAAAAGTTAATTCAGAAAATGAAGGGCTTGAACATATCATGGGTGTGCATGGAATGGGGATCAGGAATGTAAATGGTGAAATGTTGATAGATACATGCGCTGAACATGACCTAGTCATTGGAGGCACATTGTTTCCACATCGTAACTGCCATAAGATAATGTGGGTTTCTCCAGACCATGTTACCGAAAATCAAATAGACCACATCGTCATAAGCCGCAAGTTCCGACAGTCTCTGTTAGATGTCAGAAATAGAAGAGGGGCAGACGTTGGAAGTGACCACCATCTAGTTTTGGCAGAATTCAGACTGAAGATAGTGGCAAATAGAACCAAGCTCAATCACAGGTGCAAGAAAATAGGTGTGGCAAGATTAAGAGACCGACAGATCAAAGAAACATTTGCCCTTGAACTACAAAACAGATTCCAAGTCCTCTCTGAAGAAAACTTTATGGAAGAGGGAACTGAAACATGCTGGCAAAAAATCAAAGACAGTTATTTAGATGTGGGAGAAAAAATCTTAGGATTTAAGGCACATCAAAGGAAGGAATGGATCCCCGATGCTACGTGGAATGAAATCAGCCACAGGAAAGAACTAAAACTTAAGTTAAATTTTTGTAAGACAAGAGCGCAGAAGAACGAAGCTTGTAAAGAATACATGGAGGCGAACAAAAAAGTGAAAACATTGCTACGCCAAGATAAAAAGAAATGGATAGATGAGGAAGCAAAATTAGCAGAAGAGGCAGCAAGACAAGGAAATATGAAAGAGCTCTACAATATTACCAAACGGTTGTCAATGAAGAACTTCAGACATGGACTAGTTAAGAACAAGGATGGGTGATGCTTACAACTCAACAGGCACAGCTACAGAGATGGGAGGAGCACTTCAAGGAACTGTTAAATTGTGAAGACAACCAAGAGGAACAAGTAAGAGATGTTCCAGACGAAGTCGAAGAAGATCAAGATATAAATTTGCAGTGCCCCACAATGGACGAAATTAGGATTGCCTTGAAAATACTAAAAAACACAAAGGCTCCAGGCCTAGACAACATAGCAACGGAGCTCTTAAAAGCCGATATTGAAAGTACTGTTAAAATGCTCCATCCTTTGCTGAAGCATATTTGGCTTGAAGAGAAATCCAAAGGAGTGGAAAAATGGTTTGGTGGTAAAGCTCCCAAAAAAGGGACATTTGTCAGACTGTAACAACTGGCGTGGTATTACATTGTTGTCAGTGCCCAGTAAGGTCCTTACCAGAATTATTTTAAACAGAATTAAGGAATCCCTTGAAAAGCGACTGCCTAAAGAACAGGCCGGTTTTAGGGCACAAAGCAGTTGTGTTGATCTTATTAACACTCTTAGGATCACTTTAGAGCAAAGCACAGAATTCCAAGCAACCATGTACCTGGCATTTATTGATATTCAAAAAGCTTTCGATTCCATGAAACATAAAGTGCTCTGGCAGGTGTTGCGGAAGTATGGCATACCACAGAAGATCTTAAACATCATAAAAGATCTATATGATGGCTACAAATGCTGCATACTCCACAAGGGAAATATGACAGAGCACATAAAAGCAACAAGTGGAGTCCGGCAGGGTTGCATTTTGTCACCAACACTTTGTCTACTCGTTCTAGACTCAGCAGGCAGGAGACGAGGAATCCAGTGGGGGATCCACGAACGTCTGGAGAATTTGGATTTTGCAGACGCCATAGTTTTACTAGCTCCAAGGCTGACTGATATGCAAGCTAAATTAAACTTGCTGAAAGAAGAAGCAGAGACTGCTGGCCTCAAGATAAATATAGGCAAAACAAAGGAAATGAGAGTAAATTTAGGGAACATGGAGGTGCCATTGCTAATAGGTGAGCAGCAGGTGGAGATTGTCAACTCATTCCTGTATCTAGGTAGTATAGTGGTGGAAGATGGTGGAGCTGGAGATGACGTGAAAAACCGCATTAAAAAGGCAAATGCTGCTTTCATACAATTGTATCCAATATGGAAAAATAGAAATATCACGTACAAAACAAAAATCCGTATTTTTAATACAAATGTGAAGGCTGTCCTTTTGTATGCCAGTGAAAGCTGGAAAATGGATAAAAAGATAACATCCCAGTTACAAAGCTTCATAAATGGATGTCTTCGACGCATCATGAATATCTGGTGGCCAGAAAAAATATGTAATGAGGAGCTCTGGCGAATAACGAACCAGACACCTATAGAAGACCAGATACGAGAGAGAAAGTGGGGCTGGTTGGGGCACACCTTGAGAAAACCAGATGGAGCCATCGAGAAAAAAGCATTGGAATGGACTCCCCAGGGAACAAGGAAGAGAGGAAGACAAAGGGGCACATGGAAGAGGACAGTGGAAGGAGAAGCAAAAAGAGTTGGCAAGACCTGAGCAGAATTGAGGCAAATGGACAAAGACAGAGACGGATGGCGAGATCTCCTGGATGCCCTATGCCCCCATAGGGGCCAAAGGAATTAAGTCAAGTCACAGAACCTGTCACAGAATATTTGTTTTCTATAATCATCCGTTGTTATAGGTTATCTGTCTTGAACTGAGTGCAATGTAATTAAAAAGAGCTAAACCAGAAGCGTTTCGCTTTTATTTGCAAAGCATCTTCTGTATATTGCATACATACGTTTGTAATGGTTCAAATGGCTCTGAGCACTATGGGACTTAACTTCTGAGGTAATCAGTCCCCTATAACTCAGAACTACTTAAACCTAACTAACTAGGACATCACTCACATCCATGCTCGAGGCAGGATTCGAACCTGCGACCGTAGCGGTCGCGTGGTTCCAGACTGTAGCGTCACCCAGGCCGGCATACGTTTCTAAATTTATTTTTTATCTTTTGATTCTTTTAGTTTAAAAACATCGTTTTCTTTATAAATTTGGTCTGCAGTCTACTTACGTTGTTTCTTTACATAGTCTGCTCCTTTCCCTCTTACTAGCAGTGGTCGGTGTCGACAGGCTTCACTTCACATCTGCCGTTTTTGGCATTTTGCGTTATTTCCTGTGCCGCACTATTTATAATTGATTTTCTTAACTGTTTTTCATTCATCACTGCCCCAGTGTTTATGCCTATTGGTTTGTTTTCGTTCACGTTGTGAGTGTTGCCAACCTATGAAACGATTTAAACGATTTTGTGTGTGTGAGTGCGCGCGCGCGTGTGTGTGTGTGTGTGTGTGTGTGTGTGTGTGTGTGTGTGTGTGTGTGTGAGGGAGGGAGAGTGAGTGAGTGAGTGAGTGAGTGAGAGAGAGAGAAAGAGAGAGAGGTAGAGTGAGAGAGTTAGTGAAATTGTCTTGTATGTAGGTAGAGACGTGAGAAGAGTGGTGTTTTTTTTTTCTTTTTTAAAGGGGAGGGGTGGAGGGAAACGACAGCGATGGCCTGGACAGTTATTATGGGACAGATCTGGCAAGAAATGGTAATGATAAATAGAGCCTGTGGTCATATGTCTACTTTTAACGTTATATTACGTGGTCATAGAAACAAACGTTTTTTTTTTGTTTGCTGTTGTTATCCTATGCCCATTCTTTCAAAAACAATTTTAAACATGTGTCCATGGTTCTTGTGGCGTGAGTAATCGATAATTTTATGTAATTCGCACTTCACATAAATGCAGAATTCAATTATATTGTCAGTTTCCAGATCAATAATAACGTAGCTGACGCACTGCCCCATTAAACAATGCATGGTATCGTTTTTTAAAATGGTAAAGTATCGAGCGGCCTGTAGAACAGTGTGATAAGAAAAAGTCTGTTGAAGATCTTGTAAGAAAAGCTAGATGATCTCTAAGCGATTTCCAACTTTGTGTAATGCCAGCACATATAAATCTGTTTACTGCCCTGCATCCACAAGATTGCATTCCTGACACAAGTTTGTTTGACTAATCTCCATTGCATTCAGCCTTTCATTTGTGCTGACGGTATTATTTACAGTTTTATACCATGCTGTAAGTATTTCAGATGAAAGTCCGCTCATGTTTATGATTTCCCGTACAGCATCCAATTCTCTATTTGAGTATTACCTGGACATTATCTATCGCGAAGCAATGATCTCATTTGTCAAGGTATGTTATTTTCACAAAATATGTCCTTATGTGCTCGAGGTGTCGATTTATTTTTTGCACATCTATCGGTGCTTCGAGACTTTCGGAAGAATTCAAATAATTTACATTTAATTCTCTACGTATATTGTTTTAGAATAGCCGCAGTCCTGTCTATAAAAAGTACAGAGACGTCGTTTTTTATAGATTTTTAATTTTTTTTACACCTCCACTTTTGGGATCTAGAGTGTCTCTCCTTGTCTCCTCTGAATACTTCTTTCCACAGAGGCAGACATGGCGGTAAACGTCTAGCTTATATGGAGGCACACCAACGGTCGTAATTGTCGCCTACAATCCACGAGTGAAACCGGAGACGAGATGAAATGATACCAATGTATTATGTGCCCTCCATCACACACCATCTGGACAGTTACAGAGTACTAATCTAAATGTAAATACCACAAATTAGTGTCATTGTTGTTTGTTCATCTGTAACAAGATAACCAAATCCAGCGTACTTGAAAACAACAGTAGCGCTCAGCCTTCCATGACACACGTCCTGTAAGCCTGTTCTAACGTGGGATGTATGGTGCCCGGTCGACTGGTAGCCTCTCATTATTTCTGGACTTAATTCTACTCGGCAACGTCAGGCTGCCACAGTAACACCGTGGCAAGAAACCCGAATGGCCAGCCTGTCGCTCCGCAAATATTCACTCCTGGTGATTAAAAATAGTCATCCGACACAGACTGAAAGAACTGCAGGTCGAATCCCACGAACCCTTCGGATTTTATCGTCGTCGCCTGTCTCGCAGTTATTTTTGGGAGTCGCGCTAAATTCAGTGCTCAATATTTTGGCGTGTCTGATGTAAATGTAGCCGGCGGATGCAGGTTTCCTGCTCAGGATAAGAATATACCGTCTGCGGTGCCCTGCAAGAGAACGACGAGGCAGGACGCGTCAGTGAATGTAGAAACGAAGTTGAGGGTTGAATGATCGCTGCCAGAGCTACGCACGTTATGTGAATCAGGAGTTAAAGTTTAACCATCATTTCTTAAGGAGATGTTTTCATTTCCTGAAACATCAATGATTCCTGCATTTTTTCCATACTAGATTAGTTGATAACGCGCAGACGGAGGTGACAAAATTCATTGGATAGCGATATGCATGTGTACATGTGGCGGTGCCAGTCAGAGGGTTCAACGAACCACCTTCTAGCTGTCTCTCTACCGTTCCACTCTCGAACGGCGGGCGGGAAAAACGAGCACTTACATATTTCTGTGCGAGCCCTGATTTCTCTTTACTGTGATGATCATTTCTCCCTATTTAGGTGGGTGCCAACAGAACGTTTTCGCAATCGGAGAAGAAAACTGGTGATTGTATTTTCATCAAAAGATCCCGTCCCAACGAAAACGCCTTTGTTTTAATGACTGCCACTCCAATTCACGTATCATGTCTGTGGCTCTATCACCCATATTTAGCGATAGTACAAAATTAGCCGCCCTTCTTTACACTTTTCCGATGTCAGTCCCACCTAATGCGGATCCCCCACCACTCAGCAGTACTCCAGAATAGGGCGGACAAGTGTGGTGTATGCAGCCTCTTTAGTAGACCTGTTGCACCTTCTAAGTGTTCTGCCAATGAATCGCAGTCTTTGGTTTGCTCTTCCCACAACATTGTCTACGTGGTCGTTTAATTTAGGTTACTTGCAATTGTAATCTCTACGTATTTAGTTGAATTTACAGCCTTAAGATTTGTGTGACTTATCGCGTAATCGAAATTTAGCGGATTTCTTTTAGTACTATTGTGAATAACTTCACGCTATTCTTTATTCAGCGGCAATTGCCACTTTTCGCACCATACAGATATCTAATCTAAATCATTTTGCAATTGGTTTTGGTCATCTGATGACTTTACAAGACGGTAAATCACAGCATAATCTGCAAATAATGTAAGAGGTCTACTCAGATTATCTCCTATGTCGTTAATATAGATCTGGAACAATAGAAGGCCTATAACACTTTCTTGGGGAAAACCGGATATTACTTCCGTTTTGGTTCAAATGGCTCTGAGCACTATGGGACTTAACTTCTCAGTCCCCTAGAACTTAGAACTACTTAAACCTAACTAACCTAAGGACATCACACACATCCATGACCGAGGCAGGATTCGAACCTGCGACCGTAGCAGTCGCGCGGTTCCGGACTGAGCGCCTAGAACCGCTAGACCACCGCGGCCGGCACTTCTGTTTTAATCGATTACTTTCCGTCTATTACTACAAAGTGTGACCTTTCCGACAGGAAATCACGAATCCAGTCGCACAACTGAGGAGATACTCCATAGGTACGCAGTTTGGTTGGAAGACACTTCAGGCTCAAATCTACTGAAGACTACTACCCTCCGTGCTGTGCTGGAGTGTCGCCGAAAGATATGACTGACGGAGAGCATATAAAATGTTCAAAGAAGGCCAACTTATGGCGAAATAGAGTAGAGTACCACGGATATAATAACCGAGTTCGGGTGGAAATCCTTAAAGCAAATGCGCAATGTTTTCGGAGTGATCTTTTCGTGAAAACTATCCGCCAGCCTTTTCTTCCGAATTCTAAAATATTTTATTGACTCCGACACGTTTTGTTGACGGGAAAATGATCGTCTTAACAAAATAAAAAAAATCAGAGATCGCCCAACCTGTTTCAGAGTGAAACGGTCTAGATAAGGTCTGCAGCTGGTTCTATAAACTCCGGGCCAAACATAAAAGTGTGAACGGCGCAGTAATCATATAGGTGTAGATCAAAAGAGGGTCCCTGCACCTATGTGAAATAGAGAATGGGCAAAGGAAGGGAAGGGATGGACAAGAGTTCGTCACTTCCAGGCTTGGTGACGCAATGGCGAAAGTTCATTATTTGTGACGGACGGGTATTCGAACCCGGATTTAATGCTTCTCATGAGCGATGGCTTAACCGCTTCTGCCATCCGGACATGGCCACTGACCGACTCAAATTTTAAACGTATCGTAATCTGCATTGCAGCGTCCCTTGTCGATTAACCGCCTCCCCGCAAATTGCTGATTTACGCAGTAGTTCCGAAGATCTTAATGGTCTTCCTGCGGGTCTTCCTGCATTTCGCTCCAGGAGCGTAGCGTTGCAGCCTTCCTACAAGGTGCAAGCACGGAGAACTACATTGCGAGAGATGATGAGCTGATACGGGGAAAAAAGCGTGTTGCGGTGAGTAATACTGCAGGAACGATGAATATGAGTGTCGAAGTTCTGTGTGTGTGTGTGTGTGTGTGTGTGTGTGTGTGGACGTGCGTATTGGCTTTCGGGACGTTCCCATACAGCTATGTCAACAGCTAGATGTCAATTATGAAAATACGACCGTAAGGACAACACAGTGCTCAGTCCCCGAGAGAAGAAAATCTCCGACTCGGCCGAGAATTGAATCCGTGCCCTTTCGGGTAGAAATTTGCCTCGTTGTCCCCACAGCTGCCGAGGCAGATTTAACGTCATACTGTTCTTCAAGAAAATGTGTGTGAGCTGGGTTCCAAAATATTTGATATCAGAAATGAAACAAGGGCGCATGGATATATGAAAGAAGGCCTAGAGCTCGTCTGCTTACAACCCTCACCTGTATTCCTCGGATCTGACATCTCCAGTTTCTCATATTTGTAAGCCACTGAAAGAGGCTCTTAGCGACTCAAATTTCGGTAGTGGTGAGTTAGTCCAAAAAGCAGTGCGTAACTGGTTACTGCACAGAACTAGAGCGGGATTACGTTGAAAAATAAATAAGTATTGTGTTCCATTTTTGTAACAGATACTTCAAAAAATTCCCGTTTTGTACTGAATGACAGTTGAATAAACAATATCATTGTCTGCGAACAGCCTCGCGGAGTTTCCGACGTTATCCTCTAGATTGTTTATATAGGATGTGTCAGGAAGAAAGGCACATGCCTTGAGGGGTGGTGGTGATTCTGAACAAAAAACTTCATATTGTCATATGCCCTATTCCCAGAAGTTTCCGCGACAGAACATGTTTAAATACGTTGTTCATCATCTTCTGTGTTACTCAGCTCATTGTCATCGTTTACAGTGCACCACAGTAGTGAACAGGAATTCTAGGCGAACAAATTGCTACATGACACTTGTGGCCTATCAAGTAGGAAAACTATTTCAAATTGGCCTACAAAAACTACCGAAGCCACAGTGTAAGCACGTCGCTCGAGATTTTCTATTTTCGCTCCCCCTCTTCGTGCAAACTGTTACCCTATTCAGAACATTGAATAGGGTCATATTTGTGGGAAATTTAATGTTGTTTAATTTAGTGAAATGTATTTTCGCTAGAGGCCTCGGTTTTCGACTTTTTTAAGAAAAACTTAGTAAACTTAAAGTAGGGTAGGGCGTATGTCTAAATATTTTTCGTTCAGAATCAAGCATGTACCTTTCCTCCTGATTCACCCTATATGAACTGTAAACTCTCATAACCCTATAACAGTTCCTTGATATACTCCAGAAATTGCATTTACTTCTTGTGCACATCATCCCGTTAACGAAATTTTGACACGTTCTGTCTGTTAGGAAGTTCCGAATACAGTCACAAATGGGTCCGTTTATATTTTGTTCACTAAACTGTATGAAATGTTATCGGATGTTAAAATACACCGAAGTGACAAAAGTCATGGGATACTTCATAACACTGTGTTGGACCTACTTTTGTGGGGCGTAGTGCAGCAACTCTACGTCGCATAGTGTCAACAAGCCGTTGGAAGTCCCTACAGAAATACTGAGCTATTCTGCCTATACAGCCGTTCATAATTGCGAAAGTGTCGCCGGTGCAGGATTTTGTGCACGAACTGACCTCTCGATTATGTCCCATAAATGTTGGATGGGATTCATGGCGGGCGATGTGGGTGGCCAAATGATTACCTCGAATTTTCCCGAGGGTTCTTCAAATCAGTACGAGTAATGACATGTTGACCTGGCGCATAGGCATTCGTAAAAAATCCCATCGTTGTCTGGAAACACGAAGTCCATGAATGGCGATAAATGGTCTCCAAGTAGCCGAACACAGTCATTTCCAGTCAACGATCGGTTCACTTGCAGCCGAGAACTCAGTCCGTTCCATGTAAATACAGCCCACACCATTATGGGGTCACCACCAACTAGCAAAGTGACTTGTTGACAACTTGGGGCAATGTCTTCGTGGGAGTCGCACAGCACTCGAACCCTACTACCAGCTCTTACCAATTGAAATCGGGACTCATCTGACCAGTTCACAGTTTTTCCGTCGTCTAGGGTCCAACCGGACACGAGCCCAGAAGAGTTTTGTGTTAGCACTGACAACTCTACGCAAACTCCGCTGCTCGCAGTCGTTAAGTGAAGAACATCGGGCACTGCGTTTTCCGTGGTGAGAGGTAATGTCTGAAATTTGGTATTCTCGGCACACCATATCAAAATGGCTCTGAGCACTATGGGACTCAACTGCTGTGGTCATAAGTCCCCTAGAACTTAGAACTACTTAAACCTAACTAACCTAAGGACAACACACAACACCCAGCCATCACGAGGCAGAGAAAATCCCTGACCCCGCCGGGAATCGAATCCGGGAACCCGGGCGTGGGAAGCGAGAACGCTACCGCACGACCACGAGATGCGGGCACACCTTAACACTTCAGATCGTGGACTATTGAATTCCTTAACGATTTCCGAAATGAAATGTCCCATGCGTTTTACTCCAACTATCATTCCGCAGTCAAAGTCTATTAATTCCTGTCGTGCGGCCATAATCTAGTCGGAAACCTTTTCACATGAATCACCTGACTCGAAACGACAGATCCGTCAATGCACTGCCCTTTTATGCCTTGTGTGAGGATACTACCGCAACCTGCACACATGCATATCGCTGTCCAACGAATTTTGTCACCTCAGTCGACGCGTTATCAACTAATCTAGTATGGACAAAATACTGGTATCAGTGACGTGCTCTCCCCAACGCATCCCACCTGCGGACTTCGATGCAGTCGCCACTGGCATCAATGAAAATGAAGTCAGGGCCGAACGCATCCCAGACGCAAGTGGTAGGGAGCACAATATCATAATAACGTTGAACGGTGAATGTACCATGTTCAGACATTTGGAAATGAAATGAAATGTGTGGCTGGGGCCTCCCATACGGTAGGCCGTTCGCCTGGTGGAAGTCTTTCGATTTGACGCCACTTCGGCGACTTGCGCATCGATGGGGATGAAATGATGATGATTAGGACAAAACAACACCCAGTCCTGCGCGGAGAAAATCTCCGACCCAGCCGAGAATCGAACCCGGGCCCTTGGCATAACAGTCCGTCACGCTGACCACTCAGCTGTTTTATTTTTTATTTTTTATTTTTTTTTTACTTTTTTTTTAATAATAGCGGTCTTGCGGTTCCAGGCTGCAGCGCCTTTAGCCGCACGGCCACTTTTTTTTTGTTTTTTTTAGACGCTACCCTTTTTTTATTTTTTTATTATTTTTTTTTTATTTTTTTATTTTTAAGAGTGTTCAGTTATGAGTAGGTGGAGACAAGGCGGGCAGGGGTCGAAACCCGAGGCCTGGCCGCGATGTCTTCCCCCCTCCCATCCCTGAAGCACTCCCGCAAAGTAGCTTTTTGATTTATTTTTGTTTTATTTTTATTTATAATTTTTTTTACCAGGAAAAGGGTAAATGAAAAAAAGATCTTTATTGATACAAACTTAAATACAACAGAAATGCCATCCTTCCGGCGAAAATAACACATGACAATATACTCGTACAAGGCGAGGAATTTTTTTTTTTTTATGAACAAGGTGTAGGGAAAAAAAGAATAATAAATCCGATGGAATCTAAGAGGTGTGAAGCAATATACAGTGGAGTGAGGGAAAGACCAGTGTTGTCTGGGGTAGTGCATTGAAGAAAGGAGGCGCGTGTCCATGCGTCTACTCCACTGTGGGTTACAAATGTAGAAAGTAGCGCAGGGAGTCTCACATGTCAGCAGGGGGGGCGGGAGTGCTGTCGGCGTGTGGCACCATCCAACTGAGCGGGGGTGAAGTAAAGATCGCATGGAGGTAGCTGGCGAAGAAGGCGCGGTAGCACGGTCGCCGTTCAACTTCACTGTGGGCGGTTTGTAAGTACTGCCAGAAATCAAGGCGTGATTTGTCGCCACCATTATACATGTAGGTGATCGTCCACCCCTTGACCCATACAATCGCATGATTTTTGGAGGCGGGGAAATAAGAATCCTCAGGATGGATAAAAGTCCGTGGGTCAATCGAGTCCGGCGGAACGCGGAGGTAACAGGCAACAAACTGTCGGGTGGAATCTAAGAGGTGTGAAGCAATATACAGTGGAGTGAGGGAAAGACCAGTGTTGTCTGGGGTAGTGCATTGAAGAAAGGAGGCGCGTGTCCATGCGTCTACTCCACTGTGGGTTACAAATGTAGAAAGTAGCGCAGGGAGTCTCACATGTCAGCAGGGGGGGCGGGAGTGCTGTCGGCGTGTGGCACCATCCAACTGAGCGGGGGTGAAGTAAAGATCGCATGGAGGTAGCTGGCGAAGAAGGCGCGGTAGCACGGTCGCCGTTCAACTTCACTGTGGGCGGTTTGTAAGTACTGCCAGAAATCAAGGCGTGATTTGTCGCCACCATTATACATGTAGGTGATCGTCCACCCCTTGACCCATACAATCGCATGATTTTTGGAGGCGGGGAAATAAGAATCCTCAGGATGGATAAAAGTCCGTGGGTCAATCGAGTCCGGCGGAACGCGGAGGTAACAGGCAACAAACTGTCGGGCAAGTTTCCAGACGTCACTGGTGGCAGCACAAATCAGTTGGTGGACATCGTCATCCACGAGGTGGCAAATGGAACAAAGTGGAGAGTCCTGTAGTCCGATGGCGTGAAGGCGATGGTTTGTGGCGAATTTTTCATTGGCGACTTGGTACCATGTTGCCCGGACGTTGGAGGGAAGAAAAGGCTGGTGGATGTGACGCCAAACCGTTGGCCACCGCGTGGACGGATGTCTCAGTTCGATATTGTTGCTGGATATGGAACGAAGGAGTGGGGTGTAAAAATCTTTAGGTCGAGGAGAGCGCGTGGTCGGTAAGTGCGTGTGAGCATAACTAAAGTCGACGATGAAATCAGAAATGTGGGTCAAATGGTGCTTGATGTGTCCGACTGATACTGGTGGTGTTATGGTTGCGGGCACAAGAATTTCCAGCAAGCTGCGCGTAAGGGAGGTGCCCCCGTGCCACTGCTTGTGCATGGTGGACATGTACAAGGACGCCGCTCGGAGTCGCACATTGACAAGGCCGAGGCCTCCTGCTCGCGGGGGAAGGGTGAGCGTGTCGCAGCGGACCTTAAAGATCGTACCGGCCGTAAGGAAGTATCCGAGGGCAGCCTGGAGGCTGCGTCCAATAGTTGATGGCAGCGGGAGGACCTGTGCGATGTGGACCATTCTGGCCGCCACATGTTGATTGAGGTATTGGACACGTTGTAAAGAATCGAGTCGTCGGAGAAGATTTTGTCGCACCGTCGTGCGGATAGTTTGGAGTGCACGCCGAAAATTGATGGCAGCGGAGCGGCGCATGGTGGAGGTGAAAATGATACCAAGATATCGTAGTTGTTGTACACACGGGAGAGGTGCTAATTCGTCGTGTGACAGGCCGCGTCCAATGGGCATCGCCTCGGATTTAGCCACATTAATGTTACTGCCCGCTGCAGTGCCGTACGTTGATATCAAATCAAGTACCGTGTGTGTTTCACTCCGTGAGCGGATCAAGAGGAGGAGGTCGTCCGCATACGCACGACATCGAAAACTGTGCTGTCGCAAAGTGAGACCAGAAAGGTGGCTCGTCAGACTCCCGATGAGTGGCTCCAGGCTTATGGCATACAGTAGGGTCGAAAGTGGGCAGCCTTGCCGTACGGAACGCCGGATCGCCACTGGTCCCGCCACACGGCCGTTGACCTGAATCAGAGATTCGGCGGTGCCGTACAGGCGCCGGATCACGTCGATAAAGGTTGGTGGAAAACCCATGCGGTTCATCACTGAGAACAGAAAAAGATGCCGCAATTTGTCGAATGCGCTGTCAAAATCAATGGCAACCACTGCTGCGCGGAGTCTGCACGCCGCTGCCAGTGCAATTAAATCGCGACATTCTCCTGTGGCCGTTTGTATATTAACTGAGCCGCCCGGAGTTGTCTGTTCCGGGGATAGAATGCTAGGCAGGATCTTGCGGCATCGCGTTGCCAGTAGGCGTGTAAAAATTTTACAGTCTGCGTTAAGCAGAGTCAGGGGACGGTAATGTGCTGTCGTCACACCTGGTGTCGGTTTGTGGATGGGTATAATAATTCCCGTGACGAAGGACGGCGGTACGGCGTTCCCCATCGTCAGCAGTTCATTAAACATCGTTGTCCACCGTGACGCCATTAGTGTGAAGAAAGCGCGATAAAATTCTATCGGCAATCCGTCGACACCAGGTGACTTATTCAGAGCACCTTTTTTGATTGCATCGTGGATGTCGTCACGCATAATGGGCTCCATCAGCTCGTCTGCTTCGTCGCTGGTGAGGGTGCGAGTTACGTGTGGTAACACAGACTCCTCAGGGTGGTTGTTGGTAGCCTCCTCCTGGTACATTGTGCGGTAGTGGTCGACAAAGGCACTGACGATTTCGGCCTGGCAAGTGACGTGCTGGCCGCGACAGGTGGTGATCTCGGTGATGAGTTGTCGTCGGCGATGTTTCCTATCGGAGGCGATATGATGCATGGTCGGATGTTCTTGTTCCGCCGAATCTTGACGTCGGGTTCGCACCATAGCCCCCTGCAGTCTACGGCGTGTCAAAGTTACAATTTGCGCCTTAATCCTGCTGCGTTCCCTCTGGGTGTCGGGGGTGGGCGGTTGGGCGTCCAGGTCGCGGAGAACGGCGTAGAAATAGTCGGTAGTGTGCCGGCGCCACATAGCAACTTCCTTTCCATACTGAATCATAGTACGTCGAATGGCAGGTTTGGCACATTCTAGCCACCAGGTCAAGGTCGTGCCGTATTTAGGTAAGCGACGTTCACAGGTGGCCCATGTCTCGGTGACACGTTGAAGACATTCGGGATCATGAAGATGGGAGGTGTTTAGCTTCCACGGTGCACGACTACGCCAGACCACTTGCTTGGGGAAGAGAATGTTGCAGATGTAGGCACAGTGGTCCGAAAAGGCCAGGGGCCAAAGTTCTGCACCTTTGACTGCAGGCGTGAGTTCCCGAGAGACGTAAATTCTATCAAGGCGGCTCGCAGAGTGACTCGTCTGGTAAGTATGTCCAGGCGCGTCGCCGTGCCGAACTTCCCAAGTGTCGCGGAGCAACAGATCTCGGACGACAAGACGCAGTTCTTGACAGGTGTTGTAGTGGGGCACTTGATCTTTAGGGTGCAAGACACAATTAAAATCACCCCCAAGCAAGTAATGGTCGCAGCGTCCAAGAAACAAAGGAGCGATGTCTTCTGAATAGAAGAGTGCCCTGTCGCGTCTGCGGGTGGAGCCTGACGGAGCGTAAATGTTGACGATACGGGTCCCCATGACGGTGACGGCCATGCCTCTGGCAGATGGAAGGTATGTGATATCGGCCACTGGAATGCCTTCTCTGGCGTAGATGGCTACGCCGCGTCCCAGGTGGTCACCAGGAGAAGGATAAGTGTTATATCCCGCGACGTCTGGAAGTGTGGCCAGGTGTACTTCCTGTAGTAGTGCGATATCGACGTCCGACGCCCATATCATCTCTCGCAGCAGTTGAAGTTTCACGGGTGAGCTAATGGTGTTAGTGTTGATCGTCGCTATTCGGTAGGTTTGAAGCCGTACCCCGCCGTGGAGGGGAACTCCACCGGCGGAGGATGAAGAGGGACGAGGCAACGGTGAGTCGTGCCGTACGCCACTCGACGGCGTTATCAGCGGCGTAACGATGCTTCCGTCTGGGGTAACTCTGTCCCCAGCGTGTGGTCCGGGTCCTCATCGACGTCCTCACTCCACACCATTGAAGGCGTTGTCGTTGTGATGGTCGTACGTTCCACTTCGGTCGTAGGGGCAGAGGATGGCTCGGCGGCAGTCGCATCTGTGGAGTCCATTGGTTCAGGAGCACCTGAGCGAGCCAGTAGAGTAGGCATCGACGTACCCACAGTCGGCGTCATGTTGTCGTCATTCGTATCGTCGTGTAGGTTCTCCGAGGCCTCGTCGGGTCGGACGGCCTCTGGAGCATCGGGGGGTGGTGATCCGTCTCGTTCCGAGACCGTACGGCGCCTCCTCTTGCGCCTCTTAGGTGAACGTTGTTTGCGGGTTCGCCCCTCCGTGTCGGAAGACGGGAGGGAGTCGCGTCGCTCTGAGAGGAAGGCCGCCGCGGGAACGTCAAATGAAGGGGCGTCCATATGTTCAGGCGGGTGGGTGTCGGAAGTCGTCGCTGTTGGTAGTGGCGCCGGAGTAGCGTCAGGCTTTGAGCGCGACGCGTCGGCCCCAGCGGTATCCGTAGCAGCTGGAAGGGTCACCGGTGCATGGTCCGATGGGTGGCGGCCGGTGGGAGGAGAAGAGAGCGCCGATGCGTAGGTGATCGGTAAAACCGTCGTCGGAGCCGGAGGTGCCACGGTAGCGGCTGGCAATTGGGTGATTCGTCGCTGAAGACACTCAGATCTGAGGTGGCCTTCTTTGCCGCATCCGGAACAGGTCTTGGGTTGGCCGTCGTATATGACAACCGCGCGGCACCCGCTAATGTGCAGGTAAGATGGCACGTGGCGATGGAGGTCGATGGTGATCTGCCGTACACCGTTAAGAACGGGGTACGTTTGGAATTGCGCCCAGCGTTCGGCAGTGTGGCCATGTACAGTGCCATAGGGGCGGAAAGCCGCGATAACGTCTTCCGCTGGAAGCTCGAACGGGAGTTCGAAAACTCGTATGGTGCGCATTCCTAAGCCGGCATGGTCGACAGTGACCGCTCCGACATTGCCGTCGGCGTGGCAAAAGCGTAATCCATGGTTGGTGTCACGAAGTATTCGTTCACATACCGCGTCATTGACGACTTTGACGTACACAGTACTGCTTAATATGGACAAATGGATGCCCAAGATGTCAGAAGCTGGGATCTTAGCAACGTCGCGTAGGAAGCGTTCCACTTCCAAGGCCTTTGGTCGTGCGTAGTCGTTGCAGAAGGTGAAACGTAAAGTTGATTTTCGAAAACGGTTGGCCATGATTCTAGTGCACGTAAGCGACACGTAAGTGACGGCCGCTGAAATGTAAACAACAGCGAGCGCGCGCGCTCCGCAGGCGGAAATAACAACACGTCCGCACAGCACGGCGGCGAAAGCCGGACTACTGTTGGGGTGGATCAAACCTTTGGATGTTACTAGGCCCATGCCTTCCCGCCCCATAATGCCTGGACGTCCAAAACCATCGACGATATCCCAAGTTCCATATGTGGGTACATCCAACGTTGTCTAACACCATCATCTCGGCGGTACAGGTGTTATGGATTGTGAAAGTGGGTAGGCCGGTCGCCTGGTGCAAGTCTTTTGAGTTTACGCCACTTCGGCGACTTGCCTGTTGATGGGGATGAAATTATAATGAGTATGAAAACACAACATCCAGCTCGTGAGTGGAGAAAAATCTCCGACCTGGCTGGAAATCAAACCTGGGCCGCTTGGCATGACGGTTCGTTGCGCTGACCTCTCAGCTATCAGGGCAGACCAAATATTTGCACGTTAGTAGGCACATGCGTTCCCACTCCATAATGCCTGGACTTCTAAAACGATCAACTTCGACTATATTCCAAGTTGCATACGAGGGTACATCCAGCATTGTCAAACGTAATCATCTCGGTGGTACAGGTGTTATTGAGTGTGAAGGCTTAATGTTGTATGAACTCGCTGCTCTCACTGCTATTTGTTATTGTGACACTGCCTTCCACCTTACTTCATTTTAATGAATAACAATGAGCTACCTTGTGGAACTGCTCAGGTGGAGGAGCGCTTGGAAGTGGAGGATATTTATCAAATTGACTGCCTGCCCGTTCCCTCTACTTACATCCCATTGGGAACGTATAGGACGTGTTGGGGAGACATATTGGTGCACATCCACATGCACCAACGACCATCCAGCAGCTGTAAGCCACATGGGCGGAGGAATGGAATGCCCAACCACAAGAACTCCTTACCAAGCTTGTGGGCAGCAAAAAATGGTTCAAATGGCTCTAAGCACTATGGGACTTAACATCTCAGGTCATTAGTCCCCTAGAACTTAGAACTACTTAAAGCTAAGTATCCTAAGGACATCACACATATCCATGCCGGAGGCAGGATTCGAACCTGCGAGCGTAGCGGTCGCGCGGTTCCAGACAGAAGCGCCTAGAACCGCTCGGCCACACCGGCCAGCTGTGGGCAGCATGTGAGCATGTTGTAGAGTTCGCACTCCTGTCGATGGTCATCACATATCAAGATTGGTTCCTGCCTTTTGTTGTGTACAGTGGACCATGATGCATCATGGTGACTTCCATATACACTCCTGGAAATTGAAATAAGAACACCGTGAATTCATTGTCCCAGGAAGGGGAAAATTTATTGACACATTCCTGGGGTCACACTGACAGAACCACAGGCACATAGACACAGGCAACAGAGCATGCACAATGTCGGCACTAGTACAGTGTATATCCACCTTTCGCAGCAATGCAGGCTGCTATTCTCCCATGGAGACGATCGTAGAGATACTGGATGTAGTCCTGTGGAACGGCTTGCCATGCCATTTCCACCTGGCGCCTCAATTGGACCAGCGTTCGTGCTGGACGTGCAGACCGCGTGAGACGACGCTTCATCCAGTCCCAAACATGCTCAATGGGGGACAGATCCGGAGATCTTGCTGGCCAGGATAGTTGACTTACACCTTCTAGAGCACGTTGGGTGGCACGGGATACATGCGGACGTGCATTGTCCTGTTGGAACAGCAAGTTCCCTTGCCGGTCTAGGAATGGTAGAACGATGGGTTCGATGACGGTTTGGATGTACCGTGCACTATTCAGTGTCCCCTCGACGATCACCAGTGGTGTACGGCCAGTGTAGGAGATCGCTCCCCACACCATGATGCCGGGTGTTGGCCCTGTGTGCCTCGGTCGTATGCAGTCCTGATTGTGGCGCTCACCTGCACGGCGCCAAACACGCATACGACCATCATTGGCACCAAGGCAGAAGCGACTCTCATCGCTGAAGACGACACGTCTCCATTCGTCCCTCCATTCACGCCTGTCGCGACACCACTGGAGGCGGGCTGCACGATGTTGGGGCGTGAGCGGAAGAAGGCCTAACGGTGTGCGGGACCGTAGCCCAGCTTCATGGAGACGGTTGCGAATGGTCCTCGCCGATACCCCAGGAGCAACAGTGTCCCTAATTTGCTGGGAAGTGGCGGTGCGGTCCCCTACGGCACTGCGTAGGATCCTACGGTCTTGGCGTGCATCCGTGCGTCGCTGCGGTCCGGTCCCAGGTCGACGGGCACGTGCACCTTCCGCCGACCACTGGCGACAACATCGATGTACTGTGGAGACCTCACGCCCCACGTGTTGAGCAATTCGGCGGTACGTCCACCCGGCCTCCCGCATGCCCACTATACGCCCTCGCTCAAAGTCCGTCAACTGCACATACGGTTCACGTCCACGCTGTCGCGGCATGCTACCAGTGTTAAAGACTGCGATGGAGCTCCGTATGCCACGGCAAACTGGCTGACACTGACGGCGGCGGTGCACAAATGCTGCGCAGCTAGCGCCATTCGACGGCCAACACCGCGGTTCCTGGTGTGTCCGCTGTGCCGTGCGTGTGATCATTGCTTGTACAGCCCTCTCGCAGTGTCCGGAGCAAGTATGGTGGGTCTGACACACCGGTGTCAATGTGTTCTTTTTTTCCATTTCCAGGAGTGTAGTTATTGTCTTTGAGTAAGCCATGTCTGTTCATCTCTTATGTATCTGTTTCGGTCACTTTCCATACTATACTCTAGCGGTCATTTTGGCGTATTGTTAAGCTATGGTACTTATAGAGCGGCACATCATGTAACAGTTTCTTTCATACCTACGTTTTGCACACCAGTGTAAATAAATTGCACAAACAGGTAAAGACACCCATTGCTGTTAAATTACACCAACGGTGATAAATCACAAATGACAGTGACAATCATAAAATCCTTGAAGTAACCTCGCCAGGCGACCTTAAGCCAAATTATATCATCAGAATTAGTAGAAAAAGCAGATAATAACTAAACGGGGCTCAATGGCCAGCTGTAACTCTTGTATTTGGAAGCCAATTTGGTGACTTTGTAAGTAGCCTACTTGTATGCTTCTGTGTTGGCAGTGCTTTAGATTGTATTAATATTACTGACAGCATTCTGTGCCCTTGGCAAGAGATTCTGTGGTTGGGCGGACTAGCAGTTAGCAAGCCAATAGAGAAATACAGGGTGATTCAAAAAGAATACCACAACTTTAGGAATTTAAAACTCTGCAACGACAAAAGGTAGAGCTAAGCACTATCTGTCGGCGAATTAAGGGAGCTATAAAGTTTCATTTAGTTGTACATTTGTCCGCTTGAGGCGCTGTTGACTAGGCATCAGCGTCAGTTGATGCTAAGATGGCGACCGCTCAACAGAAAGCTTTTTGTGTTATTGAGTACGGCAGAAGTGAATCGACGACAGTTGTTCAGTGTGCATTTCGAACGAAGTATGGTGTTAAACCTCCTGATAGGTGGTGTATTAAACGTTGGTATAAACTGTTTACAGAGGATGGGTGTTTGTGCAAGGGAAGCCCGTGACAGAGCACTTCATCACTGGCCTCCAAGAAGCCCTGATCTTACCCCCTGCGATTTTTTCTTATGGGGGTATGTTAAGGATATGGTGTTTCGGTCACCTCTCCCAGCCACCATTGATGATTTGAAACGAGAAATAACAGCAGCTATCCAAACTGTTACGCCTGATATGCTACAGAGAGTGTGGAACGAGTTGGAGTATCGGGTTGATATTGCTCGAGTTTCTGGAGGGGGCCATATTGAACATCTCTGAACTTGTTTTTGAGTGAAAAAAAAACCTTTTTAAATACTCTTTGTAATGATGTATAACAGAAAGTTATATTATGTTTCTTTCATTAAATACACATTTTTAAATTTGTGGTATTCTTTTTGAATCACCCTGTGTTTGGACATGATTTTCTTAGTGGAGACTCAATACTGGTCGTACATGCGTTGTAAACGGAGGATAGATGTAGTTGGTAATGTTTAGGTAGTGGAATTATTGACAACTAATATTTGGAACTGTATGTCACATGAATAATATAAAATCTTCTAAATACATAGTTTACTCTTGAACAAAATCTTTCTTTTGCGAACCATATGCCCCCTAGTAGTTCTATAGCAGATAGAATCTTTTTATTTAGCTGGCTGTAGTTGCTGCTTTATGAAATTGCTGTAGTTCATATTATGAAGATTTTCTGTAAGGTAAGTGACCTATGAAAAAGTATGGGTTATTGTTAAGATTTCTTACAATTTAGGGGCATTCTTTTGTGTTAAATATTTCAAGCCATGTTGTCACTGTATAGCAGTCATATTTCGTTGGCTTTGGGTGAAACTAATGAGTCTTTATTAATCGTTTAAAACACTGACCTACAGAATTTTCCCCAACAAAGACATCTCAAACTTAACCTATTCATTTATTACCCATGGTATACAAGCCCAGTGCAATCTGACCGCTATAGTGTGACAGCATGGCTTCAGATAATTAACACAAAAATTGTACTTTGTTTGCATTTTGTGAACTGTTCACATATACTTTAGGAACCATTGTGATACTGTGAGAGCTTGTATGTGTCCTTGACATAATGCTCTCCTGTGCTGGGCTGCGCACTAGCCTCTTTGGCATATACCAATTGTTGTGTTACCTGTCAACTTTACTGGTGCCACATCTGTCACTTTTAAGTTCTCCACACTCCTGCAAGCGTTCGCATCGCTGTAGAAAAGAGAGACCGTTGACGTTGTTATTGACATTTCTTTGCAGAACACACCATAAACACAAAATACACTATTACTTGTTAACATATGATTACACTTTGGGGTTTGTACTTTGTGCTACGTACTGAAATGATTCTGAATTGATGAGAAATATTCTTATGTTTACACATCTGATTATGACAAATGTCTCTCTACAAGAGTTGAGAGAATTTCTATTGACTTATGAAATGCCACATGGCTGTTTAATGATGATTGTATTTTTGACTTTGTACATATTTACTTATTTTATTTGATATGTGGTTTCTAGATGCGCTGCAGCATTGGTTTTATAAAATAAAGTTCAATACATGTGCAAATATGAACACTTTCTGTCAACAGAGCCATTAAATAATAATTTTATGATCCACACACTTAAACAAGAGCACTTGGAAAGGAAAGAACAATAAGAAGGAGAAGTGACTAATAACAGGAACTGCATGCATAATTTTATTTTCAAGGAACTGGTAATTTTTTTTGAAGAATAAGTTGTTGTGATGCACCACTTCAGTGTTAAGATGTGAATATAATCATTGCATTTCAGATGGGAGGTAGAATAGATATTGTGCTGGCACTTTACATAGTTTTGATGATCACAGATGCGCACAATCTTACACATATATTTTCCTTATCTCCATTCTGTCTTTAATGTAATATTTTTTCTGCTTGTACTTTGTCATGTTTAGGTATAAGTTATTGCAATTGCTGCTGCTATTTGTCAGGTGATGTCCTACTGAATTTTACTTTGTATTACTGTGCTAAGCCAGTTTTACCACTGACATTATTTTTATTTGCTGCATATTGCCTTTTATCAGTTGTAATGTTGCATTTGCTTTGCTAATTTAGATGTGCTGCTGCTTGCTTTGCCAATGTGCACTTTTTTCATTGTTTGTGTTAATTTTTTGTTCTGCTGCATTGCCTCGTTCTCTGGTTTATGTAACTGAGCTCAGTAAATTTAAGTAAGCTTGAGAGGGGTATGCTATACAAAAAAATGCGTTAGGATGAGTTGGGAAGAAATGCATTGAGAAACTATTAGGAAAAGGTCTGGCCAAAATGTATTGTATAACGACGAACCATTATTTTGAAAGAGGTAATGAACAGATATATGTAGGGTATAGTGACAACAGGTTTAGGTAGGATTTTCTTGGAAACGAATTATGAGGTAAGATAAATATGGAAACATAAGCACTAGTTTCAAGTACAAATACAGACAGGATTCTTTGTGGAAACAAATGTTTAAGTAAGGGAGGCCAACAAGAATTAATAAAGTATTAGTTGGAAATGAAGTAGTTTTGGTTGAAAGTAAAGCAGGTATGAGCATGAAGTATGTTATTAAAAAAAGAGAGAGAAAAATGAAACAGAGGTATAAAATGCTCACCACAGGTACCGCAGTATCAAATGTTACACTTACAATCTGACACATTTACACTTGAAAACAGATCCTGTCCTTTCCTTTGTGTTATTCCGCTATGTTTATTTGTACCCTTGTACCTCTGTGTTCTTCCTATCTCTTTGTGTTTACCTGACAAAATAAATTTGGTACAATTTCTTTTCCTTCTAACACAAGGCTGCATTCATCACGATTATGGCTATTGTTACCCTCAAATCTAATCTCTGGTTTTGTAATATGTTCTTCACATCAGGAAGATGCGCAGACATTATTTTTTCTGTTATGCTTCTACTGATTCTCTCATTTTTCATTTATTTACTTGTGTAATACTCATATATAAGTTCATTTTTATTCTTTTTGTAAAGCCTGTACTACTATAAATGTTATTTGTATTATCATGTTCTTCACCATAATGATTTTTCTTTAAATTTGTAATTGTATTTGTATGCTGTCAAATTCTAATTGTATATTCACCAGTTCTTCGAGTTAGGTACATAGTAGGGATTAATTTTAATGTGCACAAAAAAAATGGCTCTGAGCACTATGGGACTCAACTGCTGAGGTCATTAGTCCCCTAGAACTTAGAACTAGTTAAACCTAACTAACCTAAGGACATCACAAACAACCATGCCCGAGGCAGGATTCGAACCTGCGACCGTAGCGGTCTTGCGGTTCCAGACTGCAGCGCCTTTAACCGCACGGCCACTTCGTTAATGTGCACATTTTTCTGTTGGTTATTCTATATGTACAAAGTCTCAGAGATAATATGACTGTGTTAGTGATTGCATATGTGTTGATAATTCAGCAAAAGACTGTTTAAAAGCATTGATGATTGTAAGGACATGGCAAAAAAAAATTATTAGTGACTGCACAGTTGGTGGCTCAGGGACTTGTTATATGCACCTATACTGACTACTCAGTAGTAGCTCTTGGACTTGCTACATTATCCTCAAGACTCTACGATAGTGATTGGGCACCCACACAGTCGCAACACATGGCTGCTAGCCATCTCTACAAGGACTACAGCGGGTCTGCACCTTCATAATCTCTACAAGAACTACAGTGGGTCTGCTCTGTGGTGACCCATCAATTCTATGAATATTTTTCAAGACTTGGACTGATACTGCTGTGGGCCTGCTCTTTTGTGGTCCATTACCAATCACGATATCAACTGAAATCTTCATGTCACGAGTCAGCACTGTGTTTCTGTGGGGAGGACAACACTAGTCCTCAAGACTGCATGGCTGTCCACTACTTAAATGTGCAAAACTGGCGTAGACTTCTCTTCTGATGAATTATTAAGACTGTCTTTAGGGTCTGTGAGGAGAAGTTTTACTTTATTGACCAACAACATATTACTTAAATGGTTCAAATGGCTCTGAGCACTATGGGACTTAAAATCTGAGGTCATCAGTCACCTAGACTTAGAACTACTTAAAACTAACTAGACAAAGGACATCACACACATCCAGGCTCGAGGCAGGATTCGAAACTGCGACCGTAGCGGTCACGCGGTTCCGGGCTGAAGCGCCTAGAACCGGTCAGCCACATCGGCCGGCCGCATATTACTTAACCTTTGTGTGCACCTGATCTATTTGATATTGTGAATATAAAAAAAATTTAACAACTTAGTCTTGGCCAATGCCCAAAACGCTTTGTAAAAATGTTGAGGGGAGCAGGGTAGTATCTAAGTAGCCTGTTTGTATGTTTGGATGTTGGCAGTATTAATACCGCTGACAGCGCTCTGCACCCTCGGAAAGAGATTCTTTGGTTGACCAGACTAGCAGTTAGCGAGTGGATTGAAAAGTATTTTGACATGATTTTCTTATTGGAGGCTCGGTGTTGGTAGGACATGCACTGTAAAATGAGGATGGATGTAGCTGGTAATGTTTGGGTAGTGCAATTATTGAAAACTATATAATTTTTGGAACTGGATGCCACATGAATAAGCTAAAATCTTCTAAATACATTGTTTGCTCTTCAACAAAATCTTTCTTTTGCTAACCATATGCCTCCTACGAGTTAGAGTCTACAGCAGTTAGAATCTTATTATTTAGTTGGCTGTCGTTGCTGCTTGTTGTAATTGCTGTAGCTCGTGTTATGAAGACTTTCTGCGAGGTAAGTGACTTATGAAAAAGTACGGATTATTGTTAGGATTTCTTGTAATTAAGGGCCATTCTTCTTATTAATTCACACACATTTGAACGTTTTCCTTTAATGAATTTAGACCGTATTAGTGTGTTTTGCAAGCAGAAGAACAATCTCTGTTGTACTTCAACATCGAAATAAACTTCAATGGCGACACTTTAAACAAGCGCCGAAAAACTTAACCAGGGCCAAATATTTTCATTGTGGCTGGTGTGGGTAGCTTACAGCTAGGTTCTCAATGCGCAAGAGCAGACTGTCAACTGCAGCCCTTCAGTGGTCATATTTAAAAACAGCTCTTACTTTAAAGACACTTCTCGTAACAGAGACGAATGCTCGAGGTGAAAAGGTGTGGCATTAGGAAGAAGAAATTGTTGTTGGGATGCAGTCGGACTAGAACAAAAATTAGAAAATAGTGACGATGAGGGAGATAATGAATGTGGGATGAACTTGGTAGACAGACTGCAGCTGCATACGTTTAAAACGAACGTGTCTCACATGGAAGAGAAACAATTCGGTAAACGAAATATTCGTATGTAGGCTTATCCATCCATGTAATTTAGAAATATTTCTTACAAATTTTCTCAGTTAACATTAACTAAACTCAAGTTGTGAAAACGACACCAATGTCACCCAGTGAACAGCCGCCATTACTCTAGAGAGCAGCAGATGCCTGAGAGTGCCGAAAGCATATTCTGCCTCGCGGTTTTTGTGGGGCTCTAACGGTAAAGCATTTCATTAAAACCGAAAGCTTGAAAGAACGATTCCCGGTGGGAGTCACTGTTTTTTCACACTCTCTTCAAGGTAGCATTCACGTCTCAATGATATGGAAATTTGCCAGAAACGAAACGTGACTCGGATTCCACGTTAAACTGTAGCTTCCCTTTTCCCGGCTGGATAACTTGTTACGGGCACGCAAGTAGCCTGAGTTCTATCTAGTTGATTGCAGTCGTTTCAGACAAACTTCACAGAGAAAGAAAAGCGACCCCGCCGGCCGGAGTGGCCGTGTGGTTCTAGCCGCTACAGTCTGGAACCGAGCGACCGCTACGGTCGCAGGTTCGAATCCTGCCTCGGGCATGAATGTGTGTGATGTCCTTAGGTTGGTTAGGTTTAATTAGTTCTAAGTTCTAGGCGACTGATGATCTCAGAAGTTAAGTCGCATAGTGCTCAGAGCCATTTGAATCAAAAGCGACCCCAAAATATGTGGTCCTACATCCTCTATGCATACAGTAAAACACATCATTTATGTGAAGAAAATTTTACAGCAGCGCAGCGTAAGACTGAACTTTTAGCTTTCTGTTATCCTTGAATCAAACAGACACAAAGACGATTCTCTGTATCGTAGGGAAAAAGACATTACCTGTTTATAACCATACAAATTATGCAGAAGACTGGAAAACGAATTTCCACTAGCGAGAAGGAGATATAGGTCTTTTAAAGATCGTAATGTCATGGGCGCGATCTTATTGAATGGGATTTGGAAATTGCTTTCGGATGAATACACAAGATTCAGAAATACTTTTATAAATGTTTGAGAGACGTATTTAGAAACGTGGCGACGACCATCTCTGAGTGCCAATTTCTGCTTCCTTCGCATTAGCAATCGTAATTCGTTCTCTTAACACACTGCAAATTTTTCGAGCAACGGGCAGTGAGTTACTCAACTTTGAAATATTCTAATAAATATATATGATATGAGATTTACAATATGAAAAAAATATTTTTAATCAATGGTTTCTCTGCAGTCATTTCAGAATAATTGCATAGCGAAAAAACACGCGTATGCAAAATATGTGGTTCTTTATTCGCTCTTTCAGTAACGCAACGAGTAACTCAGGTTTCAGCTTTATGCCTTCCCTGAATGAAACCTAAATGTGGGCACCATTCTTTGCGATAAAAGCGTCCACTACAAAGAATTGGGACAGGTTTCGAGAGGGTGCGTTTCTGGATGAGGTATCGAATATATTGATTCCCCCTACTTATACCTCCCGTGGAGATCACGAATGTAAAATTAGAGAGATTCTAGGGTGGACGGGGGCTTTCCGGCAGTCGGTCTTCCCGCGAATCATACGGGACTGGAACAGGAAAGGGAGGTAATGACAGTGGCACTTAAAGTGCCCTCCGCCACACACCTTTGGGTGGCTTGCGGAGTATAAATGTAGATGTAGATGTAGATGTAGATGTAGAACTAGTCGTAATGAATACTAAGCTTCACAACAGGTGTCTCGCGCCCATGTACTAAACATTAAATCATGCCTGGTTTTCCTTATTTTCTCTTTTACTCGTGCCATTTCAGCCAGCCTTCGTATTAAATCACTCACACACACACACACACACACACACACACACACACACACACACACACACACACAGAAACATGCTCTTACAGCCACGATTCGCTTACAGTATTTACATTGGTTGTAAACATATCACTTACATCACATGTGCTGCCAACATTGCCATGAGATGTCACTCCAAACGGCAGTTCAGTATGAAACACATGAAATGTAGTCGCAGTTGGGAATACGAAAAAGCATCAGCTGTATGATGACATGGTGACAATGAAAATTTGTGCCGGACTGGGACACGAACCCGAATTTTTCGATGCAGACGAGCGGTCGGCTTAACAGCTTTGGTTATCAGTGCACGAGCTACAGCTAGAGCCAGACTTCCGTATGTCGTTGTTCCTACGTCACAACCTGTACTTGTGCGCACATTATGTAATTCCGCTACAGATGAGAACATTTTAACTGAAAGTCGCTGCCTGGTGTCGCCGGATAAGTACGGTATTTCAGTGCCTATTTTGAACTACGCAATGTTCCTTTGGACATGCATTCATGCATGGAATATCGCAATATGGTACACATAACGTTCATGCTTTGAGATAACTTTCCTGACGTGCGGTGCTTGCATCGGATAAGTTATAAGACACTGATGATATGCAGTTCCTTAACATTGCTCTCTGAATTTTATTCGTAGCTCTACGCGGTGGCCCGCAAACAAAACGCGCTACGACAGTCAAGTCGTCCGGTTGTACATATTTAATGCTACCCGGGAAAAAGAGGGCCGGGTCAATAGTGAGTGATAACTTCAGTGCCATCACATTGAAGCAACCATTGTCAACAGCCATATCTGTTACATTAATAGCCCTTAGCTTATTTCCAGCCTGGGTCATGCATGCAGAGAACTTCTTACGGGAGCCACGGAGAATACCGGCGCCTGTCTAAACAAGATGGAGCCACGCTACGAAATCTACAGAGGGCGGTGAAGAAGGATTTACGGCGGTGGTTCATACCCAGGAATTTGGGTCACCGGCTGCTCTCTCATTGCCAGGCGGCCGCTGGACTCACCAACAGGCTCGCGTGTTGCTGCACTGGATTTTCATCTTGAGTGATATAGGGGGTCCGTGAAGGCTTCCATCATCCCAGGACTTTTTACAGTAAGCAGAAGCAACCACCTTGTGCCGTCTGCGTTTTTTCTCTGAATTCACCTTGTGAGGGACTCACTTATAGGAAAACACAATCTAAGACTCAGTCTGTTTTCCTTCGAGTTGGAGGCTAATTTAAAAATGGCACTCACTGGGCATTTCGCGAGCTACTAGACAAGATACGCTGATGAGCCAAAACATTGTTACCGCTATCCAGACTGAGCGCTCAAACTAAGAGTCTCAACTTCCGAACCCTCATCATGATACACAGACTTCCCGTTGAATGTTCCCTAGTATCCTCAGATAATTCCCCCTGTCGATGGATTAGTAACGGCGCACGTATTTTAGTGTCAAAGAGAACAAAAGTCCTAAGGTACAGTAATTATGAATTCCACTGACCTGCATAAATGTTACTAGCTGCTCCATTTACTACAGGGCAGCAGTCTTGCCGCAGTGGATACACCGGTTCCTGTCAGATCGCCGAAGTTAAGCGCTGTCGGGCGTGGCCGGCACTTGGATGGGTGACCATCCGGGCTGCCATGTGCTGTTGCCATTTTTCGAGGTGCACTCAGCCTCGTGATGCCAATTGAGGAGCTATTCGACCGAATAGTAGCGGCTCCGGTCAAAGCAAACCATCGTAACGACCGGGAGAGAGGTGTGCTGACCACACGCCCCTCCTATCCGCATCCTCATCTGAGGATGACATGGCGGTCGGATGGTCCTGATGGGCCACTTGTGGCCTGATGACGGAATGCCATTTACTACGTTTGTTCAGAATGGTGTCCCCCAGCGTCAATACAGGCATGGCATCGTAGCAAGAAGCTCTGTAGTACCCATTCCAATATTCGCGGAGTCGTTTCATCAGTGTCGCAGGCAGCGAGAATTCTTGCCTCTTCCTTCTCGGCAGGCGTTTCGTACACAAGACTCGGGTCAAGTCGGTGGAGATCAGGTGCACGCGATGGACACGAAAGAGAGGCTCCTCTGCCTACCCACGATTCAAGGAATGTCTGATCCAGGTGTTCACGAACCCTCAGTCCAGATTTAAATGGAGCACCATCATGTAGGAACCATGTTCGTTGACGAATAACGAATGGAATATGTTCCAGGCTACTGCTGTATACTACAGTACAGACATTGATTATGTCAGTACACAGTGCGTCATCTGCATTCGGTAAGCTGTGTTATTATCTTAACCTCTACACCTAAGTGATTCCCTACCCTATAATCTTAGCAAACAACATTCCATATTCAGAGCTATTAGAACGATCTGACTTACAACTTCCGATTCGATCGTTTCCGGACAAGGGTCCCCTTCCTGAAATTGACAAATTTACCCTTCTCCATCACCCCTGTAAGTTTTGTAATATCATCCTGAATAAGCACACCAGAGACGAGCAGAGACTCACTGTAGCTGCGATTTGGGCAGCTAAAGGGAAATCGACTGCCATAACCGACTTTGACCAGGGCAGATTGTTACAGCCCAGCACCTGTGAATGAGCGTCTTTGAAACGGCCAAGCTGGTCGGCTGCTCGGGTACTATCGTAAGCATCTACGGGAAGTGGTTGAAAGACGGTGAAACCACCATTGGACAACAAAATGTTTGACGTCCACGCCTCAAACAGAACATGGACGTTAGAAACATGTCAGCTTCATTAAGCAGGATGGATGGCGATCTCTGGCAAATCTGACGACGGATTTCTGTACGAATCGGGATTGAAGTGTGGTACAATAGAAACATCTCGCCATGTCGGACGAATTTCGTTCCTTGTTACACCAGGTCGGTGGTCATGTCCGGAATGCGTATAGGCTGTCGTCGATACGGACGACTGCCGCGGAAACAGGCCGGTGGGGGCAGTACTATGCTACGAAGTACATTCACCGTGGTTCCATGGGACAACGACGCCACGATACCATGACAACTAAGAATTATCACTCGAACATTATTGTGGACTACTTGGATCTCTTCATGTTTGACGTCCTACCCCATCGGAGATGGCATTTTTCAAGAGGATTATTATTCCTGTCACGAAGCCAGAATTGTGCTACAGAGGTGCTGAGAAGGATTATAGTAAACTCACGATAATATCTTGGCCATCAAATTAACATCGTCTAAACCCAACGGAGCGGATCTGGGACGCTAGCGGGAGTCAGCTCTGCGCCCGTAAAGTTGTGGTCCGTAGTTTACGGAAACTGCGTGACCTGTTTGTAGACATCTAAATCCACGTATCTCCTGCTTTGGCTGATCAGTGCATTCCGTCGCTGAGAAAGTCCACTAGGTTTATTAACGTACGTCACAGTGTAACGCCTAGCACAGCAGTAGTCATGTTTAATCACTGGCACAGTATGTCACCTTTTACGTTAGATATGAAATGTGTCTATAGGTCAGTCAGTTGTTACGTTGGGATCCGTTACGATGGAAGCTAATGCTGGTTTAACATACCACGTATCTGTCAATCAAATGCTATTCCCAAATGGTCTGATGTTGAAAATGCATTTATGAATCACTTGAAAACTGTTATAGAGCTGAAATTACAATACTACCCAAGAGGAAATATAAAAGAACGGTCAAAAGACCATATTTTTTTTTCAAAGAGTTCTACATGATTGTAGCTCCTAAGAATAGGAACATTGCTGTACCGCGGGGAGATCTCGGGCTGACTGCAAAAGTTTAAGTTCAAATGCTAGCTTTGTTCCATACTTACGGGTACTTACCGTCAATGGATTTTTTCACCATTTTCTCATTGGATAGATTCTGACTGAGAAATTCAATTCTGCAAGTAGCGTACAGTTTCAGTCTACAACTCGCCTAAAACCGATTTTCAACAATAAATATACTAAGACCAGTCAATGGATGGACGTCTGATGATATGAAACACGCTGAGGACGATATATGTAACAAAGGTAAGTATCTCAGATCCCTCAGCTTTTCTCATTGCCATATCATATCTGTGAACATGCCAAATGTAGAAACGTTCTTCTTTTTCAACTGGAACCTCTTACTACATATTTTTCATCGGACGAGTCCAGAAGACTAATTCACCATCTACAGTTTAAAAATTTGTAAGGTAATCAGTAAGAAGGATCTTACTGTTGACCTCTGAACTGTTCTTCTCTTTTGTTAACAAAATAGAATATGAAGATGTGGAAACTTCCTTGAGGCTAAGATATAAATTTTAAATAAATTATCTGATTTGATCCATTATAAAAGGTTTTTGAAAGCCTGCACTGTAGAAACAATAGGTTTGTTTATTAATAAATAAATCTTCTGCTACCAGTCACGATTGTTCTTTATTTTACTTTTCGCACGACGTGTTTCGAGAAATAATTCCCATTTTCAAGAGCGTTTTTTGTGTGTATTAAGCCATTTCTTTTGATGTTGTCAGTGTGTGTGAGTATGCTTCATTTCGTTGACTTTTGTTTTCTAATGGTCCATTTGTGCAGTGTGGTGTTTAGTGTGTGTGAGACTCTGCACAAATGGAGCATTAGAAAACAAAAGTCAACGAAATGAGCATACTCACACACACTGACAACATCAAAAGAAATGGCTTAATACACACAAAAAACGCACTTGAAAATGGAAATTATTTCTCGAAACACGTCGTGCGAAAAGTAAAATAAAGAAAAATCGTGACTGGTAGCAGAAGATTTATTTATTAGTAAACAAACCTATTAAATAAATTAAATCCAGCCCAAGAAAAATCAGGAACACAAGAGAAAGGACAAAGTTACGTTCAAACTCGGGAGTGCATATGAACATAACCCAGAGGCTAAAATTCTAAAATTCACAGCGCTTTATTAAAATCTTTTACATCAAGTAAATAGCTGTGATCAAACAACATTGTTAATTACAATGGCTGTTACAAACGGAAATAACACGCCCCAGACCCCACATTATGAAAACAGCAGCCACCGGCCGTATCATGAACAGTCTGTTTACATGTTGGTACAGAAAACTTCTAAAACAAAAAAATAGCATTCATGTAATAACAAACGTAATGATTTCACAGGCCTACAACCCGCTCCGAGCTCCGCACAGTCTAACACAATGGCTATAGCTGTAATTAATCGTTTTCATAAACAAGAAAACGTTTAAAACCCAACCTTAAATAATATATACATAGCGCCGCAAAATTTCTCAGCAATAACTTTACTTGGAAAAGCCAACACACACAGTAGCAATAACCGTCCAAGAGTAAACAGTTGGTGAACGGTCGCTTTGATAAGTTAATAACCCAATGATTGCAAATTTAAGGTTATTAAATCTACATCTACGTGACTATTCTGCAAATCACATTTAAGTGCCTGCAGAGGGTTCATTGAACCGGCTTCACAATAATTCTCTAATATTCCACTTTCGATCAGCACGCTGAAAAAAACTAAGACCTACGTCTTCCCGTGCGAGATCTGATTTCCCTTACATTGTTTTGAATATCGTTTCTACCTATGTAGATCGGAGTCAGAAAATATTTTCGCATTTGGAGGAGAATGTTGGTGATCTAAATTTCGTGAGATAATCTCGCCACAACGAGAGACGCCTTTCTTTTAATGATGTCCACGCAAGTCTTCTATCATGTCCGCGACACTCTTTCCCTGTTTCTCTATAATACAAAACGTGTTGCCCTTCTTTGAACTTTCTCGTTGTACTTCGTTAATCATATCTGGTAAGGATCTCACACCGCACGGGAAAGCGGTCTGCGTGGCGCCACCTGGGGAAGGTGTGTTGCCTTCCGAAACTGGGTTAAAACCGCCAGGAGACCCTCTGATTCCCGGAAATCTTCAGACTGTCTGAAGTGCTCTGTGGCTCAGAGGAACCTGAGTGGGGCGGGGACCGTAATGTCCTATCCCGTGGCCTTGACGTGGCCCCGGCGCTCAGTAGCCCCCTAGATGGGGTGAAGCTAACACGGGAAGGGCCGTCCATGCATGACGTTAAAAGGCTAGCCCTTAACTGGGTGCAATCCTCGCCGATCCGCACTGGCCCACCGTGAATTATCAAAAGCGGTGGGTGAGACATGGTCGGCCATGATCCCCCAGTACGTGTGGAGGCCCTCCGGGGAACGTAACTCGGGTTTGAGTGCCGCACCGTCTCGATGATGTCAAACTCCACAACATAAGACCCGGGCCATTCCATCATTCTTTCAACATCATCACAATCTCATAACATCTCCGGGCTGTGGAAAGGTGAGGGTTGTCGTTGTGTCAAGGAAGGACGTTAAACTCCCGTCAAGGTAGGACGTTAAACGCCCCCAACCCAAAGCGAAAGCAAAGGGTGCGTGGCGCAGGGGGAGCTGCGCAACAGAGGACACCACACCAACTGTGTCCTCACGCCGGTAGCTGGTTTGCCGTCGTGGGATCCTGCCCCAAGTCGGCAAGTGTGCTTCGCCGCGCCTCTGGTCTTCCGAGGCGTGCTCCGCCAAGCCCAGGAGGTGGTAACACAACCTGGGTGAGGTTAGATGGGCCCAGACCCCCGAACGACTGGGTGACCGGCCCGCCACCTGAGTAGGAGTGGGTCCTTGGCCGTCAGGTGGAAGCTTGGGCCAGTAGGGGGCGAAGGGCGGGAGGTGCATCCGCCTCCCCGGAGTGCGGGGCATACTTGCCGGTGCGAGATAGGTGAAATCGGAGGTGGCTAGTTTGTCGAAGAGGACCAGTGCGCTGGAAACGGCGCGCTGAACCTGGCAACTCTGAGGAGTCCTTGGTCTAGGAGCGAGGCCGGTGGACGAGCTGCACTTAGTCCCCCCCCCCCCCCATGCCAGAGGAGCCGGTCCGGGGCAAGAGACGTGGCTCCCAATTTTTTCGCTTGTCAAACTGGAATGATGGCTACAGAAGAGACAAGCGAATCGAGTGCACCCTCGCGGGCTTCTATGCTAGCTGATTTCTCGCCACAAGATGGCCTGAATCAAGCGACGGAGGAAACTACGACAGAAAGATTCATGAGGCTAAGCCAATTCATAGACCAAAATGTCAAGAACGGAAAAATTAGTCAAGCAGCCGTTCAAACAATCAAAAATGAGCTGGCGGCATGGTCAATTGCTAGCGCCAAATTAGAGGGCAGGATGGAGGAGTTAGAGAAGGAAAATGATAGACTTCGGAAGCAGCCAACAAAGTCATGGGCTGGTGTTGCAGCGCAAGCGGCAACAAAGCCACAATCTACCAAGGATACGATTGCGAGAGTGTCGAAACGACCTGACACAGCGGTCTTTCTGCGACCACTCCCAGGACAGGACATTAAGAAAGTTCAGGAGGTCTTTGCAACCACAGTAAATTCAGCCAAAGACAAGATAAAGATTAATAGAGTTAAGGCAACTAAAAATGTAGTTATCGTAGATGTTGCCACAGAGGAGGATAAAGACAAGATACTGGCAAACCAGAAACTTTGCAAGTCAGTCCGATGCGAGCCCCCACGAAAGAGGAACCCACTGGTTATCTTATACGATGTTCCAGTCTCACTGACCAACGAAGACCTTTGTGATACTTTATACCAACAAAACCTAGATGACACGAACATTGAGACTTTTATGAAGGATTTTAAGTTAAGATTTAGGACAGGACCGAGGGATCGAGATGTAGTCCACCATGTGGCGGAGGTCTCAGGGGCTCTCTGGAAAAGACTGACAACTATGGGCAAGGTATATATAGGCTTTCATGCCATAAATGTCAAGGACTTCTTGGTGGTACCTCGTTGCCACAACTGCGCAGATATTGATCACATACACAAATACTGTACTAGGAAGCCGGCTTGCTCCAGGTGTGGGTCTGAAGATCACCTAAGAAAAAACTGCAGCAAAACAAGTGTTTGCGTGCCATGCACACGTAGAGGAAAAAAGTCCTGCGGGGTATCTGGCAGAAACTGCCCTACCTACAAAATGTTAGAACAGCGTTTAATAGCCAGAACTGATTATGGCTGACGCTGTAAATCGAAACAGGATAGCTAAGAAAAGAAAATCACCTAGCAAACAAAGAAGAGATGCCGAGAGGGCACGAAAATTCAAACAATTCATAAATCAAACACAGAACATCAAAGAAATAACTATGAGAAGCGTAAGTACACAAACAGAACTAGCAGACGAAGCAGACAAACAAAAAACTCCCACAAAAGACATAACCAGACAGCTTGAACCTATAAATTCTGATCCTCCAGATGTCACTTCCACACTCAACCCTGAAGCGGCAAACTTTGTCGCCCGATCAGTAACAACAAGGCAACCCCCCACAACAACACTAAGCACCCACACGCCACCTAAGGACTCAAGACTCCAAGACACAAAAACCGCCACCTCCACACAAGACACCACCCCTAAAGAAATTCTACAGGATAGCTCTGTCACAAGTACCACACAATTGGAAACAATAACACTAAGACCCACAGGAGTAGACCCTAGGAGAATCTACCCAAATCTAGAATTCGCTATGCAGCTTTCCCGCCTGGAGCAGCCGGCCATCCTCACTACAGCACTTCGGCACGTCGTGCGCGTAGGGCATAAATACGGAAGAAGGGTCACTTTCTCCACAATGGAGGCTGTAGACAGAATACAGCTGAGGTCAATGAACCTTCCCACTGATTTCGGGGTCCTGCGTGACTTACTTAAAAAAGTGTTTGAAAGGAGGGGGGAAAAATTCGAGCTAGACGAAATATACGCACAGTCTGTCCTGGCCAATGGGCGGATAGCATCAGACTGGAGCAAACCCTGGCCCGAATGTAATTTTCATACATATTTCCCATAATGCCACCAAAAGTTGTAATCGGACAAATTAACACCCACAATAGTCGCCTTGTCATGCAGTAACTGCGAAGAATAGTGGAGGAGCTGAGACTGGACGTAATCTGTCTACAGGAGCCATACTCTCGAGCTGGGCAAATCCCCTTCATGTCAGCCTCCTGGCAAGTCATTTCCAATGGGGAAGAACCCCAAGCAGTAGTAATCATCACAAATAAAGGGCTAAGAGCAACAACAATAACACAACTGTCAAACAGCCACTGTAATGTGGTGGAATTACAAACGCCTCTTGGCCTGGTTTTCATAGTAAATATGTACTTCCAGTACGGTGGGAACTTCGAGGACCACCTAGATCATCTTGCAGAAACGACCACGGTATTACAAGGTAAAAGGGTCATTATCACAGCAGATATGAATGCGAAATCCCCCCTATGGTACAGCGGCACCAGAGACGCAAATGGCGGAAAGGCTGAGGAGTTTATCATGGCCCAGCAGATTGTTGTGGCCAACAAACCAGGAAATCCCCCCACCTATACAGGTGGAGGCGGTTTAGGGACCAACATTGACGTCACCCTGGCCATATCTAACATCAGCAGTAACATACATAGTTGGAGAGTTAAGGACCAAGTCACCACAAGTGACCACAATCTAATTGTTTTTCAACTCAGTCAAGAAGAGTGCCGCTGGGACCTGGGGTGGGAAATACAATACAACTATAATAAAACCAACTGGGAACGTCTGGCTCGAGAGTATAGTATTCCTCCATGGCCCGAGGGTGACCTGGACGTGGATAGGTACGCCGAGGAACTGGTGGGATCAGTGGTTAGGGCGGTAAAAGCTGCTGTTCCAACTAGGAGAAGGGCCGTAGCGGCCTCTCCATCACCATGGACTGCTGACCTCGAACGTCTGCGCCAGTCTGTCCGACGGGCGAGGAGGTATTACCAGCGATGTGCCATCTGGCCCGAAAAACAATACTGGTTGCAGCAATATAGAGAAGCAAAGGAAGCATTCCAGAAGGAATTAAAACAGGTTAGAATGAGTAGCTGGGAGGATTATGTACTTAGACAACTCGAAACTGACCCGTGGGGAATTCCCTACAAGTTGGTCAGAGAGAAGATAAGGTCCCCAGCGGTCCTCTCCACTCTCAGAGAGGCTGGAAGAACTACAGAGTCCTGGCGGGAGACCGCTGAGGTCCTCCTAAGGACTCTGCTTCCAGATGATGAGGAAGACGGAGAAACAGAGACCCAGCAGCAAATCCGTAGGGCAGATCAGCAGGAGTACACCAACAACACCCGGGTGTACCCTTTCTCTGAAGAAGAAATTGCTGTACAAATAAATTCGCTAAAAAAGGGAAAAGCACCAGGGCCAGATGGTATAGTAGCGGAGGTGGTACAGTTCCTCGCCCCACAGCTGATAGCACCTCTTACAGGGTTATACAATGAATGTCTCAGGACTGGTAAATTCCCAAAGATCTGGAAAAGGGCAAATATGGTCATTATTAAGAAGGGCAAGGACAAAGATCCTATGGAGCCAAAGTCCTATAGACCAATATGTCTCCTAGACATCATGGGGAAACTGTTAGAGAAGCTGTTGGCTGACAGACTGTCTGCACACAGAACTTTGTGCGGGATGAGCGATAGGCAATTCGGCTTTCGGCCGGGGCGATCGGCGTCTGACGCAATCGCCCTGGCGGCTGAAGTCTGTGGCTCTGCCCCGCACAAATACGTGGTTGGCATCATGGTGGACATCAGTGGCGCCTTTGACAACCTGTGGTGGCCCTCGCTCTTCTCCCGCCTGCGTGAGAAGGAGTGCCCAGGGCCCCTCTATGGCTGTCTCAGGAGCTATTGCATGGACAGGGAGGTCTGGTTATCGTCGCCTAGCGACAAAATAAGCAAGACCATTACGAAGGGGTGTCCCCAGGGCTCCGTACTGGGGCCACTCTTTTGGGACGTAAATGTAGAACCTTTGTTAGAAAACCTACAACACTGCGAGGACGTGCTAGACGTGATAGCCTACGCGGACGACCTCCTTCTGTTGGTCGGCGGCCGTAGCCGAGAAGAACTTGAACCAAAGGTAGAAAGGGCAATCAACATACTTGCTGAATGGTGTCAACAAGCCAAAATGAAAGTTGCACCAAATAAGTCAACATACCTTCTCTTAAAAGGCAGCCTGGTCTTAAAAGGCAGCCTGGTCAGGAATCCCACAGTAAGAATTGATGGAATTCCAGTTCTTCGGCGTCGCGAAGCGCGATACCTTGGAGTAATTATCGATGAAAAATGGAATTACACATCTCATATCGAAACCATTACACTACGCGCAATAGAAACTTTAAACAACCTCATCAACATTGGTCATAAAAGATTCCACCTGCCACCTGCTCTCATCAAACGATACCATAATAGCATCCTTTCATCAATAGTAGGTTATGCGTGTGGGGTCTGGGCCCACAGGCTCACGAGGGTGATGCCGGCCATGGCCGTGAGAAGGGTGCAAAGAAACATGATAATGCGGTCTGTAGGTGCCTACAGAACGACACCCGGGGGGGCCCTATTGGTGTTAATGGGATTATGCCCGTTAGACATAAAAATAAGGGAGCAGGCCGCATGGTACTGGGTGACTAAGGGTAAAATAGATAAGACAAGGGACATATTAGGGGTTCAGGTAGGAAACAAACCTGCCATAAAAATAAGAGGGGAAGAGTTATGGCAAACATCTTGGGAGAACGAAGAAGCTGGCAGAAGGGTCTTTCAGTTGCTGCCAAACATCAAGGAACGACTCGGGATGACCTACTTCGAGCCAAGCAGGGGACTATTGCACTTTCTCACGGGACATGGACCATATCCGACATACCTATGTCGGTTTGGAAAAAGAGCTACACCAGCGTGTGACTGTGGCGTTCAAGATGGGACACCGGAACACATCATATATAACTGCCCGCTATATGATGATGTGGCGCATGACCTGCGATCGCAATTACCAGATCACGACACTTATGCCCTGATACGACGTGCCGATACCTTTAGTATCCTTAATAAATTGGCAAACGAGGTATCACATAAGGTTTTGCGAGAATTCTTAAGAAATCAAGAAAGATGATATCGACCCGGATAAGACTGAGATGTACTCGCCATACCGCCGGGTGCGGAGCAGGTCAGTCTCCCCTGACTGGAATCCGCCGCACTACTCGACCAGGCCAGCGAGTGCATCACCCACCAGGCTACGACAACTGCACTCAACTTAGACATAGAACCATTATCATTAGTAGTAGTAGTAGTAGACTTAGAACACTAACAACACTAACAAATAGGGACTGCAGCGAATAAACAGACTTGGCCAGCCCAGTGCCAGGGGCACGCTCACATGGGTTTAGCTCAGTGAGCAGGCCTTACAACAGTAGGTTTGTAACACCAACTGGCACACCTGTAATCGCTGCAGAATATAACAGAATAGTAGGATAGTCTAACAAGATTAACCTTGTCCATAAGTTAGCCAGTTAAAATACTAAAAAGTAGTAGAACTTGCTGTATCAGAAGTAGTATAATACATAAGACCCACTAATAATTAAGGTGGTGGGTTATCTCTTGTAATTCTATAGAGTTGTAATGTATTGTGTTAATAAAGTTTTTTTTTTTTAAAAAAAAGGATCTCACACCGCGTAGCAGTAATCCAAAAGCGGACGGGCTCTAGGTATGCTGTAAATAAAACGCAGTCATTGGTTAGCCTTTTCCATAATATTGTCTATGTTTTCTTTCCAATTTATGTTGTTCGTAATTGTAATTCCGAGGTACTTTGTTGGCCTTTAGATGTAATTGATTTATCGTGTAGCCGAAGTTTAAGGGATTCCTTTCAGCACTCATGTGGATGACCTCACACTTTTCGTTGTTTAGGGTCACATGCCAGTTTTTCGCACCATACAGATATCTTGTTTTAATCATTTTGGATTTTTTTTAATTTTCTGATGACTTTACTAGACGATAAATGACAGTATCACGTGCCGAAGATGGCTGCTCAGATTGTCTCCTAAATCGTTTGTACAGGGTGTGCAAGGAAAAGTGTCGAATACTTTCAGAGGTGGTAGCACTCATGGAACCAAGAAAAATAAGTCCACTTAACATGGGTTCGGAAAAGCATACATTCCGAGATAAACATGCGTTTATAGGATGGGCTGTGCGACTCTTGGTTGCAAGTATTAGTACAGCCATTGCATTGGCGCTCTGTCAGATGCGTCGGCAGGATGTTATGATATCTTACTCGCAGTACTTTACCTACGATTAGATGGTGGTTCGAGGGGTGTTGCAGGCTACGTAGTTTTCGTCGTGTTTGTGTGCCTTATTGTACAGTACTGTCCACGCAAAGTATATATTACGGCGTTTTACCTTTTTCCAATCGCGGATTCAGTTATGTGTTTACTTTTACTGCGATGTTTGTATGTAGGAACGGTGTAGTACATTTACATTTTCTCCCTTTCAGCACTTGTTAGCATTGGAAGGCTACTTTTCGACAAGCGTTATGGCGGATATAATATTCATCTATGGTTTAGCAAATGGATGTAGCCCGGGAGCCCTTGCCCTCTACGCTGAAAAATATCCATAGCGCAGAGTTGCCTCTGATAATCTGTTCAGTAGACTTTAGCAGCGTGTGAAGGACACAGGTACCGTTGTACCTCGGAAGACTGACAGTGGAAGACTCCACACATTCCGCACGCCTGATATGGAGGAGCGTGTGCAACGGTCGCTAGAAGAAACCCCTGGGACCCGTGTGCGACGATTAACAACAACAGATAGCGTGTCAAACTCTCTTATCTGGTGATTAATTCATAAACAATTGCTGTATCCATATCATCTACAGTGCTTCAGGCGCTAGGGCCACAAGATCATCGTGGCAGACAGCGGTTCTGTGAATGTTGTTGCAGAAGCGTGCCACAGACGCTCCACAGTTCACAACCAAGATTTTATTTACAGATGAGGCAGGGTTAACAAGAGGTGGCGCTGTGAATTTCCATAACCAGCATGCATGGGCAGATGAAAATGCCCAAGCAATTCAGGAAAGGGGGCACCAACACCGATTCTCAATCAACGGATGGACAGGTATAATTGGCGACAGATTAATGAGGCCATACATTCTACCACAAAAGTTAACTGCAGCGCATTATCTGGACTTTAACATATCGCCTATCTTGTTGGAGGCTGTGTCATCGCAGCAACGAATGTCTTTCATGCATGATGGCGCACCAGCACACTTTCACCACAGTGTGAGCGAACATCTGATGTAGACATTTCAGGACAGCTGGAATGGTCGGGGGTGGAGAGGGGGGAGGGGAGGGGAAGGGATGGAGGAGGCACACCTTCACCTGCTCCTGCTCGTTCCCCAGACCTCAATCGTCGTGTCTTTTGGTTATAGGGACATTTTAAGGAATTGATAAGTTCACGTCTATGAACGACGTGCGGAGAATACAAGGTCGCGTCTTCAATGAGTGCCAGCACGAACAGCAACAACTGGGTTTCTTCAAAGAGTTCATCATTTCTTACGGAGGAGGGATGATGCATTGTGATGAGCGGACGCCACGTTCAGCACCTCCTGTAAACATGTGTTTGTCGCAGAAAGTGTGCATTTCCGGACCCATGTTTTCGGGACTTATTTTTCTTGTTTCGAGGGATACCACCACCTCTCAACGTGTTCGACACTTTTTTTGAACAGCCTGCATAGATAAGGAACAGCAGAGGGCATATAACACTACCGTGAGGAACATCAGAAATAACTTCTGTTTCAATCGATGACTTTCCATCAATTACTGCGAACTGTGACCTCTCTGACAAGGAATCACACGAATCAAGTCGCACAACTGAGACGATATTCCACAAGCACGAAATTTGATTACTAGCCGCTTGTGAGAATGGTGTCAAAAGCCTTCAGGAGATATAGAAATACGGAATGAATCTGAAATTCCTTGTCTATACCACTAAGCACTCTGTGCGAGTAAAGAGCCAGTTGTGATTCACAAGAACGATGTTTTCTAATCCGTGTTCATGTGTGTCAATGGACCGTTCTCTTCGAGGTAATTCATAATGTTAGAACACATTGTATGTTCCGAAGTCTTGCTGCATATCTACGTTAATGGCATGGCTCAGTAATTTAGTGGATTATTCCTACTGCCTTTCTTGAATATTGGTGTGACTTGTCAAACTCAACGGACCTTCCGACGAGCGAGCAGTTGTGTATGATTGTTAAGTATGGAGCTACTGCACCAGCGTACTCTGAAAGGATCCTGATTCGTACACCATTTGGAACTGAAGACTTGCTTTTACTGACTGATTTAAGTTGCTTCACTACTCCTAGGACATCTACTTCTAAATTACTCATGTTGGCAGCTGTTCTTGGTTCGAATCTGGAATATTTACCTCATCTTCTTGGGTTAAGGAATTTCGGAAAGATGTTTTTGGGCCCCCTGCTTTTCCAACACAATCATCGATAGTATTTCCATTTCCATCGCGCAGAGAAGGCACTGATTGTGTCTTGCAGCTAGGATACTTTGCATAAAACGAGAATCACAAGAGTGTGCTTCGATATACATGGCCCGCTTAAGGATACAAAATGAAAACCACACAAAAGTTTTCAATGTAACTTTAACACACTTGTGAAAATAGAACATCTATTTTTAAAAAAGCAACCAGAACACTGAAATACCAAATTCACACAAGGGCCGGCCGCGGTGGCCGAGCGGTTCTAGGCGGTTCAGTCCGGATCCGCGCGACTGCTACGGTCGCAGGTTCGAATCCTGCCTCGGGCATGGTTGTGTGTGATGTCCTTAGGTTAGTTAGGTTTAAGTAGTTCTAAGTTCTAGGGGACTGATGACCTCAGATGTTAAGTCCCATAGTGCTCAGAGCCATTTGAACCATTTTGAACCATCACACAAGGCTAACAAAGCTCAGTGTCGTTAGGAGCAGGGAAAGACAAACTAAACCATTAAAGCCTAGGCAATGAACGAAGTTTTACAGATCTACCGATGCTCACCCATACCATGGCGAAGCAAAACTCAACTCTGTTCAACCACATATAATACCTTTCCGTCAGCGCACAACGTCTTCTGAATGTGACAGCAACTAAAGGCGCTTAGCGCTGATCGTATCCACTTTAGGTAGTCACAAAAGTGCCGCCACCCGACACGGTTATAACGCCCAACTCAATCCGCTAAAATGAGGAAATTTCCTTCACTTCGAGCGCCGTATCTCCAGGTCAGCACGTGCACGACAGCTTAATAACACGTCACCTCATTGCTCGGTTATCACCAACCTGTTTTTCCTTCATCCGTCTGCTCTGAAACACTTTTAGAAGCCAATAAAAGTAATTATACTGTGATACCCGAAAAATAGGACGTTGGTCGCGAAACTAATGACCCTCTGTCTCACAACACATTTGCCAACAATTAGAAGATAATGTGATGAATTTTTTCACCTTCAAGGTGAAAACACTTGCATGTCTGAAGGACATTGTATCGTGAAGGTACAGACGCTGTACAAACACAGATAATGTAACCATCAATGATGCTGAATAATTAGCCATATTGAAAGATCAAGAATGCTGAAGATTAGATGGGTAGATCATATAACTGGAGGTGCTGAATAGAATTGGGGAGAAGAGAAATTTGTGGCACAACACGACTAGAAGAAGGGATCGTTTGGTAGAACATGTTCTGAGGCAGCAAGGGATCACAAATTTAGTATTGGAGGATAGCGAGGAAGGTAAAAATCATAGAATGAGACCAAGAGATGAATACACTAAGCAGATTCAGGAGGACGTAGGTTGCAGTAGGTAATGGGAGATGAAGAAGCTTGCACAGGATAGAGTAGCATGGAGAGCTGTATCAAACCAGTCTCTGGACTGGAGACCACAACAACAACAACATTGCAGGATCCGGGTGGCAATGAATCTTTCTTCAGAGTATCGGGTCGTAAAATTATCCTGACACAGAATCGCCACATTGTAGCGGTTACGTCAGGTTTTGGCTTGTTGTGGATGTTATTAAACTGCTTGTAAAATGAATATTTAAAGAAAAGTAGCGAGTGTTGTTACAATGCCTTCAGTGAGCTAACTAAATCAAAAGACGAATTAATTAAACTTGCTGCCATAAGTGGTATTTTTCCCTCCATCTGCAGATAAAAGCTAGCTTAGTAGATGATCCGTCTAGACCAAACCCACAGCAGTTCTTTCAGTCAAATAATGTTGTAGAACAAGGGAAATGGGAAAGGCCATAAAACGTAACAGAAAATCAGGAAGTTAATTGAATGTCTATACATTGTTCATTAAACACCAGAAAAACGAAAGGCAGCCTTTACATAATGGGACATTAACAATCCACAATTCCGGAGCACCCATCAAGTTGTCATGGGATTATGATTTAAAAGAGAAAAGTGTCAAACAAGAAGTAAATGCTCCTCCAGCCCCTAGATAGTTCTAACTAGCAAAAATATGAGAATCCACCTTTATAGGAAGATGAGGGATACTATTCATCATGAGAGAATCGAACGGATTTGTGTGCAACATCTATTACTCAAGCAGTATCGGTGTACGGTTTGCAGTCGGTTCAGATAGCTGACTGCGTGCAGACAGTTTTTATGTAATTGCGGTAGGCACGTGCAACCTCATAATACCACTGGATTTTTGCCGAAGCAACTGTGAACAAATCTTAATCCAAGGTAATGAAGCAAAGATGCAAAGTAAAAATGGCAGCGATTTCCACAGTAATTTCTATGGGCGCTCTCGCAACCAAACTTCACCGCTGAGAGCCTGCATGAGAATGAGGTGGAGAGCGTGTCTCCTAGTAGAGTCTCGGCCGAGTCTCTGCCGGTAGAAAGTAGTTCCTTCATCCATCTTCATCGGGAAGGCTGCGTTGACTCTCCTGCGGGTTTTTAGACGATGTGACTTGCTCTTATGTTGGCCTTTCTGCAGTGCACCCCACGAAATAAAGGTCTTCCTCTGTGACTTTCTTTTTCCAACGAATTACGCCATCTTGTCACTTACTTAACGCGTTTTCCATAACGTGTATTATCTGTGTGTGTGTGTGTGTGTGTGTGTGTGTGTGTTTGGGGAGGGGGAGGGGGAGGGGGGGGAAGATGCCTTGTGCGATCCTTAAAATATTAAAAAGACAAAATTCGTTAATTGCTGTTAACTTTGTTGACAATACACTTGAAAGTATCTTTCAGCATACTCTTAGCAAATCCAGTGCTCTGTCAATAACGCAAAGTACAGAGGTGGAGGTACGCTACGACCACGGCCAAAAAAGAAATTAAAAAAGTTTCGTTAATTTTTATTGACTTTTAAGCACAACACACAACTAATGAGGAAATATTGAATAGGTTTGGGGAGAAGAGAAGTTTGTGGCACAACTTGACCAGAAGAAGGGATCGGTTGGTAGGACATGTTCTGAGGCATCAAGGGATCACCAATTTAGTATTGGAGGGCAGCATGGAGGGTAAAAATCGTAGAGGGAGACCAAGAGATGAATACACTAAGCAGATTCAGAAGGATGTAGGCTACAGTAGGTACTGGGAGATGAAGAAGCTTGCACAGGATAGAGTAGCATGGAGAGCTGCATCAAACCAGTCTCAGGACTGAAGACCACAACAACAACAACAACAACAGCACGATTTAAAGAGATGTCATAAGTATAAGATGTATAAGTAGAGTCTTAATGTGAGACTATTAAATACGACATGCATTGTGAAAATTCACGTCTACTACTAACACTTAAACTTTAGGGTTGAGTTTAATTGAAAGATTTTAAACATTTGTGGAATCTGCTAGAAGAATTCATTCAAATCAACAGATATTTTTTCAGAAATTTAAAATATAAAGTACCTGACTAGATTACTGTATTTTTAAAAGCTGAGCATAAAATAACTCCCTAGTCCTTGGCATTGCGAGAGGTGAGCTCTGTGTTTGGCATATAATAAAATTAAAATACTGAGGAGAATTGTTATCACAGTGAAAAATGCAGTGGACCTATGGTTGCAGTCATCAGATCTATAATTTCCACTCCTGCATGAATTTGTCCTTAATATTAATGGAACAATTAGGCATACGTTCATTGTAAGGACTGGATGAAACAGTCACTAGCGTCTCTCTATCTGTGTAGGGTATATAAAGTAAATATCGGAGGTTTAAAAAAGACTTAGTAGCTGCAGCTTGCAGGAGATATAATAATTATGAGATTATTGTACGGACAGTACCATTATCAGTACACTGTAATAGTTATCTAGTTGCATATCACATTTCACGAACGAGAAACATGTGAATTTTCGAAAGAATTGCAGTGGAATCAGATTTCTATTTCTTGGTAGCATCGACGACAAGAAAAATTTTCTTTTTTTCCTCTTTCATATCTTTCGAACCATGCCCATTCAGTCGTATTCAATAGTGGAAACTGTGGTATCGATAGTAACCATGCTACATAGTTCCAAAGGTTGGCACTACGAGAGACACAGACGACAGCGCCCTCTAGCCGGTGCTGTCGAGGTCTACGAGCTCCGCGACTGCTTCTCCCCATTTCATCAGCTGCAGCCAGCCAGGACACTTCGCTTCAGCATCGAACCTACGTACAACGTTATGTAATCGTTTATCACCTTATTTTTGCACCAGTAAACCACTTTATTGGCAGTAAGTACGTAATTTTCCTTTTTCCGTTCCTACCCACGCGCCGCCTCCCAGGCGGGATACAAAAGAATCTTCAATAGTGGCATATCCTTACGAGTGTTATGACAACAAGGTACCCAAATCCCTAGTGAAGCGCCGGCCGGAATGGCCGAGCGGTTCTAGGCGGTGCAGTCTGGCACCGCGCGACCGCTACGAGCACAGGCTCGAATCCTGTCTCGGGCATGGATTGTGTTATGTCCTTAGGTTAGTTAGGTTTAAGTAGTTCTAAGTTCTAGGGGACTGATGACCTCAGAAGTTAAGTCCCATATTGCTCAGAGCCATTTTTGAACCCTAGTGGAGCAAACCTCCGACACAGCTGGGAATCGAATCCGGACGACTTTCCTTAGCAATTCACAGGGCTGAAAGCGCAGCTACCGAGGAGGACGGACGAGAAAGCTTTCTTTTGTTTAAGCACTGTTTGACGTTCCTCTCATCGCAGACCGAAGAGCCACCGGCTCTTCAAGACCTCAATGCGCCAACCACCCACTCCGCCCGACTGCAAGCACAGACACGTGCTGTAAGCAAGTGGCCAGAGAGGCCGCAGCGCTCGGTAAACACGAGTGCGCCGCGATGACTGGCAGTTCAAAACATAACATAACATGTGGGTCGGTCCCGCGTCGCCCGTGGCCCAGTGCCGCGCTTCATCAACACGTCGTGCGTCTGAGACTCGTAATCGCTCACGCGGCGGTGACACGGAAAGGTGTGAGGGGCGAGTGCAGCAGCGGCGCATGTGGGCCGCGACCGTCACAGGCCGGTAAACAAATTGCGGCGGCGGACGCGATCGTACGGCGAGCCGCGTCGTCCGCCACTGGGTGAAGGTGATGCCCACAGGAGGCCCGGCGCCCCACTTGGCCGGTAAACAGATCACCGCCGACACTCGCGACCTCTGACAGATCGCACGCAGAGAGGCCACGCGATAATTGGCCCCTTCATTGCACTCTCTGGAGTCTGCGAAAACAGCTGCCGCTATTCAATCCGAATTAGCTTTGGCGGTCTTTACAGGCCTCGAATGACAGATGCGTCAGCGGATAGGCTACTGAAATTAGAGACTACCATGAGCGTTGAGATGCTTGCCCTTGTACAGGGATAGCTCACAAGCTGATAGAGAAACGATGCTTGTGGTCCGGTACGAGCCTGGCGTAAGGATTTTCATCCCTGGAATCGTCTGTCCGCCTTCTTAGCTGAGTGGTAACGTTTGCCTGCCATGCAGCAGGTTCGTATTCTATTCCCGGCCGGATTGGAGATTTTCTCCATTCGTGGACTGTGTGTTGTATTATCATTATTTCACCATCACCGACCTGAAAGTAGCCGGCCGCTGTGGTCGAGCGGTTCTAGGCGCTTCAATCCGGAAGCGCGCGGCTGCTACGGTCGCATGTTCGAATCCTGCCCCGGGCATGAATGTGTGTGTTGTCCTTAAGTTAGTTAGGTTTAAGCGGGGTAGGACGTCAAACGGGCCGACTTGGAGCAGGTGAGGCATCACAGGACATTTTAATTTCCACTGTCTATACTATTACAAATAAATTCATAAAACTTTGTCAGCATAACAAGGAAGGATTCAGAATTTACACTCACAGCAGTGGAAGTTCGAAAACAACAAAATAAATTTTTTTACATGTGAAATTTCATCATTTTTTTCATTTACTAATGGCAGCATTCGGTGCTGTAGCTACACTTTTCTTCATAAGTAAGACAGATTCTTCGATGAATTTTGCACAGCATACAAACCATACTCGAAGGTGTATGAAACTCTACAGTTTTACAAATCTATTAAAAACTGTGGTAAAAATTGAGGTAATTAACTAGAAAATTTGTTTTTTTTTCTAAACATGAAGTTTAAAATGTAACAGCTCATTCGTTTTTTCATAAATTAAATAAATTCTAGAGCTTGCTACACCTGTAAGTATGGTTTGTATGCTGTGCAAAATTCATCGAAGAATCTCTCTAACTTATGAAGAAAAGTGTATCTATAGCAACAAATGCAGCCATTAGTAAGTGAAAGAATGATGAAATTTTACACGTAAAAAAATTTATTTTGTTTTTTCGATCTTCCACTGCAATGAGTGTGAATCCTGAATCTTTCCTGGTGATGCTGACAAATTTTTATGAATTAAACTGTCCTGTGATGCCTCTCCTGCTCCAAGTCGGCCCGTTTGACGTCCTACCCCCCTTAAGTAGTTCTAAGTCTTGGGGACTGATTACCTCAGATGTTAAGTCCCATAGTGCTTAGAGCCATTTGAACCATTTTGACACGCAAGTCATCCAATGTGGCAACACCTCAAATAAGACTTGCAACTCGGTGGCCGAACTTTCCTGGGTGGGCCCTCCAGGCCATCAGTGCCACACGATCTTTTTTTTTTTCTCCTGAAATCGTGGGTATTGTTGAACAAGAGAACCAAGTTTTATGCTTTTACTAAATCCGCGAAGAAAAACATATTTTTAGAACAAGTAGCTTCATCACTTAAAGTCTTCTGGTCCAGACTGTATACCAATTAGGTTCTTTTCGGAGTATGCTGATGCATTAGCTCCATACAAAACAATCATATACAACAGTTCGCTCGACGAAAGATCCGTACCCAAAGACTGGAAAGTTGCACAGGTCACACCAATATTCAAGAAAGGTAGTAGGAGTAATCCACTAAATTACAGGCCCATATCGTTAACATCGATATGCAGCAAGATTTTAGAACATATATTGTGTTCGAACATTATTAGTTACCTCGAAGGAAACTGTCTATTGATACACAATCAGCATGGGTCTAGGAAACATCGTTCCTGTGAAACACAACTAGCTCTTTATTCACATGAAGTGCTGAGTGCTATTGACAAGGGATTTCAGATCGATTCCGTATTCCTGGATTTCCGGAAGGCTTTTGACACTGTACCACAGGAGCGGCTCGCAGTAAAATTGCGTGCTTATGGAATATCGTCTCAGTTATGTGACTGGATTTGCGATTTCCTGTCAGAGAGGTCACAGTTCGTAGTAACTGACGGAAAGTCATCGAGTAAAACAGAAGTGATTTCAGGCGTTCACCAATGTAGTGTTATAGGGTGTTACAAAAAGGTACGGCCAAACTTTCAGGAAACGTTCCTCACACACAAATAAAGAAAAGATGTTATGTGGACATGTGTCCGGAAACGCTTAATTTCCATGTTAGAGCTCATTTTAGTTTCGTCAGTATGTTCTTCCACCTACGCTCAATGGAGCACGTTATCATGATTTCATACGGGATACTCTACCGGTGTTGCTAGAACATGTGCCTTTACAAGTACGACACAACATGTGGTTCATGCACGATGGAGCTCCTGCACACTTCAGTCGAAGTGTTCGTACGCTTCTCAACAACAGAGTCGGTGACCGATGGATTGGTAGAGGCGGACCAATTTCATGGCCTGCACGCTCTCCTGACCTAAACCCTCTTGACTTTCATTTATGGGGGCATTTGAAAGCTCTTGTCTACGCAACCCCGGTACCAGATGTAGAGACTCTTCGTGCTCGTATTGTGGACGGCTGTGATACAATACGCCATTCTCCAGGGCTGCATCAGCGCATCAGGGATTCCATGCGACGGAGGGTGGATGCTTGTATCCTCGCTAACGGAGGACATTTTGAACATTTCCTGTAACAAAGTGAAGTCACGCTGGTACGTTCTGTTGCTGTATGTTTCCATTCCATGATTAATGTGATTTGAAGAGAAGTAATAAAATGAGCTCTAACATGGAAAGTAAGCGTTTCCGGACACATGTCCACATAACATATTTTCTTTCTTTGTGTGTGAGGAATGTTTCCTGAAAGTTTGGCCGTACCTTTTTGTAACACCCTGTATAAACGATTTGCGAGACAATCTCAGCAGCTTTCTTCGGTTGCGTGCAGATGACGCTGTCGTTTATCGACTAATAGTCATCAGAAGATCAAAACAAACTGCTAAGCGATTTAGAAAAAATATCAGAATGGTGCGAAAAGCGGCAGTTGACCCTAAGTAACGAAAAGTGTGAGGTCATCCACATGAGTGCGAAAAGGAACACGTTAAACTTTCGTTACACGATAAATCAGTCTAATCTGAAAGCCGTAAATTCAACTGAATACCTAGGTATTACAATTACGAATAATTTAAATTGGAAGGAACACATAGAAAATGTTGTGCGGAAGGCTAACTAAAGGCTGCGTTTTATTGGCAGGACACTTAGAAAATGTAACAACCCTACTAAGGGAACAGCCTACACTACGCTTGCCCGTCCTCTTTTAGAATACTGCTGCGCGGTGTGGGATCATTACCAGGTAGGACTGACGGAGTACATCGAAAAAGTTCAAAGAAAGGCAGCACGTTTTGTATTATCTCCAAATAGGGGAGAGATTGTCACTGAAATGGTACAGAATTTGGGTTGGACATCATTAAAATAAAGGCGTTTTTCGTTGCGACGGAATCTTCTCTCGAAATTCCAATCACCAACTTCTCCACTGAATGCGAAAATATACATAGGGCGGAACGATCACCACAATAAAATATGGGAAATCAGAGCTCGTACGGAAAGATACAGGTGTTCATTCTTTCCGCGCGCTATACGATGATTCAAATGGCTCTGAGCACTATGGGACTCAACATCTGAGGTCATCAGTCCCCTATAACTTAGAACTACTTAAACCTAACTAACCCAAGGACATCACACACATCCATGCCTGAGGCAGGATTCAAACCTGCGACCGTAGCGGTCGCGCGGTTCCAGATTGTAGCCCCTAGAACCGCTCGGCCACTCCGGCCGGCTGACCATTAGTTATCACAGTTTAAAACGAAGCTGCGAGTATTGCGTTGGCAGTAGAGAAGCAATAGCAGCAGACTGGATGAGTCAGACTTCGAACGTGGACTACTCACTGGATGTCACCTCAGAAACAAATCCATTATGGATACTACAACACTTATAAGGCCTTCCAACTCGACTGTTGGTGATGTGACTACAAGTGTACGACCACCCCGAATCCAAGACCAGGTAGACCTTACGTACTGACGGACAGGCACCGTCGAAGATTGCGGAGGGTCGTTGTGAAATATGAGTTTACCATGGGATCAGCGGAAGAAATCATTCGTGAGATCCAAAGTACTAACAACAGTCCAGCTATCTGAATGGTTGTGCGTAGGGAGTTAAAAATAATGTGGTGCAAATGTAGAGCAGCCACATGACGATTGAAGTGGTGGACGACTAGAAACGAGTGATTTTGAATGATGACTCATACTGGTGACAGTCCAATGGAAATGTTTCGGTTTGGCGAATTCCTGGATCACGTTATTTGCCATCATGTGATGTGCCGGAAGTGACGTACATAGGAGATTATGTTACGGTATTGAGATATTTATCGTAGTTAGGGAGTGGTGCGCCCCAGCATTATGTACATTCATGAGGCAATGATTTCGGGACAACAGCGCTCCTGCCAAAGGTACCCATCTGAAGCCAACACCTTTGCGACGTCCATCGAAATACTAGCGTCCATCATCACTGCCTTTTCCGGTTTCGCCTCTTGACGAAGACTGGGCTGCTGTTCCTCTACAGATGGACATACCATCGAACGTGTCCGCAGCTGAGTTCAAACCATAATAAAGGCGAAGGGTGGAACACCTCATCTTAATGTCCAATAATAGGTGTCCAGATAGTTTTGACTTGATTGAGTTCATCTGCATCTACGTCTGTACTCTGCACTCCACCTTGCGGTGTGAGGTTAGGATACTTTCCTTCCACTACATTCCCGAGCCTTCTCCCAATCGAAAACAGGTGTAGGCTGATCGACTATCGCTCTTGTGTATAAGACCGTTTCATTACAAAACAGTTTTGCCACCGACATATCTATTATCGTCTTCTTCATTCGTCTTGAAAACGAGCACTGCAAAAGCGGTCGAAAAGGCTGTAGTATAGTTATTTAACTGTTTTATAATGACACGTGTCCGCAGTTCGTCGTCTAAAATTTTTCGACAGTCACTAATCGTATAATCGAAATCTACCGTACTTTTTCATTTCTTCATGCAAAAATTGGTATACTCTGCATTAAAAAGTTGCTGTCCTTTTTTGGGGGTAGGATGATGTAACTGCAATTTTTATCGATAATTCTTTATCAATTATGAATGTGTCATCTTCAGAAGCCTCGCATGAAGCTAATCCCATACGTTAACCTTCGCTGTATGTGAATTTTACGATGAATGTCAAATGGTCTAATGTTTTTCGCCAAGGAAAGAAGCAAGCGCTTGTCGCCGCTCATAGTAGTTGCTGCGTTCATCGTCTTAGCTTGTCACAGATGCCCATGTAGTAGGCCTGCTGTAGGAACCAAACTGGGTAAGTCTATGCAGGAAACGAATGATCTATTGCCGAAAAACAGCAGTTCTGTGTCGAGATAACATTGGTATTTACTAAAGATATAGGAATTTCTTCACTTTTTTGTTTTTAGTAAATCATTATGTGATTTGTTACGTGTGACTGGCTTTGTAACTAAATGGTTCTCGTAGTTACGGCGCTCCAAAAAAAGCAGCTTACAGGGAACTCTTCTGTCCATAGTATAGATGGTCGGCCACGTGAGACGTAACACCCCATTTATTTCGTGAATGGTTCGAGATATAGAAACCAGGTTTTCACCAAATGATAGTACGCAAACGGACATGTACTTCTGTTACGTGAGAAAGAGTCTTAGCTCTTACATCGATGGAGATACTGAAGCAAGTATAATTTCTCAAACGGAATGATATACTTTCTTTAACGTCACCCGAAAGCACTTTAAAAGAAGTGTACAGAGATGTAACGCTCGTTAATTCTGAGATTGAATCTCTTGGTAGAGGAAACATAGAAATATTCTAAAACTGAGAGGCAATTCAGTCGGAATCGTATACTGCGTTGTAAACACTCCCATGCTAAGCTACGTCGTCGTATGAAGACTTCTTACTTTTTACTTGTCTGCACTGGAAAACTAGCAAGAGCTGCGTCGTCTATCGGCCGGCCATTTCTACTTCGATATTCCTTTTTGAAGACATGTTCTCCAATGATGAGAAGTTATACATACTACTTTTATACGGTGAATGTCAAAGAAATGCTGTCAAAACACTTCAGTGGTATAGAAATGTCCGCCGTGCCAGTCTCTTGCACGAATTATTGCCGGCCGCGGTGGCAGTGCGGTTCTGGCGCTGCAGTCCGGAACCGCGGGACTGCTACGGTCGCAGGTTCGAATCCTGCCTCGGGCATGGGTGTGTGTGATGTCCTTAGGTTAGTTAGGTTTAAGTAGTTCTAAGTTCTAGGGGACTTATGACCTAAGATGTTGAGTTCCATAGTGCTCAGAGCCATTTGAATCACGAATTATTAGGTCACTAATGTGAACAGGCAGCTTCAATGTCAAACAAAGATCGAGGACAAAGACTACAACCGGTAATACAAATGATGGAGTATTTCTGACTAAGAGACTCACCAATCGGCACGGTGGTACGAGACGTATTGCTAAGGTATGCGGGACCAGCCGAGACGAGCGTCGTTCGCATCTTGAAACGACATAAATTCCACCCTATCATCCCTCACTCTGTGCAGAATTTTATCGTTTCGCTCTGCAGCGCCTGGGACACGACGTTTCCCTTACGTGGGCTCTTTACTGATGAAGCAACGTTTACGGATCACGATAATGTAAATTTATGTAAAATCCACTAATTGCCACTTGAAAATCCTCGCTGGCTTGATCGGGGAAAACATCAACGACTACAAAGCGTAAACGTATGGAGCATCACAGAAAATTCAATTGTGCGATCTTACTCCATCCTTGGAATGTTAAATAGAGGTACATGCGCACCTTTTATTACAAAAATTCTACCTGTTATTCCAGAAGATACCGACGTGCAAGTTGCCCAGTGTGGCGTCGCCTGAAATGAGCCTTGCACCCGACAGAGGAACTTCTCCGGTCGGGGCCTCCCGGCCAACAATGCCACACCATCATTTCATTTCTAGAAGATGTACCACTGGAAAAGAAACAGTGTATGTCGTTCTAACAAGACTGCCCAGTTACTCTTCACGTGTTGCAGTGCAAATACTGAATGAAAAACTTCCCGTTCAAGTTCTCTGATTTGATTCCTCTTGATTTCTTTTTATGGGAGCACTAACGACGCAGTCTATCGTGAAGCCCAAACTACGCCGGGCGATTGGGCCGTCGAATCGCCTCAGCATGCAGTGTTCAAAAATGTTCAAATGTGTGTGAAATCTTATGGGACTTAACTGGTAAGGTCATCAGTCTCCAAGGTTACACACTACTTAACCTAAATTATCCTAAGTACAAACACACACACTCATGCCCGAGGGAGGACTCGAATCTCCGGCGGGATCAGCCGCACAGTCCATGACTGCAGCATGCAGTGGCGTATCATCGGTTCATATGCCTCTCGAAACGAGATTGCAAATGTGTCTTGCCGCACGGGGTAGCCGTGCGGTCTTGGGGCGTCTTGCAACGGTTCGTACGGCTCCCCCCCCCCCCCCCCCCCCCCGTCGGAGGTTCTAGTCATCCCTTGGCCATGGGTGTGAGTGTTGTCCTTAGTGTAAGTTAGGTTAACTTGGAATAAGTAGTGTGTAAGCCTAGGGACCGATGGCCCCAGCAGTTTGGTTCTAAAGAACTTACCAAAATTTCCAAATGTGTCTTGAGATCGATGGTAAAGATTTGAGCACGTACTTAAGTAATACTGGAACACGTGAGGCAATACTGACCTTACGACTTATCTTAGAAGAAAGATTAAGGAAAGGCAAACCTACGTTTCTAGCATTTGTAGATTTAGAGAAAGCTTTTGACAATGTTGACTGGAATACTCTCTTTCAAATTCTAAAGGTGGCTGGGGCAAAATACAGGGAGCGAAAGGCTATTTACAATTTGTACAGAAACCAGATGGCAGTTATAAGAGTCGAGGGACATGAAAGGGAAGCAATGATTGGGAAGGGAGTAAGACAGGGTTGTAGCCTCTCCCCGATGTTATTCAATCTGTATATTGAGCAAGCAGTAAAGGAATCAAAAGAAAAATTCGGAATAGGTATTAAAATCCATGGAGAAGAAATAAAAACCTTGAGGTTCGCCGATGACATTGTAATTCTGTCAGAGACAGCAAAGGACTTGGAAGAGCAGTTGAACGGAATGGATGGTGTCTTGAAGGGAGGATATAAGATGAACATCAACAAAAGCAAAACGAGGATAATGGAATGTAGTCGAATTAAGTCGGGTGATGTTGAGGGTATTAGATTAGGAAATGAGACACTTAAAGTAGTAAAGGAGTTTTGCTATTTGGGGAGCAAAATAACTGATGATGGTAGAAGTAGAGAGGATATAAAATGTAGACTGGCAATGGCAAGGAAAGCGTTTCTGAAGAAGAGAAATTTGTTTACATCGAATATAGATTTAAGTGTCAGGAAGTCATTTCTGAAAGTATTTGTATGGAGTGTAGCCATGTATGGAAGTGAAACATGGACGGTAAATATTTTGGACAAGAAGAGAATAGAAGCTTTCGAAATGTGGTGCTACAGAAGAATGCTGAAGATTAGATGGGTAGATCACATAACTAATGAGGAGGTACTGAATAGGATTGGGGAGAAGAGGAGTTTGTGGCACAACTTGACCAGAAGAAGGGATCGGTTGGTAGGACATGTTCTGAGGCATCAAGGGATCACCAATTTAGTATTGGAGGGCAGCGTGGAGGGTAAAAATCGTAGGGGGAGACCAAGAGATGAATACACTAAGCAGATTCAGAAGGATGTAGGTTGCAGTAGGTACTGGGAGATGAAGAAGCTTGCACAGGATAGAGTAGCATGGAGAGCTGCATCAAACCAGTCTCAGGACTGAAGACCACAACAAAAACAACTTAAGTAAGGTGTAAAATTGCGTTCCGTTAAGAAAAATATTTATTTTGTGGGTGACTGGCCGTGAGTCACGCTGAATAAAATTTTTAATTAAATGTCGTGTGGCTAGGGCCTCCCGTCGGGTAGACCGTTCGCCGGGTGCAGGTCTTTCGATTTGACGCCACTTCGGCAATTTGCGCGTCGATGGGGATGAAATGACGATGATAATTAGGACATCACAACACCCACTCCCTGAGCGGAGAAAATCTCCGACCCAGCCGGGAATCGAAGCCTGGCCCTTAGGCATTCTGTCGCGCTGACCACTTTTTTTGTTTTTTTTATATCTCATTTTTTTCGTTACTGGTCGTTATAGTTGTTCGAGGCGGACGTCGTATGACACCCGCTCAAGTTCATTGATGATCCAGTTACTGTTTTTATCATTACACTGGGCAATTACCTCTCTGACCAAACACGACGAGCTACCGCGCCGGCACCACTCAGCTACCGGGGTGGACCATTTTTAATTTATTTAAGGCTTATTCTGCCTAATTACAGTTTCTAATAGTATCTATAGACACATTTTACCGACAGCAGACGCTTTACCTTTAAAAAGCATTCAAGCGTCTCCAGGTAAAGACACTTCAGGTTTTTTTTTTTTCCAAATCTAAAACTGTTGTGACAGTAGTTTCTTTTTTTCCGTTAAGAATCAATGGCCAACGCTTCTGCTTCTGCTTTGATAACTGAAGTGTTTAAATGGAAAACTATCTGACGAAACCGGAGATCTTTTCACAAAAACATGAAAACGTACACATCTTTGAAATAGTTTTCCTAAGCTCCATCTGATGTTGTTGTTGTTGTTGTGGTCTTCAGTCCTGAGACTGGTTTGATGCAGCTCTCCATGCTACTCTATCCTGTGCAAGCTTCTTCATCTCCCAGTACCTACTGCAACCTACACCCTTCTGAATCTGCTTAGTGTATTCATCTCTTGGTCTCCCCCTACGATTTTTACCCTCCACGCTGCCCTCCAATACTAAATTGGTGATCCCTTGATGCCTCAGAACATGTCCTACCAACCGATTCCTTCTTCTGGTCAAGTTGTGCCACAAACTCCTCTTCTCCCCAATCCTATTCAGTACCTCCTCATTAGTTATGTGATCTACCCATCTAATCTTCAGCATTCTTCTGTAGCATCACATTTCGAAAGCTTCTATTCTCTTCTTGTCCAAACTATTTACCGTCCATGTTTCACTTCCATACATGGCTACACTCCATACAAATACTTTCAGAAATGACTTCCTGACACTTCAATCTATACTCGATGTTAACAAATTTCTCTTCTTCAGAAACGCTTTCCTTGCCATTGCCAGTCTACATTTTATATCCTTTCTACTTCGACCATCATCAGTTATTTTGCTCCCCAAATAGCAAAACTCATTTACTACTTTAAGCGTCTCATTTCCTAATCTAATTCCGTCAGCATCACCTGATTTAATTTGACTACATTCCATTATCCTCGTTTTGCTTTTGTTGATGTTCATCTTATATCCTCCCTTCAAGACACCGTCCATTCCGTTCAACTGCTCTTCCAAGTCCTTTGCTGTCTCTGACAGAATTACAATGTCATCGGCGAACCTCAAGGTTTTTATTTCTTCTCCATGGATTTTAATACCTATTCCGAATTTTTCTTTTGCTTCCTTTACTGCTTGCTCAATATACAGATTGAATAACATCGGGGAGAGGCTACAACACTTTCTTACTCCCTTCACAACCACTGATTCCCTTTCATGTCCCTCGACTCTTATAACTGCCATCTGGTTTCTGTACAAGTTGTAAATAGCCTTTCGCTCCCTGTATTTTACCCCTGCCACCTTCAGAATTTGAAAGAGAGTATTCCAGTCAACATTGTCAAAAGCTTTCTCTAAGTCTACAAATGCTAGAAACGTAGGTTTGCCTTTCCTTAATCTTTCTTCTAAGATAAGTCGTAAGGTCAGTATTGCCTCACGTGTTCCAGTATTTCTACGGAATCCAAACTTATCTTCGCCGAGGTCGGCTTCTACTAGTTTTTCCATTTGTCTGTAAAGAACTCGTGTTAGTATTTTGCAGCTGTGGCTCATTAAACTGATTGTTCGGTAATTCTCACATCTGTCAACACCTGCTTTCTTTGGGATTGGAATTATTATATTCTTCTTGAAGTCTGAGGGTATTTCGCCTGTTTCATACATCTTGCCTACCAGATGGTAGAGTTTTGTCAGGACTGGCTCTCCCAAGGCCGTCAGTAGTTCCAATGGAATGTTGTCTACTGCGGGGGCCTTGTTTCGACTCAGGTCTTTCAGTGCTCTGTCAAACTCTTCACGCAGTATCGTATATCCCATTTCATCTTCATCTACATCCTCTTCCATTTCCATAATATTGTCCTCAAGTACATCGCCCTTGTATAGACCCTCTATATACTCCTTCCACCTTTCTGCTTTCCCTTCTTTGCTTAGAACTGGGTTTCCATCTGAGCTCTTGATGTTCATACAAGCGGTTCTCTTTTCTCCAAAGGTCTCTTTAATTTTCCTGTAGGCAGTATCTATCTTACCCCTAGTGAGATAAGCCTCTACATCCTTACATTTGTCCTCTAGCCATCCCTCCACCTGATAGAAGCTAGTATATGCCGAAGTTCCCATGCAAAAATCATGGCAGATCCTGTATCTAAGTCGTATAGGAAATGAGTTTTTATCTTACTAGCATAGGCCTATCTTGCTGGATATAACGGTGGAACCTCGCACGAGAGCTCAGCTTGGCGGTGTGGTTGAGTCTGGCCCCAATGAGTTCCAGTTCTACTTCATTTTTCGGATTCCTTTGCCAAAGATTTCAGCGTCAATATTAATAAGCACTATATCATTGTAACTCTCTTTCCAACTCAATACAGCCATGAAACGTATACGGTTTCGTTAAGAAAATCATACTTGCTTAAAAATCTCGGTTGATACCGAAGTTCAGAGCGTTATTCATACAAAATATTGTGTGTCCCTCAGCGTAATATCTATTGTGGGAAACCTTGTTTCGATATGCGAAATCGTCCACTAAATAGAAGGGGTGTTACGTCTTACGTGACTTGCCGTTTATATGACTTCGCGTGTAGCAATCCATGTGTCAGAAGTTTTAAACGTTCTCACGACAGAGATAGAGAACTACAAACATTTTTGAAAGTAACTGTCTGAATATAGCTGTCAGAATAGCAGACCCGTCACTGTGTTCTACAGAGGCAGCAGTAATTTTCTTCGCGCTGTATGAAACAGAAAGGGCTTTGTCTGACAGAATAAGCTTTACATTCAGATGTCAAAGAGTTTCATTATCGGCTTTTTTTTCTCGTTGCTGCGATGAATTGGCTGCTGGGAATAGCGATGTAGGAAAAGAGGACCTCGAGCGCTGCTAAAAGAACCTGGTGGCTAATGAGAGACAGGCGAAAGGCGGCTGTATCGGGAATCGAAGAACCTATATCAGTCGCTTTCTATAACAGGCTATTACTGGCAGGAATCAATGTGGAGTTTGAAAGGAGTCTCGTATCGGTTGGAAACTGGTAAAATAGTTTAAGAATACTGAAAAATTATAAAGGTTATGGGAAAAGACATTCAGAAGAACAGATATACTTGTAAGTTAGAAAACAGCTATCGGCAATTTCACTACCACTCAACGATATAAATTAACTAAAACATCCACCATATCTTTGGCATCCGTATTGATACAAAGTGTCGGCCGATGTGGCCGAACGGTTCTAGGCGCTTCAGTCCGGAATCGCACTGCTGCTACGGTCGCTGGTTCGAATCCTGCCTGCCTACATACCATGATCAGTCTATAATGACACTGAGGATGTACCAACTATCTTGGAAAAGTGCTTCCAATATTGATTTTATACTCAATCTGCGTCATGCAAAGGCAACATATTTATCATGTTTCGCCTTGTGTTCCAAGTGAGTGTTTTCCACTAAAGAAAACTTGTAGTAATCCACTGTAATAATTGAACGTATGTTCAGTATAAAATTTATGTCAAGTACAATATTTTGTTTGGTTGGAACACCTGTCATTGTTGGTTATGTTTGTGTTTGACTTAAAAACGAAGATGTTTTATAAAAAATATCACAGTTTCCATATTTCGCCTTGAATTAGGTAAGTCTTTTACATCAACAAAATGTTTCAGAATTCATGAAGAAGCAATCAATATCTTGAGATACTGTTGCTGCTGATACCTTAATTCCTGTATTACCTTGATATAGATACAACTTTTTGCACCGGTACCTTCAGACGATATTGCGTTGACTCTGTTGTTAGACCATTAGATAGTCTCGAATTTTCTGCCCCTATCCGGTGTCTAATACTGAGATAGAATTGAGAAGGCTCCTGGAAGTCCACGACTGGTAGAGTCATCCGCAGAGAAGGTGCGCCAGAACCTAAGTCCTGCTCAAGGTCACGATACGCCTAGCTCAAAACCATGCGCTAAAAGCGTAAGTAAGTGATTTTTTTTTTTAAAAGAAGATGGGAGAGATAAGGAAAGAGTTAAGGAATTTTTATTGTCTATAATAGAACATACAGTCTCCAGTAATCTTTATTTTACAATTGTTGTTCCCTACTTTGGCCCAAATAAACAGATACTCGTCTAAATTGAGTTTCTTTTTTCTTCTTGTAGACAAAGTAAAAGGCTTGTCTGGTACGAAAGTCCCATATGGAGCCTTAGCAAGCAGCTATACTCTATGTCTTACAAGCCAAGATGTTTCTAATGATTCAGTTGGTGGAGAGTTGAAAATACGGAGAAGGAGAAATTGGAAGATTTTGGTACGTTTTTCAGTCCAAGTGTCCGCAGCTCGTGGTCGTGCGGTAGCGTTCTCGCTTCCCGCGCTCGGGTTCCCGGGTTCGATTCCCGGCGAGGTCAGGGATTCTCTCTGCCTCGTGATGACTGGGTGTTGTGTGATGTCCTTAGGTTAGTTAGGTTTAAGTAGTTCTAAGTTCTAGGGGACTGATGACCATAGATAATAAGTCCCATAGTGCTCAGAGCCATTTGAACCATTTTTTTCAGTCCAAGAATGTTGTAAATTAAGTGGTTAAGTGAATTTAAGCATAAAAAGTTACGGGAAACCATAGGCGAGGAGAAAATTTTATCGAAAACCTTTATCAAACGTAACAGGTATTGGAATGTACGGTACAGAACCCAGAAATAATTAACATAGCGCTACAAAGAGCAGTAAAATGGGAACACTGAATGCGTAGAGAACAGAAACTTATTAATACCAAGCTTTGCTAAAGACAGATTTTAAATTATGAACCCACAACTGCCATTTTTGGAAGATCATTTGAAGCTACATGAAGAGAATATGGCAATACCTGCGGTCATGAACAGTGTAGCACGGCCGTCTTATATCTTATGTAATGAACACTATGCAATTTTAAAAGGTATATATATCTATGAGCAGCCCCACACTGTAAAACATGATTCACGAATCTATGATTCAGTAGAGAATTCTGCGGTGCCGGAATATGCTACAGTAGAACTTCAGTTATCTCAATGCCAACCAACCGGACTACCGATTATCCGAATCGCTTCGAGGAAAAAGAAATTTGTACCGTATGACTAAATTGTTGGTTTTGTTCGATATTATTACACTATACAGCACACTACAAGTTCCTTCATCGTTCTGAAATCAATCGGCAACAAATGTATTAAAAAATAAAATTTTCCAGTGAACAGTTAGTGTTTTACACGGATTGTTGTGTGCTCCATACGCGCATTCTCGTGTTTGTGGTGCCCGCCATTCAGTGCAGTCTACACATCAGACTGTGCCGTGAACTCGACGTACACTTTGATTTGTCGCTATACGTTCCATTTTCCGTGAATTTCATTTCATTTTGTGTGTGTGTTTTAATTTAGTGTGCAGCAAATGTCTTCTAAAAGGGACGCGTTGTCCTGTCGTTGGCAGACAAAATTAGACAAAGGCGTGAGTGGTATGCAGTTATCCTCAGTTTTAAACTTTGTGTCTGTCCTTGAAAATGGAAATGTGAGTTCGTCGAGAAAAGCGATGAAAACAGCAGAAAACAAAAAACCTGAAGACAGATTAGTCAAGTGGTTACTGCAGCAGCGAGCATTGGGAAAACCTCTTTCAGGGCCGATTGTCTGTGAAAGAGCAAAACATTTACCAGAGAAAATCGACAGTTTGTCTTTATTTAAAGCGAGCAATGGCTGACTAAGTAATTTCAAGGTTAGGCACGGTACTTGTGAGTTGGATTTAGGTGGTGAAAAACTGTCAGCAGATCAAAAAGCAGCAGTAACTGTAAATGAAAAATTTAAAATTGAAGTAGAATCTTGACCCGTAATTTTTATATAAGCTTGTGATTCAGACCTTATTTGGAAAGCTTTGACTGAAACAATTTTAGCTTCTAAAAGAAAAACTAGCGCTTCTGACCATAAGGTTATTAAAGACCATATTACCATATTGAACTGCGGTGACTCCACAGGAAACCAGAAAATTCCCCTTCTGTCGACAGGAAAAATCGAAAAACCCTTGGGCTTTCAGAAATCTTAGAAAACATCCCGTCTTATTACAAAAATGAACCAAAGCCCTGGGTGACCTCTACTTGGTTTTGCGAATGGTAAGGTTAATGATGATGATGATGATGATGATGATATTTGGTTTTGGGGGCGCTCAACTGCGCAGTTATCAGCGCCAGTACTAATTCCCAACCTCTGCTCAGTCCGATCTCTCCACATTCAGGAATGATGATGAAATGATGAGGACAATACAAACATCCAGTCATATCGAGTCAGGTGAAAATTCCTGAACCCGCCGGGAATCGAACCCGGAACCCCGTGCTCGGGTGGTAAGGTTAAGTTCACATGCCTGACTTACGAAAGTACCAAAAGGCCACAGGGAAAGAAGGCAGTAAGGCGACTTTAATTTGGACAATGCACCCACACGCCCCACAGAAAAAATTCTTGATAGAGAAGATGGACATTTCAAAACACACATCCTGTCGCCAAACATAACGAGTTTGCTGCAGCCAGTGGACCAATCGCTTGACGAATCTATGAAGCGTCATTATACAAAACAGTTTTTGAGAAAGATTTTGGTAGAAGATGAAACTGAAGAACCATTGTGGCTCATCTCAAAAACTGAATTTAAAGGATTGCTCTTACCAAGAAGCATGGAATTTGGTGAAGACAGCCACATTAAAAGGAGCTTGGTATAGATCGAAAGACATTTCAACGAAATATGAGGTACGGAAAGATGAAAAGAAGAAGCATGAAAAGAAAGAGGAAGGAAGTGAACAGGCAGAGAATAAACTATCTCTTCAGGACTTAAGAAAGGACTTTTCTAAAATTTCTGGACATTCCGATTGCAGTGCAGAGGATGTAGGAAAATGGTTTGCTTGTGATTGTTGGGATGCTGAATTCCAAATTCTCAGAACCACGAAATCATTCAAACTGTGAGAGAAGAAACTGACGGCCAGGAGAATACATTGTCTCTGAACCAGGTGCGGACGTTTGATAGTCTTGATTATGCGCTAATATGGACGGAATGGCGGTATGAATGTGGTCATTTTACACAGCGGCTCACCATCAAGCGGATGCGAGATCTGGCTGCGCGAAGAAGACTGACGATATCAAAACTGACTCTGTCCTATATATTCCAGAACTGGCACCTTATGTAAGCATGCTATTGTACAAAAACGAAACAATATTGTTTTGTATTCAGTAAGTTAATATTGCTGCAGTATATATACACAAATTTAGTCTTTTGGAAAGGATCGACCTGTTCTCATGATTTATCCAACTATCAGAATATCCTCTTATCCAAGAGTCATCTGCATAACTGGAGTTCTACCGTACTTTACTATCCTTGAATTTATTTAAAAAAATGTATTACTATCCATGGATTTGTTAAAAAATGAAAAACGTATGCAAATGTTCCCGTTAACGAGATGTCCGCCGTTGTAGAAGCGAATTTGCCAAAGCATTTGAAACTTGGAATGGGCAAGTACTAGACCATATTGGCAAGCTACTATTGGTGTTGCTTTCAGTTACTTTAAATTTATTAAGAAGATACGCCACCAAAAGGATCGGTTAGCCATAGGATGCTTTTTGGCTGCAGCTGTTGCAGACATTTTTGTCCCAGAGTGCAGGTTTTCTTAATCATTTTGTGACGTAGAACGATACATTATGCATTATAAAAGGCTTTTCGTCTACACTATCTTGTGACACGCCTGTCCTCTAGTCCACAGACCGTATTACAAGTCGAAACTTGGGGGGAGAAACGCTCCATCCACTGATGAACCTTGTAGTTGTCTTGTGAAACCATAGATGTGCTACTAAATGACTGAAATAGGAACCCAACAACTACAGACTAACAAGTGAAAGTTTGATTCAGCCACAGGAGTAGGAAAAGGCCATTTTCGAGACTGTGTCATACTGACTCCTTAAATTTCCACTTCATAAACATGAGAAAATGAAGATGAACATTTTAAAGCAGATTACAACGGCCAGTGGATTCAGGATTGAAGAAACTGAGCGCTTTCGTAGACGATTTGAAAACCGGATAAACCGAAGATGCTGAAACCACTGCCAGACTGTTTTATAAAAAAGAAGTTTAACCCAGTTCTAAGCAAAGAAATAGGGGGTCTATACAAGGGCAATGTTCTTGAGGACAAATTATAGAAATGGAAGAGAATGTAGATGAAGATGACATAGGAGGTATGATACTGCGTGAAGAGTTTGACAGAGCACTGAAAGACCTAAGTCGAAACAAGGCCCCAGGAGTAGACAACATTCCATTTGAACTACTGACAGCCTTGGGAGAGCCAGACCTAACAAAACTCTACCATCTAGTGAGCAAGATGTGTGAGACAGGCGAAATACACTCAGACTTCAAGAAGAATATAATAATTCCAATCCCAACGAAAGCAGGTGTTGACAGATGTGAAAATTACCGAACTATCAGTTTAATAAGCCATGGGTGCAAAATACTAACACGAATTCTTTATAGACGAATGGAAAAACTGGTAGAAGCCGACCTCGGGGAAGATCAGTTTGGATTCCATAGAAATGTTGGAGCACATGAAGCAATACTGACGCTACGACTTATCTTAGAAAATAGATTAAGGAAAGGGAAACCTGCGTTTATAGCATTTGTAGACTTTGAGAAAGCTTTTGACAATGTTGACTGTAATACTCTCTTTCAAATTCTGAAGGTGGCAGGGATAAAATACAGGGACGAAAGGCTATTTACAATTTGTACAGAAACCAGATGGCAGTTATAAGAGTCAAGGGGCACGAAAGGGAAGCAGTGGTTGGGAAGTGAGTGAGACAGGGTCGTAGCCTATCCCTGATGTTATTCAATATGTATATTGAGCAAGCAGTAAAGGATACAAAAGAAAAATTCGTAGTTGGAATTAAAATCCATGGAGAAGAAATAAAAACTTTGAGGCTCGCCGATGACATTGTAATTCTGTCAGGGACAGCAAAGGACTTGGAAGAGCACTTGAATGGTATGGACAGTGTCTTGAAAGAAGGATATAAGATGAACGTCAGCAAAAGCAAAACGAGGATAATGGAATGTAGTCGAATTAAATCGGGTGATGCTGCGGGAATTAGATTAGGAAATGAGACGCTTAAAGTAGTAAAGGAGTTTTGCTATTTGTGGAGCAAAATAACTGATGATGGTCGAAGTAGAGAGGATATAAAATGTAGATTGGCAATGGCAAGGAATCGTTTCTGAAGAAGAGAAATTTGTTAACATCGAGTATACATTTAAGTGTCAGGAAGTCGTTTCTGAAAGTATTTGTATGGAGTGTAGCCATGTATGGAAGTGAAACGTGGACGATAAATAGTTTAGACAAGAAGAGAATAGAAGCTTTCGAAATATGGTGCTACAGAAAAATGCTGAAGATTATATGAGTAGATCACATAACTAACGAGGAGGTATTGAATAGAATTGGGGAGAAGAGAAATTTTTGGCACAACTTGACCAGAAGAAGGGATCGCTTGGTAGGACATATTCTGAGGCGTCAATGGATGACAAATTTAGTATTAGAGGGCAGCACGGAGGGTAAAAATTGTAGAGGGAGACCATGTGAGGAATACACTAAACAGATTCAGAAGGATGTAGGTTGCAGTAGGTACTGGGAGATGAAGAAGCTTGCACAGGATAGAGTAGCATGGAGCGCTGCATCAAACCAGTATCTGGACTGAAGACCACAACAACAACATGTAAGATTCAAAACTAATACATCCTTAGAGTATATGTTTCCTCGTAGCGTCCATGATAACGAGAAATGAATTTTTTAATGTGGTTATCTCGTGTAAACATTATAACAGTTTTTACATTGGACGAACGGAGCGTAACGTTTTGGACAAGTGTAATGAGTTTACTATAGGGGCATCTAAAGACAGTCCACCACTCCTAATCACGTTATTGAAAATAAACATACATTACAGGATGTCTGCAGTGATACGACATTTACATATCGGTCTTAGGGCCTCATTGATTTTGGGAGAAATGGAGATCTGCAGTCACATGAAATGAAGGGCGGAAAAGTTACGTAGTGATCAAACACGGCTTGGGGACGAGCAAAAAGAGGGGAAAAGGATTTTTTTATTCATGCCGGTTCTGTGGATGCTCTTTTAATCCACAGCTTCCTGATCTTGTTAATCAACCACTATTCTTAACCTCAACTTTCGGTCGTTGGCTACCCTGGCCACGGTATTATTTGTTTCTCCCTTCTGTTCTTCTTTTATCCATACTTGTCCCTTTGCTTTGCCGCCACCTCCCCCTGTTCAATACGTAATATTTTTTTATAAAAAACAGACGTCTGTTTTTTAAGCAATTTGTCTACAAGCAAGAAGTAAAGTCGATTACACAAACATCTGAACAATGCTCGAAACCACGTACAGCAAATGAGACTGCACGGTCTGCGTAACCCACTAGACAAATATTCGCCAACATTCTCTAAAAGTCTACGAATCTATATTAAGCACTGCAACCCAAATTCGCAACCGTTACCTCGTTTGTTCTACCTGATGTAGAGCATCACTATAAGTCGCGTAAAATGTTTCTCTAATCTGTTTTATTTCCTACTTATAGACGAATCACTTCAAAGAACATTTGACCGTCCGTTTTCATATTTCCGTTATTTCAAATTTTTTATTGAATGTTAATATCAATGTAATCGTTTACGCGCAAAATAGTTGGCCCTTGAAGAGATGAACTTTTAGAAACTTCATGTACATAGTTAGCAGCAGTTGTTCGTGAAATATTTCCAATTTCCCTTAAATCGCTAACTGAGTATTTATGAACTATCCTGAATATTTTCACGGAATTACGTCATTTTTTACAAAACTAGACAGCACGCTGGTCAGTTTGATACCACATATGTCTTTTTGCTACTCTTCGTTTGCCTTTGAAAATTCGGAAAAAACAGATTGTGTAATTTATAGGAAACATTGTTTCGCTCCGGTCAAACATTTGTGGCTTTATCAGTCGATCTTTCAAAACCTCTGTGTGAAATCTGTTTAAATGAGCTCTTTTTGAAAACTCCAGTTTGTTAAGAATGAATGTTACGCACGGTATATGGAGGCGGTAAATCTGACAACACAGTCTCCATCTCATGCGTCACCACTCCATTTCACCGCCTTTAACGTTCGCGCCAAGCAACAGTCTTTCTTCCTGCACGGTGAGTCTACTACACACGAACTCTACTTTCGCGCAGTGTGAGATGGGATTGCGGAGGAGGAGTGAGGAGGAAATCAGAGTTTGAGTTCCAGTATGTATGCCACCTCCCAAATTAATCGATGGCGATTATTCTCGACTGGAAGTGGACGTCGTCCTGTTGCCAGCGTGCTCAGTAGTCGTGGTCGTAGCACATTGCATGTCGCACCTAGTGTTGAATTTCCGTCAGTTCATGCGGTACCCACCGCTATATGATTTTGCACAGTTGCAGCTCTGTCCGCAATATGCTGCGGCTGGCGCTTTTCTTGTAACCAGTTGCTCTCTCTAACTCTAATAACACCCATCGTCTCTCTTCCTCTAGAAGCTGCCACACTTCCTTGCTGAATCTTTCCTATCACCCATGGTACCGTACGGTATTATTATTATTTTTTTTTTTTTGCATCAGTCTTCTGATGTAATCCGATCTCTGATCCAATCTCTGATGTATTCCAACCTCTGTCTTCCTCTACAGTTTTTGCCCTCTACAGCTCCCTCTAGTACCATGGAAGTCATTCCTTCATGTCTTAGCAGGTCCTATCATCCTGTCCCTTCTCCTTATCAGTGTTTTCCACATATTCCTTTCCCTTCCGATTCTGCACAGAACCTCCTCATTCCTTACCTCATCAGTCCACCTACTTTTCAACATTCGTCTCTTACACCAAATTTCAAATACTTCGATTCTCTTGTATCACGGTTTTCCCACAGACCATGTTTCACTACTATACAATGCTGTACTCCAGACGTAAATTTACAGAAAATTCTTCTTCAAATTATGGCCGATATTTGATATTAGTAGTCCTCTCTTGGCCAGAAATCCTCTTTTTGACATTGCTAGTCTGCTTTCGATGTCCTCCTTGCTCCGGCCTTCATTGGATATTTTACTGCCTAGGCAGCAGAATTCCTTAACTTCATCTACTTCGTGACCATCAACCCTGATGTAAAGTTTCTCGCTGTTATCATTTCTACTACTTCTCATTACCTTCGTCTTCCTTCGATTTACTGTCAATCCATACTGTGTACTCATTAGACTGTTCATTCCGTTCAGCAAATCATGTAATTCTTCTTCACTTTCACTCAGGATAGCAATATCATTAGCGAATCGTATCATAGATAATCCTTTCACCTTGAATTTTAATTCCACTCCTGAACCTTTCTTTTATTTCCATCGTTGCTTCCTCGATGTACAGATTTAACAGTAGGGCCGAAAGGCCACATTCTTGTCTTACACCCTTTTTAATACGAACACTTCGTTTTTGGTTGTCCACTCTTACTATTCCCCCTTGTCTGTTGTACATATTCTATATGACCTCTCTCTCCCTATAGCTTACCCTGAAACGTCCCCTTTGAACAATTATACAAGACTGTGCTTAAACTGACACACAATATTTTTAGCGCAACGCAATCTGACTTTCAAAAATCCCTACAAAAGAATGGCCCTGGCTAACATTAACCTATACCTTTCACAAATCACTTACCTCACAAAAATCTTCGTTACTGGAACTACTGCAATACAGCGAGCGCCACTACTGCCAGCTAAATAAAAGATTCAAACTACTGAAGGCACTAACTACTGATAGGCATAGTTAGCAAATGAAAGATTTTAATAGAGAACAAACAATGTATTTACCTTAATAATGTTGAAAACTCACAATATACATATCCGTTCACGACATCCAGTTTTAAAAATTTCAAAACTCCGCCATCTCTCTCCCCACATCCACCACTGCTGGCGGCTCACCTCCAACTGCGCAACGCTACGCGCTGTTCACATCCAGCTGCCGCTGCCCAACACTACAATGGCAGACTACAATGCAAACTAGCCACAGACTGCACACAGCACAGCCAGTGATTTTCATACAGAGCGCTACGTAACGTTACCAATAATAAAACATAAACAGCCTACTTACATAGCCCCCATGCTCCCCACAAAAAATTTTACAAATTGTTTTTGGCAGTTGCCAATAATGATTTGATAAAATTTTTCATAATTACAATAACAAAGATATCAAATGCACACACTTATTGATACAATGTTGGTCAAAAGCTAAAATTTTCTCACAGTCCATAAAGACAGTCCTGATCGTTCATCACAGTAAAATAGCAATGTTTTTCTCAGAGTCTGAGCAGTAAATGAAAATGCACACGGAAGTAGTGGATTTCCATGCAATCTTGAAGAAGTGGTGTTGTCCTTCCAACGGAAAGACAGTGCTGACTCTTGACATGCAGACAGGTAATGGGCCACAACAGAGCAAACCCACCGCAGAGTCAGTCGAAGTTTTGAAGAATATTGGTAGGTAGGTCATCACAGAGCAGACCCACTGTAGTCCTGGTAGAGATTACGGTACTGGTGGGCCACCAGAGGTGCAGACCCACTGCAGTCGTTGTAGAAATAATGGTACTGGTGAGTCAGCAAAGGTGTAGACCCACTGTAGTCCTTGTAGAAATGGCCAGCAGCCATCTGTTGTGACTGTGCAGGGGCACAATCACCATTGAAGAGTCTTGCGGATAATATAGCAAGTCCATAACCACCACTTATGCACTCACAAAGTTTTTGGAATTGTCCTTATAACCAGCAATGCTGTTATCCAGTCCCTTGCTGAATTATTAACACACGTGCAAGCACTAACAGTCCCAACTTCTCACATACTGTGCATATACTATGCCCAACAGAAACGTGTGCAGTGAAATGATACTTAATTTGAAGAACTGGTAACAATTACAATTTGCTAACATAAAAATACAATAACAAAGGTACAAAATACATCATTAAAGAACATAACAACACAGATAACATTTGTAGTAACACAGGCTTTACAAAAGAATAGAAATAATCATATACATCAGTGTTACAAAAATAATGACATAAGTACATACATAAAGATCAGAATAACTTTTGAAACATCAACTTCACATATGAGCAAAAAAACAGAATAAATAATGTCTAAACATCTTTACAAAGTAAATAACATAGTATTAAAAAAATTCTACAACATAGCTCTCATCAGCTAGACACATAAAGACAGGAAAAACACAAATACACAAGGGAACACAAACACATAGAGGGATGACACAAAAGGAAAGGACAGGGTTCGTTTTACTGCAGTATTTTGCATGGAGATCTCCCTTCGTTCATCATTATTCCCAAAAGTCCTATCAAAGCCTGCTTTCTGTATTCTGTTCACATCCTCTTTCAAAAATAGTTTTTCTCCACTGTACACTACTTTTTTTTTGGCCAAACCATTTCCTTATAGCTTCTCAATGCATTTCTTCCAATTCATCATAGTTAGTTTCTTATATAGTCTACCCCCTCTTAAGCTAACTTAAATCTACTGAGCTCAGATATATATATATATATATATATATATATATATATATATATATATATATATATATATATATATATACCAAGGGATGAGGCAATGCAGCAGCACATAACAAATTAACACAAACACCAATGACAAAAATTCAAATTGGCAAAGCATGCAGCATAAATTAGCAAAGCAAATGCGATATTACAACTAATATAAGGCAATGCGCAGCAAAGAAGAAAAATAAATCCGTAGTAAAACTGGCTTAACACAGTAATATAAAGTAAAATTCAGTAACATTGTGCCTGGCAAAAAAAAAACAGCAGCAAATGCTATGACCTATATCTAAACACGACAAAGCTCAAGCAGAAAAAATATGACAGTAAAAATGGCCATGTTTAATACCTATGTTACATCTTAACACTAGAGTGATGCATCACGATAACTTACTCAACCAAAAAAATTACCAAGTAATTGAAAAGAAAATTATGTAGGCAGTTACTGTTATTAATCCCTTCTTATTGTTCTTTCCTTTCCAAGTGCTCCTTTTTCGAAGAACGTGGATCATAAAAATTTAATAGATCTTAATAGTGTTGAAAACTCACAATATACATATCCGTTCATGACATCCAGTTTTAAAAATTTCAAAACTCCGCCATCTCTCTCCCCACATCCACCACTGCTGGCGGCTCACCTCCAACTGCGCAACGCTACGCGCTGTTCACATCCAGCTGCCGCTGCCCAACACTACAATGGCAGACAACAATACAAACTAGCCACAGACTGCACACAGCACAGCCAGTGATTTTCATACAGAGCGCTACGTAATGTTGCCAATAAGAAAACATAAACAGCCTACTTACAACCCCTACTTTTCTCGGAATCTTGCACCATTTTACTTTGTCGAACGCTTTTTCCGTGTCGGCAAATCCTATGAACGTGCCTTGATTTTTCTTTAGTCTTCCTTCCATTATTAACCGCAACGGCAGAGTTGACCCTCTCTTCATCTTCAGCTAGCGACGTCGGCATGCATACCTCGACGATCGTTGCCGGTGCTGATTTGCTGTCGATTCTGATACTAACAACGCTAACATTCACTGTTCACAGTAACACACTCTCCGTCCTAGCTTCCTATCACAAAGAATCCTACTCCCGTTATACCATTTTCTGCTGCTGTTGATATTACCCCATACTCCTCTGACCAGAAATTCTTGCCTTATTTCCACTTCACTTCACTTACTCCTACTATAACTTGCATTTCCCTTTTCAGGTTTTCTGGTTTCCCTACCACGTTCAAGCTTCTGACATTCCACGCCCCACTCTTAGAACGTTATCCTTCCGTTGATTGTTCAATCTTTTTCTCATGGTAACCTCCCCCTTGGCCCACATCTGGTGGTCGTGCGGTAGCGTTCTCGCTTCGCACGCCCGGGTTCCCGGGTTCGATTCCCGGCGGGGTCAGGGATTTTCTCTGCCTCGTGATGGCTGGGTGTTGTGTGCTGTCCTTAGGTTAGTTAGGTTTAAGTAGTTCTAAGTTCTAGGGGACTTATGACCACAGCAGTTGAGTCCCATAGTGCTCAGAGCCATTTGAACCTTCCCCTTGGCAGTCCAGGAGATCCGGATGGAGGACTATTCCGGAATCTTTTGCCAATGGACACATCATCATGATGCTTCATTCAATTACAGGCCACATGTCCTGTAGACACACGTTACGTGTCTTTAACGCAGTGGTTTCCATTGCCTTCTGCATCCTCATGCCGTTGATCATTCCTGATTCTTCCGCCTCTAGAGGCAGTTTCCCACCCCTAGGACATGAGAGTACCCTGTACATCCTCCCGATCCTTTGCCCTCTTTGACAAGGCCGTTGGCAGAAAGAGGGGTCACTTCGGAAGTCTTCGGCCGCCAATGCTGATTATTAACTAAAATTTAACCAGTAGTGGGATTCGAACCCGGGGTCGAAGACATTTTGATTATGAATCAAAGACGCTAAACCGAGACCACGGGGTCTAGGTATGGTGGGGGGTGGGGGGGTGGGCAATATTTCCAAGGGCTCCCACGAATTCACTGTGACATTCTCTCGCGTTTCTCCCTCGGAGAACTGTTATTTTGGTGTATGCGCGCTGCTCGAAACGGATTACGTTCACCTCGCACGACGGTCGCAGAACAACTGATTTCGTAGAGCAGTCTGTGTTACTACTAGCAATCACAGAGACATCTCTTGTTGTGAATACATAAGATGCCCACGTATGTTCAACAGGACAAATAGCAGTTTGTCATCCTCTCACAAATCTGCAAGAATAAAGTAGTTGCAATGACTTTTGTCCCAACCCTCGTATAACCCTTTTCATAAACTGGAGTCGCTTGTTCTCTTTTACAGTCACATGCGACTGTTCGCTTCTCTTGGAATTCTCGGTAACTATGAGCTACGAAAAGATCTAATTCTACATTATATTCAGTGTAACATCAAGCTGGAATTCGATAAGGTTCTGGCGCCTAGTTCACTTTAAATAAGCTTAATTGTTTTTCAGTACCGGAGGCACTTCTATCGATGTTTTCGTTTGCGAGTCTCTGCGACGGTCAAACGCGTACCATAGATCCTCTTGCGTCAACACATTTTGATGTGCGTCATTCAAAAATATCACACATACTTATCTGCTTATTATTATTATTATTAACTTTGAGTGAACTGTAACAAAACTAGGTGTGTCGTACTATGTTGCATGTTACGGTGTACACTGATTTTAAATTGCCCTTCGAGAATAATGGGCATCCTGCAAATATTTGCAGCGTTTATGAAGGGGCGATTTCTTCAGAAAATATTACGACGCTCGTGAAAACTGTAGCGCTAAAGATCGTAAGCTCCCACAAAAAATGGAAACTAAGGTTTCTAGCAACTCGCACGCAGGTATACATGTCGCACCACTCTCTAGGCCACAGGATTGAGGAGCGTCTGAGGATTTCGTTTGTTTTGGCTTCAAGAATGTTTAGCATATTTCACGGTCGTCATCTTTGCCTTTGTTTTCCGTAAGCAAATGTTTTCTTTGAAAGCGGCAACTGTGCAGTGTCGGCCTCGTTACTGACTCGGCGGCCGCAAGGGAAAGTGTGTCATTAGTTTCCGGGATGGCAGGATAGTGGCCCTACCCCTTTCCACCAGCTACGCATACGCCTCAAGAAACAACAACGCTGAGGCTCTCTGCAATAATTGAGTAACTCGTATTATCAGGTCACAGTATCCACACAGAGTGTAACCGAACACCACCTACAAAATTTCATAGTTTGTTCAGGGATATTTCCCGAGTACAGGGTGGTTTAGAAAGAATACCTCAACTTTGAAAATCTGTATTTAATGGAAGAAACATGATTGAATTTTGGGTAATTAATCATTGTGAAGCGTATTTACCAAAGTCTTTCCCAGTTGGAAATAAGTTCATAACTGTTCAATATGATCCCATCCACACACTGGAACAGCATCAACCCGATAGTCGAACTCATTCCACACTCTCTGTAGCATCTCTGGCGTAATAATTTGGATTGCTGCATTTATTCTTTCATTTAGTTCGTCAGTGGTAGTTGGTAAAGGTGGTCAAAGCACCATATCTGTAATATACCCTCACAGAAAAAAATCAGAGGGGCTGAGGTCAGGGCTTCTTGGAGGCCAGTGATGAAGTGCAATTTTGTCATATGATGACATGATCGAGACCATGGCTGTTATCTGAAGACAAATGTTGGTGGTGTTAGGACAGCAACCAGCCACAAATTTACTTTCATTTCCTCTATTCGAAGGGTACCGTTACCAGGTCCGAATTTTTGTGATTCATCTACAGACGGTTTACACGCTTTCCTTATAAAATGTGGCGTGTTTTCTACAGATTATTTGTCGTGAAATGTCGGTTTGGAGTGTTTGTTTTCATAACATCCGTCCAACAGATGTGAATACGTTCCCACTGCATTCTTATTGTTGCACACGTAAATTTTTCTCACTGAACACTTTAGATTTGTCACCGAGAAGATTTCTACCACGCACCACATGTTTAAAACATGGAATAAAGGAACTGACAATAAATTTGTGGCTAGTCGCTGTACTAACATAATCAACAGTGATGAAGTGCTCTGTCACGAGCTGCCTGCCGGCTGATCCATTGCTGTGTACTTTTCATTCAGATAGGCAGGGGCAGGCAAGTAGCAGTGGGGTGGTGCCCCATCCTGCTGGAACATGAACTGACGTGCTTCTTCTTCGAGTTGAGGGAACAGCAAATTCTGCGACATTTCCAAATAGTCTTCCCAGTTGCAGTTGCACCTTCGAAGAAAAAAGGACCAGCAACTTTATTGACTGACTCAGAAAACGTTCACCATAGGTTGATCGCTGGCATGCTGAACTATTACCCGTGGATTCAGTGCCCATATACGGGCATTGTGCCGATTGACTTTCCCTGTTGTGTGAAGTGTTGCTTCATCACTAAACGCTACCTACGAAATAAATCAGTTATCTGTTTCCATTTACTCAAGGAAAAACTTGCAGAACTCGCTTCTTTTCTCTTTATCGGCTTTGGAAAAGACTTGAACCAATTGTAGACGATAAGGTTTCATTACTAACCTTTTTCTTACGACTCTCAAAATGGTCTGTTGAGCAATTTGCAACTCACTTCTATCTCGGATGGTCTATTTTTCTGACTGCGAGAAAATTCTTCCTGGATGCGGCGAACATTTTATTCACTCGGCCTTCTGGAACTTTTCCATTTGCACAAACACCCTTTGTTCGTGAATTGTTTGTACCAACGTACGATACACCAGCCATAAGGAGGTTGAACACCATACGTGGTTCGAAATGCACGCTGAACAACTGTCGTCGTTTCACTTCTGCCGTACTCCATAACACAAAAAGCTTTTTGTTGAGCAGTCGCTATCTTTGCACTGACAACAGAAATGAGGGTTAAGCGGCCAACAGCTCCTAGCGACCAAATGAGCAACCAAATGAAACTTCAGAGTTACCTTCAGTAGACGATAGAAAGAGCGTACAGTAGCTCTCCTTTTCTTCCTTGCTGAATTCTCGACTTTCTTTTTGAATCACCCTGTATTTTGGTGTAAGCGATCTGTGGTCTCAGGTGTTTTGTTACAGAGTAATTACATTTCCTTTGATTTGTTACACCCAGTTGCATTCGTATACGTGCTGCATTGAAAATATCTTCATAACTGTGCAAGTGTAGGCTGTATGCGCTGTGTGTCTTGTTTGGTACCAAACCTGTTCCATTCACTCGCCGTGAACTTTCCCCTTCGCCATCAAGCTTCCATTTAGTGCTTTTCGGTTCTGGACGATAACAGCGATACCCAGCTGTACAAATAGGCTTCTGAGTTTACCGATTTGCACCTCACGTGCGACTTCACTGAACGCAAAGCAAGAGCTACAATTAATAAAAAAACACTAACGTCATATATTGGCGTTAATTTCTTAAGTAACATACGATGTAGCATCAGTTTCGGTGTGTTGTTTGCAAAGACTGATATAACAAATTGTTTTATACCTATCTCCTGTGGCAACTATTTGAAGCCGGCCGCTGTGGTCGAGCGGTTCTTGGCGCTTCAGTCTGGAACCGCGTGACCGCTACGGTCGAAGGTCCGAATCCTGCCGCGGATGTGCGTGATGTCCTTAGGTTAGTTAGGTTTAAGTATTTCTAAGTTCTAGGAGACTGATGACCTCAGATGTTCCCATAGTGCTCAGAGCCATTTGAACCATTTGAAATAATTGAAAAACGTTATTTTTTCTTTGATGAAGTACGATTTACCATTGCATAGTGCCAAAAAAGGGAAGACAAATTGGGCAGCTGGTAATAGTAAGTTGTGTTCTCACATACTGTTACGCATTTTGATTTTACCGAAAAAAATGCGCACCGCAATTGGAACTATACCATACGTTACGTAAGAAATTTACATCAATAGGGGACGTTAGTATGTTGTTATTAATTGCAGCTGGTAAAATTAGATTTGTCATGATGATCTTCAGTAATATACTATGATCTTAACAGTTCTTCATAAAAACAATGTGTACATTTTTATAATTCTTTTATATTACTCAGTGGATCACTTAACAACAGTGGTACGAGCGACTACGCTAGGCTTTAGCTTCTTGATAATTTCCGCGCTTGTCTATAATTATGCTTTATTTATACGATTTACAATTTTTTAAAAATTTTATTTAATTCTATATAATTTAATCTGTATAAGGCAGTTATATGATCCTATTAACGACCTTTAGCATTTGATTGGGTGGAGTGTTTCACCACAAATATACGAACAAACAAATTGTTAGTCGGCGTTTATTGGTGTATTTTAATTGTGATACGTAAGTACACTTGTTGATTTGATTTTATTAAGGGTATTTAAACTCCTACATTGGAAAGAAGCAATATTAGTTACTTTGTAATACAGAAGGCATCACATACACTACATGACGCAAACTGGGGCTGCTATACTTGTTGTAAACAACAACCTCAGTTTCCTTCTGCATGTATGTATACCAGTAAAGTCATATGGTGACATGTACTGCTGCGAGTTTGTTGGTTTACAACTCGCTCATATAGTATGTTGACTGTAATGGATCGCTGCTGTTGGGTAACGTGGTGTTTTACTTATTGTTTTATATGAAACAATTCTGATTCTCCAAATTCATTATATTTTAGCTGTGGAAATGGGCATTTGTAGCTGAAATCTGAATATGCAGGAATAATAATAAAATAGTGGGATAGCCAGTGACTGCTGTGTCCCTGTCCTTCTATATAATGGTCTACAGTCTCTGTGCACAGTAGTGTCTTATAGAATCAAAGTTAGTTCTGTGTTTTCTGTTGTACGTTTTATTGACGCCGTTTTACAAGCTATTTCACTGTAGTAAGACATTCTTGAAAAAGTATTTCGCTTAGCAGACCGCAAAAATGACAAAGTAAATCATTACTCTGTAACAAGCCACCGGAGACCAAGTGTCTCTTATAAAAAATACTCTGAAAATATATCTTGAACATCTTCGGTCTGGGTTCTGGTGCACCCTGTACATTCGTATTACAATATCTGGCTGCGTTCTCCTAAAACTTATTTCGTCTACGACTCTCTCTAGCACCATTGGTGTTACAAACTAACGTCTAAAAACATTCTGTATCGTTTTATTTTCTCTTTTAAGTTATTTTTCTTCATATAGTCCTTTACCGTGCGATTCTGCGAGGGACATCATTTCTTATCAGTCTAATTAATTTTGAGCGTCTTTGAACGACAAAAAATCTCAGACATCTTGATTCTTTTATTTTCAGGCTTTCCACAACGATCCTATTCCATACTATGCTGTATTTCAGATGTACGGTATCAGAGATTGTTTTCCTAAGTTAGGGCCTATATACCGCTCCCAGCATGCATTATTTTGCTACCAAATTAGCGGAAATCTCCTATGCAATCCTCGACAGTGTTATTACATTTTATTGCTGATATATTTCCGCTTCTCCTCAACATTTTCGTCTTTCTTTTATTTACCCTTAGTCTGTATTCTGTGCTCAGTGAACTTCTGATCCAATTCAACATTTCCTGCGATTCTTGCTAAATTTTAAAGAATACAGCAATATAAGTAGCGACTCTTGTTATTGATACCGTTCCAATCTGAATTTCAGTCTCACTTCCAACATTAAAACCATTAATTAACTATGTTAACTGGAGAACGCTAGACTAGTAGAAGGGTGATATCCAAAGACCACAGAAGCTACAGAAGAAAATCTTGTCACGGGGGAACCCTAAAAAACGGATCCTTGAGACTGAGATGTCAACTATGCTGAGACAGTAAGACAACAGGAAAAAGTTGAAGTATATGAGAGACCAGTACGAGACCACACACACACACACACACACACACACACACACACACACACACACACACACATACACACAAACAGACTGATTCTGAATTTTTTAAATGGAATTAAGATTTTTTACCTTCAGAATACTACATTTCATCGACACAAATTCTCTAACTCCTTTATGTAGAATGTAAACAGCCACGGATTGGAGAGTGTTCGCAAGAGATTTAGAAAAAGTTTTCGTGTGGAGAAAATGCCATAGATGCACCGTTTCCCCGCTGGGGGTTCATTCTGACAGCTATATCCAAAATTCTTGAAAAAGTAATGTATTCAAGAGTAGCATATCACAATTGTAAAAATGAATTATTAGCAAAATGTCAGTTTGTTTCTCAGAAAGGCTTTTAAACAGAAAATGCTATATTTGCTTTCACTGATCAAATATTAAATACATTGAATAACCGAACATCACCCACTGGGATACTTTGTGATCTGTCAAAGGCTTTTGATTGTGTGAATCATGAAATTCTTCTATATAAGTTTAAGGATTGTGGTATGAGTGGGACAGTGAACAAATAGTTTAATTCATATTAAACTGGAAGAATGCAGAAGTTTGAAATTATCAGTACAGATATTCTGCAAAAATCACCAAAGTCTCTGACTAGGGTGGTATCAAGGATGGTCTTCCACAGGCTTCAGTCTCGGTCCCTTATTATTCTTAATATATGTTAATGACTTGCCACACTGTATTCATGAAGATGCAAAGATAGTTATTTTTGCTGATGATAGTAGTATAGTAATCGTACCTAACAAACAAGAATCAACTGAGAAAATTGTAAATAATGTATTTCAGTAAATTATTAGGTCGTTCTGTGCAAATGAGCTCTCACTAAATTTTGAGAAAACCCAGTTTATACATTTGTGTTCAGTAAATGGCATAACAACATTGATAAACATAGACTGCGAACAAAAGTCTGTTTCTTAGGTAGAATATTAAAAATTTCTAGATGTGTGCCTTAATGACAAATTGATGATTTGCTGAAACGGTTAACCTCAGCTTCTTATGCTATGAGGAGAATTGCAAATTTTCGTGATAAACATATCAGTAAATTAGCCAACTAGCCTATTTTCATTCACTGATTTCATCTGGCATCATGTTTTGGGGCAATTCGTCATTAAGAGAGAAAGTATTCATTGCACAGAAGCGTGTAATTAGAAAAATATCTGGAGCCCACCCAAGATCACTTCCAAACATTTATTTAAGAAACGCGGGATATTCACAGTTCCTTCGCAATACATATCTTCACTTATGAAATTTGTTATTAATAACCCAACCCAATCCAAAAATAACAGCGAAGTGCATAGCTACATCACTAGAAGAAAGGATATTCTTCACTATTCTGGATTAAATCTCACTTTCGCACCGAAAGGGGTGAATTACGCTGCCACAAAAATCTTTGGTCATTTTCCAAAGAGCATTAAAAGTCTGACAGATAACCAACCTACATTTAAAAGAAAATTAAAAGAATTTCTGAGCGACAACTCATTCTACTCAATAGATAAATTTTTTAGATATGAAGTACTAACTGTAAACAAAATATTAATTAATTACTTTGTGTAAAGAAAACTTACATTAAAGAGACACGTTCCACATCATTAGGAAATGTCGTATTCATGATCTATGGAAGAAGTATGTATGTATGTATGTACGATGCTAATACTGTTCAGAGACTTGTGTAAACTGCCATCTGATGAATATTGCTCTAGACATATTGTCCCATTCCTACTGATTTCTTTGATGTGGAGAGATGAAGTGCTTAGTGTAGGAGACACCGGCAGGCACTCCACAGCCGTTTGGCTGATGCTGCAGCCACTTTTCGTGAAACACCTGTTTGTGTTGAGAGTATTAGACAATCTACAACACGAAGGTGCCATTTGAGCATTAATGAAAACATACGACATATTGAGCAGCCCCTCTAAAACAACTTTCATGAGACAGCAGTTTGAACTCCGTTTCCAACACACTTTTCCTGGTGGGCATCACAGCCTCGATAAATTCGAGGAAACACATCTTTGCACTGGGCTGAATTTCTAAAACTATGCTTTATTCAGCACTAACAGTGTGCTGTCCTCTTCAGAATGAGGTATCATGCAAAAGTTTTTGCCTCATGACGGTGCCACAAGTGAAGATATTCGCTGCCAAACGCAGCACCCAATCGCAGACGTCGGTATAGGAACACCCCGGCATGTTTCCTCACGACGCCGGAGCCGGAAAGCTATTTTTGTTCGAGCGTAGTGTTGCTGTCCCCCAGTCTATCGTCGTAGCACAGATTCGACTGCATGCGAATAGAACAGTTATTCTGAACTTCATATCAGTTAAAGACTACTGTACTCTGATGTGAAACTATCATTCTGCAATTAACGAAGTGATAGATACTATAAGTGTCAACGACAGTATCAAATACATGTGATCTGAGTGGATATTAATTATTTGCAAAGCTTTCCACCATATTTTTTACTATATTCAAGTTCGAGTGCATTACTAGCAATTTTGTGTGTATGTTGTAGTATCTGCTAGACCTCCTTCTGAATTTCTACAATACACCACAAATAGCTTCTGGCATTGCCTGTTTTCAAGTACCTCTGTATGTACCCACGTCTGTTATAGATGCACTTGAAAACGGGTCACGCCAGAAATCATCTAAGGGACACAAGTAACTTTAGCATAATGTGTGACTGCAAGTAACATAGCTCGATAAAACTTTGATGACAAATGGGAAAACCTGCTTCAGTATAGTACATATGGTAATTGAGAGAAAATTGCAATAAGAGGAACAGAAACGTCACCGTTATTCAAAGACAATAATTGCACTGAAGTCAACCGCGATTCGCGATAGTCCTCTGGACATTACAAAAGGTGGGACACGATTCTTAAAAGGGTGTATTATCTCCACGGACGGCAATGTATGCTCTGCAACGCGTGAGTCCATGTTCGATAATGTTCCTGGGTGCATTAAGTGTTTATACATCTCGCCATATGAGGTGAAACGTCCCCTTAGAAAAATTATTGAATTACTGTGCTGATAAATCTCTTACATTATTTGATTTTCAAACAGATGAGCAGAACTGAACGTACTCATACATTTCGCTCTTTACCTATTCTGATCAACAGTATACTGACACACAATATTTTTAGCGCAACGCAATCTGACTTTCAAAAATCCGTACAAAAGAATGGCCCTGACTAACAATAACCTATACCTTTCACAAATCACTTACCTCACAAAAATCTTCGTTACTCAAGCTACTGCAATATAGCGAGCGCCACTACTGCCAGCTAAATAAAAGATTCAAACTACTGAAGGCACTAACTACTGATAGGCATAGTTAGCAAATTAAAGATTATGATAGAGAAAAAACAATGTATTTACCTTCATATTGTTCAAAAGTCATATTATATATATCAGTTCATGACATCCAGTCTTACAAATTTACTGTCTCTGTCCAGATCATCCGCTCTCAAAATTCCGCCATCTCTCTCCCCACATCCACCACTGCTGGCGGCTGACCTCCAACTGCGCAACGCTACGCGCTGTTAACAGCCAACTGCCCAACACTACAATAGCAAATTCCAACAATGCCGACCAGCCTCAGACTGCACACAGCACAGTCAGTGATTTTCATATAGAGCGCTACGTGGCGGTGGCGTTATCAATATAAGAACCTAAACAGCCTACTTACAGAGGGTTCAAGTGTTATGGTGTGGGAAGTCATAATGTTGCGTGGGCGGACTGAGCTACAGATCTTTGAAAGCGGTACACTCACCGGTCAAAAGTTGTTGTGCCTGTGTACTCCTTCTCCACGTGCGTCTTTTCAGCGGTGCATATGGTCTTGACTTCAATTGTGGGTATGGCAGTGCGCCACGATATCGGACAGCACAGGCGGAGAAGCTCTTGGTACGACATGATGTTCTGCGAATGGACTATCTTGCCCGTCTCCGCGACTTAAAACCCAACGAACACGTGTGGTGTGCTGTGAGGAGAAGTATTTCGCTACGCCTATATCCACCAACCGCTCTGCTGGATGAATGGAAACGTCTACCACACGAACTCCTGAACAACCTCGTGGCCACTATCGAATACAGGAATTTTTGTGTTGTCGTTGCGGCCATTCAACGGTCCGCTAACCAGAAGATTACGATCCTCTCTAAGGAACCTTACGTTACTTTGCTAGGACGCAATGTCATGGTTGTGTTTTAGACTCTACAAAGGATTAAAACAGTTTCGTAACACAGAATATGCTATACCGCGGAAGAGTCATTCGTCTGGCATTACGATGAGACCTCCTACGGTATTCAACAAACGGACATTTACAAAGGAATATTTTTAGTGACAAAATTGTGGCTTTTTGTATTTGAAATGAAAATCGGTTATTTCTTCCGGTTCTCTTACACATAATGTATCATTTGCTCACTCGTAAAAAAAAAAGAAACAGACATTAAAATTGTATGTGAAATAAATAAAACCAAAGATTGTGAGCAAAAAACGATGAAGACATTATTTATACCGTCACATGTCTATTGGTAAAGTTTTAATGAGTATGTTCAAAGTGAGAACCATAATGTCACAACACATTCGTACACACTGCGTAGCTCATCAAGTTACGGCTGACGACATATCACTTTAGACGTAGCAGTAACTCGCTCCCTCGTGTCCTCCACGGTTGTTGCAACACCCTTGTAGACCATAACCGCAGCGAGAAAACTCTAACGGCGTGCGGTGTGGTGAATGTGTTGGTTACCTCTCAATAGGACTGCCTCCTGTCGCGACCGATTTGGAAAGAAACTGAAAGATTATAGTGAGAACATCCATCATGGCGGAACAGCATTATCTGACGAGTTGTCAAGGGCTCATCTTCTAATAACAGTGGTTAATTACTTATTAAAATTTGTGTACTTTGCCGGCTGCTGTCTCGAGCGGTTCTAGGCGCTTCAGTCCGGAAACACGCGGCGGCTATGGTCACAGGTTCGAATCCTGCCTCGGGCATGGATGTGTGTAATGTCCTTAGGTTAGTTAGATTTAAGTAGTTTTGAGTCTAGGGGGCTGATGACCTCAGATGTTAAGTTCCATAGTACTTAGAGCCATTTGAACCATTTTCTTGTGCGTACTTTTCGCCGTTCATCATTCCATCAACGAAATAACTGCAGATGTCTTGCTGTCCTATTATGGCGCATCACACATTCAGAGGTCACTATTGTTGTTATCGAGTCGGATAACGCAGTGATTAGCACACTGGACTCGCATTCGAGAGGAAGACTGTCCAGACCTGAGTCCAGCCATCCTCATTTAGGTTTTCAGTGATTTACCTAAATCGCCTAAGACAAATGCTGGTATAATACCTTCGATAGGGCACGGCCCCTTTCCTTCTCCTTCTTTTCCATCCTTCCCTAACACAAACCTGTGCTCCGTCTCTAATGACCTCGTTGTCGACGGGACATTAAACACTAATCTCCGGTCCCTCCTCCTCCTTCTGCTCCAGTAGTGTGTGTCTCTTAAATTTACTTTCCCGTAATATACGAACGTAGCCTCATTAGTAAACAATATTCTTTTCAAGAAATTGTTGCCTAACTCTAGAATCCATTGACAGTATACAAACCAATATTGAAACTCGCTGCCTTCAACCGCTAGTTACTTACACGATAAGGCTGCCTTCAGTTACTAACACCAGCCTCTGCTAAGTCGTCACACACATTATTTTGAACTATAAAATTGCTGATCAGTCATTAAAATCGGTAGACTCCGCAGTAGAGTTTCGCGCTTTTAGAGTAAATGACAACGCTCGCCTACAGTAATGGTAAACTGTTGAAGAACCTCCAAGTCCGAGAACAGGAACGTAGATGTCGTCCAGTATGCCCATACTCGAAACGTAGCTTGTCCAGCCCCCATGGATCGCAAATGTCTGTCTTGAGAAACCGTTACGATACCAAAATTAACCACTGTGTCCTTCATCTCTCTGAACCCTATGATCTCTCCTCTACTCTCGACTCCGTGTATGAGTTATTAAATGAGATGGGTGTGTGTTCGTGTCTGTGTGTGTACGAGAGAGAGAGGAGAAAAGTAGAAAGGGAGGGAGTGAATAAGGAATAGGGTGAAGGATGAAAGTGCTAAACAAAACACTGAAAACACAAGTGTGTCATAGTTAATGGCACATTAGGAGGAGAGGGCAAAAAATGATACACTGCAATATCGTTTTGAGAACGAAGAATGCACATTGAAATAGGGGTTTCAAATGGTTCAAATGGCTCTGAGTGCTATGGAACTTAACATTTCAGGTCATCAGTCCCCTATAACTTAGAACTACTTAACCTAACTAACCTAAGGACACCATACACATCCATGCCCGAGTCAGGATTCGAACCTGCGACCGTAGCGGTTGCTCGGTTCCAGACCGAAGCGCCTAGAACCGCTCGGCCATTCCGGCCGGCGAAATAGAGGATTGAAAAGAGCATTTTTTCATAGGTTCTGTGAGGCATGACAAGAGAAAAGCGAAAGATGGGCTAGAGAGAGAGAGAAGAGAGGGAGTATAATTGAAACTAAAACTGCCTGACTTTTCAATTAATGTCGGGAGGTGAAGGCAGGGAATGAGAGAGCGAGAGAGAGGAAAGAAGCATGAGGGGAAACTGAAATGGAAAAATACTGAAAGAAATAGTTTATAGTTCTCGCAAGACGGAGGAGGAAACAATGAATGGATGGGAAGAGTGAGCTAAGGTAGATATAGCAAAAAACTATTTCAAAAAGTCGTTCTAAATTTATTTCTGTTGTCCGTATGGAGCAGAGAAAAAATGAAAGAGAAATGGATTATGAAAAATACAACTAAAGGAATTGTAACAGCTACTCTGAAGAGAATCTTTTTGGTATGTTATCTGGATCAGAAGGTCTGTTTTTATTAAATTCTTTTGCTGCTCGATATACGTATACCAGAATAAAAAGTTCTTAAGGAACTTGCGTGAATGGGAACAAATAGTTGTGACTATATATATATAGTTTTCAAGCTTTCTTGTGTTCTTTGAAGAAGGTACGCAGATAGAATTTTTTAGGTGACTTCAAGGACAGAAATCCCTCTCTAGTTATTGGCATGTGTTCTGTCGCCTTTCTTGTGTAACGGAGGTATGAGTGCCCATTTCCATTCTTCAGGTACCTTTTCCGTTTTTCAGATATCTATGATGATTTGTGTGAGCTCCTCAAGTGTATTTGGGCCCATGTTCTTTAATATTTCTGCAACTGTATCATCTTCTCCAGAGCGCTTTCCAGAAATATAACTCTAAGAAGTCACTGGAGACTCAACAACAATATCTTCAGCTAAAAAAGGAAGCCTCAGAAGTTATCAGGCAAACAAAGAGGAGGCACGTGAAGGAACAGTTGGACTCGATAGAAAAGACTTCCGAGATCACAATATTCGAGACTTTTACAGGTCGTTCGCAGGGAGGATTCGAGGATACGCCCCTCAGAACGTATGTTTCCGAAAAGCAGACGGCAAACTCGTGCTGACCAACCGAGATACTTCTCAGAGCTACTCAGTTGCCAAGAGCCCAGATCAAGATGGCCCAAAGAGACTCCCGCACAAGTAAACCCAGAATCTCCACCACCTATCAAAGAAAAAATCCAAAGACACATCTTCAGACGCAAGAATAACAGGGCATCTGGAGAAGATGGTATAGTTGCAGAACTATTGAAGAACATGTGCCCAAATGCACTTGAAGAGCTCACACAAATCATCACAGACATACGGAAAACGGAAAACGTACATGAAGAATGGAAATGTGCACTCATCCATCCAGGAAAGGTGACAGAACAGTTGTCAATAACTACAGAGGGATTTCTCTCCTTGAACTCACTTACAAAATTCTATCAGCATGCCTTCTCCAGAGAACACAAGAACAGCTTGAAAACAAAATTAGTGACTAACGAGCCGGTTTCCGACCGGGGCGTTCTTGTGTTGAACAAATTTTCAGTTTGAAGATGCTATCGAAATACAGAGCAACCCAAAGCTCTCCGATCATCTGTGTATTCTTCGACTTGAAGAAGGCATATGATTCGGTCGATAACAGTCCCTCTTTAACATCTTAGAAGAACAAGGATTTGATCGAAAGACATTAAGACTCATCAAGGAAACACTCACGAACACGAAGTCAAAAGTGAAATTCATAGGCGAAATGTCAGAGCCCTTTGAGATAAAGACGGTGTGCGACAAGGTGATGGATTGTCACCACTGTTCTTTAACCATGGCCGGCCGAAGTGGCCGTTCGGTTAAAGGCGCTGCAGTCTGGAACCGCAAGACCGCTACGGTCGCAGGTTCGAATCCTGCCTCGGGCATGGATGTTTGTGATGTCCTTAAGTTAGTTCGGTTTAACTAGTTCTAAGTTCTAGGGGACTAATGACCTCAGTAGTTGAGTCCCATAGTGCTCAGAGCCATTTGAACCATTTGAACCTTTAACCATGTTCTGGATAAAGTCATCCCAGAATGGGGGAAAGAACTGAAAACCCAGGACCACTAGAAACCCATTCGACTCGGACGAAAAAATGATGACATCAAGGTCAGTTGCTTAGCATTCGAAGACGACCTAGCGATACTAGCGGCCTTCGAAAATACAGAAATCAAACAGATTGAAGTCCTCAAAACTGGACTACAAATTTCATTCGGGAAGACCAAGTTCATTTGCATTAAATTCGACAATCAGAAACACAAGATACGGGCAGATCAAACGATTTCCGAGCTTCAAACATGTCGGTGAGGTCATAGAACCAACAGTGTTGGAAAATGAAGCACGGAAATTTCTGCTACAATAGCTCAAACGAGCATATTGGAGAACGCGTGAAATCTACAACAACAAATGTATGTCCATTCATACAAAGATCAAACACTATAATACAGTGATGAAACCTGAAGTTCTGTACGCTGGCAAAACATTGGTACTTAATAGAAAAGGCGATCTGGAGAACATCTTGAAGGAAGAAAGAAAGAGCGTTAGGAAAATGGTGGGACCAAATAGAACAGAAGAGGGGTATAGACTCAAATCGCGCAAAGCAACAGAAGAACTGTCCAACCCCGCCACAGATATCAGGAAATGAAGGCTGAAATTCTATGCACACATTCATAGACTCCCATCTTCAAGGCCAACTCACAAGATTTTGGCATACATTGCAAAACTGAAGAACATTCCATGGGTGGAAGTAGTCAAATATGATTAGGAAAAGTCACAGCTAGGAACATCGGACATACTAGAAAGGAATCTTTACCGTCAGAAGATAAATAGATTGGTAGTAAATCCAGAGAATGAAGTCCCTAAAAGATCAGGGACCAAGTGGTCAGAAGAAAGGAAGAAAGCACATAGCAAAAAAAAATGAAAGATATATGGGCTATTAGAAAGGCGAATCATAAATGTAATGCGTCATCCGACAGGGTCCATACGCAAATAATAATGATTTTGCTAAGTGGAGAAAACAGCAGGAAACTATGGCTGCGAGGAAAAACACCCGAAAATGTGTTCCAGGGAGGTATACCAACGTCAGGGCGCAGATAAAAGATCTTTCACGATATAGATTTCGGTGGTTGAAGACACACATGAGAAAACACCCGGCGCGTGGGAATTTTCTCTCCGTACTAGTGCTGTTGCTCTACACTCATGAGTGCAGTCAAGTCTCTGACGGCGGCGCGTTCACACACTGTACTAGGGAGTGAACCAGATAGCTACTCTTCACACTTGGCACTGGTACATTCCTGTTATGAGAACGTTATTCACTCATCTCCATGAAACACACAGCCCGCATCTCGTGGTCGTGCGGTAGCGTTCTCGCTTCCCACGCCCGGGTTCCCGGGTTCGATTCCCGGCGGGGTCAGGGATTTTCTCTGCCTCGTGATGGCTGGGTGTTGTGTGATGTCCTTAGGTTAGTTAGGTTTAAGTAGTTCTAAGTTCTAGGGGACTGATGACCATAGATGTTATCCCATAGTACTCAGAGCCATTTGAACCAACCATTTGAAACACACACGCTAACACTTGATTTACATGTTCTTATTGCAGGTGTCGCAGTTATAAACTAAAAGTAATTCCTTTCTTCCAGTTCCAATCAGCATTTTTACGAAAATGCACTTACCAAAAATCTTCTCTCTACTATTCCCATCTGGAAGCCAAATTGCCCAACTCCCTGCGCTCTTGGAGTTGGTTGAAAGGTACGTCGGCTCATAAACGGCTGAATTCTATTCTAAAATATCTTGTGCTCCCTACTGTAGAGGCAGACAACGCTCCAAGAAGGCCACTGCCATAAGCTCTTTAGGTTCGTTAGGAAGGACAGAATGCATTAAGCCTTTTGATGGCTCACCAGTTGTCTTTACTCTCTGACATTTATCACACCTTTCTAGTCACTGATTAACACCTCTCCATAAGTAGTTTCGTATTACTGTTTTCTGTATCTTACCTACTATTTTCCTGGTCCCATAGTGTCCGTAATTTTCATGCAAGCAGTCAGTAAATTTATCATCATGTTGGTCAGGAAAGCATAACTTCCAGTCGTTATCATTCAAAGTTTTCCTCCTAAACAACAAACCTTTATGTATAGTATAGTACTGTTTCACCTTTGGCATGTTATCTGAATTTTAATACTGCTTAACCAACCTTAAATTTGATTCCTCATTCTGCTCCCTTCTCATTTGCTTGTAAGTCCTCCTAATACGCTACTCATCCTTCACTCCCTGAAAATAAAACAACAATTGTTCTTCACGGTTTTCTTCCCTGCTTGCGTCCTAGATAATGCATCAGTCACATTATTGTTTTTTCCTTTTACATACCTTACCTCCAAATCAAATTGGTGCAAATACAAAGCCAACCTAGTTATAGTACTCAAACTTCTGAAATCCAAAAATAATTGTCAAAGCCTCTAATTCTGAAATGTAATAGTTCTTCTCATGTGGCTGTAATGTACTAATAGCAAAAGCAATGATTTTGTGTTCAACCCCCATCTCATTAGGGACTAATAGGAAAATTTCTATCCCCAAACCACGAAAACTTGGATCAGTACTCATACAAAAAGGCAGTGAAAAATTTGGATGTCCTAACATCTTACTATTTACTGATTCTTTTTTCAAACTCTGAACTGCCTCTTCACACTGTTCTGTCTAATTAAACACTACATTCTTTTACAACAATTACCAAGGCAAGGACGGTTAAATGACTGATCTGATACGAACTTTTAGTAGAAGCCAAACAAGCCAAACACCTGGATAGTGAATTTGAAGGAAAGAAAGATGCTGATCGGTGACAGACTTTGCGCAAACTCATATCCACGCCACGGTTTAACATCTGTCGCAAAATTGGAAAACAGCAACGTGCAGTCGATGAAGCAAAGAAACCGTGAAAAGGATCAAGAGTAAACTATTCATGAGCGTACTATTGTAAATGTGTGCTTATTATGATACGACGCTCCTGATCGCTCAGGAGGGAGCAGTATATTTCCTTCCCTATGTGTGGTTGTGTTTCTTTTGGGGACGGGTAAGAAAACGGAACACTGCAGTATCTGACGTCAGCACAGTGGCAGCTGCCACTTTTTCAGACGGATGGCAAATATACGCCGAAATCTGCGAGTAACGTAAAACTGTAAGCAAAGACTAAAATTATCTACAGCGACGGTGAAACGATATCCTCCTTCACGGATGAGTAAAAGTACCTCACAGATTAACGTCGCAAAGGAGCGATTGTTGTACATATGGAAATATTTTACAAAACATCATCATAAGGTGCTTAACAGTGTGTTTGTGCACCATGTCTAAAAACGGCTAACCTTATCAACGAAATGCTCTGCAATAGACCATTCCAGGTTGTCATCGGTAACAACAGAAGTAAATTCATGAAACTTAATAATGGCGTGCCCCAAGGTTCAGTACTGGCTCCACTGCTTTTCAGCATGTATATAGCCGATATGCCTAGGACGAGATCCAAAATGTTCGGATATGCGGACGACTGGGCCTTGGCCACACAACACCGAGTGATGGAGGAAACTGAGATCACACTATCCAGCGATTTGACCACTCTAGGAAAATACTTCCGTGAGTGGAGGCTCCAACCCAGCCCATCCAAAGCAGAGGCCACTTGTTTCCACCTGAATAACAAATTAGCAAACAAAGAGCTCAAGATCCGCTTTGCTGGCGGCATTCTTCCATATAATAAAACACCAAAGTATCTGGGCGTGACACTCGATAGAACATTGAGCTATAAACAACACCTTGTAAACACCGCTGAAAAAGTCAGAACTAGAAACAACATTGTCCAAAAGCTTTGTGGCACTAGTTGGGGGTCCACTGCCTCCGTTCTGCGTAGCTCTGCACTAGGACTTGTCTATTCTGCAGCAGAGTACTGTTCCCCAATACGGTTAAATAGTGCTCACATCAAGAAGGTGGATGCAGTCTTGAACCAAACGATGAGGATTATCTCTGGAACGGTCAACTCCTGTCCAATGGCTGCCTGTATTGAGCCATATCCCGCCGCCACATTTGCGCAGAGAACACGCACTTGTCAGGGAGAGTCGAAAAATCCAAAATAGCCCAGATCTTCCTATCCACACCCTGAGTAATGGAATTGAGCAAAAGAGATTGAAATCCAGACACCCCCCTCTCGCAAGTGCCAAAGATCTGGTAAAGAACGCTTTTATTCTTGAGGACCGCTGGAGAGATGAATGGGAGGAAAAGACACCGCCTCAGGTTAACACCTTATTGGGAACATCTAACAGACCTCGGGGCTTTGATTTGCCCCGCAAAATCTGGTCTACCCTTAACAGGATCAGGACGAGCCACGGCCGTTGTGCGGACTCCTTGTACAAATGGAGCATAGTGCCATCACCACAGTGCGACTGCGGCGCTGACAGGCAGACAATTCACCATATCGTGGTAGAATGCCCTCTGAGGGCCTACCCTGGGCCAACAAGGGACTTCATGGATGCGACTAACAGTGCAATCGATTATATTTCTAACCTAGATGTTTGTTTGTGATATTGTAACTTTTGTGTGTTATGTACTTTTAGATTTTTCATACGTGATTTGTACTTGCCATACGCTAAATAAATGTGCACCACTGGATCTGAGCACAGCAGTGATTCTGCTTGGCATGGATTCGACAAGTGGTTCGAAGATTCTGGGAGGTACGTGGCATCAGACGCCTATGCACGGGTCACTCAATTCCCGTAAAATACGGGGCGGTTGTTGGCGAAGGCGCTTCTGGGGCCCGATGACGTCCCACACGTCTTCCATCGTGTTGAGATCTGGAGAATTTAGTGACCAAGCCATCAAGGTGAGATCACTACCATGCTCCTGAAACCACTGCAACTCGATTCTGGGTTTGTGACACTGACAGTAGGCTGTTAGGAGAACTCATCGCCGTGGAGGAAGACTTCCGAATAAATTTAGAAAACTAGCACGAGCCCCCATTATAATATTAAAAATCTGTCATTCGAAAGCTAGAAACACAGAAGTAAAACGTATGAAATACTCGTGGAATTATTTCTATGTTACAGCTACACAGTGCACTAAACCGACGTATACTGGAAATTCAAAAGTCGCGAAACCTCGATGTCGTCCGGAGAACGATCGTACAGAGTCACATCACAAACAGGCAGAGGTTACGCGCTGTAAGAAGAACTTAAGGTTTCGAAAATGAGGCTTCTGAATTCATTAAGGATTTTTTTGTGTGATGCTGTAGGATTATTGGTAATTTATAAAATGAATTGATGATCAAGAATCATCTTACAGGAAGTTCATGGGGCGAAGATTCTACTCTTGGGTGGAGTGGCTGAGCTTAATACAGCATTGTTACGTGAATTTTTGAGAGCTGGAGATCTGCGCAAGTTTCGTTGCGTAACAGATACTGGGTGCTAATGAGTAGATTTCAGAGCCATAACTGAGCATGGGAACAATGAAAATACTTACGATTTTCAATTTAAGACTGTCTGGAGCGCATTTCCCTTTATCAGCGAAGACATTTCATATAATAGTTGATGTCCTTTATTGTAGATAGATTGGATATGTTTTGAATGTTGATTTATAGTCGGCATGTTTCCACTGTTCAAGTTCGTAATAGTTTCAGCACTCCGTATTGTATTATTTTCCACTGTTCAAGTTCGTAATAGTTTCAGCACTCTGAGTTATTAATTTTTTATTCTTTATTGTAATTTTCCAAAGGAGAATACAATTCTGGGTTTTTTGACGTTGTTGCAATATGCAGGTGATAATTTATGAACTACATCTAGTCGGGAAACAACGCGAGTTGCCGCCCTGTTGTTTGTATGAATCGTTGGGCCCGTAACGGATCGTTGAGGTACTCCGGGCACTGTTTGCCTCAGTTGGCTACAGGTCTTCTGACCTCTTGCATGAAATTGTTTCATTAAACTTCTTCTGGGTGTTGTAAAATATCTAAAATATCAAGTAAATAGTTTCGTCAGAGCTTCAGCGGCTTACCTGAGTGCAAAACCTGTGTTCTGTGGAAGGACGCTGCAAATCGACGGAGATATCGGTTTATTTTAATTATTTTTCTAATGTGAAGCCGCAGTGCGCCCAGAAAATTTTTTAATGAGACTGACACCGGTCGCAGAAACTCAAGTCAACTGTTTGCTTTTCAAAAACTATGCAACGATTTTTACTAGGCGATGTGGTTAATTCAGTTGAAATAATTTATAGGTGAGTCCTAGAGGCCAAAGTTTAACGAATGCTTTTTCTATATCATTAAACATAGTTCGAGTGTTGCGCTTAAATTTCTGGCATGGCCAGTTGTCTCGTGGCCTCATGAATAGTGCTGCACCATTCACGGAAACCTAATTTCTGTCGAAGAGTCCGTAGAGTTTAGGAACTGGTGCAGGTCTTTTAGGACAAGTGCACTGAGCATTCTCCAAGACAAAATTGACATTGGTGGATTGTTTTGTGCAAACAACATTTTCCTTTCCTGGCTTTAGTAAAGTTACAACTTTCGAAAGTTTCTGCATCTATACCTATACTTCACAAGCCACACTGCTGTGTGTGGCGCAGGGTACTTTGCGTGTCACCTGACTCCCACTTTTCCTGTTCCAGTCGTCAATAGTTAGTGGGAAGAGCGACTGCCGATAACCCTTGGTGTCAGCTTGAATGTCTCTAATTTTACCTTCTTGGTCTTTTCGCGAGACATACGTGGAGGAAGCAACATACACACATCAAAAAAGGTTTTGCCTCATCCCAGTTCCCGAAACTCCTGAAGATAGATGTTGATTGTTGATATTGTATCACAGACAGAGAATCATTGACTGTTCAGAGATGTCACTAAACCCTCCCAAAGATGTAAACAACCATGCATGAGCAGCGCCTATTAGACGGAGGGGGTCCGACAGCCGATCAGTTTCAGTCATTCCACCAGGAAGGAGGTAAACGGCTCGTGTTTGATGTACACTGCTGGCCACCGTAAATGCAACACCAAGAAAGACAAGAGGTAGCACAACAAAATTTATTTTGTAGATGACATGTTGGCCAAGTATCAAATGATTACGTTTACAGACGTCTGTGACATGTGGTTCCTGTCAGAATCAGTAGCCAGAGTAGCCGCCATTGTTGGAGATCACCGCTGCCACACGTCTCGGCATTGAATCAAAGAGACGTTGGATGTGTTCCTGGGGTACAGCAGCCCAAGCAGCTTCCACACGTTGCCAAAGATCATCTGGTGTGGCAGCTGGGGATGTAATCTGGGTCACTCGTTGAGCAACCATGGACCACATGTTTTCTATCGGCGAAAGATCCGGAGAGCGAGCCGGCCAGGGAAGCAATTCAATCTGGTTATTGACGAAGAACCTTTGGAGAATGCGTGCCACGTGTGGTCGCGCATTATCCTGTTGAAATATGGCTGTGGTCGAGCCCTGAAGGTAAGGAAGGACAACTGGCTCCAGAACCTCGGATATGTGGCGCCGGCTATATAAAGTACCGGCAATGCGTACTAGAGGCGTGCGAGAGTAATATCCAATACCGCCCCATACCATAATACCCGGTGCAAGACCAGTGTGGCGGTGCATAATGCAGCTGTCCAGCATCCTCTCTCCACGGTGTCTCCACACTCGAATCGGACCATCGTGGTGCTGCAGACAGAAGCGTGCCTCGTCAGTAAAGACAACGTCATTCCATTCTGCCGTCCACATCCGTCTGTCATCACACCATTGGCGACGGAGACGTCTGTGGTTCTGCGTCAATGGTAGACGAAGCAATGGACGTCTTGCGGACAGACCACTCTGCTGTAAACGGCGTCGAATGGTACGCGCAGACACTGGATGATGCGTTACAGACGCAATGTGCTGTGCTATGGTTCGGGATGTCACTGAGCGATCCGTCACTGCCATGCGCACAATTTGCCTATCAGCACGTGCAGTGGTGCTCCGAGGTGAATGCGATCGACCACGTCGGTCCGTCGTACCCTCCTGCATCCAACGGTCACATATCCGCATTACAGTTGTTTGGTTTCGTCCAACACGACTAGCGATTTCTCTGTATGATAATCCACAATCTCGGTAAGCCACTATCCTTCCTCTGTCGAACTCGGATACTTGATCAAACGATGTTCGCTGTTGTCTACGAGGCATAACTGATCATCTTGTGAAACAAAAGGTAAACACACGTGCCGAACGTACACTCGTCGAAATCGCCAAGCCTTAAATGGCGCTATGAGGTGGCGCCACAGGCGCGCGTGATGTGCGTCTGCGCTGAAATTCTATTCAGTTGCATATCTCATCGCTGCAAACCCATGGTGTAAATTTCACTTGATTCGGATGCTTCCTTCAGGGTGTTGCATTTACGGTGGCCAGCAGTGTAGTTCAGTCATTCCTAGACAGTCAATACCACGGTTCTATAGCGTCCGCATTGTTATTTTGTGCCAGGACGGACTCTCAACAAGGGAAGTGTCCAGGCGTCTCGGAGTGAAGCAAAGCGATGTTGTTCAGACTTGGAGGAGAGACAGAGAGACAGGAACTGTCGATAACATGCCTCGCTCAAGCCGCCCAAGGGCTACTACTGCAGTGAATGACCGCTAGCTACGGATTACGGCCCGTACAGTAACGCCACCATGTTGAATAATGCTTTTAGTGTTGACACGGGACGTCGTGTTACGACTCAAACTGTGTTTAATAGGCTGCATGGCGAGGCACATCTTTGCAACCACGACACCACGCAGCACAATAGAAATGGGCCTAACAACACGCAGAATAGACCGCTCAGGACTGGCGTCACGTTCTCTTCACCGATGAGTGTCGCATATGTCTTCAACCAGACAATCGTCGGAGACGTGTTTGGAGGCAACCCGGTCAGGCTGAACGCCTTAGACGTACTGTCCAGCGAGTGCAGCAAGGTGGAGGATCCCTGCTGTGGCATTGGGGTGGCATTATGTGTGACCGACGTACGCCGCTGGTGGTCATGGAAGGCGCCGTAACGGCTGTACGATACGTGAATGCCATCCTTCGGCCGATAGTGCTACCATATCGGCAGCATATTGGCGAGGCATTCGTTTTCATGGACGACAATTCGCGCCACCATCGTGCACGTCTTGTGAATGACTTCCTTCAGGATAACAATATCGTGGCCGAGCAGTTCTAGGCACTACATTCTGGAACCGCGCGACCGCTACGGTCGCAGGTTCGAATTCTGCCTCGGGCATGGATGTGTGTGATTTCCTTAGGTTAGTTAGGTTTAAGTAGTTCTAGAGGACTGATGACCTCAGAAGTTAAGTCCCATAGTGCTCAGAGCCATCTGAACAATTTTTACCTGCGATTCGTTTCATGCGTTCGTTCCGTACGCATACTCCTAGGTATTTTATAGAAGTAACTGCGTCCAGTGATTGTCTGGAGTCGTGTAATCATAAAATCATATGTCTTTCTGCTTATGTATAGGCAGTTCTTTACATGTGCTTATTTTGAGGATCAATTGCCATACCGAGCGTCGAACCTATGCAGCTCTTCCTGCACTTCGCCACTATTTTCTAGCATTGCGACTTCTCTGTAGAGGATTGTGGTGTTTATCGTTTACGAGATACTGTATTTTGAAAAGTTCCCGCACCAACGCTCTTACAGTACTTGTGGTGGTGTACACTGTGCATACACTTTTTACGTGGATTCTGACCATTAACGAGACAGCTAATCATCACAGGTTGGGTTCAAAGTGACCATCAGCGGCGAAAAATACACGCTTCCAGTCTGGTGTGGAACGACTGCTGTACTCATGCTAGCGTTTCAGCGTAAATGTCGCAGCAAGCTGCAGAAAGATGTCATTGCAATATCATATGATGTGGGTGATAAGTTCGTGTGGACAACGTCTTTCAGCTTTCCCGACAGAAAGAAGTCTACATGCGTCAAATCCAGGGAACAGGCGCAGTTTGTCATCCATTTACGCAAGTTTCATTTGTTGCTGCTTCGCTCCTCGTCAAGTTAAGAATCTTGATCTCCCTGTGGACCATTCAATTTTGTACTAGTACGAACGTAGTTTCTGACTTTAAGTCTTTTGTTGACGGAAGACAGGCTTGACTGATGAATGATGTATCAATGTGATATGCGTCAAGGAGTTCTTTTAGCTTAAATCGCTAATTTGTAATGCTACGGATTTCCAGTTCAATATAATAATGGGTTTATTTATCTGTGCTATTGAGGAAACTTACAGCTGTATTGAAGACGTTTGAAATTTGAACGAATATATCAGTAGTTTACTGTTGTTTCTTGGATAGCAGTAATGATTTTTGCATTGTTGAATCTGAAAATTATACTAACGATTAGTTGGATGTTTGTGGGAAGCTTGGGTCGGTAGCAAGTATTTTGATAATTTGTTGTGGTGTTCCTGTGCTACCGAAGGATAGCAGCAGATTGGTTCATGGTTGATGCGGATGCTGAGCTCGAAAGCGACGAATGTCTGCTTCGTAAAGCAGGATACTGTTTCAAATCTGAAGCAGTAGGAGCTTGATTTTCTGTCCCGTCTTGTGTAAAATATTACCTAAATTATTTTTTCCTTTCTTTGTGGACACGGAACACCTCCAGATAAAATTTTCAGTAATTAGCTATGTAGAAGCCCTTACAAGTTGAGCATGTTATTCAATGTTTTGGATTTTTCTGCATTCATTTTATGATTCTTCTCACATTTAACACATTAAAACAGAAAATGGCTATTTTTAGCTAATTATAAGAAATGTTGGCAGTTATGAAGGAGGGCCTTCAGGGGTCTGCATACTCCTTTCTTCCGCTTTAGATGAAGTAGAGAGTGGACGCTGTATACTCCTTTACCAACTTCAACATTGTCTAGGTAGAGCAAATGAGGTAGGAGTTTCATTTCCGAACCATAATCCTCAGGACTGCTTTTGGTTGGCCCGGAAGATATCGTTGATACTCAACAACAACGGTAACTTTCCAGTTATGAACATTGCCTTGCTCCCATGTATGAATGTATAATGTTCTCTTCTAAAACGGAACACATCAGTGACTGACTGCGCCGAGAAGTCTGGAAAATATCACAGATCCACATCCTATGAATTCTCGATAGCAACGAAACCGTTCACAGAGGTCACAGTAGAACTTTTTGTTATGGCTGCCATGCACCTAATGACATGACAAACACCCATGCCCGGGGCAGGATCCGAATCTGTGACCGCAGCAGCAGCGCGGTTCCGGACTGAAGCGCCTAGAACCGCTCGGTCACATCGGCCGGCTGCATGTGTGAGAAAGAAAAACAAGAAAATAGGGGATATAGTAGTCTAATTAAATGAATTCTAGCAACTGAAGGAATAAAATAATTAGTTTCTTGTCAGCCGACAACGTATTTGAAATTGGATTGTTGCTCGCACTGGCCGCAAGCTGGGCGTTAAAATCTGAATTCACTCACGGCTGTTTGGTGTACGCCTCATACAGTATAAACATGTTGGTAACTACGTTCGTAGATGCATACAGTCTACAGATTAAACAAATCCGTGTATTTCATTACTCCGAAAATTAAGTGAAAACAGTTTTATTGTATATTGCGTAATGTAAGCATTTTTCATGCCAGTAACTGTTTTATTTACACATCTAATTAATATTTCTAGCTTTAAAACTTCAGTTTCTAAATCACTGCCTGATCTTAAATAGATTCTTCGCGTTAATAAATTTTTCTACGAAACAAATAATGTTTGTAATAGTCCACGGCAGGCTAGGATAGTAATTTGAAACAATGTGACGTCCCCATTTCGGATAGGGGTGTGAAACATAACGGTGTTGGACATTCAATCAATAACTGTCATATTCACACCGTGACAAGGAAAGGTGACTTGAGGGAAATTTTCCGTACACAGGTTCGCAATTTACACTTAAAAGGTACGAAATCGAAAGCTCTTTCGCGATCTAAGTGACCGACAAATTAACGACTATATAAATGCATGAGTGGCAAACTAGTTAACGGTAATGACGCATAATTATAAGGAAGCCTGTGATCCAGGTGATTTCTCATTCAAGGATCTTAGATACAGAAGTCGACGCCAGTGACGTCAGCATGACGTACTTGTTCTCGCGTGCTCATCATTGAACTGAAAGTATGAGTAGCTACACTGGCCAGAAAGTGTGTTGCAGCTGTGATAATTACACCTCTAGATTCCTATGATTACCCTTTTCTGGGATTAGATTTTACTGCACGAATTCACTGAGTTCTGAAGTATGATACTCTCGGTTGTTGTTGTTGTTGTTGTGGTCTTCAGTCCTGAGACTGGTTTGATGCAGCTCTCCATGCTACTCTATCCTGTGCAAGCTTCTTCATCTCCCAGTACCTACTGCAACCTACATCCTTCTGAATCTGCTTAGTGTATTCATCTCTTGGTCTCCCTCTACGATTTTTACCCTCCACGCTGCCCTCCAATGCTAAATTTGTGATCCCTTGATGCCTCAAAACATGTCCTACCAACCGATCCCTCCTTCTAGTCAAGTTATGCCACAAACTTCTCTTCTCCCCAATCCTATTCAATACTTCCTCATTAGTTACGTGATCTACCCACCTTATCTTCAGCATTCTTCTGTAACACCACATTTCGAAAGCTTCTATTCTCTTCTTGTCCAAACTGGTTATCGTCCATGTTTCACTTCCATACATGGCTACACTCCATACAAATACTTTCAGAAACGACTTCCTGACACTTAAATCTACACTCGATGTTAACAAATTTCTCTTCTTCAGAAACGATTTCCTTGCCATTGCCAGTCTACATTTTATATCCTCTCTACTTCGACCATCATCAGTTATTTTACTCCCTAAATAGCAAAACTCCTTTACTACTTTAAGTGACTCATTTCCTAATCTAATCCCATCAGCATCACCCGATTTAATTTGACTACATTCCATTATCCTCGTTTTGCTTTTGTTGATGTTCATCTTATATCCTCCTTTCAAGACACTGTCCATTCCGTTCAACTGCTCTTCCAAGTCCTCTGCTGTCTCTGACAGAATCACAATGTCATCGGCGAACCTCAAAGTTTTTACTTCTTCTCCATGAATTTTAATACCTACTCCGAATTTTTCTTTTGTTTCCTTTACTGCTTGCTCAATATACAGATTGAATAACATCGGGGAGAGGCTACAACCCTGTCTCACTCCTTTCCCAACCACTGCTTCCCTTTCATGCCCCTCGACTCTTATAACTGCCATCTGGTTTCTGTACAAATTGTAAATAGCCTTTCGCTCCCTGTATTTTACCCCTGCTACCTTCAGAATTTGAAAGAGAGTATTCCAGTTAACGTTGTCAAAAGCTTTCTCTAAGTCTACAAATGCTAGAAACGTAGGTTTGCCTTTTCTTAATCTTTCTTCTAAGATAAGTCGTAAGGTTAGTATTGCCTCACGTGTTCCAACATTTCTACGGAATCCAAACTGATCTTCCCCGAGGTCCGCTTCTACCAGTTTTTCCATTCGTCTGTAAAGAATTCGCGTTAGTACTTTGCAGCTGTGACTTATTAAACTGATAGTTCGGTAATTTTCACATCTGTCAACACCTGCTTTCTTTGGTGTTGGAATTATTATATTCTTCTTGAAGTCTGTGGGTATTTCGCCAGTCTCATACATCTTGCTCACCAGATGGTAGAGTTTTGTCATGACTGGCTCTCCCAAGGCCATCAGTAGTTCTAATGGAATGTTGTCTACTCCCGGGGCCTTGTTTCGACTCAGGTTTTTCAGTGCTCTGTCAAACTCTTCACGCAGTATCTTATCTCCCATTTCATCTTCATCTACATCCTCTTCCATTTCCATAATATTGTCCTCAAGTACATCGCCCTTGTATAAACCCTCTATATACTCCTTCCACCTTTCTGCTTTCCCTTCTTTGCTTAGAACTGGGTTGCCATCTGAGCTCTTGATATTCATACAAGTGGTTCTCTTCTCTCCAAAGGTCTCTTTAATTTTCCTGTAGGCAGTATCTATCTTACCCCTAGTGAGACAAGCCTCTACATCCTTACATTTGTCCTCTAGCCATCCCTGCTTAGCCATTTTGCACTTTCTGTCGATCTCATTTTTGAGACGTTTGTATTCCCTTTGGCCTGTTTCATTTACTGCATTTTTATATTTTCTCCTTTCATCAATTAAATTCAATATTTCTTCTGTTACCCACGGATTTCTATGAGCCCTCGTCTTTTTACCTACTTGATCCTCTGCTGCCTTCACTACTTCATCCCTCAGAGCTACCCATTCTTCTTCTACTGTATTTCTTTCCCCCATTCCTGTCAATTGTTCCCTTATGCTCTCCCTGAAACTCTCTACAACCTCTGGTTCTTTCAGTTTATCCAGGTCCCATCTCCTTAAATTCCCGCCTTTTTGCAGTTTCTTCAGTTTCAATCTGCAGTTCATAACCAATAGATTGTGGTCAGAATCCACATCTTCCCCTGGAAATGTCTTACAATTTAAAACCTGGTTCCTAAATCTCTGTCTTACCATTATATAATCTATCTGATACCTTCTAGTATCTACAGGATTCTTCCAGGTATACAACCTTCTTTTATGATTCTTGAACCAAGTGTTAGCTATGATTAAGTTATGCTCTGTGCAAAATTCTACAAGGCGGCTTCCTCTTTCATTTCTTCCCCCCAATCCATATTCACCTACTATGTTTCCTTCTCTCCCTTTTCCTACTGACGAATTCCAGTCACCCATGACTATTAAATTTTCGTCTCCCTTCACTACCTGAATAATTTCTTTTATCTCGTCATACATTTCATCAATTTCTTCATCATCTGCAGAGCTAGTTGGCATATAAACTTGTACTACTGTAGTAGGCATGGGCTTTGTGTCTATCTTGGCCACAATAATGCGTTCACTATGCTGTTTGTAGTAGCTAACCCGCACTCCTATTTTTTTATTCATTATTAAACCTACTCCTGCATTACCCCTATTTGATTTTGTATTTATAACCCTGTAATCACCTGACCAAATGTCTTGTTCCTCCTGCCACCGAACTTCACTAATTCCCACTATATCTAACTTTAACCTCTCCATTTCCCTTTTTAAATTTTCTAACCTACCTGCCCGATTAAGGGATCTGACATTCCACGCTCCGATCCGTAGAATGCCAGTTTTCTTTCTCCTGATAACGACGTCCTCTTGAGTAGTCCCCGCCCGGAGATCCGAATGGGGGACTATTTTACCTCCGGAATATTTTACCCAAGAGGACGCCATCATCATTTAATCATACAGTAAAGCTGCATGTCCTCGGGAAAAATTACGGCTGTAGTTTCCCCTTGCTTTCAGCCGTTCGCAGTACCAGCACAGCAAGGCCGTTTTGGTTAATGTTACAAGGCCAGATCAGTCAATCATCCAGACTGTTGCCCCTGCAACTACTGAAAAGCCAGCTGCCCCTCTTCAGGAACCACATGTTATACTCTCGGTTGTAATGGAGTGTAAACAGGCAAAATAAATGCATTTAGTGTCAATGACCATGGATATTATTCTTGTACAAGCGCAGCAGCACTCATTTCCACGCAATATCTTCATTTCATATTTTCGGCTTCAGTGTGTTTTTTTACGAAATTTCTGTGTTAGAAACTATCAGTATTAAGCTTCCTTCCAATTAAGTGACTGTTTTCTTCGACAGCCACTCTTTAATGTTATCCATTAAGCTATTTGCTGTATCATTTATATTGTATTGCACGTATTTCAAAAATAAACGTATTATTTGATTTTTAAAATAAATTAACGCATGTACAATCAAAAATTATTAACAGATATTAAGAAGGAAATGTCGAAAAACATTCAGCGTCCCATACTTTACAGCCTCCATGTTAATTTCTGCTTTAATTGTGTAATTATCTATGTTATACAAACATAAATTGTGATCTACTCGTGTGGAGTGTTTATCAGATCAAACAGGAACCTACTATCCTCATCTTATCATTTTCCTCGTAAAAGTCTCATACTCAGAACAAAAAGCCCTTTTTTCGTTGCTATTTCAAGTGTGCTATTACTACAACAGAAGCTTTCTGCATTATTGATAGTAACGAAATCGGCCTCTAATTATATTATCTCACTCTCCTTTTCCGTAAAATAATTTTAATAGCACTTTTATCTGCCTATAACCGTTCAAAGCCTTGAAATCATTGAAAAACGAACTGTGCAATCGAAAAAGTACTACACTGATGTATGGTGCAATGATTTTCATAAGATTCCTTAATATTTGACCACACTTCTGTGAATATTTATTCTTCAGTCATTTAGTAGTTTCTCTCCTACCTGTTTCTGCTCTCCATGATTTGCAACACTACGTCGTCAAATTTCTACATACTTTCCTGTATCCATAAATTTTGATTTAACTTGGTAAATATTGTCATGGCGTGATCATTATTTATTAAAGGACAATTCATCTTTAATTTTCGCTGCATTATAATCACAGTCATTTATTTTACATCAGCTGATTTTGCCAAAGCGCCATTTCCCAAGTTTGTTTAATTCTACTGCATTGGCTACAGACTCCTTCTTCCACAGAAGAGTTATAATATATTAAACACAAATGTTAATGTAATAACTCTTTACCAGTATAACAGGATTATCTGATTTTGTACTTGGAGATCCCTATTCTGTCGCTGTAATACTTGGTGTTCAAGTATGTGATGTCATTCTTCAGTGCGTTCCTGTGCTTTATTTAATGAAAATGTCCAACCCTTAATAACAAGACATTACACGTTAAATTAATTAGTTATCCAAAGTAGATGCTTGTTAGTGCTATATTTCCACTTGCAGTATTTAAATCATGGAAGGTTATAGCGATTTTTTGTGAGGTGTTTAGTTACCACCCAAGTTGATCGCAGACGTTTTTCCACGTGTGGGTTTTGAAATCGTCTTTACCAGTCTGCATTGCTAATGAATCCACACATGTGAATCTCTTCTTTACCATATTAGGCCTTTACTCCGTCATGGTTCCTTGCAGTTTAGATATTTGTACATTGGAGTTTGAATATATGTACCTTATTTTCCTCCAGATCAATGTATAAATACTTTACTCATGACTGTGTTTCGATATCCCCGTACTCTAATTGGAAATATACTGTACGATCAGAGCTAAGAATTCAGCTATATCCATTAACTTTGTTCTTCCAGAGAATCAGACCAAAAGATGATTCTGAACAGCTGACTCGAAGTAATCTTCATGTCCTCCTTCAGTCTAAGTAAAGATCTAACTCCCACAGTCCATCACAGGAATCTGACTGTGAACGAATGCAGATCCAGACAGTATTTGTAACCTTTATCCATAATGCTTTCTCAGCCTAGTTCCACTATGGCCCATGTCTTGTACAGCCTGTCTATATAATCTGTCCTTAGATTCCCTGATATGACTCGTCCGAAATACAGAGGGTGTATAAAAAGTATCAGAAATTTTAGGGGTTTATTCTTGACATTAAAACATTACAAAAAGTTCATAAGAACATGGATGGGAAAATCCTTTGTCAGCGACGTGTGAAAGGATTTATTATTCTCGGCACAAAAGTGACGCACTTACCAAACACATTTACATGTATGAAAATATTTATTGTGTACGGCACAAAAATGTTACATTTCTCAAACACATTAACATTTAGCAATGTTTCCTGAAATGACGAATTGCTGCCTCGGTGCAACCCCAGAGCTTGCAGTCCATACTTTGCAATACTCTGTTGGTAACTCCTGACATATTTCGTAATTGGACGAATCCATTTTGGATGCGCCCCTCAGAACATCGACACTGGATGTGGGAGCTGAATACACGCAAGGGACTTTAAATGTTCCCAAACCTGGAGATCGGGCAGCTCTTCAACCAATCCACCTATTCGGAAACTGGTTATCGAGATACTGGTGAACCATGTAAGTTATGTACGGTATCAACCACTTTCACTGAATGAGGTCTAGAGGTATACAACAGAACAAAGCAGGGCCAGCCATGGCGTGCCGAACTTCACGCGTGCACCATGTGTGGGCCACGGGTAGTCCAAGGTCCAGAGTGTCACTCGCATTTGCTCGGTCCTTCTCGGAAGTAATTGGAACATTGTGATGTGGCGTATTTGGTCTGCGCACTTCTCTGAGTTCGGCACAGTTGTGCTGCCAGCGCTGTTTAACCTTTGCATTACTCATGGTATATTCAAATGTTAAGTAGCTGTTTGCACCAAAAAAGACAGTCTGTAGGCCTATTGTCGCAATCCTTTAAAATTAATGGGGATGACAGAAGAGAGGGATGAGAATTCTCAATTCGATTAACCGACAGGTACTGCATATTTGCATGGAACGGCATTACAGTACTATGCAGCAACAATTTAAAGATTTAGTTGACAATAAAGATCAAAATATAAAACTTTTATCCGTTACGGATGAAGATCACTGCGACTGAGACGAATAAGGTTTCCTGAAACCACTTCAAATAGTCGTCTTTTGTTTTGTTCTTCAATTTTTACTATCCCGTTACTGGTATCGAACTACCAAGCGGATCATCATCAGATGGTACATATTATATTTGATTGTCTGCAGCAGTGTGGGAGTCGTGTAGCTGTTGCAAGATGTACAAACGAAACATGTAAACACTGAGTCGGCGCTTATATGTTTGTTGTCAGTTACACGACCCCCACACTGCTGCAGATGATCCATAAATATTTGCCATGTGATGATGAACCGTTAGGTGATTAGAAACTGGTAATGGAATAATAAAAATTGAAGAACAACACAAATGGCGGCTGGTTGCAGTAATTTCAAGAAACCAGAGCAAAATATTACAACGATCGACCGACGGGATTCATTGTCCTGTACATCAAAAAGCACGTTGTACTAAATTTGCAGGCCTGGGGCACGTGAAGAAATTGGTGGTACGAACAGTAAAATTTCTGAAGTCTCATGCATTATTCCATTGTCACTTGCACCTGTTTTCAGTTGAACTGAACGAAGAGCATAGAAACTTCGTATATTACTGCAAAGTACGTTGGTTAAGTCAAGGGGCATGCCAGGAACGATTTTTCGATTTAAAATTGGCTTTTGTTGAATTTATAAAGAAAAATGGGGTGCAGGGACAAAAATTAGAACATCCGGAATGGAGTGCATACTTTGAACTTTAAATGGACGCGACTGCACACTGCCCACTCTAAGACGTTGCAAGTTAACCTCTTTCTGATGCGGTAGGGATCCATTTAAAAAGAAAATCACGTTGTAGAAGGGACACAGTCTGCCAAAGACTGTCATGTGATTAACTTCTTATCTTCTTGCAGTTCTTCTTGTATTAGTTGATCGAGTTTCATCCACAGTATATGAAAACCGTTCTTCGACCTCAGGCATTTGTACATCAACTTTGAACATGGCTGACGTTTGCAGCAACCGTATACACAAATTTGAAAAATATGTAAAAATCTGCCAACCGGTTGCATAGGTTTTTTATATACCTTGACCAGGTTTCGTCACCTCTAAGGGTGACTTCATCAGAAGGTAAGGTAATTACATGAAGAACATATCGTCAAAGATGTACAGTGATTTAAGAGCTGAGTTGCTCAAATCATACATTAAAATATAAGACATAATGTTCTTCAAAAAGTCAAACATTAAAACGTATGTAACACCGGCGTGGTGTAAGGTGACTTCCACTAACTGCTCGATGGGATTTAAGTCGAAGAGAACGTTCAGCCCAGTCCATTCGATAAATCTGCTCTCGTTCCAAGAGTTGCTCCTTCTGCGGTGTTCTGTAGGGTAGCTCATTGCCACCTCTAAACATTTAGTCAGAGCCGAATGTACGAATGCAGGAAAACTGACCGTACCTCATATAGCCAGAGGTGGGAAGACGTGATGCGCCAAGGAAAATTTCGAACATGATCGTTTTGGTAGTTCAGGTGTTACGGTTTGAGAAGGCATAATGTTCCTTTGACGTACTGATCTCCAAATCTTTGAACACGGTACAGTCGCTAGTCGACGTCATTGTGACATTGTACTTCTTACTCGTGTGCGTCTGCTCATGGATCTTTTCAGCCCTGACTTGATTTTTATGACTGACAGTGCGCACCCGCTTCGAACGACTCTAGCTCTTGGAATGAAAGGATTTGCGGAGAATGTACTGTCCTGGCCGTGGCCCCGTCTTAAATGCGATCACGTGTGTCATGTGTTGGGGAGTTGCACGGCTGTACGTCCACATGCACAAATGACCATCCAGCATTCGTCAAACGCCCTGGTGCAGGAATGGAACGCCCTACTTGTCAGAGACAGCGAAGAGCAGCTGAACGGAATGGACAGTGTCTTGAAAGGAGGATATAAGATGAGCATAAACAAAAGCAAAACGAGGATAATGGAATGTAGTCAAATTAAATCAGGTGATGCTGACGGAATTAGATTAGGAAATGAGACGCTTAAAGTAGTAAATGAGTTTTGCTATTTGGGGATCAAAAAAATTTATGATGGTAGAAGTTGAGAGAATATAAAATGTAGACTGGCTACGGAAAGTAAAGTGTTTCTGAATAAGAGAATCTAGTTAACATCGAGTACAGATTCAAGTGTTATGAAATCTTTTCTGAAAGTATTTGCATGGCGTGTAGCCATGTGTGGAAGTGAAACATGGACGATAAACAGTGTAGACAAGAAGAGAATAGAAGCTTTCGAGATGTGCTGCTACAAAAGAATGGTGAAGATTAGATGGGTAGATCACGTAACTAATGAAGAGGTACTGAATAGAATTGGGGAGAAGAGGAATTTGTGGCACAACTTGACTAGAAAAAGGGATCGGTTGGTAGGACACGTTATGAGGCATCAAGGGATCACCAGTTTAGTATTGGAAAGAATCGTGGAGGGTAAAAATTGTAGAGCGAGACCAAGAGATGAACACACTAAGGACATATAAAAATGGTTCAAATGGCTCTGAGCACTATGCGACTTAACATCGAAGGTCATCAGTCGCCTAGAACTTAGAACTAATTAAACCTAACTAACGTAAGGACATTATACACACCCATGCCCGAGGCAGGATTCGAACCTGCGACCGTAGCGGTCGCTCGGTTCCAGACTGTAGCGCCTAGAACCGCTCGGCCACTCCGGCCGGCGCACTAAGGACATACCGAAGGATGTAGAATGCAGTAGATATTCAGAGATGAAGAGGCTTGCACAGGATAGGGTAGCATGTAGATATGTGTCAAACCAGTCTCTGGACTACAGACCACAACAAACAACAACCAGGAGAACTCCTGAACAGCTTTGTGACCACACGAAAGTACATTGCGGGACGCAGACTGCCATTCGTGGTGAACGTACTCACTATTATGAACCATGTCCCGCCTTTTGTTGTGTCCAGGGACCACCATGATTCGCGCCGACTTCACTGTAATGATTGTCTTTGAGTAAAAGTTTCATTTCAATTTTTCTCATTGCGCATTTCTTTCATTTGCCTTCCGTACTACACCTTAGAAATTCTTTCTACATATGATCCAAGTCTCAACGAGCTATGTTGCTTGGGAGCGGCACGTCGTTCGAAATTTACTTTCCCTTAAGTTTTGCGCAAGCGTATATACTGGAAATAAAAGAGGAATCACTGTACTTCCTCCATCACTGAATGTATTTACACGACTATGTAACAGATCGTAAGGTGAAATAACGTTTGTAAGATGCAAAATTTCCAAAGATGTACATGGCCTATATGTATTTATTCTAATTCTATGCAAGCGAAATGAGTATTCTAATACTGAATGAATGTGAACACTCCGCTGTAGAGTGAAAATATCTTTCTGTAAACATCCCCCAGGCTGTGGGTAAGCCAGGTCTCCGCAATATCCTTTCCTTCAGGAGTGCTGGTAGGTTCACAGGAGAGCTTCTGTGAAGTTTCGAAGGCAAGAGACAAGGTACTGGCAGAAATAAATGTGTGAGGACAGGCCGTTAGTCGTGCTTGAGTAGCTCAGATGGTAGAGCACTCGTCTGCGAAAGGCAAACGTCCCGAGTTCGAGTCTCAGTCCGGCACACAATTTTGATCTGCCAGGAAGTTTCATATCAGCGCACAATCCGCTGAATAGCGAAAATCTCATTCTGAATGAATGTGGCTTTTAATGTACAACTTACCTACCACGTAATAAAGAACTAATTGGTTTTATCAGTCAATTGGACACATCATGTAGCCTCAGCAACATCCAACGTGCAACGTAATTTTTGGAGACGTTCCTGGGATACCTCAGTACGCCATCGCTACAGTTTCTCTCAGGAGACGGAACTGCGCAGCTGCGATTCTGCGTTCGATTTTCTGCGCCACCACTTGTCGGCATTCATAACGCTCCCTGAATATATTCTCTTAAACTTTTCTTTTTTTAAGAGTAAAAGAAGTGAAGAAAAATCGGCTGTGATTCTCTTACAGGCAGACAGACGCCTACCTACAGAAAATTTTTCAGCCAACTGGATTTTCGCCAGTCGTAACTTCGCCTGTACCGGACTCTAAGAATACTTTTCTGCTCGGACGAAAACATGGAAAACTACCACATGTCTTTCGGACTCTTTCCGTCCAGTCAGTGGCATCTTGAAATCGACATCCTTATTAGCAAAGTGAGAGGAAGAACAACTGAATTTAGGTTTCTTCCATTCTCATCTGCACTAGGACAGGTCGGATATAAGTAAGTTTGCAGTGAGCAGCCTTCTGAAAGTTTATTTTTTCAGGAAACTCCCAACTGAATCGTTCATGATGACTTCGGCCTAATGCAGCAACGATGGTGACGTACATATTTCACCGAGATTAACGTGTTAGTGACGCTTTGCGAGACAAACTTGTCCACTGTAAACAGTAAGTGTCGTTTGTTGGTCTTGTCCGCTGATTCTACTGGCCGCAGTTTGGTCGATGCGTTAAAGGTGGATCAGCATCCTGAACTTAATTAAGCGCAACGGTCATTTGATTGTAATTCTCGCTTTGCTGTGCTGGTGCATGAATTTGTAAATTTATTTATTTTTCCTGAGATTAAACACTTCCAGTCACGTTTAACGCTTGCGCTATATCTCCACGGTGTTGTCGGGAGGTCAAAAGCATTATCTTACTTCATGTTCGATTTGCATTCCGAGCGTACGTTGTAGAACACATACTGGTTCTGTACTTTGTGCACGAAAGCAGGAAGTAATGCCTTCTCGTAATTTGCAAGTTTTTAGTCTACTGTAACGGTCTCGGCTGGATTCTGCAACATCTCAAAACTTTACTTGCACAATTTGTGCGTGTATTTGCTACCTGGATATCAGCTTCATCAGTTTAAATAAATAAAGAAAAACTATTTCTGCTGGATGTTCACACATCACTGTTGTGTTGTGTTTAAGGGGCCTGCGTACGGTATGTCACTCGCCTGCCATGCAAATATAATTTGTATTCTTTATTTTTTAATATCTGTTATCAATCAATCATCTGCTTGGTCTCCTAAAAGTAAAACAGTCATTAATAATTGAAAAGTTTAACTTCTATTGCAGCATTCTGCTCTGTCCACTTTACAGACACGAGCAACTTCTCTTACTTTGTCATATTTTTATTAACGTTCTTCTCTGTCTGCTTAAAAAATGAGCATAATTTGTACCTTTTCTAAACGTTTGATAGTTTTACCTATTTCTTTTAGTATTGATCATATAACATTCTACTTTTTCCGCTTCACATACGTGTGCAAAAGGTTCTTTTTCAAACACCGCGGATTAATGGTTTCACGGCCTGCTTCACAGACGGGTATAATTTGTTGTTCTTTTCAAATTTTAGCATTAATGGTTTGACTCATGTGTGTAGCACTTGAAGTGTAAGCTATCCGTTACTGTTTATTACACTAATAGTTGCTAAAGTCATTGTCAAATTCTTATACATTCATCATAATGTTGAAGGTCTGTGTTGAGTTTGCTAATCCTTGTAAGCAAAAGCTGCCCACTGTTGTTGTTGTTGTTGTGGGCTTCAGTCCTGATACTGGTTTGATGCAGCTCTCCATGCTTCTCTATCCTGTGCAAGCTTTTTCATCTCCCAGTACCTACTGCAACGTACATCCTTCTGAATCTGCTTAGTGTATTCATCTCTTGGTCTCCCTCTACGATTTTTACCCTCCAAAAATGGTTCAAATGGCTCTGAGCACTATGGGACTCAACTTTTGAGGTCATAAGTCCCCTAGAACTTAGAACTACTTAAACCTAACTAACCTAAGGACAACACACACATCCATGCCCGAGGCAGGATTCGAACCTGCGACCGTAGCGGTCGCGCGGTTCCGGACTGTAGCGCCAGAACCGCTCGGCTACCAGCGGCCGGCTTTTACCCTCCACTGTGGCGAATTAATTTTACTTACTTTATATATGTAAGACAAACATCGATGGTAAATAAATAGTTATTTTTTTTAATTACTTTATTTTCGCTCTTCAGCCTACTGCGCGCAGTTCCTAGTTCCTTACTAGTTCACATTCACATCTACACAATCCAGTAATGTGACCACCAGTCAGAAGGCTAAGCACCTTTTACAGCGTCACCCGCTGCGAGGTGTGGGGGAAGAGAGTTTCTGGAAGATACCGAGAAGGCTGTGAAGCTACGCCGATTCCAGTGGCCAACTGCTCTAGGATCCAGGGTGCGAAGAGCCCGCTCGAGGTTATCCCACAGATTTTCTTCTGGGTTTAAATCTGAGGAATTCGGTGGCCAGATGAGTGCGGTAAACTTATCGCAATGCTCTTCGGACCACGCACGTTCACTGCGAGCTGTGTGACACGTTGCATGGTCCTGCTGACGCGTGCCATATCACCAATGATTGGATGAATATGTATACTTAGTCTGCAAGGATCCATTGTTCATTCCAGAATGACGAGACCACCGAGCGAATGCCACACACATACGATGCAGTGACATACAAGTCTCGGGCTATACAGGGTGGTCGATTGATAGTGACCGGGCCAAATATCTCACAAAATAAGAGTCAAACGAAAAAACTACAAAGAACGAAACTCTTCTAGCTTGAAGGGGGAAACCAGATGGCGCTATGGTTGGCCGTTAGAAGGCTCTGCCATATGTCAAACGGATATCAACTGCGTTTTTTAAAATAGGATCCCCCATTTTTGGTTACATATTCGTGTAGTACGTAAAGAAATATGAATGTTTTAGTTGGACCGCTTTTTACGCTTTGTGATACATGGCACTGTAATAGTCACAAACGTATAGGTACGAGGTATCACGTAACATTCCGCCAGTGCGGACGGTATTTGCTTCGTGATACATTACCCGTGTCAAAATGGACCGTTTACCAATTTCGGGAAAGGTCGATATCGTGTTGATGTATGGTGCGGCATTATGGGAGGACGGATAAGTGGTCCTCATTTTATCGATAGCAATCTAAATGGTGCAATGTATGGTGATTTCCTACGTAATGTTCTACCCATGTTACTACAAGATGTTTCACTGCATAACAGAATGGCGATGTACTTCCAACATGATGGGTGTCCGGCTCATAGCTCGCGTGCGGCTGAAGTGGTATTAAATAGCGTATTTCAAGACAGGTGGATTTGACGTCGAAGCACCATACCATGGCCCGCACGTTCACCGGATCTGACGTCCCCGGATTTCTTTCTGTGGGGAAAGCTGAAGGATATTAGCTATCGTGATCCACCGACAGCGCCTGACAACATGCGTCAGCGCATTGTCAATGCATGTGCGAACATTACGGAAGGCGAACTACTCGCTATTGAAAGGAATGTCGTTACACTTATTGCCAAATGCATTGCGGTTGACGGACATCATTTTGAGCATTTATTGCATTAATGGGGTATTTACAGGTAATCACGCTGTAACAGCATCCGTTGTCAGAAATGATAAGTTCACAAAGGTACATGTATCACATAGGAACAACCGAAATAATATGTTCAAACGTATCTACCTTCTGTATTTTAATTTAATAAACCTACCTGTTACCAACTGTTCATCTAAAATTGTGAGCCATATTTTGACTATTACAGCGCCATATATCACAAAGCGAAAGTAATTCTCTTCAGCAGGCAACAATGGAAGCAGTAAATAATTATTTCATTCAACGAGTGCACCTTTGAATGTTCTACTCCTGGGCAACGGTACAGGACAGTCAAAGTCAATTTTGTGTTAAGTTTTTACTTGGTTTTCATTTGTTTTCTGGCAACTCCAGCAAGTGGATGAGTTCAATATGTTAATTACATTTTGTACACGGCCACGTATGAGCTAACGTGCACCAAACACAAATTCATAGCGACCTCTATTTTTCATTGCAAACTATTTGATTTTCTTGCAGTAGCTTATTTAATTTTGAAATACCACCACGAATACGACAACGAAATGATAAGCAGTTCACCATGAAGCTGACCGATAAAGCTATGAGATGCGCGTGAGTTTTTCCTTTAGCGAGTATTTTCTCTAAAATCGTTTGAGAATGATTGCGAGCTTTGCCCTAGGCGCAGTCAATCGAGCTGTTGCACCTCAAACTATGTAGGGTGAAGAATAATTCGCGCACTCGGACTTCCAGGCGCGAGTCCTCACATACTAGCAATAGAAAAATGTCTCTCATAAAATTTCGTCCTGTGCACATTCCGGGCAATAAATGGACGTTAAAGGCTGGCAATCTGGCAACACTGTATACGGTAACTAACTCTGTCAGGAACCAGTAGCAGTACTGTGCAGTTGCTGCAGTGGATAACGTTTTGTCTTAGCACGCAGTAGATCGAGGATCCGATTTTGGGTGTGGGCTTATTTGTTTTTATTTGCTAAATGTAGTCTGCGTGGCACTATATCTAGCGTTTTAATCGTCACACAGCGACTACAGTGGGTGATATACAAAACAACTGCTGTTACATAATACGAACGCAGAAATGGAAATACAATCGTTTTCAACGGTCAGCTTTTAAAGGAACCTTTTGCAGATTGTGGGCACGAATAGTTTCGCACCACTGTATTTACTAGATTCCAATATTGTTTTGTGTGTACCCTTCCCCAATGGTCCCATCCATTAATATCAACTGTTTTGCCAGGTTGAGGTAGGGCTAGCAAAGTACTTTGAAAATAATTTCGATAGGATCATTGGGGTATGGTACACAGAAAACAGGTTTGGAATCTAGTGCATGCAGTGGCTTGAAACAATTCATGTCCACGATGTGCAAAAGTTTCTTTAAAAGCTGGCCAATGAACCACTTTATTTGCTGTATGACTATTAAGAAGGCAGGCACCATACCACGCAGACTACTTTTAGCAAATATAAAGAAATAAGCCTCGATCGAGAATCGAACCCTCGACCTCCAGCATGCTAACCCAAAAAGCTATCCGTACTAATGCGTACATACTAATTCGTCTCCTGACAGAGATAGTTACCGTACACGTGATTACAGTGTTGTCAGATTGTCAGCCGTTATTTACTGCTAGAAATATGCAGAGAACGAAATTTTGTGAGCGAAATTTTTGTGTGTGAGGATTTGCGCTGCAACGAAGCTCTGCTATGCACTGTTACGCCACTACACGATAATCTGGGGCTTACATGTATAAGCCCCAGATGATATCATACTTATGGCACAACGTGAAGAACAGTTAAAGATCCTTCTTACTCAAGGTGAAAGGAGAAAGTGCAAAGGCTGGTCTAATAATGGATATCAAGAAAACTAAAACTATGGCACCTACACCAAACACTTCTTAGCACACAGGAATAAAAACAATGGAGGTAGTTTCTATGATCAACGTTCTGGGCTCCCAGATTCATGCTGGTGCTGACTGCAGTCACAAAATCAGGAGACGCTTGTTACTTGCCAGTAAGGCAAAGTAAAACCTTGACATATTTTTAAGGAGTAGAGATATAACTTTAACAACGCAGTTCCGTATAGTACGGGGTATGATGTTTCCAGCTGTGATGTATGGATGTAAGACCTGGGCTATAAGAAAGGTTAAACAGCGTAGAATAGGCGCCATTGAAGTGTGGTACTGGAGGAAACTCCTTAAGAGTTACATGGACTGAAGAGAGTACGTATAGGTCAGTATTACAGAAAGCAAGAAAGAAAACCAACAGCTTGCTCCTCGGTTGATCTGATATTACTTTCCTCACATTACACAGTTCACCACGGATTTCTTACTGCTTATCACATGATACATACGGAAACACGTACTAACGAAACTAATTACGATCAGTTTAAAGCGTAAATGTAGCTAGTTTAACTTACTGCATTATGTACGGTGTGAAAAGAAATGTGTTTATTCTATTTACAGAGCCGAAATTGAAAGCAAGTAAAGCAAGACTTTTAAAATACAGCTGAAGGTTTCATTCAAACTCTACAGCAGCTGGTGTTCTCCAACCTGTCAAAAGATCAAAAACGAGATCGTGCGTAGCAGTTATGAAAGGAGGAAAGATTAAAATGGCTCTGAGCACGACTTAACTGCCCAGGTCATCAGTCCCCTAGAACTCAGAACTACTTAAACCTAACTAACCTAAGGACATCACACACATCCATGCCCGACGCAGGATTCGAACCTGCGACCGTAGCGGTCGCGCGGATCCAGACTGCAGCGCCTAGAACCGCTCGGCCACCCCGGCCGGCGAGGAAAGATTATTACAGGATAGGGGACAATGGAAGTCAGCATCAAACCATTCGACAGATTGATGCCTTAGAAATCAAAAAGAAAAATGCATGTTCAGAATTAGGCATAGAGTACTTTCCAAATTTATTACGAGAACTTTGGAAATTGATCTTCCAATAGTCGTTAAAAAACGAAGATTTTGCGAACCTGTGAATAGGCGAAATATTTTTACTGGCTTTGGTAAGACGATAGCTCTAACAACAGCTTCTATGTGTACCGTGAGATGGCACAGCTTATCGTAAGAAGCGACTTATTTTAGATTTCGTCTGTGTTCCTTAGCTTCAACTTCTATATTCAGTGTGTGTCTGTGTATTTATCAAGCACAGTTCCGCACTTTATTAACTGTGTAGTGCATAGAACCGCTGTTTGTATCGCGCCAGACATTTGTTTTGCTTTACAGGGACCACTTGTAGTAGCTAGATCTCCCAGTCGAGTGAAATCTCATGAGAGTACTGTGAATTGACACAGCTTCTCATAAAAAGCCACCTACTTTAAAGTTCGTCAGTGTTCTTTAGTTTCAGCTCCCATATTTCGTGTATGTCCGTATGTTTATCAGGCTGCCTTTAGTATGGATAGGAACTGTGACTGCTGTGTTCAGATGCGAGTTAAGTTGGTGGCCCTTCATTTACAGCTCCAGGAGGTGTTGGCTTCGGTCACGCAGCTCGAGGCTATTGTCAATGGGCTTCACTGTGGAGAGCCGGTCGGGGTGATCCAAGGGACATTCAGTACGACCCACCTGTCCACCGATCGGCTCACCATTGTCGCCGCCCCGGGTACTGCCAGCAATGAGGTTCATCCCTCATCTGTGGTCGAGTGGGAAGTCGTTCCAAAATGTGGCCGGAAGTGAAAAACTTTCTGGAAGGTCGGTCAGAGGGCCTCTCCACTTTGTCTGACAAACACCTTTGTAGTGCTATCCGATCTGAAAAAATCTGAGTCAGTTGCTCGCCCAGTCGAATACTCTCGGGCTGCAAGGTCTGGCCGTTCACAGAGGGTGGGATTGAGGGTAGCTGCGAGCTCCAACGTTAGGCGCGTAGTGGATTAAGGATATGGCGTAGTGGAACCCCGTAGCAATGTGGCTGCGAAGGAGGGGAAACAATCCAATGTGCGTGTGCGTACTGGGAGGAGGCATTCTGATGGGGAACAGGTGCTCCCGGATGCCATCGAGAGTACAGAGTGCAACCAACTGCAGTTCGTGGCTCATGTTGCTACCAACGATGTGTGTTGCTTTTAATGAGAAGAGATTCTCTTTGGTTTTGAGAGCTAGCTGAAGTACTAAACACTGTCATTCTAGCTTGTGAGATGAAGGCGCAGCTCACCGTCGGTAGCATCATCGCCAGAATCAACTGAGGTCCTTTGGTACAGAGCCAAGCGGAGGGTTTGAATCAGAGGCTCAGACGGTTCTTTGAGTGTGTAGATTCCTCGACTTGCGCCATAGGGTGGTGGGATTCCGCTTTTGCTAAATAGGCCAGAAGTCCACTACAACCAGGAAGGAGCTAAAAGGTCAGCGGAGGCTGTGTGGAGGCAAGTGGGTGGTTTTTTATGTTAGAGACTATCGGGAAAGTGTTTAAAAGGATGCAAGACGAACACAGGAAGAGGGTACACATAAGAGAAATCAATATTGGAACTATAAACTGTATTGTTTTGGAAAGAACCAGGGCTCCAAGCGATAACGGAAGGCACTGGGTCTAAGATCACTATAGGTATAAGGAAAGATGGCAAAAGCTGGAAATAAGTTCAACAGAAATATTTACAGAAGACCTAACCGTCTTCAGAAAGGACAGATTAAATACAGTTGATGGTGGAGTTTTTATTGGTGTCAGAAATAGCTTATCTAGTATATAGTCCTTACGAGTTAATATGGGTAGAGGTTGTAGGTTGACAAGCGGAATAAATTAACGACTGCTTCCTTTTAGGAACCCCCCCCCCCCGACTCAGATGATACAGTTGCTCAATAGATAAATGAAAACTTCGGTGTCGTTTTAAATAGGTAACCCACTCATGCAATTATAGTAAGTGATGACTTCAATCTACCCTCGATGTATTGGTGAAAATACACATTAAAAGTCAGTGGTAGGCATAAAACGTCGTCCTAAATCATATTTAATGCCTTCGCAGAAAATTATTTCGAACAGCTAGTTCAGGAGCCCTCTGGAAGTGTAAAGAATTGTGTAAACATACTTGATCTCTTAGAAACAAATAATCCTCAACAGATAGGCAGCATCATGACAAACAAACGCAGAATACACATATTTAAAAAAGCAGATAAAACTTTGCTTAAATTCCTAAGTGTCCACTCCTTCCAATCTGACTGCGTAAGCGTAGAACAGATGTGGTTTAAATTCGAAGAAATAGTATCGACGGTAGTTAAGATACTTATACTAAATAAATTAATAGAGATGGTACTGATCCCCCATGGTACACAAAATAGATCGGACAACTTTTGCAGAAACAACAAAAAAGAATGCCAAATTTAAAATAATGCAAAATCCACAAGATCGGCGAAGTTTTACAGGAGCTCGAAATTTAGCGTGAACTTCAATGCGATATGCTTTTAATAGCTTCCATTACGAAACTCCGTCTCGAAATCTGGCAGAAAACTCAAAGAGTTTCTGGTCGTATGTAAAGTACATCAGTGGAAAGACGCATGCACGATAACAATGGTGATGTAACTGATGGCAATCTATTAAGACAGAGTTACGATACACGGTTTCTCGAAATCCCCACACCAAATAAGACGAATTAAATATTCCAGAATTCAGCCCAAGAACAACTGACAACGTGTGTAACTTAAGAGCAGATATCCTCAGTGCAGCGAAGCAGCTTAAAGCACTTAAGAAAGACAAGGCTTCCGATTCAGATCGCATACCAGCTCGCCTTCCATTCAGGGTACGCTGATACAGTAGCTCCATAGTTACCAATCATATACAAACACTCGCTCGTTGAAAGATCCGTGCCCAAAGAATAGAAATTTGCAAAAGTTACACCAATACCGGACAAAGAAAACCGGCGTAATCCGCTAAATTACAGACTCATATCACTAACATCCATTTGGAGTAGGAGTTTGGAACATATGCTGTTCTCGAAAATTTTAAACTACTTCTAAGAAAACGATTTATCGACAAATACCAAACACAGATTCAGAAAATACCGATCTTGTGGAACACAACTAGATTTTATTCTCATGAAGTTATGAGTGCTATTGACAGATATGCCATATCAGTTCTATAGTTTTAGATTTCCAGAAGGCTGACACAGTGCCATACAAGGGACTTCTAATCACATTTCGTGCATGTGGAGTATTGACTCAGTTGTGTGACTGGATTCGTGATTTTCTGCCAGAAAGGTTGCAGTTCGTAATAACTGACGGAAAGTCATCGAATATAACAGAAGTAACATCTGGCGTTCCTCGAGGAAGTGCTATAGTTTCTCTGTTGTTCCCAATATACATAAATGATTTAGGAGACAATCTGAGCAGCCCTCTTAGGTTGTTTGCTGATGATACTGTCATTTGCCTTTACATAAAGTCATCAAAACGAATTTTTCCCGTGCAGTTTTTCCGTGCGCTGTTCGAGCGCGGAACGGTAGACAAATAGCTTAAAGGTGGTTTGATGAACCCTCTACCATGCACTTAATTGTCAACTGCAGGGTAATCATTTAGATGTAGATGTAGAAGTCGACACGTAGTGGAGGGACTGGGTCGTTCACTAGAATGAAAGCGCCCAGGCTCCCGGTTTCGAACACAGCCACTGCCTAACTTTTGAATAAAATTCAAAAATGGCGGCCAAAGACATCCGGCATAAAAAGTCATCATCGTCCTGCCAACGGCCTTGTTAGAGCGGGCGGAGGAATGAACAGAGCTTCAGGGCACTCCCTTGCCCTTGGAGCAGGAAACTGCCCCTAAAAGGCGGAAGAATCAGTTATGATCAACGACATCAGGATGGAGAAGGCTGTGTAAACCACTGCATTATAGACACATAACGTGTATACACAGCACGTGTGGTCTGTTCTTGAAAAAGTGACATCAAGATCTCTCCATTAGCAAAAGATTCCGGATTGGCCTCTATTCGGATTTCCGAGAGTGCACTGCCAAGACGGTGGTGAACATGAGAAAAAATGGAATAATCAACAGGTGGATAACATTATATGAAACGAAGCACGGAATGTCAGATGTTTGAACGTAATAGCAATGTTAGAAAATCTGAAAAGGGAAATACAGAGGCTCAGTCTAGAGATAATGAGTGCCAATAAAATAAAATGAGAAGAAGGGAAGTATTTCTGGTCAGACGTATATGGGATAATATGACCAGCAGCAGAAAGATACGGGAGTAGAACTCGCCATGAATAGGAAAGTACGGCAGGGAGTGAGCTACTGTGAACACTTCTGTGACATGTTTGTTATCATCGAATTCGACAGTAAACCAATACCGACGACGACAGTTCAGGTATACAGGGAAACATGCTGACGTCGCAAGCAGAAGATAAAGAGATTATAAGAGGATATTGAACAAGCAGAAGATAAAGAGATTATAAGAGGATATTGAACATGTAATTCAGTATGTAAAGCGAAATAATAATCATGGGGGATTGGAACACGCTTTTAGGGAACATAATAGAAGAATGCGCTGCGGGAGAGGATAGCCTTGACAGTAGGAATGGAAGAGGAGAAAGACTACAGTTGAGTTCTCCAATAATTTTAAGAATCGAAAGAGGGGAAGATATGCTTGGAAAAGACGAGGAGACGAGGGAAAGTTCCAGCTACAGTAGATTAAATCATGGTCAACGCAGATTTCTAAATCAGATATTGGATTGAAAGCTGCACCCAGGAGCAGTTATGGACACAGATCACAATTCAGTAATGATGAAGAACAGACTGAAATTTAAGAGAACCGTATAGAAGAATGAGTGTGGAAGGAATTAGAACGCTGAAGTACTGAATAATGATAAGACAAGTTTGAAATTCACTATCGATGTGGCTACTACGATAATGAATACCAAAATAGACAGTTAAGTTGAAGAGGATTGGACTTCTCTAAAAAGGGCAATCACAGATGATGGACAGTCAGACAGAGGTACAAAGAAGGCAACATCGAAAGTTCACAGGTAACAGATCAAATAATTCAACTGATCAATGAAAGAAGGAAGTAAAAGACAGGAAAGACAGGAATGCAGCAATATGTGTAGACTGAACATTAATGGCAATAGGCTGCATTCCTGTCTTACACCCTTCAGTCTGGCCATTTCGTTATTATCCATTCTTATTCTTCCTTCTTGGATCTTGTACATACAGATTATTACCCGTCTTCTCCTAGAGCTTACTTACGTACTCCTCAGAATTTTGAATATCTTGTCCCCTTTTACGACGTCATTTCTATGTTTTCAAATGAAATAAACAGGAAATGCAGGGAAGGCTAAGTGGCTGCAGAAAATATTAGATGAAATTTAAAAGAAAACGATCATCGTAAGAGATGACTTAACATACAGTAAACTCAAAAAAAATCTTCGGTGAATTTAACAGCAAGAGTTCTCACGTTAAGAGTTCTCTGGGTATTCCACTGTTAAACGCAGAGGAGACAGCGGCTAGTTGGAAAGAAGGCCCGTACGACGGGGAGTTCTCTAACGACGTGATAGGGGAAGAAATGGGAGCCAATATGGAAGATATACGTGGTTAACTATTGGAGTCAGGACTTAAAAGAGTTCTGCAAGGCTTAAGATCAAATAAAACAGAAAGGGTTGATAGAATTCTATCGGAATATCTTAAATAGTTGAGGGAAGTGGCAAACAAACGGCTGTTCAAGTCGGAGTCTAGAATCAGACTGGCGACATACCATCAGACTTTCGCAAAATATATCGTCTACACAAGTCCGAAGACAGCGATGGTAGATAACTGTGAAAACTATCGGACAATCTGATTAACAGCTCAAGGATCCAGCTGCTGACAGGAATAACGTATGGAAGAATGGAAAAGACAACTGAGGATCTGTTAGATGACGATTAGTTTGCGTTTAGGTATGGTAACTGCGCCAGAGATGTAGTACTGACTGCCTTGATAAAGGAAGCAAGACTGAAGGAAAATAACGGCACGCTCATCGGATATGTCGACCCAAAACATGTGTTCGACAATGTAAAATGGTGCAAGACGCTCGAAACTGTAGAAAAATAGGAGTTAGCTGTAGGAAAAGACAGGTAATAAACAGTGTTTATAAGAATCAAGAAGGAACAATGAGAATGGATGACCAAGATCGAAGGGCTCGGATTAATAGCGGTGATGGACTGGATGCAGCCTTTTGCTCCTACTGTTCAAAAAGAAGGAATGACGGAGATAAAAGAAACGTGCAACGGTCATATTAATACCCTTGCTGCAGGAATATCAGCGATAAGATTCGCCACTGAATATGAGAACAGTGAGAAACTTAACATCAGGATTGGTCATTAGGGAGTAAGTGAAGTTAAAGAGGTCTGTTACCTAGGCAGCAAAATAACCCTTGACAGATGGAGCAAGAAGTATGTAAAAAACGGATTAGCAGTGGCCAAAAAGGCATTCCTGGTCAAGAGAAATCTACTCGTAACAAACTGAAACTAATTTGAGGAAGAGCTATAAACGAATGTAGAAAATTAGGTGGACTAATAAGGAATGAGGAGGTTTTCTGCAGAATGGGCGAAGAAAGGAACACATGGAAAGCACTGACAAGAAGAATGTATAAGATGGTAGGAGATGTGTTAAAATATCAGGGTATGACCTGCACAGTACTTGAGAGAGCTGTAAAGCTTTAGGGGAAGGCAGAGATTGGAATACATCCAGCAAATATTTGAGGACGTAGGATGCAAGTGCTACTCGGGGATGAAGAGGTTGGCGCAGTCAGAAGGCTGATGACTCGAGGAAAAAGAAAAGTGAGGAATCCGTCCCAAAGCTTTCAAGCATTTCGGAAACGCATTACATAACATATAGTTAAGCTGGAGCTATCAGACTCCCCTTCGACATACCAGTCAAGGCGTTCCAGACCCCGTCACAGAGACACTAAGATATCCTGCACGAATGCAGGGTGAAGCAGCTAAGACAGGTCACCCAAAATATATCCAGGATGAATAAATATATTGATGTGTGATTTTTGACAGGTTATGGCGGACAATACGGCGAATTTCTTGACGATCGCTAGTAGTTTTTATTCTTTATACTCGCCGAATTACGATACCGATTTTGTTTGTTGTAACGAAACGATATACTTTCTCTGTGGCATTTCAAAAACCTTCTATGAGAACTTCGACGACATAACATGTATGGGACTTGTTCAAATACTGTCAAGTTAACAGCGCCGCAAATCACTGTCCAGTCATCAGCAGAAGAGGTTCCACAAGATCTGCCCTGTGATACCAGGTGTAAGCAAGCCCGCAACCAAGGTACGGTTCGTGTGTTTGTTATCACGCTGTCACAGCCAGTGTTAAACATGTTGACCTTGAGCATTGCTACACGCTGTAAATTAATTCTGGAGGAACAATTGTACACGTTAAATTTTATCTGGAGTTAACGGAAATACAGGCTATTGTTATAAGACATTTCATGACAGTCGTTGGTGTTTCCTAACAAACCTCTTGTTTAAATTTTAGCAACGGATAAAAATACTGAAGTGTTAAGTCTGTTGGGTGTGCACACCATCTCGCGTTTCCTGTATGACCGTCCCAACGCTCTCCAAACGTTAAGAGGATCTGTTATTTCATGCGCGGAATGTGAGGGGCATCAGTCATGACGACACCTCGCAGATTGCCTTTTGTTCAGAAGGATGTCTTCCAATAACTATGGCAGCAGCATATGGTAGGAACTCTTTAGATTCCCGTCGATAACACAGGGACTAATGACGTGTGTCTTTAAAACCACACCAAAACACACACCATTTGTTTCTAGACCAAGAGCGATGTTTTTACCCACTTCTTTAAGTCAGAGTGGATTTTCAACTGAAGACTACCTGGTCCACGCTCTGTAAACGTTGCTTCTTCCGTAAATAAAATTTTCATACATATACCATATCACTTCGCACTTGCCGTAGATAATATTCTGAGAACTGTAGCCAACGTTGGGAGTCATTTTCATGAAACTGTAGATGTAGTGAAGTGCGACGAGGATGAAATGCGATGGAACGTAGTGTTGCCAGAACCGTCAATTGGTAGATACCTCTCATGCCTAAGAAGTGACATTTGCATTGCGTGATCATGGAGCTAAACTGTTAGTTTCATTTCTTTTATCAGTTTCTCTTCTTTTTCCTTGGAATATTTTATTCTCTACGCTTTCAGTTTCTATTACTTCTTTTTGTAACGTTTGCAGAAGCAGATAGTGAGTTCTTGACTCGGCGTAGATAATCTTCAGCGTTCAACCTCACCGCTGCTCTAATAGTTTGGCAATATCCACCGTAAACGGTATTCACTTTTTCGTCTATCATATACACTGAGGTGACGAGAGTCGTGGGATACTTCCCAGTATTATGTCGAACCTTGTTTTGTCCGGCGTAATGCAGTAACTAGATGTGACACGGACTCAGAAAGTCTTTGGAAGCCCCTTCAGAAATAGTGAGCCATGTTGCCCCTATAGCCGTCCATAATTACGAAAGTGTTGCTGGTGCAGGATCCCGTGCACAAACTGATCTCTCGATTATGTCCCACAAATTTTCGATGGATTTCATGTTGGGCGATCAGGGTGACCGAATCATTCTCCTGGATTGTGCAAAATGTTCCTCAAAGCAATCGCGAACAGTTGTGACCAGTGACATGGCGTATCATAGCTTGGGATTATTAAGTTCACAAATAGTCTCCAAGTAGCCGAACATAACCATTTCCACTCAATGATTGGTTCAGTTGGACCAGAGGATCCAGTGTCCTCCATGTAAACATTGCCCACACCATTGTGGAGTCATCAGCAGGTTGCACAGTGGCTTGTTGACAATGGCCTCGTAGGGTCTGCGCCACTCCCAGAACCTACCATCAGCACTTACCGACAGAAATCTGTACTCACCTGACCAGGAAACAGTTTTCCAGTCATCAAGGGTCCAGTGAATATGGTCAAGAGCCCAGGACAGGCATTATAGGCGATGTCGTGCTGTCAGCAAAGCCGTTAGCGTCGATCGTCTGTTGCCATAGCCTATTAATACCAAATTTCGCCGAATTGTCGTAACGGTTAAGTTCGATGTACGTCCCAAACTGTTTCTGCGGTCACTTCACGCGGTGTTGCTTGTCTGTTAGTACTGACAACTCTATGCAAATGCCGCTGCTCTCGGTCGTTAAGTGAAGGCCGTCGGCCACTGTTTTATCCGTGGCGCACTCTTGACGCTGTGGGTCTCGGAGTACTGAGTTCCCTAATGACTCTCGAAATAGAATCTTCCATGCTTCTAGCTCCTACTACCATTCTGCGTTGAAAGTCTGTTAATCTTCGTCGTGCGACCCTAATCACATCGGAAACCTTTTCACATGGCCCACTTGAGGACAAATGACAGCTCCGCCAATGCACTGCCGTTTTATATCTTGTGTACGCGAAGCTACCGCCATCTGTGTATGTCCATATCGCAATCCCATTACTTTCCGTCACCTCTGTGTACATGGTGAATATCTCAACAGCTTTCCGAGCAAGTTATCTGATTGCTACAACAGCCTAACACAGACTGATAGGCTTCAAGCACTCAAGTAGGTGACTTACGTGCTGGCTTAAATTTGGTATAACAGGGCGGAAGTTTGTGGTACCTCTTCTCTTGACAGCGGTTCAGTGGTTTCCCGTACTGTTATCTTGATACTATTTGGTCAAGCCCCATACTTGTTATGTCGCTAAAGTTCTCGTAGAAGTTCTTTCAAATGCAACAAAACAATGTATGTAGCTCCCTTAGAGAAAAGAAACACCTGTCTCGTAATTCGGTGACTGTAAACGATAAAAATTACTTGTGAAAGTCAGGAAAGTCGCCATATTGTCTACTAGAAGTTGGCGAGGAGCGTATCTCTGTGTACGAGGGCTGGAACTTTAATAGTGGCAACTATTTATCTACAGCTCGTACAAAATAGATACGTGTTTCAAAGTTTTACTGACCTTCAGAGTAGTCGCCAGCATTGTGTACAACCCGTTGCCAGCGATATGGAACTCGTAGGATATTCTTAGCAGTGCCAGTTGTGTTGACTGTTCGAGCGGCGCTGTCTATTGACCGACGATTTGTAGCAGTTCTGAAGCGAATGCCGTGAAGTGTTTCCTTCAGTTTAGAAATCGAGTTGAACTCACGAGGGCTTAAATCAGGGGAGTGCAGTAAGTCGTATAGCACTTAGCAACCCCATCAGTCAAACAAATCAGTAACAGCTTGCACTGTACGTGCTTGAGCATTGTCCTGCAAAATGATGGTCAGGTCCTGCAGAAAGTGTCATCACTTCTGTCTCTGAGCTGGTCGTGGGTTGTTTTCCAAAAATGAACAGAGACAAAAGTGATGACACTTTCTGTGGGACTTAACCATTTTGCAGGACAATGCTCAAGCACGTACAGTGCAAGCTGTTACTGATTTGTTTGACTAATGGGGCTGCTAAATGCTATACCACTTACTGCACTCACCTGACTTAAGCCTTAGTGAGTTCAACGCGATTTCTAAACTGAAGAAAACACTTCACGGTATTCGCTTCAGGACTGCTATAAATTCGTCCGGCAATTGACAGCGCCGCTCGAACAATCAACACAACTGGCACTGCTAAGAGTATCCTACGACTTCTACATCGCTGGCACCGGGTTATACACATTGCTGGTGACTACTTTGAAGGTCAGTAAAACTTTGAAACACGTATCTACTTTGTACGAGCCTTAAATAAATAGTTGCCACTATTAAAGTTCCAACCCTCGTATTTATTCAGTCTGTGTGTATTTGGGGTGGTCTTTCTTAGCTGACTCACCCTGTACACTAGATGTGATTAACAGCAGTTCTGTAGCTGAAATGGTAGAAATTGGATCAACGTAATACTGTCGAACGTGACAACTGCCGCTCGGTTCGTATAGCCTTTTATTTAAGGTGAAAGGTATTTCAGTTTTTCGATGAGGGCACCAGGGACGACACCAGTGGAAGGTCCCTTGTCCGAGGTCACCGCTGACAAACAAAGAGTGCTGACAGATTTTCTGCAGAGTACAGGCGAGCGGACACGGCCGGTTTACTGGAACGTGTGCGACATGCGGCAGGCAAATACGCGCGCGGCCTCGCGGCGTCACCACTCTGTGGCCCCGACAGGGAGAGGTGTGTCCAGGCGACGGCAGAGGCGCTGCGGTCGGCGGCGGCCGCGCACAGTAGCAGCCGGGGCCAACTCCCCAATACGGCGGAAATGAAGCCGTCGGCGCTACGGCTGATAAATCTGACAGCCCCGTCTCCAAACTCTGCCTAGTTACTGCGCCCAGTGACTCACGAGGAACTTGATAACGTCTCATATTCACATAACAGTGTGTGTTACGCGTTTCACTTCACACAGACCTTTGATCACAAGTATCCAGACATACCTATGTAATGGGGAACTGACCAGTTCATGTCACGAGAGACAGACCGCCAGTATAAAAGGGGGTGGGCAGTTGAGCCGTGGTAAAAAAAAAAAAAAAAAAAAAAAATTGCTGTTTTGAAGAGGGCGCCGCAGCGCGTTGTGTGTAACAGTAGCCCTCCGTTTCTAGCGGTGACGCCGCTGTGGCAATCGCAGCTTTGGTGTCTCCCTCTGGTGGGAAAGCGGAAAGGTTGCCTGTTCACGTGCATTTAAGGGGCGCTATCAGCTCGGCAGGGAGTCAGTCGGAGTGAGGCTAGGACAGTCTCGCGTCACCAGTTGCTGGTCTGCCTCTCGTTCGCACTTGTGCGGCAGTTAGTGTCTGCCTGTCGTCGGAGTGAGAGTATGTCTGTCATTTGGATCAAACTTTAAGCCAGAAAATTAGAGTCATGCCACTCCGCCAGTAACAGAACTTAGCTAGTGGTCGCCCGGTCGGGGCTGAGTTCCTGCATCTGAGTCTGCGCGTTACGCCGCCAGTCTGCTCAACTTGCTCGGGCAACGGTCATTGGCGATTGGATCAGTCTATTGGTCAGTCGCGCACTGAGATACGAGATGAATTGTCCGCCTTGAGCGTCGGCACATGTGAGGTCCCCACGTGAGTCCAGTGGGCCGCGCCGTATAGAAAGGGGTAGTGGCTTCACGGTTGACACGAGAGCAACAGGAGTGAAACCACGACATCGGGCTGGCCGGCGCGAGCTGCGACGCCGTGAGACGGGAGATCGGAGCGCCGTCCTGCGTCCGTTGAAGCGGCTGGTGGCGGAGGGTTCGGGAGAGCATTGGGGGTGCTGTGCCAGGTCTTCGCCAGAAATCGCAGTTTATTAGAAGTTAAGTGATTGTTGATATGTTGTTTCATTTACTTGTTAAATTCTACTTGATTTCTTGGTGAGGTCACCAGCCGCTTTGTTTTGGGGTCGTGCCACCATTCTTCTCCGTTTCCCCACCTGTGGGAAGGTTGTTATTTGTGAATTGGGTGGTCCGTTTCTCCTAGTGGAGTTGGGGAGGTTTAGAGCAATCTGCATTTCGGGTTGTCAATCTGCCATACGTTAATAGCTGCCTCTGTCATGTTTGGACGGCCGGAGTGGCCGAGCGGTTCTAGGCGCTACAGTCTGGAACCGCGCGACCGCTCCGGTCGCAGGTTTGAATCCTGCCTCGGGCATGGATGTGTGTGATGTCCTTAGGTTAGTTAGGTTTAAGTAGTTCTAAGTTATAGGGGACTGACAACCTCAGAAGTTAAGTCCCATAGTGCTCAGAGCCATTTGTCATGTTTGTCGAATTCGGTGTTAACGAATTTATAGAATTAAGGTGTAAAGGCCGAATTCCTGAAGTATGTTTTTGTCTTGCCGATCATCTTGCGAGGCGGTATGTGTGTAATGTAGAGAATGTTGTACATTTTATGTAAGTATGAATTTCATGGATTTTATTTAAATAGTGATTTTTTAAAGTTGCCACCCTTCCACCGTAAGAGTCCTTTTAAAAACAAATTGCACTTTCAGTGGCAAATAATTTCTTAGTGTAGGTGTTTGTATCCCTCTTACAGGGTGCATAGTTAATGTGTTTGTGTGAGTTGTTAAAATTTTTGTTTAAAGTAATCTGGTGTGTTGCAGATTGCACCAGTGTAGTCTTTCAGAGGTTGTTGTGAGCGGTCGTGACTACGGACGTGTTGAAAGGGAGCGGCAAGCTTCTCAGCCCGAAGGCTCATACTGTCAATATTGTTCTTTCTGCCTCTAAATAAAATTGTAACTTGATATTTTGAGGGTGCTTTTCTGCTTATAAATTTTAAATCTGTTTAAAAAGGCTTTTATGAATAAAATTCCCATTTGTTTAAGTAATTTCATTTTCATCAGTTACTCCCTGGCAACTACTTCCACGCTCACCTAGTGTGATTAAATGTGTTAATGTTCTTGGTGAATCGCTAGTAAATAAAGTAAATTATTTAAGAAAAGATTTTGAAAGTAAATTCACGGTTCAGGAGTGTTGTCAGTAGAGAATCAGCATTAGCTGAATGGGCCCGTCAGAACACCTCAGTAACTTCGAAAGTGGATTAGTCGTTGGATGTCACCTTAGTAACGAATCCATAGAGGACATTTCAGCCCTTTCAAAGCTCCCCAACTTTACTGTTGGTGATGTGATTATGGAGTGTAAAGGCGAAGGAACGACCACAACAAAATCTGGGAGACCTCATGCACTGACGAATAGGGATCGTCGAGTATTGTGGTGGCTGGTTGTCAAAAATCGCATGAAATCAGTGGGAAGAATTAGTCTTGAGCTCCGAAGTGCTGTCAGGAATCCAACTGGCACAGTACTGTGTGTAGGAAGTTGCAAAAGGTAATCTGCACCATTTCTTTTCCAGTTGGTCTGTGTTTTTCATTGGGGACAATAGGGACCTGGCTTCTTAATCTTTTTCCGTAAAATTTTATCAGTGGTGTTAGGGTCAAATTCATTACTTGTGCCTGTTGTTTTTATTGTGTTAAGTTCCTGGTCAAAGTCTTATTTGGACAAATTGATACAAAGGAGACGGTGGATCACGTGACGGAATGCTGCATGTCTCTAGGTTGTAGGATGTTGGGAGGAAGCCGGGATGAAAGTGCCAGTGAAGGATTCTTTTCGGTAAATTTTAAAGTTATGGTTGCTGTCTTCTATCTATAAACTTATCTCCAGGAAATTCATGATTCCATATTTCACCCAGTCCATTGCTGCCTTTACCAATGGGCAGGCAAGAATAAATGAGAAAAATTTTCATACGTTTGACAATTTCGAACCATACTATGCATAATTGTAGCAGTCTCTCTCTTCCACAAATAAACTCAATTTTGTCACCATCTGGCCATGCCGGAGGAAGAGAAGAGTCGAATTTTTCCAGCCATACGCATGGATGGATGCCCTTTAACAGTGTTTTGTAAGATTTGAAATTTATACAGTGACAGAAAATGGCTGTAATCAAAACCTGACATGCCTTACTGATTCCTAATTCTTCTGTTAAACTGTTCCCTACTATGATGAGTCAATCTTCTATCATAGCTCTATTCTGGTTCCCGCTCATTTTCATGAAACGTGTCATAATATTCGTCTGGAATCTTCATCCTGATGTAAGAATTATTTCTGTCTATTCCCTCACATGTATTTTGCTTCCTTGTTCAACATATCTGAAATGTCAGCTAAGGAAGAGGTTACATGTGTTGTGATAGTATAGACAGTTTATATTACTGGAACAGAGAATTTGTATTAAATTTTGTAATAAGAACAGAATACTGTGCAGAAAAGTTTTAGAAATGCTAGCTATTGAATTTTGTAGGTATACTATGAACCTGCAAGCGTCGAACAATTTCGTCGTTATAGGCGCTTCAGTCTGGAACCGCGCGACCGCTACGGCGCAGGTTCGAATCCTGCCTCGGGCATGGGTGTGTGTGATGTCCTTAGGTTAGTTAGGTTTAAGTAGTTCTAAGTTCTAGGAGACTGATGACTGATGACTGATGACCTCAGATGTTAATTTCCATAGTGCTTAGAGCCATTTGAACCATTTTTTGAACACTCTCGTCGAAGATTAAGAAGATGATGATCTACCTGAACGCCTAAGCACATGAACTGTGGAAACTGTAGAAAAAGTAAAAGAAATGTTTATGAACGATCGCATAACTTGAATCGCAGAAGTCGCTAGTGATTGTGGCATATCAGTTGGCCCATGCCACCAACTTTTTCTTCTGGATGGTTTGGATACGAAGAGTGTGACTGCCAAATTTGTTCCAACACTATTCTGTTTCGAACATAACTAGGCCCAATGTCTATATCATGAACGACCCAGAACTGAAACCTGTCATAACAAGTAATGGAACTTGCGTTATGGGTATGATGACGAAATGAAAACTCAGTCGTCCCACTGGAAGCTTTCTGGATCGCCAAGACGGAAAAAAGCTCGACAAGTGTGGTAAGATGTGAAGGTTATGCTCACTGTGTTCTTCAGTTTTAACGTCATACTGCACTGTGGGTTCTTGTCACGAGATCGAACGACCAGGACGAAACACAAGTTCAGTGTCGCTTGCATGAAGCAATGAGGAGCAAACACCAGATTTGTTGCGAAACAATTCATTATTCCTATACCTAAGCAATGACCCCCCCCCCCCTCATGAACCATGGACCTTGCCGTTCGTGGGGAGGCTTGCGTGCCTCAGCTATACAGATAGCAAGGGGAAACTACAGCCGTAATTTTTCCCGAGGTCATGATGCTTTACTGTGTGGTTAAATTACGATGTCCTCTTGGATAGAATGTTCCGGAGGTAAAATAGTCCCCCATTCGGATCTCCGGGCGGGGACTACTCAAGAGGACGTTATCAGGCGAAAGAAAACTGGCGTTCTACGGATCGGAGCGTGGAATGTCAGATCCCTTAATCGGACTGGTAAGTTAGAAAATTTAAAAAGGGAAATGGATAGGTTAAAGTTAGATATAGTGGGAATTAGCGAAGTTCGGTGGCAGGAGAATACAGGATGAATACAGGGTTATAAATACAAAATCAAAAAAATAGAAGTGCGGGTAAGCTACTACAAACAGCATAGTGAATGCATTGTTGTGGCCACGATAGGCACGAAGCCCACGCCAACTACAGTAGTACAAGTTTATATGCCCACTAGCTCTGCAGATGAAGAAATTGAAGAAATGTATAATTATATAAAAGAAATTATTCCGATAGTGAAGGGAGATGAAAATTTAATAGTCATGGGTGACTGGAATTCGGCAGTAGGAAAAGGGAGAGGAGGAAACGTAGTAGGTGAATATGGATTGGTGGTAAGAAATGAAAGAGGGAGCCACCTGGTAGAATTTTGCACAGAGCATAACTTAATCATACCTAACACTTGGTTCAAGAATCATAAAAGAGGGTTGTATACATGGAAGAAGCCTGGAGATACTGACAGGTTTCAGATAGATTATATAATGGTAAGACAGAGATTTAGAAACCAGGTTTTAAATTTTAAGACATTTCAAGGAGCAGATGTGGACTCTGACAACAATCTATTGGTTATGAACTGTAGATTAAAACTGAAGAAACTGCAAAAAGTTTGGAATTTAAGGAGATGGAACCTGGATAAACTGACTAAACCAGGATTTCAGAGAGAGCATAAGGGAACAATTGACAAGAATGGGGGAAAGAAATACAGTAGAAGAAGAATGAGTAGTTTTTAAGGATGAAGTAATGAAGGCAGCAGAGGTTCAAGTAGGTAAAAAGATGAGGGCTAGTATAAATCCTTGGGTAACAGAAGAAATATTGAATTTAATTGATGAAAGGAGAAAATATAAAAATGCAGTAAATGAAGCAGGCAAAAAGGAATACAAACGTCTCAAAATGAGATCGACAGGAAGTGCAAAATGGCTAAGCAGCCATGGCTAGAGGACAAATGTAAGGATGTAGAGGCTTATCTCACTAGGGGTAACATAGATACTGCCTACAGGAAAATTGAGGAGACCTTTGGAGAAAAGAGAACCACTTGCCTGAATATCAAGAGCTCAGATGGAAACCCAGTTCTAAGCAAAGAAGGGAAAGCAGGAAGGTGGAAGGAGTATATAGAGGGTCTATACAAGGGCGAGGTACTTGAGAGCAATATTATGGAAATGGAAGAGGATGTAGATGAAGATGAAATGGGAGATATGATACTGCGTGAAGAATTTGACAGAGCACTGAAAGACCTAAGACGAAACAAGGCTCCGGGAGTAGACAACATTCCATGAGCACTACTGATAGCCTTGGGAGAGCCAGCCCTGACAAAACTCTACCATCTGGTGAGCAAGATGTATGAGACAAGTAATATACCCTCAGACTTCAAGAAGACTATAATTATTAGAATCCCAAAGAAAGCGGGTGTTTACAGGTGTGGAAATTGCCGAACTATCAGTTTAATAAGTCAGGGCTGCAATATACTCATAAGAATTCTTTACAGGCGAATGGAAAAACTGGTAGAAGCCGACATCGGGGAAGATCAGGTAGGATTTCGTAGAAACGCTGGAACACGTGAGGCAATACTGACCTTACGAATTTAGAAGATAGATTATGGAAAGGGAAACCTACGTTTCTAGCATTTGTAGAGAAAGCTTTTGACAATGTTGACTGGAATACCCTCTTTCAAATTCTGAAGGTGGCAGGGGTAAAATACAGGGAGCGAAAGGCTATTTACAATTTGTACAGAAACCAGATGACAGTTATGAGTCGAGGGACATGAAAGGGAAGCAGTGGTTGGGAAGGGAGTGAGACAGGGTTGATGCCTCTCCCCAAAGTTATTTAATCTGTATATTGAGGAAGCAGTAAAGGAAACAAAAGAAAAATTTTTAAGTAGGAATTAAAATCCATGGAGAAGAAATAAAAACTTTGAGATTTGCCGATGACATTGTAATTCTGTCGGAGACAGCAAAGGACCTGGAAGAGCAGTTGAACGGAACGGACAGTGTCTTGAAAGGATGATATAAGATGAACGTCATCAAAAGCAAAACAGTAATAATGTAATGAAGTCAAATTAAATCACGTGATGTTGAGAGAATTAGATTAGGAAATGAGACACGAAATATAGTAAATGAGTTTTTCTATTTGGGAAGCAAAATAACTGATGATGGTCGAAGTAGAGAGGATATAAAATGTAGAATGTCAATGGCAAGGAAAGCGTTTCCGAAGAAGAGAAATTTGTTAACATCGAGTATAGATTTAAGTGTTAGGAAGTCTTTTCTGAAAGTATTTGTATGCATTGTAGCCATGTATGCAAGTGAAACATGGACGATAAATAGTTCGGACAAGAAGAGATCAGAAGCTTTCGAAATGTGATGCTACAGGAGAATGCTGAAGATTAGATGGGTAGATCATATAACTAATGAGGTGGTATTGAATAGAATTGGGGAGACGAGGAGTTTGTGGCACAACTTGGCTAGAAGAAAGGACCGGTTGGTAGGACATGTTCTGAGGCATCAAAGGATCACCAATGTAGTATTGGAGGGCATTGTGGAGGGAAAAAATCGTAGAAGGAGACCAAGAGATGAATACACTAAGCAGATTCAGATGCTTGTAGGTTGCAGTAGTTATGTGGAGATGAAGAAGCTTGAAGAGGATAGAGTAGCATGGAGAGCTGCATCAAACCAGTCTCTGGACTGGAGACCACAACAACATAAGCGACGACAGCGCAGTAACTACTGTGGTAGGTTGAACGAACAACTGTTTGCAACAGACATGCATTCGACCAGTCCTTTGTGAGCAGCAGTGTCAAGCAGCGGACACGCGGTCGTAGCGACTGGAGCAGCATCTGTAAATCAAGCCTTCATGGTATCCTCAAGAATGTTTTAAGGAAAAGGAAAGTGTATGAAAAGTTTTTCCCGCTTATCTTGACTGCTGAACAAAAATAACGATACGAATGGAAAAAAAAAAGCTGGCAAGTCGTCATTTCTCTCAATTTTTTTTATTGATCCAATCTCGGACCTGACGTGTTGATGATTAAAAGCCCATCTCTCTGAGAGCTAAAAGCTATTCCAAAGATCGAGATCCAGAAGTGTTTCGGAAACTGAAAAAAGCGCTAGCATAGAGAATAACATGAATAAACGAAAACTTTCAAAGAAAGTTTCCATTATTCTTTGAATACACAATATTAATGTAGAGACCAGTTCTGGAAAGTTTCTTTTGTGAACAGCCAACCGTAAGACGTACTATTTCCTTTCTGTATCTCCCAGTTCCACACCGAGCGAGGTGGCGCAGTGGTTAGACACTGGACTCGCATTCGGGAGGACGACGGTTCAATCCCGCGTCCGGCCATCCTGATTTAGGTTTTCCGTGATTTCCCTAAATCACTCCAGGCAAATGCCGGGATGCTTCCTCTGAAAGGGCACGGCCGACTTCCTTCCCCATCCTTCCCTAATCCGATGAGACCGATGACCATGCTGTCTGGTCTCCTTGCCCAAAACCAACCAACCAACCCAGTTCCATCGCTTACAGATTTTGGAATACAATACGCTATCTGCTCAAACGTATCCAAACATCGATTAGTGGACATTAACATGAGGTGTGTTCACCTTTCGCCTTTATGATGGCTTGAACTCTGCTGGAAACCTTTTGAGTGAGATGTCTGAATGTCTTTGGAGGAATGGCAGCGCATTCTTCATCAAGAGCCGAAACCAGAGAAGGTAGTGTGTTCGATGCTATGAGTCCGGAGCGAAGTCGACGCTCTTACTCACGCCGTGAGTGTTCCATTAGGTTCAGTCCGGGACTCTGGGCACGCCACTCCATTTCAGGAATGTTATTCTCCACAAATAATTTCTTCACAGGTGCTACTTTATGACAAGGTGCCGCGTTATGCTAACATAATCAACGTTCGTGAATAGTTCCTCTGTTGCACACAATACACAATACTATAAAATGTGTTCCTAACCTTCCGCATTTACTGTTTTCATAAGCACAAGGACCGTAGCCCAACCACGATACAGACATACTGTAACACCATGTCTGTCTCGAAATCAGCGCGGTTAGCACGTCGGATTCCTAAGGGAAGAAGCTCGGGTTCGATAGCTGATCGGATCGGAGATTTTCCCGCTCGCGTAATGGGTATTGTGCTTTCCGATGTGACCTAGCGGTTCTAGGCGCTTCAGTCCGGAGCCGCGCTGCTGCTATGGCCGCAGGTTCGAATCCTGCCTAAGTCTAGGGGACTGATGACCTCAGATGTTAAGTCCCATAGTGCTTAGAGCCATTTGAACCTTTTCTTTGTGTTTTTCTATATCACTCAGACAATAGGTAGTTTCTTGTTTAATGCAAAAGACAACCAACCAGCTATCACAAGAAGTGGGGTTTATAAAATCACATGCCGTGAGTGTCAGTCTTCACAAATTGGACAGACGGGGAGGTCAATCTCTACCAGGCTTAAAGAACAATACAGAAGCTAGAGATTGAAGAAACCTGATTCAGCCTTTGCAGAACATTGCCTGAACAATAACCACAAATACACAATAGATGTACAAGTCTTACACACAGAGGAAAAGCGGGCCAAAGTCAACCAATTACAAATTTTAGAAATTAAAAGACGTATGCGTATATCCCCACACCCATTACTAAACGAGCAAACTCAATTCAATTATTCACCTATCTCTTTTAGGTGAGATCACAACCTTAAGATAGAAGCAAAACTTTGAGCCCCAGTCCATCGTAGTTTAAAAAGTTCTTGGTTAATGCATAACTTTAGTCCAGTCATTGTAGTGTAATTGCTGCAAGTGTAATAATGTATGTAATTTGTTTAAAAACAGGTCTTCGATGAAATTGTACTTTAAGCTATGCATCGACACCTTAAGAAGTTGATATGATTAGCTTCACCTCGTCAACATGTTTATCTGTGCATTATCATCTTTGGGATTCAGTAATGCACTTGCTGCATGTGTAATAATGTATGTAATTTGTTTAAAAACAGGTCTTCCATGAAATTGTACTTTAAGCTATGCATCGACACCTTAAGAAGTTGATATGATTAGCTTCACCTCGTCAACATGTTTATCTGTGCATTATCATCTTTGGGATTCAGTAATGCACTTGAAAATGGGCTTATAACCTGAAACCCAGGTCCTGCAATAATAAAATGGTGAAACAAGGCCAAAAACAGTGTTTTTAAGTTAAATATGAAATACTTATGACATTGAACTTTCATCACTTTTGCTAGAAGATGTGTCATTGAAGAACTCGTTTATATCCTTATAGTGCAGCTGATTTCGTTCAAACCTGTTTGGTGAAATTACCTTGACGACTGAGGCAAATTAATCTTGTTGGATGAAGCAAGGATGATCTTGAGGCATCTTACAGTTTAAGATGTATTTCAGAGTTTATTACAAGAACCGTATGTGAAAATGAGGAAGAGCGCCACAGGGGAGGAGAAATAAACTGATTTTAGAATCTGGAAACTAGCATACAGAGAAGTCGCTATTATGGGCGTGGACGACACTATTCTCGCAGACACCCATATGGAAACAAAATTTGGACGCACACGAGTGAATATCCAGATAATAGCAGTAATGGTAATTTTAAAAGAGGTAGAAGTAATTGGAATCTAACGATGTTCGACAACGATCACTGACATCGTGGTGGCGATAGTGGTAGATGGCAAAGTAGAGATTCATGTGTATGAGTTGTCAAGGTCTGATCAGCTGATCCTGCGAATAATCCTGAAATGAAGAATCAGCCTCAGAAAGAATGACGAGCACTGCTGGTAGCCGAATTCGTAGTTGCGGAGGGATTAGACAAAGCTTGGCTGCCTTTATAATAGGTTCTAGTATAATTTTCCTTGCTGGTTTGAGAAAGAGGTTGATAACTTTTGTTGATTATGTGATGGTACCAGAAAGTAACTAGGTAAGTCATAACGTTCAATAGGTTATTGAGTCTTTTTGAAAGTTCCAGAGGTGTCGTTAATTTGGAAAAATCAGAACTCAGGAGAAGACAACTCAAGTTTCAGGGTATATTGTGATTGCGCCAGGTATTCATCCTGATCAATACAAAACTTAACCATTTCGAGATTTTCTTGTTCCTTCTACCGAAAAGCAAGTTCATTCTATTTTTTCTTCCTTTCCAACTTGTGTAAACGTTTCATGAAGCTCTACTTATCGGCTACTCTGTGTCTCAGTCAAGTGTAGGGCAAAAACGTTTTGTCGAACTAGGAAGCCCAGGCATAAATTGAATTTGGTGTGTAAAGGTTATTTTTTAATGCTCTTATCCTGTCATACCATGCTATCAGCAAGGAATTTTGCCTTGGGACTTGCAGTTCAAAGACTGGTCTTGGGACTAGCAAATCTTTTGTGGGTGCGTGCATAGTGAGCATAGGCTACTTTAGCTGTCAGCAGTATTTTTTCACTTATGGCTTTCTGTATTACTATCCATTCTGATCCTATGCTACACAGTATGTCATTATAGGTCTTTTACTGTTGGACTTGAGCTTTCGAGAAAATTCTCTATCACCTTTTTCTGGAATATTTTTCATGGTTTCTGTTGTTGTGACGGTTTATAGCTCGTAGATGTCTTGTGATTGGTCGGCGTATGTCAGCATCTACGCTTTGTCATAGGTTGTGTCCATGCTAGTAGCACCACGCGTTTCTCTGTGTCTTGTCAGCATCAAGAGCTCGCGTCGATGATAAAGTTACAGCCATTTTCTTGGTAGTGGCATTCACGACAAAAGTTTTATCTTCAAATCTGTTGGGTTAGGCTCTTGGTTCAAGTGATGACCTTAATTGGATGGTCATGTGCCGCCACGTAGCAACACCATCTTCGAGATAGTTATCTCTGTTTGTCTCTCTTGATGTTTACTTGTATTTAATTCTTGATCTTTAAATAAGGTATAATTCGGTAGCAAGCTCTTTTCCCCTAAGTACGAAGTGAGTGGATACGAGCTTTGTAGCTCCTAAAATGTTCAGTCAAAAATTATTCGTATCTGAGAAACAAGCAAACATCGTCTTCTATATAATATGACTTTCATAGGTATTACAGATTACGAATTTTTGTAATTATTTCTTACGTTATTCTCGATCCAATACTTCAGTCAAAATAGAATAAATATTTCACTGAGATTATTTCATCCATGAAATCGACTCCATGAAAAAAAACATTCAAAATTAGAACGTTTCTTTAGCCACTGATTAACTTTTAGATCAGTATTTATTGGTAGTCGTAGTTCACACCCACAGAGATTCCTTATCGTCTGCTAAAAAATATAAGCTTGACACAGACTTTTAACGTCCACTTCGAGATCTCGTATACAAGCATTACAAAATCTATACACATTCATTTCGTTTTTACACAATAGTATTTCAAATATTTCGTGACAGACTTCCAGTGCGTCTTCCGGGCACTATCCGTCGGCTGCACTGCCTCTTTGCCGTGTCGGGAGATCATCAGTGGACCACCTTGTGAGGAAATTGTGAGCAGTAGATGAAACAGACGGTAACAGGCACAGTGCTTTAGTACAACATTCCATTCACAGTAGCATATAACAGTCAAAAATAAATAACTTTAACTTACCTGACGACACTCAGGCGGAAAAAGTCGTCGGGGTTTCAGCTCTAAAACTGAAACAGCACACGGCTGAAGTTGTTCTCTAACATTCTAATGGCTGTTGCTCGTTTAGTAACAGGATCCCAGATGGGCAAAGTGTACTAAAATGAGTCTGGCAAAATGACATACATCGAGTTTCTTGTTACTGCCCCAAGATGTAGCATTTCTTTGGCACTAGTTTATTTTCTTCAGTTGTCGACACTGTAATACCAGCAATGCCGAGCACCTTTACTTAGGCGCTTACGTGTTATGTGAAGAATCCGTGCACATAGGCTTTTACAAGCCGTGACAATTGTTCTTCTGTGGCATGCTACACCTGGATTATTTGATTTGTAATATTTAATATTTTTCTGCACAGAAAGTGAGTAAGCACTTCCTTTGCTAACCTTTCGATGCATATTTCTGGGTTTGTAGGTCCACGTGTTTATGAGTAGTGTCCTTGTACATGGAATATGAAACCGCGGGTAAAATTACATGTCATGAACAGGGATAAAATGACACACTGTAGCTACGAGATTTTCCCCACTACCACAGTTTTTATTTCCTGTCTTTCCATTCGTTCCTGTGTATGATAGTATAACATGCAGTTCAGTATTATTATTATTATTTGAAAGGAGAGACAGCATTGGTCGTATATTTTTTTGCTTATTATCGCAAAATCGATTTTCGGTCACTTAGTGACCATCTTCAGTGCTGTAATATATAACTTAAATTAGTAAGCACTGGTGTCAATAAGCTTACGGCGATCACATAGACTCATTGACACCAGTGCTTACTAATTTAAGTTATATATTACAGCACTGAAGATGGTCACTAAGTGACCGAAAATCGATTTTGTGATAATAAACAAAAAAAATATACGACCAATGCTGTCTCTCCTTTCAAGTATACCCATTATCTGGTCGTAGTGCACAGGACACTATGGAGTCGCCAATCAATCAATTATTATTATTATTATTTCAGTATTAATGGTTGGAAATTATAAGAGAAACAGTAATCGCCAGTCGTATGATTCAGAGAGAATGCAGAAGGCTGTTAATGCTGTTAATAACCAGCAAATGATCAGGTATCGTTCCTCAGATATGTTCGGCGTTTCTCAAGCTGCTTTAAAAAGGAGAGAATGACGCAACACTAAGCAAGTTGTAGGAGCTGATAAAAGTGTAGGTCGATACCAGTAAACGCGTCCTACACATCTAGAAACTGGGCTATTAGAGCACATTAAAGACATTGAGTCCACGTTATTTGGGCTGCCACTGAGTGATGTAAGGAAACTGGCGTTTGAACAAGGCAAGATGAGTGAAGTTGGCAATCTATGAAGCAAACAGACAATGGTGGCACGTAAATACCTACTTAATTTAAGCAAACAAACTAAAGCATTTACCTGCCTACCTATAACGTGAGAAAACACACTTTTGTTATGTCTACGTGTGCCGTCTGCAAACAAAAGCGAATATCTGCAGAAGACGTAGGAGTATGCCATTTTGCCCAACGATTCTCATATCATGACGTTCGTAAGCTTTCTAATAATACATTATAATAATCACATAAGCATAATATAGTTTGTTTCATGAATCTCTGTTCAGTTAATAGTTTTTAAGTTAACTTACAAAAAATAAACCTTAAAACTAAAAACATGTAACCACAGAATTTTTTCCCCTTATGGTATATCATTTTAGGACACCCTCTCCTGTATAGAAGCCTGGGACAAGATTTTAGCCTTATCAGTTATTATTCTGGGTTTATTTATGCGAGTGTGCTTAGCAACTGCTGATTTCACAAGTTCTCGATTTTTAATGCGCGTTTAGTGTTCTGCGTGGCAGTTGGTAACAGTATGAATAGACTGACAGATGTACGCTGAAGAACCAAAGAAACTGGTACACCTATCTAATATCGTGTAGGGCCCCCGACAGCACTCAGAAGTGCAGCAACACGACGTGGCACGGTCTCTACTAATGTCTGAAGTAGTGCTGGACGGAACTTACACCATGAGTCCTGCAGGCCCGTCCAAAAATACGTAAGAGTACGAAGGGGTGGACATTTCTTCTGAACAAGACGTTGCAAGACACCCCAGATATGCTCAATAATATATCTGGGGAATCTGGTGGCCATTGGAAGCGTTTAAACTCAGAAGAGTCTTCATGGAGCCAATCTGTAGCAATTCTGGACGTGTGGGGTGCCGCATTGTCCTGTTGGAATTGCCCAAGTCCGTCGGAATGCACAATGGAGATGAATGGATGCAGGTGATCAGACAAAGCCGTATATAGACGTATCAGGGGTCCCATATCACTCCAACTGCACACGCTTCCACACCATTATAGAGTCTCCTCCAGATTGAACAGTCATCTGCTGACACGCAGGCTCCACGTCTTCTTAAGGTTGTCTCCATACCTGTACACGTCCATCAGCTCGATACAATTGGAAACGAGACTCGTTCGACCAGGAAATAGGTTTCCAGTCATAAACAGTCCAGTGTCGGTGTTGACGGGCCCAAGGGAGGCACGAAGTTTTGTGTCGTGTAGTCATTATGGGTACACGAGTTTCGGCTCCGAAAGCCCATATCGATGATGTTTCATTGGATGGTTCGCACGCTGACACTTTTTGATGGCCCAGCATTGAAATCTGCAGCAATTTGCGGAAGGGAAGCACTTCTGTCACGTTCAACGATTATCTTTAGTAGTCGTTGGTCCCGTTCTTGCAGGATCTTTTCCGTCCGCAGTGATGTCGGATATTTGATGTTTTATCGCATTATTGATATTCACGGCACACTCGTGAAATGCTCGTACGGAAAAGTGCCCACTTCATCGCTACCTCGGAGATGCTGTGTCCCGTCACTCGTGCGTCGACTATGACACCACGTTCAAAATCACTTAACTTACTAATCCCCCATTGTAATAACAGTAACAGATGTAACAACTGCGCCAGACACTTGTTGCCTTACATAGGCATTGCCGACCGTAGGCCGTATTCTGCCTGTTTACCTATCTGTGTCTTTGAATAAGCATGCCTGTACCAGTTTCTTTGGCGCTACAGTGTACTTGCTGATACTGAAACGCACTGAACTGAATATGTGTTTCTTATTTTGCATAATACAATTCTGCAGGCCTCCAGTTCTTCTTCGTTGAGCCTGTATTTATATATCACATGACAATCTGGTAGCTCTTCGTTCGTGACTGTTTGAAAATCTATAAATTCATGGCTCCTCTGTATTGCGAAAAGGTGACTTGAACGTCGGAAGTGGATATCTAGTATTTTACTAATGTCTTGTGTACTAGGTGTGTAGTAAACGAATTATAAAATCGTCAAATGAAAAGTCTGTGTGAACCTTTCAGGAAGCAGATGGCTTGTATCTTTAACAAACGAACTTGTGGATATTCCACGTTCCAGGAATTGAGTATCAATTGGACCTCTGGCTTTTCTTAGAACTTATCCGCTTGGTGACGAATCAAAACAAGCCTCTGTTTTCTTGTAAACTGTTGGCGACAGAACGTTCAAGAGTCACCGGGAGGTCCCAGCCATTAGGCGTATCCGCCTTGTTCACTGCGTAAACATCCAGCAGTTGGGTACTTGGCTACTGGCAGCGTAGTCGGGCGCGTAACGCGTGAATTTCATTAATGAGATAAATCACTTCTCAGTCACTTTCAGTCATTTCTGTTTTTGTTCTAAAGAAGTAAGGCAGAGAAACAAAAGCTCGTGTGACCAAAAAAATAAAATCTGGACTGTGGCTATCTGGATATCCAGTTTAGTAATATAGCAGATCAGCACAACTACAATGTGACCTTTGATACATTTGCAGAGGAAGGTGGCAATACGTTTCCTCCTTTTGATCATTGCAAGAACTCCGAAGTGGCAAACGTTGGGATAACTGATCGTGGATTAAAAAGTCAGGAAAAATCTCTAAATAGTGGAAAAATATCTTGAACGGATGAGATTCTAGAGAGACTATGCGAAAAACCTTGTTCCTCTTCTGCAAGCTGTTTTCAGTCCTGACTTGATTACTTATTTATTTATTTATTTATTTTTTGCATTAAATGTGAAATTTTTCTAGTCGCGTTCTGTTTATTGGTCTGGGAAAAAATAAACGACAATACCAAATTTAAAAAATCGGAGTGATTCACAAAAGTGATGCCACTGGAATGTGAAAATACAGGCCGTTGCCGAATGTAGACCCACTGCCACATCGAAATAAATATATGGTTGTATTGTTGTGATGAAATATATCTGTTGGTACAATTAAAGTGCAGGTTTAGTGTGAGCTGTAACTACCGTATAGCAGCGAAACTTGGTAAAAATGCTTATGCGTTAGTACGGAACCGATTTGCACTGGAAAAAATTTTGTTCCAGTTTTGGCAGCCAGGTCCAAATCTGGCGCTGTACAGCACCTCGTCGACGTCCCTGATACTCACATTGGACAAATTGTGTAAGCGGAGGTTAATAACAAAATCAAAATTATACCTTCCTCACTTGTTTGTCCCTTTCTGCCAATGCCCCATTGCTAATCCATTACGTATGGAAACACTTTTACACATGCATGCACAGCTTCAGATATGCAGCTGGTGGCCAAAATGGGAATAATTTTATTCCAGCGAAAGTCGATTTCACATTAATTCCTTAGCATACCTACCAAGATTTGCTGCCATACGATAACTACAGCCCACATTGGGATCCCCGTGAGTAGCTGCACTTTTAATTATAACCATCGAGTACAGTCACATATTAGACAGAGCAGTGTCTGATAGAATATTGTAGCATATTCTAAATACACCACAGTCAACAATTACTAAACGCAATTAGAAATTATTAAAGACAATTATAAATTAACTTTATTTATCAGATTTATTTGTTTATTTATTCTTGGCATGTATGGTACATTGGACATTTAAATTACTCTAGCTGAGGAGCTAAGAAAACATTATATCAAGTTTAATGTACATTAGTAACAAAATAGTTATAATATATGCAGTAAAATGTACATCATTATGTGTCATGCATCAAACTGTAAAACAAAAACAGTAAAAATAGGATGTGAAAGGAGCCAATAACAGGAACAATAAATTGTGTATTAATGTGAGTAGTTACATGAACATTGAAATGAACTACGTGAAGAATACTAAAATGAACAATAACATACGTAATAGAAAGAACAATGAGCAAAACACCAAATTTACATTACTCAGGTTGACTCGATCAAGGAAAATGGGCGGCAAGCATAATCGTTGTATAATAACGTTCAATCCATCCAGCCAGGGAATAACTGCTTCCTTCAGTTCGTATGGATTTGTTCTTGGTTGTGGGTACGCTCCAATGTTGCATTTACTTACAATATGGTGAACTGCTTGGAGACACCAGTCTGGAAGATGGAACGTTATGATCTGGGGAATGTTTTCGTGGCATTCCCTGGCTGATCTCGTCATTCTGAAGGTCTCATTGGATCAAAACAGGTATGCACCTGTCCTTGTTATTCCTCGGCACGATGCCATCTGCCAGCAGGACAGTGGAACTTTTCACACAACTCGCAGTGTACGTCCGTGGTTCGAAGAGAACCAGGACGAATTTACCGTACCACCCTGGCAACCAAACCCCCGGGATTTAAACCCAGTCGAAAATCTGTGCGACCACCTCGATCGGGCTCTTCGCGCTATGGATCCTCAACTGAGGCCACTGGAATCGGCATGGCTCTACATCCCTGTCGGTACCTTCCGGAACCTCACTGACTTTCTTCCTGGACGCCTCGCAGCGGTCCACGCTGCAAAATGTGTTTATTCAGGCTGTTGACAGATGGCCACATCAATATGACTTCATAGCGTATTATGATTTTAGTTAAGCTGATAGAAATTTTACCTAACACAGTGAAATTCAAATGACTCTAAGCACTATGGGACTTAACATCTGAGGTCACCAGTCCCCTAGACTTAGAACTACTTAAACCTAACTAACCTAAAGACACCACAGACATCCACGCCCGAGGCAGGATTCGAACCTGCGACTGTAGCAGCAGCGCGGTTCCGGACTGAAGCGCTTAGAACCGCTCGGCCACAGCAGGCGGCTTACACAGTGGAGTGATGTGTAGATACTCTAATTTTATTCTCAGTAATTTCGTACTGTGTGCACATATTATTTTTTTTTTATTTTAATTATTTTTTAGTCTGTGTAAAGCTGAGACCCGCGGAATACTCTTCTAAAAAACATCGTTTCTGGGCTCTGTATTCTTCTGCCCTGTTGCTCTGCAGAAATTCAGTCTTCGCAACAATGTTGGTACTGGGTTTGCACTGCTTCACAGATTCTCTTTCCTGCTGCTGCAGCACTGATACTGCATTCTTTGTAGTAATCTACGTAACGGATTACACTCACCTGTTACACTGGTCAGTTGTTGACAATTTAATTACCTGCACTGGCTTACTTATTCTCAATACTGTAATTTTATACTTCATTGTTTAGATATTTGACTTCAGGAAGATGTGGATAGGTCCAAGGTCATTGTCACAACTTCCCTTAATTAGAAAATATGTGCCATAGCATCTCACTTCTCTGGCAACACACATGTAACATGATCATATTTTCAGACACCAGCAATAAACATTTTATTAATTTTTAAATATGTAAATAAATGTCAGAGTTTGCTACTGGGCACGGTCTCCCATTCATTACATTCTTTTATTACAAACGTACCGTGAAAAATGGAGTTGGTCATGGAAGTATTGTGCTTGCCGGACCACCACGGGAGAAACACTTGTTTAGCTTCTGTGAACACTTGTCTTCGTGTTCGCATAATCAAAGAATGACAGGCAGGTGGGAACTAGGGCTGCTGACAAAATATCGATGTCGATAAATCGACATTTCCAACAATCTCGACGTACTAGTACTAGCTACGTTAAAAAACAGTTTGTACGGCAACTAGTGTGCTGTTTCCTTACATCGACGTTCTTCAACATCAGTTGGTGGAAATGATGCACAAAAATTTAAACGACAACATTAATCCTGGGAAATGCTGACGTAATCGACGTTCGGTGCTACCAAGAGAAACTAGAACGTTCAACTTCACCACGCAATTTTAACATTGCAACTGCCAGTTTTCTTGCGTAAATGAAGAAACAGGGAAGTCGACATGAAGTGTTTCGGACAAATCCGATATGTGACGAAACCGAACGAAGGACCCATCGGAAACGTTTCGTTGTGCCACTTACATACAGTTACCATTGTCAGAAAAATGGTTATCGCCAAGCGTGAACGTGCATCGTTTTCCTTCGGTTATTGCTCTAAGCGGGATAGGCAGGCCGCTAGCTTGTTGATATGGAATATCTAACAATAAATCAATATTTAGACATACAGCTCTAAATCCGGCAGTATGTGAATTACCTCGAAGAAAACGGTCTATTGTCACACGGTAAACATTGGTTTAGAAGACATCGTTCCTGTGAAACACAACTATCTCTTTATTCACATGAAGTGTTGAGTGCAATTGACAAGGGATTTCATATCGATTCCGTATTTCTGGATTTCCGGGAGGCTTTTGACACTGTACCACATATGCGTCTCGTAGTCAAATTCCGTGTTTATGGAATATCGTTTCAGTTATGTCACTGGATTTGTGATTTACTGTCAGAGAGGTCACAGTTCGTAGTAATTGACGGAAAGTCATCGAGTAAAACAGACGTGATTTCTGGCGTTCCCCAAGGTAGTGTTATAGGCCCTTTGCTTTTTCTTATCTATATAAACGAATTTTGAGACAATCTGAGCAGCCGTTTTGGGTTGTTTGCAGATGATGCTGTCGTTTATCGACTAATAAAGTCATCAGAAGATCAAAACAAACTGCAAAACGATTTAGAAAAAATATCTGAATGGTGTGAAAAGTGGCAGTTGACCCTAAATAACGAAAAGTGTGAGGTCATCCACATGATTGCTAAAAGGAATTCGTTAAACTTCGGTTACACGATAAATCAGTCTAATCTAAAAGCCGTAAATTCATTTAAATACCTAGGTATTACAATAACGAACAACTTAAATTGAAAGGAACACATAGAAAATGTTGTGGAGAAGGTTAAACAAAGACTGCGTTTTATTGGCAGGACTCTTACAAAATATAACAGACGTACTAAGGAGACTGCCTACACTAAGCTTGTCCGTTCTCTTTCAGAATACTGCTGCGCGCTGTGGGATCCTTACCAGATACGACTGACGGGGTACATGGAAAAAGTTCAAAGAAGGGCAGCACGTTTTGTATTATCGCTAAATATGGGAGAGAGTGTCACAAAAATGATACAGGATTTGGGCTGGACATCATTAAAAGAGAGGCGTTTTTCGTTGCGACGGGATCTTCTTACGAAATTCCAGTCACCAACTTTCTCCTCCGAATGCGAAAATATTTTGTTGACACCGACCTACATAGGGAGGAACGATCACCACGATAAAATAAGGGAAATCAGAGCTCGTACGGAAAGATATAGGTGTTCATTCTTTCCGCGCGCTTTACGAGATTGGAATAATAGAGAATTGTAAAGGTGCTTCGATGAACGCTCTGCCAGGCACTTAAATGTGATTTACAGAGTATCCATGTAGATGTAGATTTATAATGTACAGCCGACATTTTTGTTTTCCGGTAGGTCGTTATTCTTTCCGTCGATATTCTATACATCGAAAATTCTTTTAGTTATTTAGAGTTCCGATAATGATACCCTTTTCAGTATCGATATATCCGATTCCCGATACTTTTAAAAACGTCAACAGTCCTAGTGGAGAGAACACGTTAAAGAGACGCCAGCGTTGCAGTCTGAGGGTGTGCGTGATTACAGAGGAGCGGAAGAGGTGGTCGTAGGGCACAGAGGCAACAGCAAACGGCGTACTGTCACGGTCGGGAGTTTGTGCGTACAATTTACGAAAGTTAACTATGTGTAAATTCCATGTTGAGAATGAAAGAACGGTGTGAGCATTAACGAATGAATAATAGCGTAATTACAGTGCTCAATTCAGAGTTCGCCGAAGTGTCTAACTCGGTTAACAAATATGTAGCTACATCTAATCCACATCTACATCTATACCCTGCATCTGAAGTGCAAGGCGGATGATTTCCTCCCTTTGACTGAATGCTTCTATGCTTGCTATAAATAATCTAATATTGTCCCTACGATACCTACGGGAGTAATATATGGGGTGGAGGGAGGGGGGTGGGGTTGTAGTTATTCCCAGAGTCATCATTTAAAGCCAGTTCTTGACACTTTGTTAGCAGACTTTCTCGGGATACTTTACGCTTGTCTACGAGAGTAGGCCTAAGGCCGTTCAGTTTATTCAGCATTTCTGTGACATTCTCTCAAGGATCAAATAAACCTGCGACCATTCGTACTGCGCTTCTCTGTATACGTTCACTATACAATGCTACTCTTATTTCCTATGGGTCGCACACTTGAGCGGCGTTCTACAATGGCTCGCACGAGTGATTTTTAAGCAATCTCCTTTGTTGAGGAAGATGATGCGGACGGCACTGATGATGCACTTTAACAGTTCTTCCGAGAATCTACGTGAATAGAAATAACCTGTAGCTTACAAACAAACAAAACTCCTGGCTTCTTCTGTAACATAATTATTCTCCCATGAGTACCATGTCAAAAATTTACAGTGACTTAACCATGCTGGCAGCGACGCACTCAAGTAGAGCTGGTCGCCATGATAGATAAACCGAGCACTTTATTAGCAAGCTCCGGAAACCATCATAACAGGCGTAGAGGGCAGATCAACGTATAGTTTCAAAACAAAGAACGCTGGGTTCAGTATTCAAGAACAGACAGAGCATGTCACCGATTATTTTATTGTAACACATATGAAACCGTTGTACAACATGGGGTTGTTGTTGTTGTGGTCTTCAGTCCCGAGACTGGTTTGATGCAGCTCTCCATGCTACTCTATCCTGTGCAAGCTTCTTCATCTCCCAGTACTTACTGCACCCTACATCCTTCTGAATCTGCTTAGTGTATCCATCTCTTGGTCTCCCCCTACGATTTTTACCCTCCACGCTGACCCTCCAATACTAAATTGGTGATCCCTTTATGCCTCAGAACATGTCCTACCAAGCGATCCCTTCTTCTAGCCAAGTTGTGCCACAAACTCCTCTTCTCCCCAATTCTATTCAATACCTCCTCATTAGTTATTTGATCTACCCATCTAATCTTCAGCATTCTCCTGTAGCACCACATTTCGAAAGCTTCTATTCTCTTCTTGTCCAAACCATTTATTTTCCATGTTTCACTTCCATACATGGCTACACTCCATACAAATACTTTCAGAAATGACTTCCTGACACTTAAATCTATACTCGATTTTAACAAATTTCTCTTCTTCAGAAACGCTTTCCTTGCCATTGCCATCCTACATTTTATATCCTCTCTACTTCGATCATCATCAGTTATTTTGCTCTCCAAATAGCAAAACCCCTTTAGTACTTTAAGTGTCTCATTTCCTAATCTAATTACCTCAGCATCACCCGACTTAATTTGACTACATTCCGTTATCCTCGTTTTGCTTTTATTGATGTTCATCTTATATCCTCCTTTCAAGACACTGTCCATTCCGTTCAATGTCATCGGCGAACCTCAAAGTTTTTATTTCTTCTCCATGGATTTTAATACCTATTCCGAATTTTTCTTTTGTTTCCTTCACTGCTTGCTCAATATACAGATTGAATAACATCGGGGAGAGGCTACAACCCTGTTTCACTCCCTTGCCAACCACTGCTTCCCTTTCATATCCCTCGACTGTTCTGGTTTCTGTACAAATTGAAAATAGCCTTTCGCTCCCTGTATTTTATCCCTGCCACCTTCAGAATTTGAAAGAGAGTATTCCAATCAACATTGTCAAACGCTTTCTCTAAGTCTAAAAATGCTAGAAACGTTGATTTACCTTTGCTTAATCTATCTTCTAAGATAAGTCGTAGGGTCAGTATTGCCTCACGTGGTCCAATATTTCTACGGAATGCAAACTGATCTTCCCAGAGGTCAGCTTCTACCATTTCTCCACTCGTCTGTAAAGAATTCGCGTTAGTATTTTGCTGCCGTTACTTATTAAACTGATAGTTCAGTAATTTTCACATCTGTCAACACCTGCTTTCTTTGGGATTGGAATTATTATATTCTTCTTGAAGTCAGAGGGTATTTCGCCTGTCACATACATCTTTCTCACCAGATGATAGAGTTTTGTCAGAACTGGCTCTTCCAAGGCTGTCAATAGTTCAAATGGAATGTTGTCTACTCCCGGGGCCTTGTTTCGGCTTAAGTCTTTCAGTGCTCTGTCAAACTCTTCACGTACCTCCCATTTCATCTTCAGCTACTTCGTCTTCCATTTCCATAATATTGTCCTCAAGTACATCGTCCCTGTATAGACCCTCTATATACTCCTTCTACCTTTCTGCTTTCCCTTCTTTGCCCGCAAGAGGGTTTCCATCTGAGCTCTTGATACAATATAGCGTAGGTACTTGTAAACAGTAAAAAAACAAAAGGCAGTTTTAAACTGCAGGCAGTTGTAGTGCAGTTCATTTGTGCTTGGTTTTTGGCATCAGGATAAAACCAACAATTTTAATTCGGTACTGTTATACACGTGCCAGATCCGTATTGAGTCACTGCAGTCGGACTACACAGTTAGTTCAAGGATTCTTTACATCTGTAGGCTCGGGGCCGATGAAGTCGACTGCGGCTGCGTCCTACACTACGTGGGCTGCTATATTTTTGGATAGCTGTGCGAAATTGTGATTACTAGCGTATATGAAGAATCTCACCATCTCGTTTGTCCATAAAGGAAGTGGGCTGTTATATTTTTGGATAGCTGTGCGAAATTGTGATTAGTCGCGTATATGAAGAACCTCACCATCTCGCTTGCCCGTAAAGGACTGACAGCGTATTTCCGTCTTTCGGCGAAGGACGCGAGTTTCGCGAGGGAGTTCCATTACAGCTTCATTTTCAAGGAACCAAAATATCACGTTCCTTTCAGAATTATAGCTCTACTTTATTGATGGCTACTTATCTTCTACGCTACGGTACAATTTTCTTGTGCCTTGTTGCGGAAAATTTGACCGCGATCGCGAAGCGTGAAGCGGCAAAGTCTTTGATGAAGGTTCGTCCGTGAGCTTACCGATTTAAACAGCTCTCCGACTTCAGTTCCAGTAACGTCCGTCGTCGATTGCATGTGGTGTCGTTTTTCACAATGCGTCTGTAGTTCTGAGCAAACATTCATTTCTCGTAGCGGAAAAACGTGTTTTCCTGCAACAGAGAAAGCGTAGGTCGTTCTTGGGATTGGATTTGGTGGGGATGAACTGATATCCGTTAAAGTCTGCGTCAAGTGGCATTAATAATCGCGAATTCCAGCATGAAACACCCCTGTTTAAATTCCCTTATTGGGTTTTGTGTGTGATTTACCGAAGCCGCCAAACAGTTAATTATTATGATTATATGACCGTGTGCTTAATGGATGTAGGCTATCGGTTTTCCTTCTGTAGTTTCGGGGGTATTTCAACCGAGTGCGGCTGTTCTGAGACGGAATAGTTAATGATCGAGAGTTTGTCTATTAAGGACCACAGAGGTTGCGATGTACAAACTGATATCTATTTTCTACGAACATACAAATTCTGAGGTAGTTGCTACCTTCGCCTTACACGTCTAATTACAGTTATATCTTTTTTTGGTTGCCGATTGAAAGTACTTCGTCACACGCAATGATGATGGTTAACATTCACAACAATCCTCACTGCAATCGATGGTTATTTCTGGCCGATGCGGTTGACGCGAATCACGTAATTCGGCACTTGTCACTTCTGGTTTCATATCACTCGCGAATCGGTATCGATGAGGGTCCACCCCACGACGATCAGTGGGACGCGCCCATTTGTCATATTCCGGTGAATTTACCGTTTACTACTCACTTTACCACCATTCTTGCCCGTCTCTACAGTACTACTTCTCACTCAACACTCGTCTCACTGCCTCCTGCAGCGCTCGACAATCGACTCCTGTCTGCTATCGACCTGGGTGTCGGATACTAGCATCTATGTTCGTGGGATCACGGATCCCTTACAAGAAGTGGTATAAGTACTATGATTTCTGCGGAGACAGTGAACCATTTTCACCTACAGCAGGCATGCATATGTTTGTGAAGCTTTGCACGAAGGTAGTGACTCTACTTCACTAAAACCATTGTAATTACTAAGATCGATACGCTTTGTGTAGCACTGTGGAGTATTTACATGTTTTAATTTCGTTATGTAACACAGTTAACTGGGTTTTAAATTCGCATTTTTTAGGATGCAACTTTCGTTCGTATTTGATTCTGTTTTGCAGACATGTATATTTCACGTTATCCTTGCAGAGTCAACCATCGATATAAGTGGCACCACTTGTTGTGGATGTTTAGTGTTAATAACCTAAAAAACTGTGAGCTCCCATTTTGCACTCATAGGATGACGATGAAATATTGAGCTCAAAGAAATAGATATTGAGTCAATTTATCTGACGTATTGGTATGCAACTATTTCTGCGTAGTGAGACATAGGAACTTCATGTTCGTTCCACTTTGACATTCATAAAAACAGTAACGGTATAATACTTAGGCTCCATGAACTTAGTAGTTAGCTGTAGAGCCTTTGTTTTGTATTAGTGTTGTGCTACTAAATAAAATCAACGATCCATATGTTCCTTACGAAACAGTTTTACTTTTCCTGTTTATAGTTTATGACCCGGCGCCTTTCCGTTGCCCATAAATCTTCAATTGACCTCATTCGGATGACCGTCTCTAATGACCTCGATGTCTGTGCTGTGCTTCGTTTTGATGACAAGACTCAATTCCTGCGTGATTACCATCGCTCTCGTTTGGACTAACTGTGACAGAAGTAAGAATAGTTTTACTCTAGACTATCATCTGTTTTGATTTCATTGGTACATCAATACACATATTTTGTTTGATGAAAATTAGGACTGTTGTAAAGCAAAGTACATATTGAATATACTGACGTATTTGGTAAAGTAATGAGTCCGTAAAGTGTTTTCATAGCACATTTCTTTTTTCTAACATCTCGACAGGTCGCAATGCATTTGCAACCTACAATTAAATTACCCTATAAATTTTACTTTAACTTATAGATATACATCTTTGATTCTCTCACAATCAGTCTGTGCAAAGCTGGGACTTCTTTGAGAACTGTGTCGAGTAATGTGGCTTGATGTCGCTATAAGCCACGAATGCGATGTCAGTTTCCGCTGACGTTTTTGTAGAAAAACTGTTTGTGTGAACGGCATTCTTCAGTTGTAGGATGGGGAATTGTCTGCAGCACGTTGCGTAAGTCGTTCTGTGCAGTTCGAGATTTGCAACGACTACCTTCATCGTTATTACATATCCTGAACACCCATCTGCCTACCTCTTGTTTAACGGCAGAGTGCAAATGTATTCTCTTTCAATATGAACCTGTAGCCACTAATATTCTCGTACCCGCTTCACGACAAGCACGACTATATTGCGGAACTACTGTGCTTCTTGAAACCTGTCTTCCGTAACTACTCTGTTACTTCCTGTTAGTTGTAGAGAGAAACTAGGGTCACAGTTTAACCGAATCATGGTTGCAAGATTGCATTTAGTTGGCCTTCATTTGTCCCGCACTTGAACTGTGACTCTTATAACAGAAGCCTCGTAATTCAGTACGTGTTCTAGCTCATACAGAGTTCCGTGTTGCTCGTGCTCGTGATTATTTTTTATACTTTTCATCCCTGCGTTTTCTTGGTGAATTTGTAATCGCAGTTAATGTATAACTTTATGTCACTTGCTCTCAGCGAAACATGGACATGCTATCCATGCTTACTTGTACATGTATACTTAAATTAACATTTGTAACTGCAACTCGATCATTTTGACTATTGTGTTTCACATTACACGCATATACAATCAAAATGGCTGGTAATGTTTTTGCGCCCTCTTTATTCCGGTCCTATGATTGTCAAGGTCACTATCTCGATTTTCTGTAACATTCGAAGCGGCATACACACGAGAAATAATCACAGAGTTTGAAGGGGCTCCGGAAATCCCTATCTTTCCAATGTTAAAATAGCGCTTATAAATTACATATGTTCTCAGAAAGTAATTGAGATAGGAAGTTGAAATTTTTACAGGTTAATTATTGGAGTATTGGCCACAACTTAACACAGGGATTTCTATGAATTTCAATTCAGATGTTAGAGATAAATTTTTTTTATTGTAACGCAAATTCACTACCTCTTTTTGCTTTTCCTGTTAAATTCACCAATATACATGTGTGTTAAGTTACGCCGAAGGTATTGTGTAACATTTCCTGAAAATTTGAAGCAAACTGGTTTGGTAGATCCTGATAAAACATGTAATTTGTATGAAAAAATAAAACTTTTAGGAATTGAGCGACAAAGTTTGGATTACCTTTTTAGTGCACTCCAAGTCCATAAGGTGGATTATCTCCATCTTCTGCAAACTCCTCCTCCAGCTTCCTCTTTGTCTTCCTCCTGTTCACTGTGACTTGTCTTTCTAGGCTTTTTACAGCCCTGTCAGCAGCCTGAAGGCATTCTTGTCTAGAGCAAGCATCGTTCGTACCATGCTGAAACCTATCTTCACTCTCATATTTCGAAATACTTTGCACATTACAACGTTGCCATCATTCAATCTAGCAATATCATCATACACACTAAAGTGAAGTATTTCTATTCCAGTAAAGCAGTCTTGGGGATTCTTGAGCGTATAACACTATTTACATTTTCATTGGGGTTTTGAGTTTTACGATGAGCACACTTTTTCAACAGTTCAGGTGCTGCTAAGTCTCTGAAAATATGTTTTATCACCTCCATTACCACATAAGGCAGACTATGTAAACGTAGGCTTCGCGACCGTTGTCACAGTCAATAAAATTCTTCCGGGTTTGTGGCCGCATTGTCATCTGTAAAATTCTGACGTTTCGGCGTCTGTTGCAAGGTGCCTTCCTCAGGGTGTATTGGTAACTGCTGAATGAGCACTAGTTCGGATACTTATGTACTATGGGGAGTGCTGTCATTGGATGTGAGGGTGAGGAGGAAGGGTATGAGGAGTTCATTTTATTCGTCTTTGCATTGCGTGTTGTCATTGGCAGAAATCGGCGTTTTCCGCTGGAGTTTCCTTTGCTGCCTGCCATTGGTGGAAACCGGCGAATAGGAGCGGCGACTGCAGCGTAGCGTTGTTTACTAACTGCCTAGTATCGACTAGGCCGCTTCAGCGCTCTGTGTACCCTGCACCGCTGTGGCCTACGGCGCGTCTGTTGCTTTCCGAGAGCTGGCCTTCCGCAAAGCTGTCACTGCTGGCAGCCAAGACGCTGGAAGTCGGTACCCGTCTTCTCTATTCATATTGTCGGGTCGCTTGTCTATTTCTATAGCCTCTCTAATCTTCCTCCTCAAACTAAACGGCTGTTTCGCCAGTACGCGGGCCTCTTGAAATTCGATCTTCATCATGCACTGTTCCTGATGTTCTGCCACCGCTGATTTGTTGTATTGTTTGAGGCGAATATATCTTTCGTGTTCAGTTAACCTTGTGCTTATTTGACGCCCAGCCTCACCTACATACACAAGTCCACATTCGCACCCGATTTCATAAACCCGGACGGCATGAAAATTGTCAATTGTATCTTTCGACAATTTTATTGACCACGGAAGACTATGTTTATGAGTGTACTCTTCACCAGTTAACAACACCTTGTCGTACTTACACCAACTGCTTTCTCGTTTAGGATGCAAGTAATGATGGGGACTTTCATCAGTTGAAAGAGGACTAAAACGAAAGAACCTTAACAGCCTTCTTCATTTCATCGTCACGATGTGTATGTTTTACCTAATAGCCATTAAATAGTAGTTCTGTATTTTGTGAATTACAGTGTCATCTGACCTACCCTTCCCGTCCAACCCTTTACCATCACAGAGTTTTTGCTTTTGCACGAAGCGTTCAGTCGTCAATGTCTTGATCCCATTCGCTTCTGTACGAGCCCCATACACTCATATTTCTGCACTATAACATCACCACGATTGGGATTCAGTTCTTGAACATGTCTGAAACTTTCAGAACCACAATCACCAAGGTATTCCGCATATCGCCTTTTATCACACGCAACAGAACGTTGAAATATACTAGCAACACCAGCCACTTCCATTCCTGCACTGCCACCACTTCATTTAGCTATGCAATTATTTTCACGTGTACCTTTATTTTTTGTGGACACCTACAATATTTAGATATTACTGCTACATCTGTAACTTCCCCTGTATGCATACTGGTGGCAGATACTACTCCATGAGGAGATGTTGTCCCCGTTTATGCCAGGTATCATCTAATGCTGCAGTGAAGTCTGTATTACCAGTGTTTTCTATTACTGTCTCTTCCACAGCTTTCTTCATAGATTCTATACAGACATCTTCTACTTTAGAACCTATAAATCTGTTATAGTTCGTAAACTTGGTTGAAGGACTTGGAAGATTCATCATACCACACGAAACGGCACCTGCAGTAGCGCCCTTACCAATTGTACGCAAGGCATAAATAAATATAATGTTGTGTTCATAGATTTTGCTAGCGTTTTCTACATTTGGAGCTACTGCAACACTGGTCCGAAAGGTGGTCATGTATGAACATTTAACACACTTCAGTTCCATTTCACTGGCAAGTCCCACTTGATTTCTTATAGAGAGTTCCAGACCGACTTCGCTACACTGAATACATGTTACACAGTCTGCAAGAGTTTCATTGAGAACTGACGTATCAAATACTTCATTCATATCCGATTTGCCAGTAAGACATTTTTACTTTTCACTGACTGAACCAAGCTTCCTCTGCAAAGTACTTTCTTTCTTACTTTCATTGGAGTGGGCAGGTGGAGCAGCAAGGTTAAGTTCACACGCTTGGTTATCGTCTTTATTGTTTACGGTTTCGCTTTCCAACATTTCTCCTTTCTTTAAAATTCTTCAGAGGATTTCTAGTCACTTTACGTTTACCCATGAATATCCTTCAGTAAAACAGACTGAAATGAACAGAATTCACTACGAATATTTACAGGATTACAAAAGAGTAGCCGGCCTCGGTGGCCGAGTGGTTCTAGGCGCTTCAGTCCGGAACCGCGCTGCTGCTACGGTCGCAGGTTCGAATCCTGCCTCGGGCATGGATGTGTGTGATGTCCTTAGCTTAGTTAGATTTAAGTAGTTCTAAGTTCTAGGGATGACCTCCGATGTTAAGTCCCATAGTGCTCAGAGCCATTTGCACAAAAGAGCGATCGATATACACTCCTGGAAATGGAAAAAAGAACACATTGACACCGGTGTGTCAGACCCACCATACTTGCTCCGGACACTGCGAGAGGGCTGTACAAGCAATGATCACACGCACGGCACAACGGACACACCAGGAACCGCGGTGTTGGCCGTCGAATGGCGCTAGCTGCGCAGCATTTGTGCACCGCCGCCGTCAGTGTCAGCCAGTTTGCCGTGGCATACGGAGCTCCATCGCAGTCTTTAACACTGGTAGCATGCCGCGACAGCGTGGACGTGAACCGTATGTGCAGTTGACGGACTTTGAGCGAGGGCGTATAGTGGGCATGCGGGAGGCCGGGTGGACGTACCGCCGAATTGCTCAACACGTGGGGCGTGAGGTCTCCACAGTACATCGATGTTGTCGCCAGTGGTCGGCGGAAGGTGCACGTGCCCGTCGACCTGGGACCGGACCGCAGCGACGCACGGATGCACGCCAAGACCGTAGGATCCTACGCAGTGCCGTAGGGGACCGCACCGCCACTTCCCAGCAAATTAGGGACACTGTTGCTCCTGGGGTATCGGCGAGGACCATTCGCAACCGTCTCCATGAAGCTGGGCTACGGTCCCGCACACCGTTAGGCCGTCTTCCGCTCACGCCGCAACATCGTGCAGCCCGCCTCCAGTGGTGTCGTGACAGGCGTGAATGGAGGGACGAATGGAGACGTGTCGTCTTCAGCGATGAGAGTCGCTTCTGCCTTGGTGCCAATGATGGTCGTATGCGTGTTTGGCGCCGTGCAGGTGAGCGCCACAATCAGGACTGCATACGACCGAGGCACACAGGGCCAACACCCGGCATCATGGTGTGGGGAGCGATCTCCTACACTGGCCGTACACCACTGGTGATCGTCGAGGGGACACTGAATAGTGCACGGTACATCCAAACCGTCATCGAACCCATCGTTCTACCATTCCTAGACCGGCAAGGGAACTTGCTGTTCCAACAGCCGGCCGCTGGTGGCCGAGCGGTTCTGGCGCTACAGTCTGGAACCGCGCGATCGCTACGGTCGCAGGTTCGAATCCTGCCTCGGGCATGGATGTGTGTGTTTCCTTAGGTTAGTTAGGTTTAAGTAGTTCTAAGTTCTAGGGGACTTATGACCTCAGCAGTTGAGTCCCATAGTGCTCAGAGCCATTTTGTTCCAACAGGACAATGCACGTCCGCATGTATCCCGTGCCACCCAACGTGCTCTAGAAGGTGTAAGTCAACTACCCTGGCCAGCAAGATCTCCGGATCTTTCCCCCATTGAGCATGTTTGGGACTGGATGAAGCGTCGTCTCACGCGGTCTGCACGTCCAGCAAGAACGCTGGCCCAACTGAGGCGCCAGGTGGAAATGGCATGGCAAGCCGTTCCACAGGACTACATCCAGCATCTCTACGATCGTCTCCATGGGAGAATAGCAGCCTGCATTGCTGCGAAAGGTGGATATACACTGTACTAGTGCCGACATTGTGCATGCTCTGTTGCCTGTGTCTATGTGCCTGTGGTTCTGTCAGTGTGATCATGTGATGTATCTGACCCCAGGAATGTGTCAATAAAGTTTCCCCTCCCTGGGACAATGAATTCACGGTGTTCTTATTTCAATTTCCAGGAGTGTATTACCGCCGCAAGATTCTCTACTGTAGCAACATGCTGCACAATTTTGTTTTGATTCCTCCTGCGGGAACTATGATGCAGGGATTTAAGTGTTTATCAGAACCGGGGCTAACTGTTACAATTGTTTCACTAATTTCTATGGAGAAAGTTATAGAAATATTTTGATGCGAACTTCCTGAGAGGTTAGCACCATTGTTGGAGGTTAGCTGAGAAACCAGACATTGCCCAGGTATTTATTTAATCCGCTCGTGTATTTCCTAAACCCTCCTCTCGCAGTCCATCTCCTCTCTCCTTTATCCTCTGTCAATCTCCTCCTCCCACCTCTCTCCCCATCTCACAATTCACCTCCTCCTCTTGTCTTCTCTCTAATCATCCCCCGTATATTTGTCAATATCCTCCTCCCCTCCTTCCTTCGCCCTCTGTCCATCCTTCCCCCTCTGTCTGTCCGCCTCATCGCCCCCCCCCCCATGTCTCTATGTCAAACTCCTCCTAAACCATTCTCTATCCATCAACGCTTTACGCTGGTGGAAGTGAAGCTTCAAGGGCAGGCAGTGCAGTTGGCCGTGAAAGGCAAAGGTCCCAAGTTTGAGTCCTGACCTTACCTGGCACAAGATTCAATACGCAAGAAGGTCTGAAGTCATCAAATTCATTCCATATTTATTAGCAGCCGTCCTCAGAGAAGAACCAGCCATTGTTTCTTTTGCCACGTCGCCATATGTTTCTTTTGACAGTGTGCCAACGCTTGCCTTCTTTTTGTAATTGCTCCTGTTGCCTTCGCAAGGTACATACACAACAAGAAACAGCATATGACACGGGGTAGGTTGTTACACCACAACAACTAGTCCCAATGAAATTGTAACAAATTGACCCATGCAGCGCCATTTCATATTCGCTTAAAGGCAAACATCAGTTTTCAATCATAGAGAAATTATAAATATTTATCAGTCTCCTGAAGCTAAGACGATCACACGATATTTCACTTGCACTGATTTACAGAAAGGTTACAATACAGTTAAAAATATACTCGGAGAAGAAAAAATTAAAAAGAGATGGAAAAATGTCGTTTCCTCTCGCACACTCTCTGATACTAACAACCCGCCCTCCAGCAACCGGCAGGAGAACTGACTACCCGATACTATAGTCTGCTGGAAGGAAAGTGCATCGCTGCCAGTGGTTAAATCAGAAGAATTCGCGTGTAACAAGTTTCTCCGCATAACAAATGACCCCGGTCGCCCTTATCTAGCATAAACTAATTAAGGATTATGTAAATTTATTTTTGGAGTTAATAATTAAAGTTTGCGACTTTTTTTCATTTTAACTTTTCACAGGTCACACCAACATCTGTCACACGAGCGGTCACGTGTTGCACAAAATACAAAAATTAGCTTCAATTATTACTGGTCTTACTTTACAATCAGTGCACTAAATAAACATATGATAATCATCTTATGTCCAAAATAGGATGTGTCTTTGGGTATGTAATTGTACCAAATCTTTATGATGTAAAAAATATTTTAATAGAAGAAATATTCATTGTTCTGAATCTATCTGCAGTCATAAATTGTTGTTATTGACAATTGTTGCAAACAGTTTTTCTTGAAGACTGAATTTTACATACTAAATGATTGAACATACTATACGTGATTGTCGCAGGGTTCTTTTTCGGCCTTCCGTGCATGTCCCATGAGTCTTTTTATCTTGAGGATTTGATGACGCTGAAGTTGACGATTATGGATATGAGACCTGTAGAAATACTGAGAGGTCTATTGGGAGACAAGTAAGTTTACTTATGGAATACATATGTTTCTTTGTTAGGTCAAAGGACAACCTGTTGAAAAAAGTTTCCGTGTAAAATGGGTCTTTAATCCCCTTTCAGTATTCCACACATCAGCTGGCATAAGTATTTTGAGAAGCTGATCTGAAGCGATGGGCAGTTAAAAGGCCGGTTGTACGGAATACAACAGAGCGACTGGAGGACGATCAAGGGTCTGTTGACCTATTTCAGCCTACAAAGTAAGCGATTTTTACCATTTTTTTGAAAGAAACTGATGAAGGAATCAACATAAATCTTTTCCCCCATTATATGTTGATCGATGGACAATATTTTATGATTTTCTAAAGAAATTCAGTCATCATTAAGCCCCATATCCGGGGAATTACAGTTGCTTCATCCGAAAAAGGTGTGTCCAAGATGGAAGTCCTGCACGTTGCAGATCTTATCTGATAACAAAAAACCAATAATTTTATTAATGTATAGGCTGTTGTGCATGCAGTTTTTTGAAATATGAAAAAATGGCGGTAGTTTGAATCAAAGATGTAGTTTTGTCATGTGTTTTAGGTCACGTTTTCTGCAATAACTAATGAATAAGTGGAAAAATTGACTTATTACTCCTCGCGGACAGGCCCGAGGAGTGATTCAGCGAATTGTCTGAATGATATCTTAATTAGTGTGCCTGAAATCCATATACTGTATCTCAAGCTGACGGAATGTTCGCATGCGTGCAAGGAGCAATAAGCTATTTTTTATTTCAATTTATTTACCAGTGCTCGCAAATAACGTGGCAGAAGACATACGACAAAACTACATGTTTGTTTCATACGTCCGTCATTTTATTATTTAATGAAATTTCAAAAGCTGTGCTAATTCTCCGAGCGCAATATCCTATAGATTAAGAAAATTGTTTGTTATCCTAATTTATTTCAAATAGAATTTGCTAACAGCAGGACTTCCGTCACAGATGGTTCAAATTGCTCTAAGTATTATGGGACTTAACATCTGAGGTCATCAGTCCCCTAGACTTAGAACTACGTAAACCTAACTAAACTAAGAACACCACACACATCCATGCCCGAGGCGGGATTCGAACCTACGACCGTAGCAGCCGCGGGGTTGCGGGGTAAAGCGCCTAAAACCGTTCGGCCACAGTGGGCGGCTCCGTCACAGACACCACTGTTTGGATTGGGACTTAAATTCTGATGACGGATTTAATGATGTCTGAATTACTTCAAAAAGTATGAAAATATTATCCAAGAAGCAAAAAGCAATCTGCAGAAAGATTTACCAAGAATGATTCATTAGCTTTTTCCAAAAATAATCGGAAAAATCTCTTATTTTTTTGGTTGACTGAGGAGAATGAAACATTAAGCGAACCGTTAGTGAAATGTGTGGTGTCACCGCCAGACACCACACTTGCTAGGTGGTAGCCTTTAAATCGGCAGCGGTCCGTTAGTATACGGCGGACCCGCGTGTCGCCACTATCAGTGATTGCAGACCGAGCGCCGCCACACGGCAGGTCTAGAGAGACTTCCTAGCACTCGCCCCAGTTGTACAGCCGACTTTGCTAGGGATGGTTCACTGACAAATTACGCTCTCATTTGCCGAGACGATAGTTAGCATAGCCTTCAGCTACGTCATTTGCTACGACCTAGCAAGATGCCATTATCATTTGCTATTTATCTTGTGATGCATGTACCGTCAGACCGATGTTCACCAATTATGGATTAAAGTTAAGTATTCCAGAAGCTACGTACCTTTTTTCCTAGTCTCTATTCCTTTAACGGTTCCAGACCTCACGCCAGCCTGCGTGACCTTAAACGCGTGCCTTTCGACTACTTCATAGTGGCTTGGCTGTTTTGCCAAGTCACAACAAAATGCAGTGCTCATTTTTGGATCTCCCCAAACTCATATACTTGTAATGGTGCCAGACTGACGAGCAACACTCAAGAATTGGAAAACGAGGGTTTTAAGCTACCTGAATCCGAGCTTCATCTCTCTTTCTATGTGATTTTAAGCCCTGATATACAGGACATAAAATCCCGTCTGAGGCCTGCGATCATTTTTATGTTAATAATTGGCAACCAATGCAGTACAATCGCCATAAAGTCATGAGATGTTCAACTGACTCTTTTATTAGAACTTGTTACGCGTTTCGGGATTACACCCGTCTTCAGACATCATAAACTTTAACTTCTTCCTAACCAACCAGGCGTGCAGCCTTGACAAGTGTCGAATAACATATGACTGCGACACAAGCAGTCTTGAAGCAGAGCGCAGAGTCAATTGAACATCTCATGACTTAAGTGCGATTTTACAGCATTGGTTGCCAATTATTAATTTTAAACCCTGATGTACCATCTTTTACCAGCTCACCTGTCGCTCTGTGCTGCAGCGGGAGCGTGAAAGAGTCTGTTGTGGCTACAGCTAAGGTCGGCCTCGGTGAGATACGCAGTGAGTTGTCGGCCACAAGCTGAGTTACGGCCAGAGATGCGTAGTGCCTGTTACGCTAGGTGCAACGCTTCCAGTCATTTGCAGCTAATGCGCGTGGGGCCACGCCATTAAGGCTGGCGTAGCGTGGCGGCAATTTGCTGCGTGGATGCGTATGGAGGCGGAGAGGTGGGCGTAGGCAGCGGCAGACTGGAGACCTTGGCGACCACGCGCCGTCTTCGGAGGAGGTGACAGAACCACAAACAGGCAGGATTACTGCTTTGTGCAGTTCTCAAGGTTGCAGTTACGGGCCACATCGGCATCTTTCTGCAGAAATACTGAACCTGCTCATACCACACCATCACCGAACTGGAGGTCGCAAGCTGCTGACTGAAATCCCGTGTCTGTAAAATAGCCAAAATAACATGTGTTTCAGTTTGATCATAAGAAACAATATATGAGGACAGATATTTTCGTCCTTTATTACTTCACTTTTATGGTAATTAGGCCATGGACGAAGGTACACTACTGGCCATTAAACTTGCTACACCAAGAATAAATGCAGATGATAAACGGGTATTCATTGGACAAATATATTATACTAGAACTGACATGTGATTATATTTTCACGCAATTTGGGTGCATAGATCCTGAGAAATCAGTACCCACAACAACCAGCTCTGGCCGTAATAACGGCCTTGATACGCCTGGGCATTGAGTCAGTTTGGATGGCGTGTACAGGTACAGCTGCCCATGCAGCTTCAACACGATACCACATTTCATCAAGAGTACTGACTGGCGTATTGTGACGAGCCAGTTCCTCGGCCACCATTGACGTTTTCAGCTGGTGAGAGATCTGGAGAATGTGCTGGCCAGAGCAGGAGTCGAACATTTTCTGTATCCAGAAAGGCGCATACAGGACCTGCAACATGCGGTCGTGCATTATCCTGCTGAAATGTAGGGTTTCGCAGGGATCGAATGAGAGGGTAGAGCCACGGGTCGTAACACATCTGAAATGTAACGTCCACTGTTAAGAGTGCCGTCAATGCAAACAAGAAGTGACCGAGACGTGTAACCAATGGCACCCCATACCATCACGCCGGGTGATACGCCAGTATGGCGATGACGAATACACACTTCCAATGTGCGTTCACCGCGATGTCGCCAAACACGGATGCGACCATCGTGATGCTGTAAACAGAACCTGGATTCATCCGAAAAAATGACGTTTTGCCATTCGTGCACCCAGGTTCATCGTTGAGTACACCATCGTAGACGCTCCTGTCTCTGATGCAGCGTCAAGGATAACCACAGCCATGGTCTCTGAGCTGATAGTCGATGCTGCTGCAAACGTCGTCGAACTGTTCGTGCAGATGGTTGTTGTCTTGCAAACGTCCCCATCTGTTGACTCAGGGATCGAGACGTGGCTGCACGATCCGTTACAGCCATGCGGATAAGATGCCTGTCATCTCGGCTGCTAGTAATACGAGGCCGTTGGAATCCAGCACGGCGTTCCGTATTACCCTCCTGAACCCACCGATTCCATATTCTACTAACAGTCATTGGATCTCGACCAACGCGAGTAGCAATGTCGCGATACGATAAACCGCAATAGCGATAAGCTACAATCCGGCCTTTATCAAAGTCGGAAACGTGATTGTGATGGTACGCATTTCTCCTCCTTACACGAAGCATCCCAACAACGTGTCACTAGGCAACGCCGGTCAATTGCTGTTTGTGTATGAGAAATCGGTTGGAAACTCTCCTCATGTCAGCACGTTGTAGGTGTCGCCATCGGCGCCAACCTTGTGTGAATGGTCTGAAAAGCTAATCATTTGCATATCACAGCATCTTCTTCCCATCGGTTAAATTTCATGTCTGTAGCACGTCACCTTTGAGGTGTAGCAATTTTAATGGCCAGTAGTGTATATTCCTGTACCTATAATTTCGTTTCTCATTGATGGAGACAAGATAGCAATTCCAGAATTAATCATTTCATCAAACTGAAATGGTCATATGTATCCACGTAGTGGTCGAGTCATGACTCCATCAGGAGGCTGCTGAAGATGGCGGATGTACCCCGTCGTGTGTTACGGTGCTTCTGGTACGGAAAGGTTGGCACTGTACGCTTTATTTCGCACTGAGGCCAACAACTTATGTATTTTCCATCTTAATTCTTTTCTGCTGCTGTGGCTTTTGTGCATTTGAACTTTTATAACCACTCCGAACATCCTAGAATAGCATGTACTCTTTGGGAATAGTAATGAGTAAAACTGCTCAATTTATTATCTGTAAGTCTACCGCTGGTACATATTCACGCCGATGAATCGCGAGTAGAAAGTTGACATGGTAGTTCTAGGTGAGACTGGGGCATATTTACGTTGACTTCTTTTTAGAATTTTTAATTATTTTTTTTGTGTTGGATGTATCGTGTTTAAAACTGTTCATTATTATAACATGATTATTAATGTATGACTTGTCATATACTTCTAATACAACATGATACTTAAGAATGCAAAATAATTTTATATTGGCTGAAGTCGAATGCGTAAACGTGCCATGGGGAGCACACTTACTTATATTCTAGAACACAATAATGAGTAAACAAGACACACTACTAAATATTTCAAAATACGTTTTGTTGGCAGTAAATAAAATTACAGTCTTACTTACGCCAACTGAATCGTAAAACAATAATTTTGCTAACAGTAAACAGATTTTGTGGCGTAGTTCCACCTGTTAGCACAATATGACCTAAATAGAAATGTGATATTAATTATAGACTTATTCGGCACCATTGTCCGAGTTGCAATGTATGCAGGCATAAAATAATGTGTCTCCAGCCACAATCGTCGTCAGTCTACCTTTTACATTTAAGATGATTTCTTTTTGATTAATTGTACCACATAAATAGGTAGGTAAAGAGTTAATTTTCGTCTTCTTCATCAGACTGCTGCAAGTTACCAGAGAAATGAAGAAGAACTAGACAGGACATTCGTTGAGGCAGGAGCGCTTCCTAACATACGCTTTGCAAGGACTATTTTGTGAGTGGAGATTCAGAGGTGACAGAAGATGTTGATGACGTAAAGGAAATTGGAAATGACGATGACTTGAAGAGAATGGCAGAAGACAGGAGAGCGTGAAGAGTTTCCATGTGAAAACTTGCTTTTGGGCAGAACATTAAAGACCACATCAGAAACAGGCCTTTTCAAATTTTGTTCTTTCTTTTAGCAATTTCTTTCCCTTATCAATCTCTGCTTTCATAAAATTCTTTCTGGTTGCGATTAATTAGGTTCAAATTAATCAAAATATCCACGGGTGTACTGCCGGTCTACAGTGTCCAACGGGCACAACATTTCGGCGATCATACATGTCGCCATCATCAGGTGAACTGACGGACTGAGCTCCTGTGAACGTGCCGACACGGAGATCCGTAAACTATGGACACGTTCGTCATCTGGCCACATGGTATGGATAAACTCCTTGACTTCCTTACACATCTAAACTCCATACACCCCAACATCAAATTCACTATGGAGACTGAAACGGAGGGTAAAGTACCTTTCCTTGACGTCTTGGTCAAGACAAGGCCTGACGGCACCCTAGGCAATGGGGTGTATCGGAAGACAACGCACACTGATCTGTATTTGCACGCAGACAGCTGCCACCACCCTTCACAGAGGAATGGGTGCTTAAAACTCTAGTACATAGGGCGCGCACTATCTCTGACGCAGAGAGTCTACCCCAGGAATTGGAACATCCGAGAACTGTATTTCGAAAAAATGGGTACTCAGAGTGGCAGATTCAACGTGCTCTCCGCCCACCCACTACAGCACAACCTGTGGAGATGGATGAAATCACGAGGGAGGAGATAGGCACCGCGTTTATCCCATATACAGGCGCACTCTCGGGGAAAATCGTCCGCATTTTGAAGAAACACCGGGTCCGAACAGTGATTTGTCCTCCGAATAAAACTCGTGCACTGGTGGGGTGCGCCAAAGATGACCTCGGTTTGAGGAAGGCCGGCGTGTACCAGATTCCGTGTCAATGTGGCAAGTCGTATATTGGTCAGACGATGCGTACCGTCGAGGATCGATGCCGTGAACACCAGAAGCACACTCGACTGGTGTATCCGAGCAAGTCGGCGGTCGCTGAACATTGTTTGTCGGAAAATCACGCTATGGAGTATGAACGCACGAGGATTCTGGTACAGACGTCGAGATACTGGGACAGCGTTGTTAGAGAGGCCATCGAAATTCGCACCAATGACGACCTCATAAACCGTCACTGTGGCTATAATCTTAGCAAGGCTTGGGAACCAGCGATTGGGTTAATCAAGAGTAAATCGAGCAAATGTATAGTTGTGACGACCACGGCGGACAGAGCCATCACACCGACGTCATCTCAGACGCCGTCGCAATCTGTTCCACCGCGCGACCGTGGCGCGGGGCGCGGGCGGAGGGTATTTAAATCGGCCGTCGCCGCGACCGAACCCAGTTCCCCCTGAGCAGCCATAGTGTACGGATCTCCGTGCCGGCACGTTCACAGGAGCTCAGTCCGTCAGTTCACCTGATGATGGCGACATGTATGATCGCCGAAATATTGTGCCCGTTGGACACTGTAGACCGGCAGTACACCCGTGGATATTTTGATTATCAAATACGCCGGGAGAAACTCAAGAATCAGGTTCAAATTGATTTTTTGGCAATTTGTATCTTTTGTTCTCTTGTGCCTTCATTTTAGCTTGCCGCTGTGGTCGAGCGGTTCTAGGCGCTTCAGTCCGGAACCGCGCTGCTGCTACGGTCGCAGATACGAATCCTGCCCTGGGCATGGGTATGTGTGATGTCCTTAGGTTAGTTAGGCTTAAGTAGTTGTAAGTCTAGGGGACTGATGACCTCAGATGTTAAGTCCCATAGTGCTTGGAGCCATTTGAAGCTGTGCCTTCAATTTTTAGGACTGTGTTTCCAACGCCCTAGCCACAGTGTTAACACCAGTTCCCGTCAGATCACCGAAGTTTAGTGCTGTCGGGCTTGGCTAGCAATTGGATGGGTCACCGTCTGGGTCCGCAGAGTACTGATGGCAAGCGGGGTGCACTCATCCCTCGTGAGGCCAGCTGAGGAGCTACTTGATTGAAGGGTAGCGGCACCGGTCACGAAAATTGACAACGGCTGGGAGAGCTGTGTGCTGACCACACGCCCCTCCGTGCACATCTGGTGAGGCCTAAGAGCTGGGGATGACATGACCGATGGACCTTCAGGGTCTGTTCGGACGGTGTTTGTTCTGTTTCCAACTGCTGTTGTCTGAAAGTTTCCTTCACTGAGGTATCATGGCGGGGAAGCAAAATATTGCGTGAGCGTGCCCAAACAGAGCTGCGTGACCCAGCCCCATCACAACGTTTGAATTAATTTCGAAATTACAATACTAAGTTTCAGGCTTTCAAATTATACAGATGCAGATGTAAAGTAGAGTAATCTCCTTTAAATGGTCATAAGTTTATCTACTCTCAGTTCTAAAATGCATGCTCCCAAGGAACATAGACATTTGATTAACAAAATTTACTCACCCTGACAAAAACATAAATATGTTCTTCGCGCCAAGACGTTCCCTCAACTAATGCCGTGAAGTTGGTGAGACGGCAGTACTAACGAGTGTCGGAAGCCATCTAGCACGACTGGTTCAAGAGAAAAGTGCTTTGAGTAGACGTGCTCTGTGCTTAAACGTGACCCGATGTCTCCTGCCAGTGCACTTAAAGGGTTAACTACCTCTTGTTTATGAGGTTACACAGAAAGACACACCAGCTCACGTATCTCTGTTTGCCGGCCAAGCGGTTCTGGGCGCTTCAGTCTGGAACCGCGAGACCGCTACGGCCGCAGGTTCGAATCCTGCCTCGGGCATGGATGTGTGTTATGTCCTTAGGTTAGTTAGGTTTAAGTAGTTCTAAGTTCTAGGGGACTGATGACCTCAGATGTTGAGTCCCATAGTGCTCAGAGCCGTCTGAACCATTTGTATCTCTGTTTGAAAATTCTTCAGTGGAGTATTCTTTTTACATTCATAATCATTTGAAGAATGAAATCTCATTTTGCATGAGACTTCGTAACCAAAATCATGTCTAAATCCGAAAGAATCGTCGCAAATGAAGTTCAACATTTGAAACTGAAAGCACGTCTATTATAAACGCCAACGTACAGCCAAAACAAAACAGAACTCACAGGTCAGAGATTGCAGTTGTTTATGAAAACATCGAATTTTCCATAATGATCTTACATTACAACCATAAGAAACTTCTAAAACATTTCAGGAACGATAAATACTTAACAACAATTAATTTCTTGTGGTGGAGTTTTAATTGGTTCCCTGCATCACGTCAGCCTGCGACGTAACCAGTCATATCACAACGGTTGCAACATAGCTCGCGGAAATAGCATTATCAAACAAACTGTTGATTAACTTCAAGGACACTTCATTAGTACAAGTGTGATGTTTACCGCGTAAGTTCTTGGTCAATGAGTAATCGTATCGGCATAACGACTGTGTGTCCACCAGACAAGAGCGAGATGAAAGTTGTACCACATTTTCTGAAGCTGCGGATGTGATCTTCACCGATTTAAATAATTATGTAACACCGTTCAGTTTTCAAGTCTTTACTTTCACCAAAATGGAGTTGACGGTTAAAATGTTTCCTTTGCATGAAGTAGGACACTGCGAGCACAAGAATACCTCTGCTGGCAGATAATTCGGGGATAGGACGTACTGACAGTCTGCGTGACGATGATGGTGGTGATTAGTTTGTGAGGCGCCCAACTGCCCGCTTATCAGCGCCCGTACAAATTCACAACCTTCGCTCAGTCCAATCTCGCCGCTTTTTATGAATGATGATGAAATGATGAGGGCAGCACAAACACCCAGTCATATCGAGGCAGGTGAAAATCCATGACCCTGTCGGGAATTCAACCCGGGACCCCATGCTCTGGAAGTGAGAACGCGACCGCGAGACCACGAGCTGCGGACGACAATCTATGTGCTGTGTGCCCTCACAATGTGGGTGTAATAGTGACCAGTTAGTTTGAAAGGTCTCTGTTGGATTCCTTTCATGTTTAATTTCTTAAATCTGTTGTCATTTACGGCATAAATTCCTCTTCTAAATTTACTGTGGCGTTTCTGACTATCTGGGAGGAGACTGAGTAGTGGAACGTGTTACTTTTACACATAAACAAGAACGATCTGTCACACTACTACACTTTAAAACACAGTTTATATGTAATTCATGTCACACAGTCTCATACGGAACCTACATCCGCTTTCTTTTATATACTGTATATGATAAGATACTGTCATCCCCCTTCCCTTCTGTGTGAGAGGATGAATGAGCAAACGTATTTCTAGTTGCATGCTTGAGGGTAGCAGACAAGGCTGTCTGCTAGAGAACAGTAGGACCAACGACGGAACAGGTAGCTACGCTTTCTAAAAGCAAAGAGGTTTCTATCCTTAGTATGGTCCTGTCCGTCCGTTGTCATGTTGGTATAGGAAGCTGCCCCTCTGGCCACTTCCGTTTGTATTTGTGAGCGACCCTCAGGTAGTAGCGCGGGTCAGTTGGTCCGTGGCGAGCGTCTGAAGTGGTAAGATCTCCAGCTAAGCGCGTGTTTGCTAAGTCCGTAGGACAATGAATTTGTTAAGTCCAGCCTAACTGAAAATTTAATCACCTTTATTTCGGGTTTAGCTCTAAAATATCTAAGGTTATCTTAAATTGCAGCGCAGTGTAATTCTCGTGTGAAGTTCAGATTATTTTCCGGTAGTTGCTTTGTCACTACTTTATGAGTAAGGTGGAACCACGTGTTGATCAGTAACTCTAACTAAGATCAATCTTAAATGCGAATGCTTGTGTGATTATAACGTCTCGTCTCGACAATATTTTTCAATATAGCAACTTTTCTTTATGTTCAACCCATGTGGGGTGTACTTTGCGAGACCAGTACCACGTGCTTATATAACTGTTTGACCCGTCAGGTTAACAGTAAGACGTTAATAACCAGTTCGAGGTTTTTCTTTTGGAAATTGCTTTTGATCTAATTTATTTTAATTATCAAAATTATTGTGGAGTTATACGCTTTGTGTAAACCAAGTTGACCACGTGAAGCATGTGGTGTAATCATCAAAGTAGCCCTCAGCTATTCCTTTTGGGAAGATTTCACAGAGAGTTAGTATGAATTCAGTATACCAGTGTGTGGTAATTACATGATGGACAGGATTGTGCTACGAACGTAATTTCTTTGGGTGAAAATTTGAATCTGTTTGTAGTGGTTAACTTTCTCTTGCATACGTTTCAACATTCTTTGTGTGTTGTTTGATGAATGCAGTGTTGTATGCAGTCTCCCAATCTTGGCTCCATATTTGATGTGTTCCGTAAGATTGCAATCTCACATTTTCACAATCCTAAATAAGGCACCAGTTTAGTTAGGAATAAAGTTTAATATGCTGAAATTTCAATGATCAATCTTAAAAATAAATTTCCAAATATAAACTGATTTCTTTCTTTTTATTTAAATTCTCTTTTTTATATATATATTACCGGTTGTTGTATGACTATTAAAACATTATAATTAATGTTAAGTCTGGTTGGGAATTTGGTAAACCTAGACTAGATACCTGGTGAAACAGTTGCTTAGTAATGCAAGATTAACTTCCCCAGACAGCTCACAGCTTTTAACCCGCTTTTATTGGCTAGCAGTAACGCTAACATAGCAAATCGAAGTAACAAACTTACACATGGCGACCCTGTTCTGTGATTCCGCTAGCCTCTGGAATCTCTGAAACGTTAGATTGCGAGCGTTGTATAATCTTAATTTTTTTCCCTGCAGCGCGCAAACAACTTCTGCGTTGTTCTGAGCAGACTTTCAAAAGATTCACGGCGTTGTTGAGCGGCGTTGAGTTGTTTGTCTTGTTTTGTTTTCTATATTTGTGTGTTTTATATGTGTGTGTGTTTTTTTTTCTCGCTTGTAAAGTCCACTGTTTCGATCAAAGATAAAAATTTGTTTTGCGTGTGAAAAAGTGTGTACTAGGTTGGATATCTTTCGTGTGACTGTCGTAATTTTTGGGGGACACATTTATTTTGATTAGTGTGTTGCGTACCGGGTAGAAATTGCACTAATGCAGACACGTAACCAAGCTAAAAGTAAGCGGTCCGATAACTTAAGCAACATGGACCATGGGGATAATTTGATTTCGAATATTAACACGCCGGACGGTTCCGAAAATGCAATGGGGAATACTTCAGAGGAAATGCAAAACAGGACGAATGGGCTCACATCAGAGCCAGAAATTAGTTTGCCTCCAACTAACCAAATTGATTTGGCAGAATTCATGAAAGCCTTATTGCAACAAAATAAAGAAAACACAGAGAAATCTGAAAAATTGATCCGAGAGCTAGGCGAACAAATGACGCAGAAATCAGAAAAATCGTTCCGAGAACAAAAAGAATCATCCGAAAAATCGATCCGCGAGCTAGGTGAACAAATGACGCAGAAATCAGAAAAATCGTTCCAAGAACAAAAAGAATCATCCGAAAAATCGATCCGAGAGCTAGGCGAACAAATAGACGAAAAACTAATCCAGCAGACAAATAAAGTCGACAAGTCAATGCAGAGAGTGTCCGATGATATCTCACAAAGAATAAACAATCTGGCAAGTGAAATAAAAAGTGATATTATGAAAGAATTAGGCCGTACATTTGAACAAATCGATGATCGTGTGCAAGCCTTAGAACAGGGCAAGCGGAGTCGCGATGCAGAATCGAAAGAGAGCGAAGAACAGCTACTTAGGAATTTCCAAGTGCTGAGAGAAGAATGCCAAAGAGAACACCAGCAGGTACTCTCGAGGGTCCAAGAGGCGGAAACGCATTGTCCCACGTCCTTTAGCAACACAATAGCGGACAACAGTTTAGCGATTCACGCGTTGGAACAGCAAGTAGAACAATTGAAGCAGACTGGGGCGGAGGACAAGAGACAAATACATGATAAGATTGCAGCATTAGCGGACATTGTAGGCATGATGAAGCTGACGGAAAGCGAGAACAATACTACACCGGTAGCGGCCGCAGAGACCGAAGAAGTGCGTTCGCTTCTTAGATTTCAGAAGGGGCAGTTCGAAGTGAACAGGCAGCACAAAGCTGTAACAGGCGAATTACAAGAACGCGTGGCGCATCTGGAAAAACGCATGGCGTGTGATTCCGAACTCGCCAATAGCACTAAAAATAGCCGTACGAACAGTGCAGAGAGGGACTCCGGCCACGAGGGAGATTTTGACGACAGGGAAGAATGTAATTTGAGGGGCAGACATGAGAAAAATAGAAACATTCAAGGGCCTCGCCAGGAGGAAATGCGGGGATTTGATTTCAAACATTTCCTTACAGTGAGATAGTTTGAGATATTTCGAAATTCGCAAAAAGGAATACATCCATGAGCATGGCTCGAGCAATTTGAGTTTTGTCTTCCCCCCGACTGGGCAAGTTCACATAAGATAGAATATATGTGTGGCTATTTGGAAGGCGAACCGGCGAGTCGCATGAGGTCGGCAGCGCGTCACTGCAACTCCACTCGGGAGTTTCGACAAGCCTTTCTGTCCGCCTATTGGTCGGAAGCGGCACAAGATAGGGTCAAGCATGGCATAATTATGCTGCCAAATTTGAACCAGTCTGGTTTCGGCAGTGCAGCACGCCTATTCGACCACATGCTGCAGGCAAATCAATTTCTATACGACCCATACGGGCCTGCGGAACTAATTAGAATATGCATCACCAAATTGCCGATGCACTTGCGCCACGTCATTCTTACGGGACGATGCAAAGAGGACGTGGAAACGTTTAAGACACTTCTCCAAGAGTTGGAATACAATACAGCAGAATGCCCGCCTAATCAGGCACATAGTTATTACGGGGCACAGCAGCGCGATCGCAGTCGTGGCCGTCGTACTAATCAACGGCGTGACTGGTCGCCGCGACGCGAATGGAACAATAATCGGGACAGACCGTATAGAAACTGGGGTAACAGTCGCGAGCAAAGGTGGAACAACGGAAATGATCGAGGACGTGGACAGGATCGTGAACGCTACAGGTACGGCAACCAGAATCGATACTACGATGAACACGGTGGGAGTAGGATTGTAGGCGGAGCCCCACATGATGTTGAAATTCGGCCGGCCAACCCTAGTCATAATCCAGCAAATGGACATGAACAAAACCAGCAATGACAAATGATCAGCTCAGAAGGCGCCCAATCGGAACAAATGAGCGACATGGCAAATGAGTAGAAAGGACAGTGAGAAATAGAGAGGACGGTGAGGAGAAACAATTGATTAGTTTACATTTGTGACAAATGCATTTTGAATAATATGTTGGTAAAAATAATGATAAAGATGTTTCTATGTGATTGATTGAAGTGATGTTTTAATTTTTTTCTTTCCTTGTGCAATTAGGATTTAGTTTGATTCAAATGTGAAGATAAAAGGTTTCTTTGTGAACGAGTCAAATGCTGTTTATGTTTTTTTTTGTGTCATCTGAAAAGAGTCGCTCCTGAGTGAAGCAAGATCTGTGTTGAATTAATGCGAAACTCAGGGGAATATCCGATCTGTGGGTATGATGGGTCTGGCAAACCCAGGTCCCCAGCTGTTAGTAGCCTTGTTTCCGATTTTCTGCTTTCAGTGCTACTATCTTTCTATTACTATTCTATATCTGTCAGTATAAATGAGGATCTCTTACTATAGTATGCGTGCTGTATGAATATTTTAAGATAGGAGAACTCTGAGAAAGGAATGAGTAAGTTTGTAATCTTGAAAACAGGATGCGATAATACGATTGTTTAACCAATGGCTTCCCAATATGCGATGATATGTTAATATTGATGATATATGTCTTTTTTGTTCTTTATAGCTGAGTACGTAAAGTGCTGCCTGTGGATTTCGTAAGTAGATTGATTCCCTTCAAGGTGAAAGAAGAATTGTGGTTTGTGTAATTTACGTGGCCCTGAAATATTATTGTGGTAGTCAAATACGAGCAGTTTTTCAGCAAATGGAGAGTGGAACAGAAATATGGATCCTTTCTGTTGTCTTGATTGATGTTGAGCCAAAGCCTGAAAAATTATTCTGCGTTAATACTTGTCCTAGAAAAGCGACGTTTATGTGTTTTGCTGATGCTGTGAGCATTACAGCTTACTGTTTTCGCTGGTGCGGGATGCACTGCAGCCTATATGATTTGTACTGAGGAAATTTCCCTCTTGAAGGTAGAGGAAGATTAAATAATTTTGATTATGGGACCGAAGGAAAGCTTGGTTTAAGGTAATAAGGATGAAGCAAAACATTTGTCATTTGGACTACAGGAGGATTCGAATCTTTTGTGTCTGTTGTAAGTTCAATATGTTAAGATGATACTGTTTTACAGAATAGAGGTGACCACAATTTTGCCATTCATGAGAAATGAATCCAGAATAACCACCACAGGCGAAATAACTGATTTGGAAGCGAAAGGTAACTTAAAGAAGGAATGAAATCGCAGCAAAATGGGTAAGAAAATGTAATATAACCTGTATAATGCAGATATTTTTAACCTTCTCAGAGTCATCTGCGTGATTAACTCTTGTGATAACGTAATTTTAGATGAAATTGTCTTACTGTTTATACATAAAAGATATGAGTATGATTAATGTATTATTCCGAGCCTCTTATCAGGTGTGTCAACTGGTATAAATGTTTTGGCGTGTAAATAACCATTGTTCTTTTTACTGTGTATGTTTAAGGAAAGTTCTCCATATTTATCATGTGACAAGACATATGCGGCGAGCGTCAGGAAGAGGACGAATTAGGACAATGTTGTAATGGTGTAAACATGGTGTTGAAGTAGCATTGAAGTAGCTTGTTGGATTAACTAGTAGTGGATAGAAATAGAATTATGAGTACTGCATGTTTATGGGTAGTTAGTTTGTAGAATAGACAACAGGTGTGCATGTGTGTGTGTGTAAATAACATGTGAACCCTATGCTGTCCTGACCTATACTTGCACAAGACATAATCCTATTCATTTTAGTGAATTAATAAATAGCATTTGATTTATTAAAACGTAAGTGAACCACATTAGTGATGTGGATTTAAATATTATATATTGTCAGTTCATTTAATTTTTATTTTTTTACATTGTCAAGTCATTTCACTTTTTTTTTACATTGTCAAGTCATTTAACTTTTATTTTATATTGTCGATTCATCTAATTATTTTTATTTAAAAAAAATTAAGTCTCACTTTTGTTCTTAAAAATTGTGAAAGACAATACTAAGTGGTATTATGTATGACATTGTGTAATCACATAACTATGATAAAAAAATTTCTGTGAATGCAGTTGAGAACGTGAAAGCGAACCGGCTAAACTCTTACGAGACAGCGGGAGCAGCCGGACTAGTTGTAAACTGGCGGGTTTCCCAGCAGGACACGCTGTGAACCGGGCCACTTCGGGAGCGCGGTCGACAACAAAAGAAGGGGACGCGACAAACACTTTCCCTTGCACCTGGAGCTAATGGGCGGCCGCCCCGTGCGTCCCTCCTGAAGGCAATGACCTGAGATGGACGAGCGGTCCACCGCGCGGAAATCCATCTGCTGGCAACGCACCACACGCACGTGACCGTGACGAGACGGCCGCGGTGAAATGACAAAAGACAGAGGATAAAACGGCGTGGAGCCTTTTGACAGGTACTGTCCAGAGAAACTTGCAGACGTCAATGACGCCTATCGACATTTCCTGACGGATGCCTACTGTCAAGCAACAGTAAATCATGGTTCGATGTTCTCTGGTCGCTAAGGGTGGCACAAAAGAAGAGCCATTAAGTGTCATCCTTGCCCAGGAATATCAACCTGGCGTGTCAAACGAGGATACCGCACGAATTTGACAACACAAACATGGAACCAAATCGAGATGTACGTGACACGGGCCACCAAGAGAAACTTTATGAGAGGGTAGAGACGGCGGGATCGCATGCAACAGATGGACAAAAATCCCTACTGACAGCTGCGGTGACGAACACCCCTCCCCGCCCCTTATATTGTGCCTTGGAACAGTGGAACTAGTGAGTGTATCAGTGAACAGTGATTATACGGTTCTTAGTTCAATGCATATACGTGTGTTTCTGTCACAGAAACTTTGACTCGTGTGTTTTGCAGGGATTCGATTTATCGGTGTTTATTAGACTGACTCTTGTATTTTGCAGGTGTCCTATTTTTGTTTTTTTTTAGACTTTGACTCTTGTATTTTGCAGGTGTTCAATTTATTGTTTTTTCTTTAGACTTTTGTATTTTGCAGGTGTTTTATTTATTGGTGCTTTTTTTTAGATGTTGACTATTGTACTGTTTTATTGATCAATGTTTTTTCTTGTGTGATGTATTAGATTTGTGATATTTTGTTTCGTAAATTCATTCCTGTGGCATTGCTTTGTTTATCAGATAGCTATTCATTCTCATTGGGCTGTGATCGATTAGCCTTTGCATGGGGCATATTTATTGTGAGGAACCCCTTAAGGGTAACAATCACATAATTATTGTAGTATCAGTACAATGACACAGTGCTCTTTGTTTGCTACCTAATTGAAATATAGTAGAGTGATTAAATTAGTGCCACATGCGGGCGGCCGAAGTGGCCGTGCGGTTAAAGGCGCTGCAGTCTGGAACCGCAAGACCGCTACGGTCGCAGGTTCGAATCCTGCCTCGGGCATGGATGTTTGTGATGTTCTTAGGTTAGTTTGGTTTAACTAGTTCTAAGTTCTAGGGGACTAATGACCTCAGCAGTTGAGTCTCATAGTGCTCAGAGCCATTTGAACCATTTTTAGTGCCACATAGTTATGTTAATTCTACAAATTATTAGTTTTATAAGATATAGAATTTTTTTGCGATAACCACTTTGTAAAACATGTTTTTTCTCTTATCATTTTTTGTTTTTGCGGATTGGGCATTGAAATGTTCTGCTTTATAATACTGATGTTATTTCATATTCTTTTTTAATTGCTGTGGCACCTTTGCTATTTTCATAAATTTTGCTTTGTTAATAAACAGTCATAAATTTTCCTGTGATCAGTTGGCTCTTGCAATGAGCAAATACTGGTGAACTCCATAAGGGTAACAACCAGAAATTGTTTTCATATTAATGACACAGGAACCATTGTTTTTACTTGCTGACCGAATTAAGTCTACACTATCTTTTAAATAGGTGTCACAGATCGTGTTCTTTTTTTTCTGTTTGAAATTAGTAGATTTTAAAGATTTGTTGAAATTATTGTGTTTTAGCAAGTAGCTGGTGACCTTTTGCCTTTTCTTTACACTTTTGCTTTAAGTAGGGTGTGAGAAGCCTGCTTGGGAATGTCTTAGCATGGCCAGAAAATTCCCTGCACAGTCTTTTCCCGGAGCGTTGGGGTTATGAAAGGTCTCTGTTGGATTCCTTTCATGTTTAATTTCTTAAATCTGTTGTCATTTACGGCATAAATTCCTCTTCTAAATTTACTGTGGCGTTTCTGACTATCTGGGAGGAGACTGAGTAGTGGAACGTGTTACTTTTACACATAAACAAGAACGATCTGTCACACTACTACACTTTAAAACACAGTTTATATGTAATTCATGTCACACAGTCTCATACGGAACCTACATCCGCTTTCTTTTATATACTGTATATGATAAGATACTGTCATCCCCCTTCCCTTCTGTGTGAGAGGATGAATGAGCAAACGTATTTCTAGTTGCATGCTTGAGGGTAGCAGACAAGGCTGTCTGTTAGAGAACAGTAGGACCAACGTCGGAACAGGTAGCTACGCTTTCTAAAAGCAAAGAGGTTTCTATCCTTAGTATGGTCCTGTCCGTCCGTTGTCATGTTGGTATAGGAAGCTGCCCCTCTGGCCACTTCCGTTTGTATTTGTGAGCGACCCTCAGGTAGTAGCGCGGGTCAGTTGGTCCGTGGCGAGCGTCTGAAGTTGTAAGATCTCCGGCTAAGCGCGTGTCTGCTAAGTCCGTAGGACAATGGATTTGTTAAGTTCAGCCTAACTGAAAATTTAATCACCTTTATTTCGGGTTTAGCTCTTAAATATCTAAGGTTATCTTAATTTGCAGCGCAGTGTAATTCTCGTGTGAAGTTCAGATTATTTTCCGGTAGTTGCTTTGTCACTACTTTATGAGTAAGGTGGAACCACGTGTTGATCAGTAACTCTAACTGAGATCAATCTTAAATGCGAATGCTTGTGTGATTGTAACGTCTCGTCTCGACAATATTTTTCAATATAGCAACTTTACTTTATGTTCAACCCACGTGGGGTGTACTTTGCGAGACCAGTACCACGTGCTTATATAACTGTTTGACCCGTCAGGTTAACAGTAAGACGTTAATAACCAGTTCGAGGTTTTTCTTTTGGAAATTGCTTTTGATCTAATTTATTTTAATTATTAAAATTACTGTGGAGTTATACGCTTTGTGTAAACCAAGTTGACCACGTGAAGCATGTGGTGTAATCATCAAAGTAGCCCTCAGCTATTCCTTTTGGGAAGATTTCACAGAGAGTTAGTATGAATTCAGTATACCAGTGTGTGGTAATTACATGATGGACAGGATTGTGCTACGAACGTAATTTCTTTGGGTGAAAATTTGAATCTGTTTTTAGTGGTTAACTTTCTCTTGCATACGTTTCAACATTCTTTGTGTGTTGTTTGATGAATGCAGTGTTGTATGCAGTCTCCCAATCTTGGCTCCATATTTGATGTGTTCCGTAAGATTGCAATCTCACATTTTCACAATCCTAAATAAGGCACCAGTTTAGTTAGGAATAAAGTTTAATATGCTGAAATTTCAATGATCAATCTTAAAAATAAATTTCCAAATATAAACTGATTTCTTTCTTTTTATTTAAATTCTCTTTTTTATATATATATTACCGGTTGTTGTATGACTATTAAAAGATTATAATTAATGTTAAGTCTGGTTGGGAATTTGGTAAACCTAGACTAGATACCTGGTGAAACAGTTGCTTAGTAATGCAAGATTAACTTCCCCAGACAGCTCACAGCTTTTAACCTGCTTTTATTGGCTAGCAGTAACGCTTACATAGCAAATTAAAGCTACAAACTTAAAAGTTTTTCAGGAACGTCCTTTCTTTTAAGTTATAATCTTTCGATTGTTTTGATGCTAACCTCCATCTTTCCCTTTCCCTTGCCAATCTCTTCATTCATGCGTAAACTACACCCATCATCTACAATCTCTTGCATATTCAATTCTAAACTGTCATTTCTTCACGTATTTTCCTTAGACTTATATTCTACACGGTGCTTTTTTTTTTTTTTAAATGACAAATATCCCTACAGAAGAAAATTTCGTATATGTCCGGAAACTAACACATAATGAGATATGGACCGCTTTACTTGTGACAAGTAATACGTAGTATTCAATCGAGTATGCCGTCACAAGAGATGAAACCATATTATCGAAATATGCACGAATGGGTAGCCGGCCGCGGTTGCCGAGTGGTTCTAGGCGCTTCAGTCCGGAACCGCGCGACTGCTACGGTCGCAGGTTCGAATCCTACCTCGGACATGGATATGTGTGATGTCCTTAGGTTGGTTAGGTTTAAGTTGTTCTAAGTTCTAGGGGACTGATGACCTCAGATGTTGAGTCCCATAGTGCTCAGAACCATTTGAACGATTTTTTGTTTTGTTTTTTTAACGAATGTGTAGATGCAAATCCACGGCAAATCATAGAGGCAAGCAGAAGCATCGCTTCAGTATCTATGTATAGATGGGAGTAGTCGGTGACGGACTCATACGTCAACACAATTTACCAAAGAGATTAAGAGGTCCTATGTATCTTGCGGTTTCTGCGCAAAGAATTGCTGGCGGTGTTGGAGAACACTTCCCTCGCACAAACAAAACGACTGTGCTTTATGCCCGACGTGTCACCATCTCATCCTTTAGGAATTGTGCGGCATTGCCCCATCGCAATGTTTCGTGACCGATGGATTTGACGAGGAGGTCCGGTAGCTCATCGGACCTCAATTCCATCAATTTCTAGCTAAGGGGACGTTTAAAGGCGTTGGTGTATACCCAACCCATAGAAAACGTGCAGATGTTACACGAGCATGCGGCCGACGTTTGTGATGCAATCCGGATGAAGCCAGATGTCTTTGAATCCCATAAGTACCGATCTTATTACTAGGTGGTAAGCTGTGTAAATTAATGAGTTTTGAACCCCCAATAGACTAATAAAATTAAGCTCATGTTAAGGTTACCGGTCCGCAGCTCGTGGTCGTGCGGTAGCGTTCTCGCTTCCCACGCCCGGGTTCCCGGGTTCGATTCCCGGCGGGGTCAGGGATTTTCTCTGCCTCGTGATGACTGGGTGTTGTGTGATGTCCTTAGGTTAGTAAGGGTTTAAGTAGTTCTAAGTTCTAGGGGACTGATGACCATAGCTGTTAAGTCCCATAGTGCTCAGAGCCATTTTTTTAAGATTACCGGCTTAATGACACAAAGTACTGATCCTTAATAGCCAGCACCATTCGAAATACTTCGTGTTGACTACTCTCTATTTAAGACTGGTCTCACGCTCAGCGACCCCAATGCTGTGACACTGTAATTGCCGGTCGAAGCGTCGTGTTGTATGTGTGAGCGAATCATCAATGGATTAATAACAGTTATATTTTAATGCAGCATGCAATATAAGAGACCGTCACAAATGTTTTCTAAACGTTTTGAGTGTCATTTTCTTCTACTCATTGCCTTGTTAAATTTAATATTCCTTGTTACAAGTATGTACCGCATTTGAAGATGATCGTCTCTATAAACTGAGGTGACAAAAGTCATGAGGTACCTACCAATATCGTGTCGGACCTCTCCCTGCCCGGCGTAGTGAAGCAAATAGACGTAGCATAGACTCAATAAGTCTTTGGAAGACCCCAGCAGAAAAATTGAAGTACGCTGCCTCTATAGCGGCCCACAGTAATTGCGAACGTGTTGCCGGTACAGGATATTGTGCATGAACGGATCTCTAGATTATGTCTCGGAAGTGTTCGATAGGATTCATGTACGGATATGAGGATGGCCAAATCACTCCCTGGAATTGTCCAGAACGTTCTGCGAATCAGTCTCGAACAACTGAGGCCCAGTGACATGGTACACTGTCATCCATTAAAATTTTCCATCGTTATTTCGGAAGAAATAGCCGAACTTAACCATTCAAAATAAATGACAGATTCAGTTGGACTAGAAGACCCAGTCCATTTCGTGTAAACATCGTCCACACAATTAAGGAGAAACCAGAAGCTTTAACAGTGCATTTTTAGCAACTCTAGTCCCAGGCTTCGTTGAGTGTGCGCTAGACTCAAACCCTACCGTCAGCTCCCACCAACTGAAATCAGGACTCATCTACCCAAGCCACAGTTTTCCAGTCGTCCAGGGTCAAACCGACATGGTCACGAATCCAGGGTAATCGCTACAGGCGATGTCGTGCGTGCTGCACTATGTGATCAAAAATATCCGGGCATCCCCAAAAACATAGGTTTTTCATATTAGGTCCATTGTGCTGCCACTTACTGCTAGATACTCCATATCAGCGACCTCAGTAACAAATATCGTGAGACAGCAGAATGGGGCGCTTCGTGGAACTCATGGGCTTTCAAAGCGGTCAGGTGACTGTGTTACTTGACTCATACGTCTGTAAGTGAGATTTCCGCACTCCTAAACTTCCCTAGGTCCAGTGTTTCCGATGTGATAGTGAACTGGAAACGTGAAGGGGCACATACAGTACAAAAGCGTACAGGCCGACCTCGTCTGTTGACTGACAGAGACCGCAAACTGTTGAAGAGGGTCGTAATGTGTAATAGGCAGACATCTATCCAGACAGAAATTGCAACCTGCATCAGGATCCACTGCAAGTAGTGTGACAGTTAGGCAGGAGGTGAGAAAACTTGGATTTCATGGTCGAGCGGCTGCTCATAAGCCACACATCACGCCGGTAAACGACAAACGACGCCTCGCTTGGTATAAGGAGCGTAAACATTAGACAATTGAACAGTGGGAGAACGTTGTGCAGATAAACACAATGTGGCGATCCGACGGCAGGGTGTGGGCATGGCGAATGCCCGTTGAATGTCATCTGCCAGCGTGTGTGGTGCCAACAGCAAAATTTGGAGGCGGTGGTGTTACGGTGTGGTCGTGTTTTTCATGGAGTGGGCTTGGACCCCTTGTTGTTTTCCGTTGCCCTATCACAGCACAGGCCTACATTGATGTTTTAAGGAACTACTTACTTCCCACTGTTGAAGAGTAATTCGGGGATGGCGATTGAATCTTTCAACACAATCAAGCACCTGTTCATAACGCGCATCCTGTGGCGGAGTGGTTACACGACAGTAACATCCCTGTAATGAACTGACCTGCACAGAGTCCTAACCTGAATCCTATACATTACCTTTGGGATGTTTTGGAACGCCGACTTCGTGCCAGGCCTCACCGACCGACATTGATACCTTTCCTCAGTTCAGTACTCCGTGAAGAATGGGCTACAATTCCCCAAGAAACCTTCCGGCATCTGATTGAACGTATGCCGGCGAGAGTGGAAACTGTCATTGATAGGGACATGCTGTGCCGAACATGGAAAGGACTTCATTATCATATCGATACCTACAGCATCGGTAGTGGAATTGCCCATGCAGAGCACTTGTAAAAAAATAAAAGAAATGGAATCTTACTATCTGTGTGCAAAACTCTGTGGCAATAAGTCGAATAACATAGCAAACGTTATTAATGCTATATCACGTCGCACTGTCCTAACTCATACGTAAGTCGTAGACCCCACATTGATTCTTCGGTTACTTGTCTGTTAGCACTGATAACTATACGCTCACAGTGCTGCTCTCGGTTATTAAGTGAGGGGTGTCGACCATTCCCTTGTGCGTGCTGAGAAGAATTGCATGAAATTTAGCATTTTCGGCACACTCTTGACGCTGTCGATCTCGGGTTAATGAGTAACGATTTCAGAAATTGAGTGTCCCATGCGTCTAGCTCCAACAACCATTCCGCGTTCAATGTCTGTTAATTACCGACGTGCGGTCATAACCACGTCGGAAACCTTTCCAATTACAAATGACAGCTCCACCAATCTGCGTCCCTTTTATACCTTGTGTACGCAATTCTACCGCCATCTGGGCGTGTCCATATCGCTGTCCCATGACTTTTGTCACCTCAGTGTAGTGCGCATTCACGAATCCATGCAATTGTTCAAATGTTCAGATGTGTGTGAATTCGTAAGGGATCAAACTGGTGAAGTCATCGGTCCCTAGACTTAATACTTAAACTAAGTTACGATAGGAACACCACACACACTCATGCCCGAGTGAGGACTCCAACCTCCGGCGGGAGAGGCCGCGTAATCCGTGACATGGCTCCTCGAACCACGCCGCCACCTCGCGCGGCCATGTAATTGTGGTTTGTAACTTATACAGTAACAGCTGATGGGTACGAGTCACAACACCCAACGAGTTTTCAGGATTGGGAGACAAACGGAAAAAATTCGCTCACACCCTCTAACCCCTCTGTCCCGGATGTAAGTGGTCAAATTTACTTAGCTCAAGGCCGAATTTAACAACGTCAATTGAATATCTTAAAACGTTATTGTCTCTGTACGTACAAGGTTATTATAAATGATAAAAGCGATCTCACGGATTTGCGGTTGCTATGTTATTCGACTTATTGCCACAGAGTTTTGCACACAGATAGTAAGATTCCATTTCTTTTATTTTTTTACAAGTGCTCTGCATGGGCAATTCCACTACCGATGCTGTAGGTATCGATATGATAATGAAGTCCTTTCCATGTTCGGCACAGCATGTCCCTATCAACCTGTTCGAAAGCACTGTTGATAGACGTCTGATGGGTGCATTGGTAGAGGAGGCTAAACACTGGATCTTTCACATAACTTCACGCGAAAACATGATATTAGGTTGGGAGAGATTGAAGTTTTTGACATGGATCCTGAACTTCACCAAGACCGATACATCCGTTTCACAGCTTCCTGATTAGGAATTCGCCAACATAATGATGGAAGTGGGGCGGAGTAACATCATATTCGTAGATGAAGTGCACACTGGAGGTCTTCATTTGTGGCATGAACCAGTTTTCCAGCATGTCCATATACACGAGTCGTGCAACGGTCTTTTCGCAGCTATTTTGAGAAAAGACCGTAAACTTTAAACAGCGAGAGTGCACAGGACACATTAACTTATGGTGAATCATGAATGTGCTGCACGATAGCGAGAGGATTTTTCGTCCCCCAGATTCGCACACTGTGCTTGTTCACTGTGGAATTCACAAAAGAATTTTGTTGCGTCACTGAAGATGTTTTTCTCACAACATCCTCTTCCATAAACATTTGCAACTGTGTCGAAAATTCAAAGGATCTGATGTCATCGGGAGCGGGTGAATTAGGCAGTTGCAATCGGTAAGGCTTCATCTTCAGATGTTTTCTTAATATTTTCCTAACAGTTGGTTGTGGTACGTCCAGCTCTCTGCTTCCTCTGTTCGCCGAATTCTGTGGGCTCGTCAGCACGCGGTCAACCGTTTCACCACTCCCTGTAAGCCGACCAGTCGGTTTCCCCTTGCAGAACCATCCTGGAAGAACCACCCTGAAACTTTATAAAGGGCGCATACCATCGCTGAATCAAGTTGGCAGTTGGTGGGTCTTTGTCGAACTTCGTTCTGCAGTGTCGTTGCACTGTTGGGCAAACTGATATGAATGCGTTTCAACCACAGTCTACGCTTTCTTGCCGCCTGTCACCTCCTTCCCTGAATGATCGTGTTCGTATCTCGTGGCATAAATTTGAAGTGCAGCTTCAACAATACTATATGTTTTGAGTTTTTCTATACGAATGTTGAGTTTTGTGACAATATATCATTATGTAGCTGTAGTGAATTTATGCAATCGCTTCAATCATTAATGATAGCTTTGTATTTTTCTTTGTTACAGAGCAGGAAAATTACACTCTAAAGAAGCTTTTATGTTAGTTAATGGTATTGGATTCATCTGTTGATTACTAGGTGCGTGCTGTTATAAAATACGACTGAGAATCGCGGGCCGCGCGAATGATTCGGGCCGCGAGCTGCTCGTGGGCTGCTGTTTGACGACCACTGGCCTACAGCGTCTAATGCTGCGTAAGAGACACACAGGAATGGAAGGGCAGATTACCCATTTTCAACGGGTTTATAGACACATAACTATAGGAACCTTTCCTAGTTTTGACTAATACTGTTGCCTTCAGGAAAAGTATTCGAAACTGCGAATGTGATCAGACTCCAGCTGCACAGTATACTGGAGACAACGAAAATTTGTGGCAGACCAGGACTCGGGACCCGATTCCCCGCTTTATGCGAGCGGTCGCATTAACCGCTTCGGGCATCCGAGCACGCCTGCGGGACCGACCCGAACTTCCACATGTCACCCTGTGTCTACGTCTTGCACTCGCACAAGCGCTGTGATTGCCGCACAGAGAGAGACTTATGATTATTGTCGCGGCCTTGTCTTGGCATGAAATACTATATTGCAGTGCCACAGGCACTGCAACATATTACTTTTTTTACACCCTGTATTTAGTACTTTTCATTTCCTCACATAATTTTTAACATTCTACGACAGTACTACGTTTCAAATTGTTCCTGTTTCGTCTCCTCCTCACTTCCCAGGACCCACATTTCACTTCAACATAATGCTGTGCTCCAGGCGTACACATTCATTAACTTCTTCCTCAGTTCCAAATCAATATCTCATGTATCTGACAGATTTTACTGAATAAAACATTTTGCCCTCGTGCTAAACTACTTCTGTGAATCGGCGACCGTACGCAGTAACAGTAACAGCAAATTTATTTACCAGTGGATCACAAATGGTTCAAATGGCTCTGAGCACTATGGGACAACTTCTGAAGTCATCAGTCCCCTAGAAATTAGAACTACTTAAACCTAACTAACCTACGGACATCACACACATCCAAGCCCGAGGCAGGATTCGAACCTGCGACCGGAGCGGTCGCGCGGTTCCAGACTGTAGCGCATAGAACCGCTCTGCCACCCAGGCCGGCAGTGGATCACATTAACAAAGATATTACACATGTAATGGTATTCCAGTTTAAGAAAAAAATAACTTTTGATTATTACAGGCATATTTATTGATGAGCCAAAACGCCATGATCAGTACCCATCGCAAAATTGAATGCCACCTCGTGACGAAACGACCACGTTGGGTGGCAACAAAAGAATGTAAGCGGAACTTAGACGAATGGGGAACCATTATAGTGACTGTACGGAACGCAGATAGGGAAATCCTGTGACATAAGCGACTTTGATAGAGGGCAGATTGTTCTGGCCCGGTGCCTGGGAACGGGAATCTCGGAAAGGCGAAGTTATTCAGCTGTCGGCGTGCTACTACCGTGAACGGAAATTTGCTGTATGGTAACACTATGAGTGGACAACGAAGTGTATGACGTGCACGCGTCGTTACTGAACATAGTTGACGGAGGACTGTATGCTCTATAGAGGGTGATTCAAATAACGTTTACAAACTGATATGGCACATCGGGCATACAAGGATCAGTAATCACATAGAAACCGGGGGTTGCAAAGGCCATCCGGGACTACTAAATGGCGTTGCAGTTATAGTCACATGGTTCAAATGGCTACAAGTACTGTGGGACTTAACATCTGAGGTCATCAGTCCCCTAGACCTAGAACTATTTAAACCTAGCCCGCCCGGTTGGCCGTGCGGTCTAACGCACGACTTTCCGGCACGAATCCCTCCGGCGGATTTGTGTCGAGGTCCGGTGAACCGGCCAGTCTGTGGATGGTTTTTAGGCGGTTTTCCATCTGCCTCGGCGAATGCGGGCTGGTTCCCCTTATCCCGCCTCAGTTACACTATGTCGGCGATTGCTGCGCAAACAAGTTCTCCACGCACGCGTACAACACCATTACTCTACCACGCAAACATAGGGGTTACACTCGTCTGGTGTGAGACGTTCCCTGGGGGGGGGGGGGGGGGGTGTCCACCGGGAGCCGAACTGCACAATAACCCTGGGTTCGGTGTGGGGCGGCGGAGGGATGAAGTGGACTGCGGCAGTCAGCGTGGGGTTGTGGACCACTGCGGCTGCGGCGGGGACGGAGCCTCTCCATCGTTTCTAGGTCCCGGTTAACATACAATACAATACAATACTTGAACCTAACTAACCTAATGAAGATGAAATGGGAGATATGATACTGCGTGAAGAGTTTGGCAGAGCACTGAAAGACTTGAGTCGAAACAAGGCCCCTGGAGTAGAAAACATTCCATTAGAACTACTGACAGACTTGGGAGAGCCAGTCCTGACAAAACTCTACCGTCTGGCGAGCCAGATGTATGAGACACGCGAAATTCCCACAGAATTCAAGAAGAATATAATAATTCCAATTCCAAAGAAAGCAGGTGTTGACAGATATGAAAATTACCGAACTATCAGTTTAATAAGTCACAGCTGCAAAATACTAACGCGAATTCTTTACAGACGAATGGAAAAACTGGTAGAAGCCGACCTCGGGGAAGATATGTTTGGAATCCGTAGAAATGTTGGAACACGTGAGGCAATACTGACCTTACGACTTATCTTAGAAGATAGATTAAGGAAAGGCAAACCTACGTTTCTAGCATTTGTAGACTTAGAGAAAGCTTTTGACAATGTTGACTGGAATACTCTTTCAAATTCTGAAGGTGGCAGGGGTAAAATACAGGGAGCGAAAGGCTATTTACAATTTGTACAGAAATCAGATGGCAGTTATAAGAGTCGAGGGACATTAAAGGGAAGCAGTGGTTGGGAAGGGAGTGAGACAGGGTTCTAGCCTCTCCCCGATGCTATTCAATCTGCATATTGAACAAGCAGTAAAGGAGTAGGTATTAAAATCAATGGAGAAGAAATGAAAACTTTGAGTTTCGCCGATGACATTGTAATTCTGTCAGAGACAGCAAAGGACTTGGAAGAGCAGTTGAACGGAATGGACAGTCTCTTGCAGGGAGGATATAAGATGAACATCAACAAAAGCAAAACGAGGATAATGGAATGTAGTCGCATGAAGTCGGGTGATGCTGAGGGAATTAGATTAGGAAATGAGACACTTAAAGTAGTAAAGCAGTTTTGCTATTTCGGGAGCAAAATAACTGATGATGGTCGAAGTAGAGAGGATACAAAATGTAGATTGTTCAAAAATGGTTCAAATGTCTCTGAGCACTATGGGACTTAACATCTGAGGTCATCAGTCACATAGAACTTAGAACTACTTAAACCTAACTAACCTAAGGACATCACACACATCCATGCCCGAGGCAGGATTCGAACCTGCGACCGTAGCAGTCGCGCGGTTCCGAACTGAAGCGCCTAGAACCGCTCGGCCACCGAGGCCGGCCGAATGTAGATTGTCAATGGCAAGGAATGCGTTTCTGAAGAAGAGAAATTTGTTAACATCGAGTATAGATTTAAGTGTTAGGAGGTCGTTTCTGAAAGTATTTGTATGGAGTGTAGTCATGTATGCAAGTGAAACATGGATAATAAATAGTCTGGACAAGAAGAGAATAGAAGCTTTCGAAATGTGGTGCTGCAGAAGAATGCTGAAGATTAGATGGGTAGATCGCATAACTAATGATGAGGTATTGAATAGAATTGGGGAGAAGAGGAGTTTGTGGCACAACTTGACTAGAAGAAGGGATAGGTTGGTAGGACATGTTCTGAGGGATCAGGGGATCACCAATTTAGTACTGGAGGGCAGCATGGAGGGTAAAAATTGTAGAGGGAGACCAAGAGATGAATACACTAAGCAGATTCAGAAGGATGGAGGCTGCAGTAGCTACTGGGAAATGAAGCAGCTTGCACAGGATAGAGTAGCATGAAGAGCTGCATCAAACGAGTCTCAGGACTGAAGACCACAACAACAACATCTAACCTAAGGACATAACACACATCCATGCCCGAGTTGGAAACTGAAGCAAATGCTCAAAATTTTGTCAAGATGCATGGAGACACGACTGACATCGACGCTGCATCGAACGGCGCACCCTTTCAAAGACAGCTGATGCATCTCGAAAACATCCTGCTGCCGCAACAATCCGGCCCACTAGGTCCTCCGACGATGTAACAGGTGTTTGATACACAAGGTCTTTCAGGTACCCCCCACAGCAAAAAAATCAACAGAAGACGTGTTGGGCGATCATGGTGGCTATCCGACTGACCACTGTGTCCAATCCAGCGGCTGCGAAAGATTTCCTGCAGATGTGCTGTCACTTGTCTGCTGATATGCGTACGGGTTCCGTCATGCTAAAATCGCATGCGACGAAGAATGGGCATGGCGGCATCGTTCAACATATCCGGTAGGAGCTCTCAGAGGAATGCGAGATAACCGCGACCACCAGGTCGGTCAGGGAGAATGTATGGCCCAATTAAACAGCCTCCGACGATGCCAGCCCACACGATACGGCTAAATTTGCGCTGTGAGGCACGCGTACGTGTAGCATGTGGGCTCACATCCACCCACGTATGAAGGCTGTGAACATTCATCGCACCCTCGAGTGAGAACGCGATCTCATCGGTGAAGAGGACACTCACTGTGAAACTTCAGTGTGCAGGAAATTCCTGCAGAAAATACCACGCAAATCCTTTGCTCTTGTTGTAGTCCCCCGGTTGCAATGCCTGGACGCGTTGGAATTGAAACACAAAATGGTTCAAATGGCTCTGAGCACTATGGGACTCAACTGCTGAGGTCATAAGTCCCCTAGAACTTAGAACTACTTAAACCTAACTAACCTAAGTACAACACACACATCCATGCCCGAGGCAGGATTCGAACCTGCGACCGTAGCGGTCGCGCGGTTCCAAACTGTAGCGCCAGAACCGCTCGGCCACCAGCGGCCGGCAATTGAAACACATGCAGTCCTTCGTCATATCCAGTGCACCAGAGGTAGGGTTGGGGGATATCAGTGGCGCGGGATATACCTCGTGTGCTTGTCGACGGCGTACGCTGAGCCCTTTCGAAGACGCTTTCTTCCGCCGAAACTATCCGTGTTGTTCGTCGGCGGCCAACATCCGGATTGTGCAAATGAACCGAGCCCGTTTTGCACAATTGGCGATGCAGGACGGTGAATTATATGTAGCACGACACCTTACTGTGGGAAGATTTCGCACAATACAAAAATTACATGCATCCCAGCCGGTTTCCGTTACGAGTAGCTGCATGTTACTCCCAACGCTTGCACGTGGTGAACGGCGACCGTCCCCGTGCGCTCCACCCGTGTTTCTATAGCAACGCCCTCTCGTGGCCTTAGCGCCCTCTCGTGGCTTTTGCGAGCACCCGTTCCTGTGTGGTTGCTGGTCCTTACTGTGTGCCAGATGTGCTGTGTCAGTCTGTAAACGTTATTTTCACTCACCCTAGAGAACAGGATAGTTGACAATATGTGTCAAACGGCAGGTCACAAATGTTTCAGAGTGATCTTTCAGTGTACATTGTTGAGTAAGAGGCAACGCACAAGGCGATCTCTTCTTGTTACCATGTGAACACATCGACAGCGCAAATGACGACTGCAATGAGCACAGGAGCATCGAGATTGGACTGTGGACCAATAGAAACTTATCACCTGTTCCGGGGAATCATGTTTCTTGTTATACGAGATGGATGTTTGTGTTGGGATATGCCCGTTATCTATTCGAACGACTGCTCGAAGCATGGAGAACAGTTGTAAACTGTGGAGTCAGTATTTTGATGTGAGGGTTATCTATCTGGATTTCCATGGGACCCGTATTAGTAATCAAAGGAACCGTGACAGTTGTCCATTATGTGAACTATTGTGGAGAGCTTGTTTCTCTTCTTGATGAGAGATTAAATTGGAAGAAACACATTGATGATCTGCTGAAACGTTTGAGTTCAGCTACTTATGCAATAAGGGTCATTGCAAATTTTGGTGATAAACATCTTAGTAAATTAGCTTACTACGCCTATTTTCACTCATTGCTTTCATATGGCATCATATTTTGGGGTAATTCATCACTGAGGAATAAAGTATTTATTGCACAAAAGCGTGTAATCAGAATAATAGCTGGAGTCCACCCAGGATCATCCTGCAGACATTTATTTAAGGATCTAGGGATATTCACAGTAGCTTCTCAGTATATATACTCTCTTATGAAATTTGTTATTAACAACCAAACCCAATTCAAAAGTAATAGCAGTGTGCATAACTACAATACTAGGAGAAAGGATGATCTTCACTATTCAAGATTAAATCTAACTTTGGCACAGAAAGGGGTGAATTATACTGGCACTAAAGTCTTTGGTCACTTACCAAATAGTATCAAAAGTCTGACAGATAACCAACAAGTATTTAAGAAGAAATGAAAAGAATTTCTGAATGACAACTCCTTCTACTCCATAGAGGAATTTTTAGATATAAATTAAGAAAAAAAAGAAAAAAAATTTATAAAAAGAAAAAATAAAGAAAAACAAAAAAACACAAAAAAATAAAGTTGTTATATTAACTTAAGTATGTTGTTAAATTAACCTAATTATGTCATGTATTGGAAAATTTGACTCGTTCCACATCATTACGAAAAATCGTATTCATGATCCATGGAACTAGTATTAATCTAATCTAATCTAATCTAATCACGCTTGATGTCTTTCCCAACCATGTTACATAGGAACCCACTTTGATGGCCACCATAATCGTTTGACCCGAATCCATGGAACGCCTCGCCGACGTTATCGGACGCCAGCTCCATACCAACTAATCACCAGACCGATCATTTACGGGAATTTCATAACGTCTACATAGTCATCTGGTACCACATACTGCCGGAAACGTAGCAAGGACTTGTCGAACCCATTCCTCGCAGTTTTACTCGTCTAAAGCGTTCCAAATGTGGACCAACGCGCCATTGATGAGATGGTAATAGATTTTTTTCACATCATTATAAGTCGTTACCCTCTCATCTATTTCTCTTCATCATCTTCGTTTTTCTTTACTTATCCTTAAGATGTATTTCGTGTTAAGAACCTTGTTAATTCCTCTCAACAGACTTTGTATTCGGCTCGAAGGGCTATGACCTTAACATTGGTATTCGTTCCTCTTCAATTTCTAGTCTTCTACCGAAGTATTCTTTCAATGGCCTTATTGTGTCATGGACGTGCAATTTGAACAGCTGCATGATGAACTGCAAACTTTGTAACGACCCTATACGTATCTCAAATTTCTATATATCGTGAACTTTTATCTTCTGTTATTGCATGTGCCTAGTCCCGTCAATTAAATTGCGCTACCTCACTACAACCCTGAGTGGCCGTCATAACGTCTAACTACAAACTCAGAAAGATTAATAAAATTTACACTTCGAGAACGGTTTTGTTCAAATTGAACTCTTTAAAAAATTTTAAGCACGTGTAAAGGCATTCCGTTGCTCTTAAGCCTATGGTAATAATTCTGGAGGCTTTAATGGAAATTTATGGCAGTCGTTCTCTCTAGAAACAACCTTTAACACTGCACTTTCCTCTTACTTTAGATGCCGTTTTCGTAACTCAAATTTCCACCGATTAAAATGTTATGCCAGTATTTCCGTCCGGATCAGGAACCGGTACAAACTCGTCTTAAGTATTTCTCTTCTGAGATAAATAGTTCTTTGTACAATCGGTTGCTGGTACTGAAGGGTCAAATATTGAAAATAGTTTAGTTCATTGAATTAGTTAATTAAATTACCTTTGAATGAGTGATACTTTAATTTTTACTGCCAGATGAAACTCATAAGATACATAGCAGCTACAGGTTCACTGTTATGGAACTATATAAATTAACCTAAATTAGTTATAAACTACGGCGTGCACACACTTTATTCAACGTGTAAACGTCACTGCAGATATTCGGGTTCGATATGCCGGCCATCATTGGCGATGATGTGGAACAGACGAATTGCGAAATTTTGCATGACCCGCTGAAGTGCCGCTACATCGATGCTGTCGATGACCTTCTGTTTTCGGCTCAGCAGTGGTTTTTGGATTATTGCTGTACATCTTGTCCTTAACATAGCCCCACAAAAAGGAGTCAGATGTGTTCATATCCGGAGAATATGGCGGCCAACCGAAGCCCATGCCAGTGGCCTCCGGGTACCCCAGAGCCAGAATGTGGTCCCCAAAGTATTCTCTCAACACATCACTCTCCTGCTTCGCCGGCCGTAGTGGCCGAGCGGTTCCAGGCGCTACAGTCTGGAACCGCGCGACCGCTGCGGTCGCAGTTTCGAATCCTGCCTCGGGCATGGATGTGTGTGATGTCCTTAGGTTAGTTAGGTTTAAGTAGTTCTAAGTTCTAGGGGACTGATGACCTCAGAAGTTAAGTCCCATAGTGCTCAGAGCCATTTGAACCATTTTTGAACTCTCCTGCTTCGATGGGGTCGAGCAGCGTCTTGCACGAACCACATCTTGTCGAAATCAGCGTCACTTTGGATAATGGGGATGAAATTATTTTCCAAAACCTTCAAGTACCCTTCGGTAGTCACTGTGCCATCAAGAAATATCGCACCGATTATTCCGTGACTGGACATTTCTCACCACACGCGAAATACGGATTCCTAGTCCTCCAAATGCTCCAATTTTGCTTATTGACGAACGCATCCAAATGAAAGTGAGCTTAGTCGCTAAACCAAATCATACAAATTCCCATCATGCCCCTTAGACAACCGTGCAGTCTGAACGCTCTAACGCAAACCGTTCATCAATTATTGTCAGTCTGTATCATTTTAGCAATAAACTTTACGAAACTTTTCAAATATAAATGAAGTTGATTATTATTATCTGGTTGAATATACTTATGCCTTGATAAACCAGAAAACTTAATTTGATCAAGTACTATTTCACTACGACTAATCAAATTTTAATTTCTCCACTTTCGCATTTTGTAGATGGGCCAATAAATTGTAAGCTGCAATCTCTTGTCTAGTTAACAAATAATATTTTGATATGATTCAGGCAAAAGTAATTATTAGGTACTTATAAAATAATGTCGTACTATAGAAAATAAAATTTTACTGTACTGTCCCCTCCCCCAAGAAAAAATAAATCCCAGAACTTTCTTTCTAAAATGTCTGTACCTCGTACTACAGCACCTACTACAGAAAAAAGTCAATATCTTACGTTTTTCGGACGTAGTGCAGTTGAGGGTGTGGTGCTATGCGCATTCACAGTATCCATTTTATATACAGAGGTTCCAGGAGAAGAATAAACCGCCGGTGGAACACTGCAATAGTCATCCACCGAGGCAGCAGAGCATCACATTCATAGGAATAAGACCTTTCTATGCAGGAGCTAGCTCCACCTTCTCCACTGGCGATCGTGGCAAGCAATCGCGATCACAGAATAACAAACAACATTGCGAGACGTTGTGTCCACGGTCCTTCAGGGTACAAAGTCACGTTTGCAGCTGAAGGCGTGGCTTAGTGGTAGGTACCGGCGCCTATAACGTTGATGTTCTGTAGCGCCGTTGGAAGACGATTCCGGACAACGGTTGCTATCCTCTATTTGTTCCTCATGATACCCTCTACAACTCCTCCCTGGAAATTTGAATCTATATTTCTGGGACACCCTGTAGACAAACGAAACATGCCATATTTCCCATGTTTGGGAACCTTTGTTGATGTTGGCTATCAAGGTGCAACTTTTGCGGCTCCGAATTTTACCTGGAAATTTCTTGCGTCCGTGGGTGCAATTTACATACAAGAACTTATCGCTACAAAGGTAATAATTAAACCCTTCCTCCATAAATTGGACCATTATAAGCGCGAAATATCAAAAATCATGTAGAGCGTATTATTACGCGACGCTTACTCGACCACAAATAGTTAACTTCTCTGTTCACTGCTGTATGCCAACCGCAGACTTCTTGCAAAGAAAAGGCCAGGGCCGATTTAAGGCCCAGGCGACACAAACCGCCGCTTGACAGGTGCTAAGATTTCTATACAGGACGTAAGGTGGAGTGGGAGCCCAAGAGCAAGATTTGAACAAATTGTGTATTACAATTAGTAGCGAAAACTGACACGGATGGAATTATACGAGGGAGAAGGAGGAGGGAGCTTAACGATAAGCCACTTCTACGGAAAAAATATTTCCGAGGCGATCCTGGAAAAAGCGTACCAAGAAACGAAAGAGATAAGGCCACAGGCGTACGCTTTAACGGCTGTGTCCGCTGGGTCAGCCTGTTTCACATTTCTAAGAAAATGCATTCCAGGAATGCAAACGACAAGGGAAAAAACGTTTAAATTAAAAGGCGTAAGCGCTTTCCTGTTTGGGTAGTAGAATGCCGCGTTTCTTTTATTCGTTCCTCAGAAAAAGAACAGACATTCACAATTATGATTGTTGCAAATATTAGGTTGCTGCCTAAGTTCACTGTGATGTGTTTTTAATGTTGGTATTCCCGCTGCAATGGATTTATTTATCGATTTTCCTTATTTTTGTAGTTCACTGTTGCTATTTGAGTTTATATGTTGTGATTTGGATATACTGAGTGGAGCCGTGGCCGCTGAAAAATGGAGTGCTAGGTGGTGAAATCCTGTTTAGCTTCATTAGAGGGGTGCTAGAAGCGGAGGTAGTCAGAAACATTTGCGCCTTGTAAGGAGATAATGTCACTGGATGGAGTTGGTTTTTTTGTTTGGAGGAGGATCCTTTTGACAGCAGTGATGAACTGCGATCATTCCACCATCGTACGACATTTGCGTGCAGTGGGGAAGGTTCAAAAATCAGATGTAAGGGTACCGCATGATCTAACCCAAAATCATAAAAATCGGCGGGTGCCCATATTGCATCTCTGTTTGCTCGTCATCAATTGGCTCGTGAGTGATATCGATCATTCCTATCCTGTATCGTTACTGGTGAGGAGAAATGGTGACTTTATGCTAATATAGAGAAGAAGGGTATGGTTGATTCCAAACATAGCAGCAGTATGGTTGATCTCAAACAAAGCAGCAACTCTCCGTAGAAAGACCTGCACGCATCCACGAAAGAAAATGTTATGCATATGGTGGAACAACAACGGTGTCGTGTACTACGAATTGCTTCCCCGAGGTGTAACAATCACTGCTGACATTTATTGCACACTCCTGGGTCGTCTTGCAGACACAATCCAAGAACAGCGACTTGGAAGACTGCGTGAAGTAATGCTACTCCACGATAACGCCAGCTCCCATTCTTTTACACTGGCAAAAGACGCTATTCAGGAGTTGGCTTGGGAAGTCATTCCGCACTTACCTTATTTACCTGATCTTGCGCCGTCAGATTTTCACCTTTTCCGGTGTCTATCAAATGGTTCAAATGGCTCTGAGCACTATGGAACTTAACTTCTGAGGTCATCAGTCCCCTAGAACCTAGTACTACTTAAACCTAACTAACATAAGGACATCACACATATCCATGCCCGAGGCAGGATTCGAACCTGCGACCGTAGCGGTCGCGCGGTTCCAACTGTAGTGCCTAGAACCGCTCGGCCACACCGAGAAACCTTCTAGCAACTTCGTTTCCGGATGGAAATGCGCTCCGAACATGGATCGACTCCTTCTTCGCCTCAAAAGCAAGTGGTTTCTACAGTCACGGAATCGAAAAGTTACCCCAGTACTGTCAGATTGTTGTAAACAGTGATGACTAAAGTCTGTTATGCATATCTGTTGTAGGGAAAACACTACGAACTTATGCACGAGCTTAACACATACGCGTATAAAAATGCAATAAAGTCATCGACTGCGCCGCCTGCAGATGATACAGAACAAAGTGCTGCGAATCATTATCAACGCTCCACGCTACACACGCGCCGTGGATCTTCACCAAGAATACCGTATTGAACCCCTCAAGGAAGTATTCAATAAACACGCCACACGACTATTCAGGAACTCGAGACACTCGAACAATCCTTTCATCCTCACTCTGGGAAACTACGATCACCACCATAGGTGGAAGCACAAACGGCCAAAGACATTACAAGCTAGGGCATAGCGACCTATGGTAAACTAACATGCACTAACAAGCGACAAACGTCGGCAAGCCCCTGCATATCAGCAACACTGACTGGTAATTACCAGCTTCTATTAGAGCCGACCAACAGCAGGGACACCGACGAGCTTGCCCACTGACGCACAAACAATTCGCCAACATCACCCTACACCGTGCATCCGATATATGACCTATCGGACACAAAAACGATAGTAAACTTAACTGTTTAAGGTTGCTGACGCTGAGCGAGAGCTCTACACCGGCACCCAGCGGCAGCCTCCGAGCAACAGCACCGCACAACGTCAAAGATCGACCTGCATGATACCTACTACTAACAAAGCCTACCCTTGCACGACCTGCCGCGCGGGATTTGCCTAGCGGTCTGGGGCGCTGCAGTCATGGACTGTGCACTTGGTCCCGGCGGAGGTTCGAGTCCTCCCTCGGGCATGGGTGTGTGTGTGTTTGTCCTTAGGATAATTTAGGTTAAGTAGTGTGTAAGCTAACGGACTGATGACTTTAGCAGTTAAGTCCCATAAGATTTCACACACATTTGAACATTATTTTGCACGACCAATCGCAGGCTGCAAGACATCCGCTACTGCTCTTACCACCCGACCTAACTATCGCAGAGGTTTTTTTTCCCTTGGCTCTTGCCTTGGCACTTTTTTTCCTCTGCCCCTCAAACCACTACCCTTCGTTCGACTTCGACCCAATCTATCTCCAGATGAGCGCGTGTTAATGGTAAACCTTAACCAGACGTACGCAAACATCGCAGTACACCCATCCTGCGACACCTCACTTTAGTGAAAACTAACCCTTACGCAGAGATGTCAGCAGACCTGTTGAGTTGGCCATCATGCCGGTGTGGCGTGGAGGGGTTCAACCTCTATTTAAATCGACTGCTAATTACAAACACACTGAAATAATCGTTAATAAGATTACCGGTGTTGCAAAACATTACGAAAAAGTAAATGAAACGCTGATCCCTTACAGCTTGTCTCACACCGTCCTGAACAACAATTTTTATTTTTTGACTCACCACTTTTATCTCTCTGCTTTGGGATTTGTAAATGCCTCTGCCTGTAGCCCCATTCTTCCGATGATTGTGAACGTGTTATGCTGCCTTACATAGACGAAAGCTATGTGACAGTAGAAAGTTATGCGAACTGTAGTAGCATGTCCTTTTACAAGAACCTTACTCAATCACTACTTGTTAGCCACTGCTGTCTCGAATGAGAAGTACAAAAGACGTTGTGAGTTTCCTGGGGCAGCCATAATGCTGTGTCCGAGTCGGACATTCATTATCTGTCACCAACTCTTTCACGGGTTTCAGTTGTTATAGGAGGTGATATCTGGGAGAAGGCGTAACGTCTAAAGGTATTGTTTTCAACAGACTGTTTCCAGCAGGACTAGTTTTGCTCTTACGAAAAGTTATTTATGTTGTGCTTGAGCAAACTGTCCCAGTTTAGGAGGGGACGCGCAGGGTGTCCATTGATGCTAGCGGTGGGTCAGTAGTGCGTGCCTTGTGCAAACGTGGCCGCTAAGTCCGGCCGCCGATAGCCTCGATACGTCCGTCAGCGGGCGGCGTCCGCTGTGAAGGACGTTACCTGTCCACGGCCAGGCCAGCTACACACACACAGCGCCGTGGAAGCACCGGGATGCTCGTTAGGGGCGCTTATCGTGTAATCTACGCTAGTTGGGCCCCCGCTGTTATCGTCTCTGCCGCCGCTGTTGCGTCACTGCCGTTGGTGCTGGCGGAGACGTTAGACAACCGAGTTCCAAAATAAACTCCCGCATAACGGTAGCGAAATTAAGTGGCTTGCTCGTGATAATTGCCAAAGACCCTAAAAGACGGGTGGCCCACAGAAATGGCACATGTCAGCCGGCTACGCTTGTTAACTGAGTCATCACAAATACAATACATATTGCTGTAAATCATAATTAATTGAAACCCTTAGCTGGCGACAAGTGTTGTTGATGTGGTGTCACCGCCAGACACCACACTTGCTATATGGTAGCCTTTAAATCGGCCGCGGTCCTTTAGTATATGTCGGACCCGCGTGTCGCCACTGATTGCAGACCGAGTGCCGCCACACGGCAGGTCTAGTCTAGAGAGACTCCCTAGCACTCGCCCCATTTGTACAGCCGACTTTGCTAGCAATGGTTCACTGTTTACATACGCTCTCATTTGCAGAGACGATAGTTTAGCATAGCCTTCAGCTACGTCATTTGCTACGACCTAGCAAGGCGCCATATGCAGTTACTATAATTACCATCTTCAAGAATGTATTCTGAACAGATAATATTGTGAATAATCTACCGTCAAGAGCGATGTTCGTCATTAATCGATTAAAGTTAAGTATCAAACTAATTACGTCCGTTTTCTGAATTCTCATTCCATGTCATGATCCAGACCTCACGTCAGTATAGTTCTTCCCTCCTCAAGCCAGGCTGCGTGAGCTAAAACGCATGCATTTCGGCCTCCACTCGTAACACGGTGTTGGCTCTTCTGCTAACACAAAAGTTGATATACCTCGATGGGGACAGTTGAACATGTGTGCCACGACCGGTACTCGAACCCGGGATTTGCTGCTTACATGGCAGACTCTCCATCCATCTGAGCCACCGAGGGCACAAATGACTAGCGCGACTGCAGGGACTTGCCCTTTCACGCTTCCCGTGAGACCCACATTCCCAACTGTCCACAATGTACATGCGCAATGTACCTAATAGATATTTGCCTATCAACTCATTACTCGCACACAGTAAGGTGACGATTCCCGCAAGAGTTCGGGCAACCTGTGCGCATTCGCACAGACGAAGGTCAATGGCTGGGTAGTCTTTAACTATATATATGAAGATAGTAACTGTTCTTGAAAGAATAGATACCATTGATGACCGTGCAGCTTCTCTAGAATTAATGATAATTAGGTACATTACGTATGTAGTTTGTGGACATTTGGGAATGTGGGTCTCACGGGATGCGTGCAAGGGATAAGTCCCTGCGGTCGCGCTATTCATCTGTGTCCTCGGTGGCTCAGATGGATTCAGCCGGCACGGTAGCTCAGCGTGTCCGGTCAAAGGGTTAGCTACCCTCAGTAATAAAAAAACTGAGTGAACGGATCAACGAATAACCTGAACGGGTGTCATCGGACGTCCGCTCCCAACAAATTCAACGAACAATACACAATAAAAAGAGATCAAGTAAAAAAAAAAAAAAAAGATGGATAGAGCGTCAGCCATCCATGTAAGCAGGAGATGCCGGGTTCGATTGCCGGTCGGGGCACACATTTTCAGCTCTCCCCATCGAGTTACATCAGCAACACCTGCCGACAGCTGAGGGTTTCAATTAATTATCATTTATACTAGAGAAGCTGCACAATCATCAATGGTGTCTATTCTTTCGAGAATAGTTACTATCTTCATACAAATATTCCTGTGTTCCAGACGTCCTCGGATATTTTTGTTAAAAATGGCACTTATCAGTCGATACAGCGTCTCTCTAATTTTCAATTTTAAATACGCACCGTAACGTAGTTGAACATGGGAAGGCGTATCAAAAATTGCAGACAGTCATTCGCTCCGATTTTCGCTTCCAGTCCGCCACCTTAGCTGAGTGGGAGCTGCCTTCGGCGGTGCTCGAACGTCTGTTTACGTCCCTGACGCGGAAGATACCGCGCTAGGGGTTGTTTACCTATCCGGTGTACTCGCAGGTTTTGAAGCAACCGATATACGTAAAATGACACACTCACACCTAAACTTGTCTCTCAATCGAAAGCCTGTGAAATTGAAAGGCTCCTACGAGACGAACTAATTGGAATACATCTCTCCATAGCGAGCAGTGTCCTCTACGTCAAATTGACTAATGAAGCAGTGTTGACAAAATCATTCCAGATACTGCATGTGGTCCCAAATTTCATCACTCCGACGGATATGTTGGAGAGGTAACTATTGATCATCCAGGACAAGGATTACGAATAACACGTCTCTTCCAACTTCCCTTTGACGTAATGACTGATGCCCTACGCCCATATGGAAGAGAGCTTAGCCATGTGGAGAAAAAATGGTCGAACTCCATGACCAATCCATTCTCACTGGGGCGTGACAGACCAGAAAAGATCTGAGACAGCATGTATCCCCATACTTATCGGCGGACGCAGAGCAATAGTCAAGTACAATGGAAAACCCAAAACATGCTGTGGATGCAGGAAAAATGGTGCGTTCAGAATGCATGAAACTGCCGAATCCTGGCTTATGTTCAAGCCGACTCCTCTGACACTAACGCATGTTGACGCTCTTCGAACAAATACCATTCCGAAGAATAACTAGCTCCACCATCCCGACTATTTACGGCAACCTCCTGGAGCAGACACCGCCCCCTGTGAAGAAGCGACGCTTACTCCGGCCACTCCGGTGCCAGTGACGCCGACGGGAATGGATCGATAGGAGGGATGGAAATTGATCCTACGGTTATTCCGACATCTGCTTTCGTCCCTGAGTGTCAGGAGTCACTCCCACACTCGGAAACCGAGGCGCACAAGCGCAAACAACGATCACCGAAGTGGCACAAGATCACTTGATAATTAAATCACATTACTGAAAAAAAATATTTAGTTTAACAAAACTTAGATATAATACGAAGAAAAAGTGAATAAACAAGCAAGAATAAAACTTTCAGGAACAAACAATAAGAAATTAAAAAATTAACCAAAGTAAGCTATCTGCTTAATGAAAAAAGGCTCTGAGCACTATTGGACTTAACTTCTGCTCAATTAAGTCCACCGTAGACGGAGCTGAGTACAACGACGAAACTGAATCCGGATGCGCAACGGGGGTTCATCGTCCCTCACAGCAGTAAACCGCGAATCACACGAGACAGGGGCTGAATACAGAAACTCCAGACGATAATCCGCTGGCAGGGGTCCCTCCATCCAACGCAGCAACACCTTTGCCTTCTGTCAGTCCTGCGGAAGAAACACGACAAGAGTAAGGGAACTTGCCCGATGAACCTGGTAATTGTCGACAGATCGACGACGCAGCCGAAACTGTTCCAAACATCTTATTGCTCTTTCTTCTAACCTCAAACACATCTATTAGTACGTCTAATGCAATTCAGCTACACAACGTAATTTATGAAACAAATCACAAATTATACTTCCTTCATAAGTTGAGCAAACTACTACCAGTAATTCATACTTCCTTGAGAAGCTGAACATACTACTCTGGACATTCATTGGCGGGTGTGGCGTCCACCGGATTTTAGTCAGGTACAGACGGTCTCACGGTAGTAGGCAAGTCTACATAAGCGTTCATGTGTGCTTTACGCACTGGGGAACAGTGGATGGCATATCGAACAGCCTCTATTAATCGCAATTATTACGAGACGTGCTGCGTGTGTCAGGCGTCGTCATCGTCCCTCTGCAAGAAGTATGCGTCGAGAGTTTTCCCGATCCCCATGAGTACGACACATACATTACACCCACTATAGACGACGGCAGCGGAACAGCGATACTTCTGCGTGAAGCGGTAGTAGCCGAGGGCGTGATGTACCTGCCGTCAGCGCGAGGACTCGCGCTCACAGCGTTAGGAGTACGGATCGTTAACATCTACGCACCGTCGGTATCCGACAGAGGGTGCGATCGATCCCGATTTTACGCAGAGGAGATTACGCCACTATTCTTAGGCCGTTACTAACATGTCTTATTTGGAGGCGACCAACTGCGTGCTCGCACCGAAGGATCAGCACCAACGCTATAATTCATGCCCCAGGAGCTGCGATAGTTGGTACAGGACATGAATCTAACCTATACATGGGAGACGATACATGGCGACAGAGGCGGCTACGCATATGTCATTAGTCACTCTGCAAGTCACCTTGATCGAATTTATGTAACACGTCGTCGCGAATCTGCGATCCTAGATGCGGAATTATGGCCCGTCACCATTTCAGGTCACATACGTATGCAACGGTCCCCCTACGTTGTCAATGGGTGAGAAGGATTCGCGGTGCTTGGAAACTGGATACAGCGCACCTCAGGGAACCTGAGTGTCGACGCTTAATCGAACACACCTGGCGCATATGTGAACGACATCTCCAGAAACACGGTGGCTGGGATGCGTTAAGCCTGCTTTGTGCCAAGCATGCATTGCTTTTGGAATGGAGCATATGATGTCGGGGCGCCATATAATAGAATTTTATTTCATGATGCTTCGCGAACTTTCTGTGCAAGTGCCTTCACAAGATCTGAGTGCTGCCATAAAACAAGCACAGGTCCGCATATTTCCCATATTGCGCCGCCGTTTGGAAGGGGTTGCAGTCCCTGCAAGAGCCTTTGAACGAGTCCACGGAGAATTGCCGTCGATGCATCACGTTACCAGAAAAAAACAATGTTGCTGCAGAGCCTTAATACAGGCGGTTGTACTGCCGGATGGTCGCCGTATGATATAGTAAAAAGAAATTGCCAACGCCTTTGTGGAAGAATACGGTCACCGCTATGACGAAACGGAACATGATGAGGCGGCGCGACGGCCGAGAGAGACTTAACGAGAGAAATCACAGAGGATGGCGTAGTAAAAGCGCTCTATAAGGGAGCATCGAACAAGTCGCCGGGGCCCGACGGTTTTCCGTTAGCGCTTTATCGGACATTTAAAGATTTCATGACTCCACGATGGACTGCTATGTACCGCGAATTGACGTCCCCCAATGTGTCTCTTCCACCCGGCTTTGTGGAAGGAATCATAGCCACAGACCATCCAGCGGCACAGGGACACAGGACTAACGGCCACTGACCCTTTTTAACTGCGACTACACGATCTACACGAGGATATCTACACCACGTTTCGAACGCATACTTCGCCAAGTGATATCACTGGACCAAACCCAGTTGGAAGATAACAATGAAGGAGCGACACTCAGTGACTACCGCAATGTGCGCACTGGCAACAATGTGTCTTCTCCTAGGAACACCGGTGCTGATGTCCGCCCCTGAATGGTCAGCTTGACGGACTGCCTTCCTAAGCGGCCCTGGTTCGATTCCCGGCTGGGTCGGGGATTTTCTCCGCTCAGGGACTGGGTGTTGTCTTAATCATCATTTCATCCCCAGTCGACGCGCAGGTCACCCAATGTGGCGTCGAATGTAATAAGACCTGCACCAAGGCGGCCGGACCTGCCCTGTAAGAGGCCTCCCGGCCAATGACGCCAAGCGCTCTTTTCCATTTACCGGTGTTGATAGATTTCGATCGCGCCTTCTACAGGGTGAGCCACGCCTATCTTGTGAAAGTAATGACGCGAATGACGTTCCCACAAACACTTGTCACCATCGTGATTACTTCACGGTGCCTCATCTATCTTCAATGGACGCATGGTCGGGCCCATCACCATCTCGTGATCGGCCAGACAAGGGTGAACGCTGTTGACGAAACTTTATGCCTTCGCTCTCGAGCCGCTGCTCTTCGGGCTCCGGGGAATGACGATAAGGCACCACAAGTTTATATGCAGAGCATACGCGGATGACCTAGTGTTTCTCGCACGATCGGGCGACAAGGCAAGAGCGGTTTTGCACTTCTACATCTACATCTACATCCATACTCTGCAAGCCACCTGACGGTGTGTGGCGGAGTGTACATCGAGGTATATCAACAACACCTGTCGGCAGCTGAGGGTTTCAGTTAGTCATCATTTATTCCAGGGAAAAGCTGCACGGTCATCAACAGTATTCTGTTCTTTCGAGAACAGTTACTGTCTTCACATATATAGTTAAAGACTCCCAGCCATTGACCTTCGTCTGTGCGAATGCGCACAGGTTGCCCAAACTCTTACGGGAATCGCCAAAACGTGCGCGAGTAATGAGTGGATGGGCAAATGTCTATGAGGTACATTACATATGTAGAATTGTGGACAGTTGGGAATGTGAGTCTCACTTGAAGCGTGCAAGGGATAAGTCCCTGCAGTCGCGCTATTCATCTGTGTCCTCGGTGGCTCAGATGAATAGAGCGTCTGCCATGTAAGCAGGAGATCCCGGGTTCGAGTCCCGGTCGGGGCACACATTTTCAACTGACCACAGCGAGGTATATCAGCAACACCTGTCGGCAGCTGAGGGTTTCAGTTAGTCAACATTTATTCCAGTGAATCAGATGTCGAGCACGCTACCTATTAAGCTAGAAGTGACAACGAATTCAGGTTCACTGTTTACTTATGTCAAAATGATGCTTATAGAAGTAAACAAACATAATGACCACTGTCGCATACGGATCTCTATGAACGAGTTGCAACCACATTTTACACATCTCATTGTTTGGGACACTCGTAAACAATTTCTTAAGAGTTTTTATAGATGTATTTGTACATTGTGGTACTACACACCACATGTAACCCATCTTCCGAAGCATAAATTCCAAAACAAGATATCACTGTGTATGAGCCTTACGACAATTGGGAGCAGAGTGCTAGCCAGCGACGTCAGATTATTTGAATTTATTTTCCTTTTTTTTTTTCAATACTGAAATTTATGAGGAAGAAAGCATATTATGGGCAGAAAATGACATAATTAACCATTCAATATTTCCAGAAAACAGCCAAATACTCATTTCTGTACATCTAGTGCTAAACCTCATGAGAGCAGTGGACTATAAAGATGAGCCATCGGCCTCCAGATATTTATAGAACCTACTGACACTGAGTCACACTGCAAGCAAGTTAAGACTGTGTTCCAAAGCGCTGTCGCCTTTTGCTACGTTGCACGGGCTGTTCTTTACTCAGTGATAACATTCCAACTTATCTTAAGCCGACAAATGACTGAGTCAATCCGATGCGACTAATTCCCACAGTTCAGGAAGTGGGACCGTTCGCATTGCTTCACGATCGATGACAACACGGTCGGCCTGTCTCCCTTTTTTGGCCGCCACGTGACGCCCTGCTCTGAACTTGCGACTTTGATCCCATGATGAGCGTGGACACGCAAGACGAGGACGGGGCGACACCAGCGCGTCCCTGTACTGTTCGTCTGTACCGGCTTGTGAAATTCGGTCGCGGTCCGTTTTACAACACGTTGCAACATGCCTCACAGTTAAACACGATACCGTGGAAACAGTGTGTACTTTTCTCAGCACACCGAACGACCTATGTCGAGTGATTTATTGGCACAGGGCGAGACGGGGCGATTTTCGATCAAGAAAGAACAGTCTGGATGAAACTTCCTGGCAGATTAAAACTGTGTGCCAGACAGAGACTCGAACTCGGGACCTTTGCCTTTCGTGGGCAAGTGCTCTACCAGGAGACGAGGTACTGGCAGAAGTAAAACTGTGAGGAGGGGGCGTGAGTCATGCTTGGGTAGCTCATTTGGTAGAGCACTTGGCTGCGAAAGGAAGAGGTCCCGAGTTCGAGTCTCTGTCTGGCACACAGTTTTAATCTGCCAGGAAGTTTCATGTCAGCACACACTCCGGTGCAGAGTGAAAATCTCATTCTGGAAACAGTCTGTATATTCCTCAACTCAGTTGTTCTGTTGCTCACAGCGGCCAGCCAAATTCGTGAAAGACGTTGTTTCTGCAGTGGCGGAACTGAACGAAAGCCTGTGTTTTATGAACTGGGGATATACAATGCCGGCCGAAATCAGTAGTTTCATAAAAAATAAATCTGTTTGTGCGCGATTCGTTTTTCTCAGAACAGTCACTCATAATGGACAAATGGGTGGCTTCAGCAATGCATAAGGGTAAATGACGTACACCGAGAGAGGTGGTGCTGTGGTTAGCACAGTGGACTCTCATTCGGTAGGACGACGGTTCAAACCCGAGTCCGGCCATCCTAATTTAGGTTTCACGAGATTTCCCTAAATCGCTTCAGGAAAATGCTGGGATGGTTCCCTTGGAAGGGCATGGCCGACTTGCCTCCATTATCCGATTCGACCGTTGACCTCACTGTTTGGTCCCCTCTCCCCAGAAAACAACAAACCAATCAAATATCGTACGAGTGAGATAAAGTGATTGTAGAACGTGGTATATTTATTCAATATCTCATCCTTTGCGAGTGTCTGTAAAATTTCAGACATTCCGCTACAACACATAACTCTCCACTCTTCTACAGAGTGTTTCACAGTTTATGTTACACACTTCTAGAAGTTGTAGGAGGGACTTGGTACATCAAGTTTTACATAGGAATCCATGTCCAAAATGATTCGTTACAAGGAAAACAAGATGTACAGATTTCACTCCTATTTACTGTGATATTCCAACAGCTATTTGATATGACGATACCAATTTTGGTGCACACAGTGCATCTGTACAGTAAGTAGTTCGCATAAACTCTATCCAATATGTGTGGTATATGGTTAATCACATCTGTCGCAACCATGACACGTGCAACCAGATCTTCCTCAGACTAGACAGGGTTCTCGTAAAAAAGACTCTTCATGTTACCCCACAAGAAAAAGTCCAAAGTGATTAAATCTGGGGAATTGGTGGCCAAGTATGTGGTACACCTCGACCGATCCACCTGTCTCCGTAGACTACGTTGAGCTTGCTTCGGATGTCAAATGGAAAATGTACTGCCGCGCCATCATTCTGGAACCATAATTCATGCAATGGCAAAATCGCACGTCTTCCAAGAACTCCGCCAGCACTTGTTGCAGGAATATCAAGTACCTGGCACTCTTTCAGTGGGGGAAGGATGTGCGGCCCAATCACACGACCATCGCAGATAATCGCCGGGAGCATGGCGTCTACATTCTGAGATTGATACGGGAGGAGTTGCTATAGATCCACACACGATAGACAGGCGATTGAGACAAGTGCCGTCCAATTGCCCCCGGTCCACAACATTCCCGACTGGGGGAGAAATTTTATAGCGACTATAAAGTTTCTCCCCCACTCGGGAATGTCGTAGACCCGGGGGCAATTGCACTCACCTTGAGATATATCGTCAAAATTTTTTAAAAAAATTGATTTTTTCAAAAGCATGTTAATTTTGCAGCGCAGATCTTTCTGAAGAGTTTCATATATAAAAAATATATGTTCGAGGAGATGTAAGAAATGTTATTTGGAAATGTGCGAAAGTGCAGTCCCACGCCTCTTCACACAGCATTCTTCTACCGCATGTCAATGTACTCCGCTCTGTGGAATTCAAACGTGTTTATTTTGTAATGGAAGCCATCAAACCTATATTTAGGACAATGGAAATTAAAATGTCCTGTGGTGCATCTCCTGCTCCCAGTCGGCCGGTTTGACGTTCTGTCGCCCTTAAAAAAAGTGACATTTACTGCTAGGGGGGATTATTTGTGACCGGGAGAATAAGAGCTCTTTATTGCCTTTTAGCTGATAACTTTCTCTTCTGTGGCGTAACATTAAATATAGGAATCATAATAGCAATAAAGCAACAGACAAGAAAGACGGTGCACATATCTTCAATCCTTAGGTCCCAGCATTTTTTTCTCCCTAATCTTGCTACAGCTTTGCACTGCGAGCTTTCCTTTGTGCGAAAGAATCTATTACCTCATCAAAATACGTCAAACGTTATGCTACATGAAAAATCAAAGTGTCGTTATCTGATACTGAAAAAGCAGTTAATACGATTAGTAACCAATACTGGTGTGGTTTCTCGATTTAATTACGTCTATTTTCTCACTGTCTCTAGATAAAACGAAATAGGCGTTTCTAATATTGCAGCAATTGTAACACACGCCAAATAAGCGAGACTGTTTTGGCACAAACGGTCATTTTTATCTACATCATTTACATAAATAACACGTCGGAATATAATTCACGAAGAACCAATGTCAAATGCCTGTTAGGCCTACTACAAGCAAAAAGTTTTATGTAAGGAAATAGTTTTACGTTTCGTTCATATGCTCCAATTTCTCAAGCATGAGATCCTTTCCATCACTAATTCTGTAAGTGTTCCTGCCATTGTCAAAATTTATTCTCCTGTTAACTTCACTAACCCTGCCAGAATCACCGGTTTAGTTATCCCGCGTTTATTAGTCGGTTAGGCGTTATTACGTGTTCTTGCAAAGCGTTTCCTGCGCTATTCTGAGAGTAGAAGTAAGTGGCTGCTAACCGGAGACTGTACAAATGACCCTTAGTAGTGTGGCGATCTGGCAAAAATTTTCTGTCCAAATTTCATTTTCTTGGATACGCCGAGAAGATAATATGTAATCTTTCTTACCTGTTAGTCTTTAATTTCTACTCTGGTGGTCTGAATCTAAGGATTTCGCAAATATTTACAACACTTGTCATTCGCACGCACTGTGAACCACATATACAAACAGCGATTGGCATTCAGCCGTTCGCGTTTATTCAGCTCAACTCGTATAGCCCGGTCCAATTTTGGCTGCGGGAAAGTTTTTTATTTCTAGATGGGATAGGGTTTCTCCTGGCAGAAACATCATCTACACTTCGCACGCATACAAAAATCAGCTTATGATTCATTCAGAAATCAACTTAGAATGTGTTCAAAAATGTTCAAAAACCAACAGGGATAGACCAATGTGCGCCGAATGCTAGGCCCTTGGTGAAACAAGGTTCTTTTCTTCGAGAATATGAATCTGGCGGCCCCTGAAATTGCCACCCAGGTTTGCTCTCCCCCTTCCCTCCCCCGTGCCCCACCCCTTAGATCCCTATATCGGCCCTGCGTGCAATGGCTCCAGTACTTGTCGATGAGTTCTCTTGAACTTGGTAAAGCACTTGCTCTTCCAATACGATAAGGCGCCACCTTCTTGGAGCACCACAGTTTGCTCTATCGCATGTAAATTTCCCACTTTCCCGCAGCCATTGTTCTATTCTGGCAAACGTGGGATGGGATGGAGTCACAAGACTTGGAAACTAATCGCTGTACAGACGTTGAGCTTCTCTTCCATTACCACTAGCTTCACCGTAAATGAACAACATACCGGTGTACTCTGCGAACATATACTCAGGAATCCTGTTACTGCGGTACTAGTCACATAATGTCAACCGACACGTCCCCAGGAAGCATGAAAACAAGACAGATGGAAACTGAGGACGTCACGTGACATCGCGTCATACTATTCATGAATGTGGGTGGCCTACCGTAAGAGGGGAACTGCGTAAGAAACATCCAGTGCGATTTAGTAGCTCTCGTTTTTCTTGTAATATGAAAACCAGCCCTTTCCGGACATGGGTTCCTATGTAAAGCTTGATCTACTAAGCCCCCTCTATAATATCTATAAGTGTGTAACATGAACTGTGAAACACGCTCCATATCTCTAAACGGCTAAAACGACCACCCTGACCTAATTGCAAGTTGCCTGTCGAAGAGTTCCCAGGCGCAACGAACATTTGATATTCAGTTTTTCATGTAATTATTCACCGGATTTAAACATCGAAAATACTGTCATCGTCTACTCATTCAAGAGGTTTAATTTCACGTTAAAGGTACAATATAATATATAGAGTATTAAAGTTAGAAACTGTGTATATTTCTTTAGGCAGTGTAACTCAGGGCGCGCAAATTACCCAGATCATATTCATCCAGTAGTTGAGAATGATAGCACGTAGTTACTTTCAACAACCTTTACACGTAATTTCAAACGTTTTCTCAAGTTTTTCTCTCCAACAGTCCCCCCCCCCCCCACACACACACACAAAATATAATGTAAGGAAAAAATTTTGAGTCTTTCTCTATTCCTTGTGCCCTTGTCCAGCATCGCGGCAGGGTCGCTATGGTCACTAACTACTTTGGCATGGTTAATGTGAAGGGCCGCCTGAGTATCTTCCTATCGCCACCCACTTATCTCTTTCTCTCCCTTCCCCCTCCCCCCCCCCCCCTCCCCATATGTTTCGGAATGTGTGTGCCCCAGCTGCTGTCCACATGTAGTGTCATTCATGCGAAAATGGAAGGAAGTTTTCTAAACGTTTGCGAATCGTGTAACAAAGGCGAAACTTGGATAGCAACTCTGGATTCATCCACATCCAGGCTATCTCGCACGCTCACTTACGACGTTAATCCAACGGGAGGGTTCAGAGTTCGATCCGGGGTCAGCTCAACCCCCCCCCCCCCCCCCCCCGGACTCCCGCCGTTCCGGATGTGGCACATTAACACCGTGTGAGTTATTAACTGCATTGGCACATTCCTTTGTAATAAACAGCTTTTCGTCCCTGCATGATGCAATAAAACATGTTTATCCCAGAAACGTTCCAGCCAGCTGCTTGTGGCCGAGCGGTTCTAGGCGCTTCAGTCTGGAACCCCGCGACCGCTACGGTCGCAGGTTCGAATCCTGCCTTGGGCATGGATGTGTGTGATGTCCTTAGGTTAGTTAGGTTTAAGTAGTTCTAAGTTCTAGGGGCTGATGACCTCAGCAGTTGAGTCCCATAGTGCTCAGAGCCATTTGAACCAGCCAGAAACGTTCCAGTTTAAGAAAACGAGGTAAAATTTCATATAGAAATCAGTAATGACTTCCAGCACTTAAACCAATGATTTATTGATCTGATGGAATTCGATTTCATTATTGAAGACTATGATTTGTGTTCGTAATGAGTTTTTTTTTTTTTTTTTTTTTTTTTTATCAGTGACTCTTCTCTCTCCCGCACCCTACCTACTACCTCACCTGTGCCAACTTCTTTATTACAAAGTACTGTCTTCAATTTTTCTTGAATATATTTGCTAACTATTTTCTCGTAGTTCATGCAGGCCTAACGTTTTAATTTGTTACTTCTTTACTACTAACTCAATTCACAGCATATTTTGTAGTTTTGCGGACTGCATCCATATATAACAGTGAAAACACCTGCGGAATTACGTCATTATACGACATACAGTTTCACAGCGGAAATGTAAATAGTTCTCAATATCGATTGTACAGATGCTTAAGTAACGGCTCAGGTAAGTAGTTGTAGCATGACTCTACCAAATAGGTCTCAAGTATAGACTTAAAAAAAATTAACGTCAGCGTTTTATACATGTGAGTTCGTTTCTTCTAGGAATCAGGAATTTTTTGTTTGGGTAGTGGGCGGTTTTTTGGTAACTAATCAAAAACATGAACATAATGAGACCTCACAACGAATCAACACAGTTGAACCCATAATAACGTTATTATTTTAACTGTCAATAACAGTGTTGAATGTCAACGGTTAATGTCGGTAAGTATAATTTTCCAAGTTTCGAACCCCTAATTTCCGTTATCAGTGAAATGTTTGTGCTTCGGGAGAGAATAAATGGTTAATATAAGAATCAAACAAAGAATGAAATCCAATTTATTGGTTGTGTTACAATGAAAATTTAAAAGATTTCTTAGTCAACAAATTTTGAGAAGTTTATCATTACATACACATCGAGTTAAGTCGACACAGAATTATAGATGTTAATTCTACTTTTAAAAAAAAAGTCAAACAAGTCGTTCTGGTGCAAGTACTTGCTTTTTGTTTCAAAATTTGGCAGGAAAGAAAATGAAGAAAACAGACTGACTTCATTTTGCATAAAAAAGGGAAATTTCGTACTGTGTTTGTGGAGTATTTATGTAAAAGTAAACGCCAGAGTATTTGTAAAGTACGAGAACTACTGCTGGAATCACAGATATACAGTGGAACTATCCATAGTAGACCGGTGACCGTGTTGTCTTGCAATAATTATTTAATTCTTTCATATTTAGGAGATTATTAAGTATTTCTATAGATTTTAACTCGCAGTGATTCTCGCTAGACATACCACAATTAGCACGTATTTTTTCTTACATATGAATGGCAGAGGAGACTCCCTTTCGGCGGTAGGTGTAAATTTGCCAATCTCGTGTAGGCTATGCTTCGGAACCGATAACCTACGTCGTAGAACTGTTACTCCTACGACCACAGTTTTTGTTATTTAACCAATAGGGGCGTGGAGAATTTACAGCCTGACAGTCGTACCCAATCAGCTAGTGATTTGCAGACTTGGCGCACATAATACTATGGAAAGCGGTGCAAGACTAGAAACATCAAAGCTCGAACAGCGCGGATGTGTCATCAGGATTGTGTATGAGCAACAACCGTTTGCTTCTCTTGTTCGTAAATCTACGGTCATCTTCAGCAGTGATCGTTTTAAATTACGAACGTGACGTTTCCTTTACTAACTATATGCACGTCTAGTCACATTAACGTGACCACCGCTTATATTTTACGTCAACTTGAAATAACCACTCACAGACGGCAGCAGTAACAGCTGAGATTATAAAAGCGTGCGGGGACACGCGGACACCAGCGCTTTCGTTACGAAAACGGGGATATGTCCAAAAGAGCATGATCATCTGCTTTTGTCCAGAGGTTGCAATAGGTCGCTTGCTTTGCTCATAAATATATGTCCCAGTGATGCTAAATGTTATTATCTTTACATACAGTAAAGTATTATCTTCTCAACATTCTTCAAATCGTGAGCTACACCCTTAATTTTTATATTTGAAATTTGCGAATTTACTCATGCCACTTTTGTTGCCCATGTCTCCAGTGACTCTCAGAACTCAAATTAATCATCAAATTAACTAATTTAGTACGACTTCATTCTGAACTGCTGGTGTATCCATGCAATGAATGGTTGGAGGAGTATGAATCAGAAGAGTGTCGTATTTAAGTTTACAAAAATAATGACAAGTTCTTATTCGTCCTTTCATAACTACAATCGAGCTCATAAATCTTACAAAAAATTACAAACATAAATCGAGAAAGGGGTGGTGCTTGGTTGTCAAAGCATTCATTGGGGTGGAAACTCTACAGATTCTCTCCTGAATTAATTCCTTTTACAACGCAATCAGAATTTGTTTACATGAATCCACTGTGAGTCCGAATACTATTCAAATGGAATCAACTACGATCAGGTACACCACAAACTATGATTCACGGAGAACAGGGAGCTGTGAATATGATTTAAGAACCCCAACAGCAGCATTTTACCCTTTAAACTTGATTCATGGAGCAGCAGAGAACGGCACGCAGTGGCCGTTGTAATGGCTCTGAGCACTATGGTTAGATTCCAGGCGAATCTAAGGCTTCTCATCTATCACTTATCACTTTCTGCAGCTCTGGCAATGTTTGTTAATCTGAGGTTTGCCGATTTGTGCCGTGGCTCGGAGTCCACATAAAACTGAACGTCCCTCTTGGCTCAGTCAGGCAGTTCAGAGGCCGGCGGAAGACGATAGCATTCCAGCTCCAGACATCCACATCTGTATCTACATCTGCATCTACATCTGCATACATCCAACCTTCTGGTTCATGACTAATAATTTTTCTTAATTTTTTTTTTTTTACCAAGTACGCGGTTTGCAGAAATAGCTTCGGAGATTAGCAGAGTTTCTGTCTCGAGTGTAATAGATACGTGAAAGGGAAAATGCAGAACACGAGTAAATTGTCTACTTCAGGCAAGACGAGGATACATAGTAGTTCGTGTTAAAACATGTAACGATTTTGTCAAACTTATTGTGCGGTCGAAGGTGATTGTGAGCGAAATGGATAGCTTCGTGGACACTGCTCTCGATCGGCTCTTCATCAATACAGCAGATGACAGAACCTGGTGTGAACTACATTCATCGAATTCTGACAGAATACCAGACAGACTGCAAATATCGCCTTCTGTGGCATCAGTGCCGGTCGCGGTGGCCGAGCGGTTGTAGGCGCTCCAATACGGAACCGCGCGACTGCTACGGCCGCAGGTTCGAATCCTGCCTCGGGCATGGATGTCTGTGATGTCCTTAGGTTAGTTAGGTTTAACTACTAAGTCTAGGGGACTGATGACCTCAGATGTTGAGTCCCATAGTACTTAGAGACATTTGAACCATTTGAACCATGCAGTAAATTTTCAGCTCCAGGCACGTTGCTTTAATTCATTACCTCTTTGCTACTAACTCTATTGGCAACATATTTTACAGACAGTATCCAAACATCTCATAGAATGTAACTCAAAATTAAATCATTGTACGACATATACTTCGGTCGATATGACATCGTAAACTTTGAGATGCGTGAAAAACTAATTTCTATTAAAACGGAAGAGAAAATTACCCGGTCTATACTCATCCAGTGTTTGAGAATGAGGACACTTAACGACTTCCAAAAAACTTTACACATCATTTCTAACCTTTCCTGAGGTTTGTGATTTCTCCATGCATGAATAAACCGAAACTGATAAACACTGACGTAATTAGGATTTTGAGTCGTCAACCATAAAGTTTTTACAAGCTTAACGTCAAATATTTAACTCAATAACTAATTTGTAAAGTAATCAGACGTTTGAAGCATTTTTTATACACGGAAGTTCGATTGCGCAAATGATCGGCTGTGGAGATTACTAGCCTAAAACCTAAAAATAGAAACAATGGTTCAAATGGCTCTGAACACTATGGGACTTAACTTCTGAAGTCATCAGTTCCCTAGACTTAGAACTACTTAAACGTAGCTAACCTAAGGACATCACACACATCCATGCCCGAGGCAGGACTCGAACCTGCGACCGTAGCAGCAGCGCGGTTCCGGACTGAAGCGCCTAGATCCGCTCGGCCACAGCGGCCGGCAAAAATAGGTTTACGTTTAACCCCGCTACAAAAAAAATGGTTCAAATGGCTCTGAGCACTATGGGACTCAACTGCTGTGGTCATAAGTCCCCTAGAACTTAGAACTACTTAAACCTAACTAACCTAAGGACAGCACACAACACCCAGCCATCACGAGGCAGAGAAAATCCCTGACCCCGCCAGGAATCGAACCCGGGAACCCGGGCGTGGGAAGCGAGAACGCTACCGCACGACCACGAGATGCGGGCCCTGCTACAAAAGTGCCATACGCAGCGATTTCTTGTGTCAAAGGAATACTGATTCTAAATCGGGAAACAATTATACAGCTCATTACGGTGGTGTAAAATATTTTCCATTTGATTTTTTTTAAATTATCAGATGAGTCGACAATACAGCTTTTTATTATTGGTATAGTAGATGATGTAGTTTTTCAGCGCTGTTCAAACTGTGGCACGAACCCAGACGATACGGTAGCAACTTAGCTATTTTGGCAGACGACAGCTTCTGCCTTAGTGATGGGATTAGCGTAGATACACGTGTCGGCGACCACGAAGCCATCGTAGCATGGAAAGGCAACTTTGCGACAAAACATTTATAAAGACAAAATACGAGAGATTAAGAAACGTAGATAAGAAACTAGGTGTTTGCTTGCACGCTACAGTGTCTGTGAACAGTACGACTACTTTATTCACGCCCTGTACGACAGCTTGTGGAGTGTGAATATACGATAACAAAGCCAGAAAATTATGATTCCACCTCTGTCAGGATATTATAGTACGCCCTGTACGACAGCTTGTGGAGTGTGAATATACGATAACAAAGCCAGAAAATTATGATTTCACCTCTATCAGGATATTATAGTACCTCTGGATATGAAAACAGTTAAAAGCGTCACGATCACAGATAATTCCTCCTTATGTCAAGCTGTTTCTATAAACTACTAGAATATGTTTTGTTAATTCCGAATTGTGAGGTATATGTGATATGACCGATAGCCGAGGTATTCATAGAGTAAGAAGAATCACGGATTCATCACGCTCTTCAGTTTAATTTGGTTGCATACTGCAGGTGGTAAATAGTTTGTCTAGTAGGGAACCAAACGCACAATAACCATTTCCGTTTTGAAAACTTCAGACCCTAGGGACTCATATTGTCTTATCATGAGGGCAGTATATATAATATTTCTAAAATGTCTGTTACAAATCACGTTTGTCGATTTATATGATATAAATAAAAGAAAATTTTGTACGACCTTTACTGCTAGTGAGGTTACAGGCTTTTCATAAAATTGGATGCCAATCATTGCCGCCTTAATGAACAGGGTGGTTATAGTTAGACTTTCGGTGCCTGAGATGGTCCCCATAAAAAACGGTAATCGAAGGACAATCAAACTGTGGAAACCTTTGAAAGGACATGTGGAAGAGAAGCAACAAGTAAATCAATACATTTTAATTGCCACACAAGAGAGTAGCATTTAGTAATTGCGTACCATGTTTATGTTCCAGGATACAAACGTTGCTCAGTGTGACGGCCATTGCATCCGCGACGGCCTGGAACCGCACTAGAGATTTTTCTGCTGCTGCCCGAAACATTTCACCTTTTTCGTTATGGTGTTAGTGACGCTCTGATAAACCCCGTCTTTCAGGTAAACCCATAGCCAGTCTTCCAGGTCGGAACTGACTGCAGTAGCTCAGTTCCAATTCAATATAAAGTTGATTAATTATATCAAATCTGGTGATATTAGTGACCACGCAATTTGAAACGAACTACCAATGATTCTATTTTCTCCAGATGTGTTACGGAGTAACCGTGTGACCTCACAAGCATTGTGAAGATAGAGCTCCGTCGTGCACCAAAACAACTGAGTCCAAAGCACTTCTCTCCCGTAGAACAGGTATCACATGGTGGCGAAGCAGATCACAGTAACGTGTGCCGTTCATGCTGGGTGTCCTTGGGCCTCGGGATTCGAGTTCCTCAAATACTAATCGCGAACTTTGCCGTGAAGCCACACCAAATTGCGATGCGTTCACTATGCAGGTGAACTTCATGATCGTTCGTTGGTGGTGTCGATCCCCAAATGCGATAATCGTGAGTGTTCTCTGCCCTAGTGAGCGTCTAATGTACTTGATCGCTCCACAAAATATCCCGAGGCCACATGTCGTCAACGTCAGCTCTTGCGAGAAACGTAATAGTAAAGTCTACTCGAATGTCTGCGTCACGTGGAAAAAGTTGGTGAGGTATATGAAGTTTCTAAGAGTACCATTTCACAGTTGTTCGCCGTTCTGTTCGAACGCTGGACCCATGGAATGTTCAGCTTCCGTGACACGGCTTGTGCCCTGCTTGAAGATCGTACATTACGTCCAGTATTCTCAGAGATGGTAACAGTAACTTCTTCAACAATTTATGGCGCAATTGGTCGTCGGCCTCTCTTAGGAGCAGTTTCCATTAGTTACTTCGAACTTGCGAATCATGGTCTTCAAGCCCGGTGCGTAAAAAGGACCGTTCCGTCTTCCTTTAACGCGTCGATACTTGCGAAGAGCATACGCACTGTTGCTGTTGTTTTGATAAAACAGCCTTACAGGTAAACCAAGTTATGACACAGATGCGTGTGACTCACCCCTACCAGTAGCCGCAAGTTATGACACCACAACGCAAATCCAGCAGCGCACAGTTTGGACATCGCTCCTATGAAGGAGGGAACTCATACGATAAATAATTCTCCGTCTACAAAGGCTCAAGTAGCGAAAGTTTAATTATAACTACCCTTTACTACAATGACAAATTTCTCGCAGAGGCTGCTCTACCATCACGTATGCATTACGAAAGCAATATGCGTCGGTGCGTAATATACAGGTGCCATTTGTATTTATTCAAATTACAGCAAGCGCTACATTGGAGACTTAGTACAGTTACCTCAGTTTCGATGCACTCCGGTTTTTGGGAGATATCTTCTCAAGTCGGTGGACTTGGCGTGCTGGTTCAGTGCACCGGCCTGCTGGACTTTTGTTTCTGGGGATATAAGATAAGTGTGGTGGACGCAGCTATGATTAGCGGCATCAACGACCCGGAACAGCAGATCTACAGCGCCGGTCTAGCTGTTCGACAGGGCTCAGGTATCGTAGAGCACCTTCAAGGGTCCACCATGAAACGTTGCCACCAATAGTAATGGAGCACCAGAGGAGATGGTTTCCTACTATTTCAGTCTCCAACATGCACCCACAACACGGGGGGTGTACTGCTTTCTGTTTCAGATAGACATTTTTTGAATTACACGCAAACACGATTTTATACACACACACACACACACACATATATATATATATATATATATATATATATATATATATATATATATATATATATATTCCGCCTCTGAAAATCTTTATATGTTGTAGCTGACCCCTCAAACGTTGTTTTGTCATATAAATTATCTTTAGGGAATATTTTGGTAGAAAAAAATAACTAATTGTAAGTATGTGATGATGTGGTATATGAGTGGAAGAGGCTGGGACCGTTGTGAACGATGAAAGGATATAAAAATAACAAAAGACCAAACATTTATTTTTTTTATTTATTGTAATTTATTCTTTATACATAAGACAATGTTACTTGAAAACAATATCTATCCCTTAATGCAATACAGTGTATAATATTTTTTGTTATCTCATCTTTAGCTAACACAAACAAACTGGATGGTTTGCCGACTCGAGAGCACGCCACGTATAATTGTCCGTGTGAAAAACATGGTGTTCTCAAATCTAAGCCACAAACAGACATCGTTTGGCCTTGAGACTTATTGATTGTCATTGCAAATGCCAATCTAATTGGAAATTGAAAACGTTTAAATTGAATTGGCACATCAATGATGAAAAGCAGTATAGTAATAACGTACTTATTCTTTAATTGTACATCGGCCACTATTAGTTCTAGCGTTTCTACGGTAGATCGCGCTGATTTAACAATTGCAGCCAGGGGTTGAAAATTATTAAATTACTAAAATCGATATTAAACATAGGGGTTGATGGTAGAATGGTGAAAATTTAGGGTTGCATGTATTTTTTGACGCCACATCATAAAAAAGTAAAAATACAAAGTTGTGTCCCAAAAATAAGAAAAAAAATTTTGCGGTGGACCACGCTTATCACGTAGGGGTATGAAAAACAGATTACGACCGATTCTCAGACCTACCGAATACACGTGTAAAATTTCATCAGAATCGATCGAGCCGTTGCGGATGAGTATGGCAACTAACACAGCCACGAGAATTTTGTATATATCGTCTTTGTGTGTATTTCAAAGGAATTAAGAATGTAAAGGAGAAGAGATCGTCTAAAATCTACTGTTTCCTTTTTCGAAAACATTCAGATTATGTATGCATTTTGTTTAGTGGGAGATTCCTAAGAGAGTGAATTTGCTAGAAGCATATGGAGTAGTATGACGACCGTGATATAATTTAAAGTAACAGGGAAAATAAATTATGAGAAATAACATTTACATCTTTCTGTATTACAAGAAAAATATATTTCACTGACATTGAACTCTTAGTAATAAAAGAATATAAATGTCTTATGGTATTGTTGACTGGCGTATCCCACGGGAAAGGTTCAGCCGCCTATCGGAAATGGTGCTGTTCCTCCGCATACATGGGCTCCTTTCCTTGTGGATATAAGAGCTTTGTGTCATGTGTGTATTTGTGGAGTGTAGATAAGTTTAACGGCCGCGTGTGTACAGTAGTGCTATGTTTGTGTTGTGTCTTTATGATGAGAGTTGGGAGAGGGTGAAATTTCGTATGGGCACACAGCGTACTCCCTATCCGACTGACGGATCAACATCAATGGTGTCATATGTCCTGCTTTCATAAGATACTGCTGGGAAGTTTAATCCAGGTATTGGTACAAAGACTGGTGATGAGCAAATTTACGCCAGCTTCAATCCTGCACTTGCTAGCCAAACGCCGGCAGTGAAAATTCTATTCACCACCAGTATACGAAAATACGCCAGTCTCAGAGTGGAGCACTACCAAAGAACAACAAATATGTAGCTCATTGTCATACAGCTCTCAGCTGTTACTTCTATAAAGTTTAGCCCAGCTGTGTATGCTATTAGTAATTAGTTTCATCATTTCGTTAATAAACATGACAACGAAATAGTTATGAAAACCTAGCGGTCGTTTATAATTAATGTGCAGGTACTCACAGAGGTCCATTGTGGACTGTAATTATCGTTGGCGGCGAAACTTGGAAGAGATTCTAATGTGTTAATGGTGAACCGATTTGCACTGGAACAAAATTAGTTCTAGTTTTGGCTCCCAGGTGCAAATCTGGCGCAGTGAGTGCAAGAAAGACGTGCATAAATGTTTCTATATGTAATGGATTAGGAATGGGATGTGGGCAGAAAAGGTAAAACAGCTGAGGTGCGCATTGTATTAATTTTATTATTAACCGCAGCTTACAAAGTTTGTTGAATATGAGCACTGGAGACGTCGAAGAGATGCTCTACAGTGCCAAATGTGCACCTGGTGGCCTAAACTGGAACTAATTTTTTTTTCCAGTGCAAATCGGTGACACATTAACGCATAAGAATATCTACTATGTTTCGCTGCCATACGCTAGTTAAAGTCCACAATGTACGTCTGTTAGTAGCGGAACTTTAATTGTAACAACCCAGTAAAGACTAATTCTGATGGCATATCGTTTGGCATCTCTATAGCTTTCGTCATCTGTAATCGTGTGCAGCACACTTCCGCCGACTACAAACTACCTCCGTGAGTGAACGTTGTGATTTTGTGTTGTGCGTTGCATAACGCGGTTGAAATAGCGCTCGTGCATCAGTGTCGACGAATTCGAAGTAGGCGGCCGTTAGCGCTGAGGACAGGCGATAAGAGACGAATCGTCGCGTTGAGTAACGAGGCCCGCCGCGACGCCGAACAAATACGAGTAGGAGGCAACATTCTAGAGGGCCTCAGCGTAAAAGTACCAGTTGCAAACATATTATCTGCCTCGTATAGTTTTTCCTTATTTATCTTCATATTAACCAATAAGGATCACGTAACAGCTTCAATTCCTTTGTTCCTGTTTTCCCATTACTCCCTCATCTTCTCCTCGTGTTGCCTTTTCCTTTCTTCTGTCCCTGTTGTTAACCGAGTTCTTATTTCCGCTGCCTTGTAAGTTCTCTAAATTTAGTAACTTAGTCTCAATTTTTTTTTCTTTTATTGGCGATTATTTGATGTCGCTTCTCTTTGTTCTTTTCTTACTTCTGTAATGCATGCTATTGATTTCTTTGTGCAGAAAGACAGGGATATTTCTTTTGTTAGCCTGTTCTCATTCATTCGGTAGCAGTGTCCAAAGAAAATTAATTTTCACTTTGCCAATTTTTTCCGATATTTTCTTTATATTTTCGTGGATCTCGTCATTAATTCTGAGTTTCCAAGAGTGTGTAGTTTGTATTGCACTCTCTGTTTTCTAACAACAAGTCTTTCAAGTATCCGAGCTCTGTACAGCTTACAGTTCATCGTTAAGGATTTGCGTGCACATAAACATTCTGATCTTACCACTATGATAAAGCATTTTAGTTTCGTTTTTCTTAATGTGCATTTCCTATTGCAGACTCCTTTCCATTTTATTAACTCAAAAAAAAAGCTATTTTTATTTTTATTTTATTCTCTTCTTACTTTCCATTTTATTAAATCTAAAAAAACTATTTTTGTTTTTATTTTATTCTCTTCTTACTTTGTGAAGAGGAACGACGTAATAGAGGAAGAGGAGGATGGGAATAGGTCCTAATTGAAAGCGTGTCGTTTCTTTCAGCGTTTTCACTAAGACAAGCTACGCATTCTGTCTAAAATATTCCGCTTTATTATATCCACAGTGGATATCCCGAACACTGTTATTGTTTTTGGAAGATGCAGTACAGTGTTGATAATTTTTAAGTGCTACTTTTTTATCTCTACGAACCTACTTCACTCAACGTCATCCCCAATCTGATTTATATATTCTAATCAGGTTTTTCCCTCACTATTTTCCTCTCTATGGCTTGTTGCAGTGCCAGGTAAACTACTCCAAAAGGCCGCTGCAAATGTCCTATTAACTTATCCCTGCTTCTGCTCAGGATCTTCCATAGGTTACTCTCCCATTCTTTTTAGTACTTCTTTATTTTGTTCTTCATCGGTACACTCAGTTTATAACATTCTCCAATAGCATCGCAATTCAAATATTTCCAGTACCTTCTCCGGATTCCCGATGACTGAAATTTTACTTCCACTCAGTAGTGTGCTCTGGACTTACTCTTTCAGGAACTTCTTCCTCAAACCAAAGTCAGTTTACCATCTACGCCTGTGTCAGTCAGCTGCTTATATCTTTCATGTTGCTGAATCAAGTGTAACTTTACTTCCTACCTATGAGAATATTTTCACTTTTCTCCTACTGTGTAGATCGGGGATCTCCACCCCGCGGCCGACGGGCCGCATGCGACCCAAAGCAAGTTTCACTGCAGTCCAAGAAGTGAGCATCTACCAAACGATCGGAAAAAAATCCCTTTATGTAAAGCTACGATAAACTGAATATTTTCTTTTGTTACTGGTGCACCCCTCAACAAATCCCCCACCCCCTTATTTTCTTAGCGGTTATTGTTAGTATTAAGTATATTATGTGCGGCCCAAACATACTCGTCTTCCTCCAATGTGGCTAATAGTTTGACCACCTCTGTTGTAAATACAAATTTTAATGGAAATCAAGTCTTTCCTGTCTACAATTCTCCATCGCTTTCATATTTTTACTGTGTATTCTTCAGTCATAATCCGTGACAAGCTGTCCAATTGTTTCAGAAGGTGCTTTAATGCTTCCATCCGGCAAGAGTTGCTATGCCGTCTGAGAACGTTGGTATCTGTTCACCTTCAGCTTTATTCTTCTTCTGCCGGCCGAAGTGGCCGTGCGGTTAAAGGCGCTGCAGTCTGGAACCGCAAGACCGCTACGGTCGCAGGTTCGAATCCTGCCTCGGGCATGGATGTTTGTGATGTCCTTAGGTTAGTTAGGTTTAACTAGTTCTAAGTTCTAGGGGACTAATGATCTCAGCAGTTGAGTCCCATAGTGCTCAGAGCCATCTGAACCATTTTTTATTCTTCTTCTGAAAATCTCTTTTAGTTCCCTTTTTTCCACACGGTCATTAATCAGTGATGATTTTTCCATCAACCCATCAATACGAAATTCCTTTGGAATAGCTTATTTTCTTATCTAAAATTTCTTCGTGATTCTATTAAAGTATCTCTTAATGATGACTAGTAATGGAGGTGCTGTGGCTGATGTGTTTCTGCAGTTGGTCTAGTTGTGGAAGAAGCGTCACTGCAGAAAATTAAGTTCTGGTAACACGTGAGAGGGTAGGAATATGAAAGTACAGAAACGTATAGAGAAGGAGCTGTAGAAAATGGGAGCCCATTTGATGTCGATAAGGTCTGAGCTGTTAGAGCAATGGGTAGCGAGAACCGTCAGAGAACAAACACATACGTGTCGAGTTGGATGAACACAAAGTTTGTTTATACAGTCAGATGAAAGATTGGGGGAGCAGCAATGGGTTGTGAGGCATCTACGTTTTGTAGAACAATTGCTTGAATCGCTTATGTTTTGAGTGGTTCTTGGGAATGAAAGAAATAACTAACATGTTGAGGATATTAAAGTGAGCTAACTGGAACCGCGATTTACGTTTTTGCTGTGGGAGGTTTTGATTTCTACATTGCCGGAAAAAGATTTAGTGCAACTGGAAAGATAACGTCGAATTTTGTCCAATGATAGTACAGGGCTATTACAAATGATTGAAGCGATTTCATAAATTCACTGTAGCTCCATTCATTGACATATGGTCACGACACACTACAGATACGTAGAAAAACTCATAAAGTTTTGTTCGGCTGAAGCCACACTTCAGGTTTCTGCCGCCAGAGCGCTCGAGAGCGCAGTGAGACAAAATGGCGACAGGAGCCGAGAAAGCGTATGTTGTGCTTGAAATGCACTCACATCAGTCAGTCATAACAGTGCAACGACACTTCAGGACGAAGTTCAACAAAGATCCACCAATTACTAACTCCATTCGGCGATGGTATGCGCAGTTTAAAGCTTCTGGATCCCTCTGTAAGGGGAAATCAACGGGTCGGCCTGCAGTGAGCGAAGAAACGGTTGAACGCGTAGCCCGCGGAAGTCGATGAATAAAGCAAGCAGGGAGCTAAACGTATCACAGCCGACGGTTTGGAAAATCTTACGGAAAAGGCTAAAGCAGAAGCCTTACCGTTTACCATTGCTACAAGCCCTGATACCCGATGACAAAGTCAAACGCTTTGAATTTTCGGCGCGGTTGCAACAGCTCATGGAAGAGGATGAGTTGAGTGCGAAACTTGTTTTCAGTGATGAAGCAACATTTTTTTCTTAATGGTGAAGTGAACAGACACAATGTGCGAATCTGGGCGGTAGAGAATCCTCACGCATTCGTGCAGCAAATTCGCAATTCACCAAAAGTTAACGTGTTTTGTGCAATCTCACGGTTTAAAATTTACGGCCCCTTTTTCTTCTGCGAAAAAAACGTTACAGGACACGTGTATCCTGCCATGCTGCAAAATTGGCTCATGCCACAACTGGAGACCGACAGCGCCGACTTCATCTTTCAACAGGATGGTGCTCCACCGCACTTCCATCATGATGTTCGGCATTTCTTAAACAGGAGATTGGAAAACCGATGGATCGGTCGTGGTGGAGATCATGATCAGCAATTCATGTCATGGCCTCCACACTCTCCCGACTGAACCCCATGCGATTTCTTTCTGTGGGGTTATGTGAAAGATTCAGTGTTTAAACCTCCTCTACCAAGAAACGTGCCAGAACTGCGAGCTCGCATCAACGATGCTTTCAAACTCATTGATGGGGACATGCTGCGCCGAGTGTGGGAGGAACTTGATTATCGGCTTGATGTCTGCCGAATCACTAAAGGGGCACATATCGAACATTTGGGAATGCCTAAAAAAGCTTTTTGAGTTTTTGTATGTGTGTGCAAAGCATTGTGAAAATATCACAAATAGTAAAGTTATTGTAGAGCTGTGAAATCGCTTCAATCATTTGTAATAACCCTGTATATGTCTCTGGGGGAATATCAGACGTACTGCAAATGGTTTCAACGTAATTTGCCAACATACAGCGTAGTGTCATAACTACCAAAGTTCTGTCTACCCTTTAATAGGGAATGCTCACAGCCAGAAGGCTGAGTGTGGTTTCTAACGCATGAAGCAAGCAGACAAGCATGCCACGGAGATGCGCTCGTGGCTCCTATAGCCAACTGAGGCAGTTTGAAGGCGGTCAAACTGTGGTCTACCGAGAGTCGGGATGGTTCTTTCGGAGAAGTGCCGTACAGGTTGGACGTGCTGCATCAGCTGTGCAACGGTGTGTGATTACGCGAGCATTTTGGCAGCCGTAGACGAGGCTCTGGACGTTCACGCAGCACTGACACCCCGCCAGGATCGTCGTATTGTATGGGCAACAGTATCAGGTCTTGCAGCTACCACACCACAGATGAGAGGGCTTGTGAACCCAGACGTATCAACGCGAATTGTTGCGAACAGGTTGTTAGCAATGGGACTATGGGGACGCACACGTCTAGCCTGTTTGCCACTCATGCCACAGCGTCTACGTGCACAGCTCGACTAGTGTCGTCAGAGGATCATTTTAACCCTTTGTCTCCTGACATAAGAAAAATTTTACTTTTTAACATTTTCTTTGCAGAATTTATGCTATTGTCGCCTCAAATGGTAGGATTTTTTGTAAAATTTTATTTTATTTTTTTACAACTTTTTTCACTCATGGTACTCAGAAGTACCGTCAGACTCCATGGACAGAATCACAACATGCGCAGAAAAATGCTCCAATTTTTATAACTTGTACTTTATTCCACATAAATATTAAATATTTCTACATTAGAAAATTAATTAACAAATATATGAAATTTCTGAATTTTTTTAAAAATTCGCTTAAATTTACCTTACATGTGTTTGTCTCTCCACATTCTGTGTGTCCGGTATTCACATTGAGGTGAAGGTGTAAACAGCAAAGAACTCTCTGAGGCATCATTATCCGAACAAGAGGAGTTTGTTTCACAATCTGCCTCTTGCAAATTGCACGAAACAGCTTTGTCAAAATTATTAACATTTTCGTCATCATCTTCGATGTCAGTATCCTCTGTAATATCAGAGGGAATGTCCTCATGCAAAATTGTTTCAATCTCTGCATCACTCAAAGGTCGAAAGTAGCCACCAGTTTTACGATTTTCGTCCATATGTGTGTGAAAAAGTGGACAGAACAACTAGTGAGAGGTAACGCACTGTTGCCACAATGAAGTGTTCGCACAACCTGACGGTACTAATAAGTCCGCTTTATATTTTCCACTTTATCTCATTCACTTGTAACGTAATGCTTCAAACTATTATAAAAAACAAAGAAGGTAAGTACTTACAATGGAAAACTACACGGAAGTTTCAATAAATTGCGCACAAATTCAGGCAACACCATGGAAACAAGCACATACAATCTTCTGTTTTAACAGCAGCGCGCGAAAAACAATTTCAAGCTCTGATTGCCAGAGAGGTCTGTGTATTGCATAATAACATCTATGAAACATTAGAGCAGAGTTACTGTTACGTACCGACAGGCTCTCAGATCACGAAACTGCACCACGAGAAAATAATGAGAGTCAAAACTTACTGGTACTTTTAAGTACCATCAGGCAACAAAGGGTTAAAGATGGAATGCCGCGCACTGGACTTTAGCGATGAAAGCCCATTCATTCTGCATGCACGCCAGTGATCGCGTACGGCATAGACCTGGTGATCTCTGTCTCGCAGAGCGCATTCGTCCAAGACTCACTAGCCCCACCACCGGCCTTATGGTGCGATAAGCTACAGCTCTCGTCACCTTTGGTGTTTCTGGAGGGGACACCACACAAAGCTAGGTATGTGCAGAATGTTGTTAGACCCATTCTTTTGTCGTTTTTGCAAGAGACAGGTGATGTGATTTTCCAACAGGATAATGTTCTCCCATACACTGCCCGTGAAACTCAAAGTGCTCTGCAAGACGAGCAGCAATTTTCCAGGCCATCAAGATCTATGGATATGTCTCCAATCGACCACATGTGGGACATGATTGGACGAGAAGGGACTCGAGCGACTCCTCAATCAAAAACTATTAGAGAACTACGTGAACAGGGCGAGTAGGCGTGGCGTAACGTATTCCAGGACTGTATTCACCATGCTTACGATCGACTGCATACCAAAGTCAGCACATGCATTGTCGTCCTTGTCGGGTACACAAAGACTAATGTGGGTGTTTCAGCACGGGTCGACACTTGGTACCTCAGAACTGATCTGTGGATCTAATCATTTTATGGACCCCACATGTACTGTTGCAACTATAAATCTTGAATGAATTGGAAACCTTTAAAGCGGTGTACTGTCTTTTCCAGCGGTATATATTAGAATGAACGATGTCTGTCTCTCTTTTAACTACGTCCAATACAGACTACTGCCTTAGGGATCTTGCATCAGAAACCCACACTGTGGTCATGTAATCTTTCGCCACTTTTCGCCGTGTTTGCGTGTGATCATGTGATGGCTCATTCTTCTAGTCTGTTGCCTCGTTACAGTGGCCCTGAGCAGTAATCGGAGTCGTATGGCTCTACCGACTTGAGGAGTACCTTGCAAAGCAATGGATTATTTACTTTCAACGTGAGGCACACGTAGTTCGTGTTCGTGCCATATCTCATTTCACATCCTGCTTTTACTGTACTACCACCTCGTTATGTTAATTTCAATTACTGGTGCCACCTTGCTGGCCCGTGATCGGCAGCAGCGGCGTTTATCGAAATAAGCCCTGGCGTATTATCTTGGCTGACTGCTATTACTTCCCGGTTGTCGTGTGTTAGGAGTTAGTTCGGATCTGCCAGGGAGTTGGGAGGCGCTACCAGTGCAGTTCGGACGTGGCAGTGTTTGACTTAGGACGTGGCAGAAGTTCAGTCGGGGCACGGCTGCAGTGAGGTCCGGACAGCCATGACTCGCCCGACGGTTGCCGATACACATCACTTGAGTGTGGACCACCTTGGTTGGTCGTCGGTCGGTCGACTTGGACGACATGCATGTTGGCCGGCGATCGCTTATGGGTTGCCTGCGTGTGCCGACTTGTGATTCGTCCTCGTTATTGCACAGTTGCTGCCGTTAGTATTGTCTAGTCCTTCGTACAAGTGTTCATGAAACTGTGTGTAGCTTGTGACTGCTCAGTTATTTTAGTTCTATATTCATGCTGGTATGTGGCAGTCGGTCGGTTGTTGTAGATCAGTCAGTAATTCTCCACGCGGCGCAGTAGGTCGGGCCCGCTGGCGGTTCCTATGCAGTGTCGAAGTGTGTGGGAGCTGTTCCGATTACTATGAGGTTCGTGGCTCAGCGACCCAGGATCTAGTTTCAAAAATTTAGACAATCGCTCGAACGACGTATTTATGTCGGAAGATTTCGTGGATATCAGTCATAGTGATATAAGTTGCGATTGCGATTGTTTATGTTGTCTCTTAAATTTTTGTCTCTCCCCCCCCCCCCTCTCTCTCTCTCTCTCTCTGTCTCTCTCTCTCCCCTCTCTCTCTCTCTCTAACACACACACTGTAACCTCCCCGTGAAAATACAGTATAAAGGACAATGTTACTGAAATTGAGCCAAATGTTGTCTTCCCACAAAAGCGAATATTAACCCCTGCAAAATTTTAAATGACAATAATTGAATGAAAAATGCAAATAGTGCCAAGTGTAACTTCCCCGGAGAATTTTGAAAAGACAATAATTAAATGTAAATGCGCATCGTGCTAAGTGTAACCTCACCGTAATTATTTTTAAATGATATGAATTGAATAGAAAATGCAAATAGAGCCAAATGTTAGCTTCCCACAGCAATAAAAGTCAATGATAACAAAAATGTGCAAAAATGTTAAGTCCCCACAAAATTAACGTTAAGATCAACCTGATAAATTTTATAAGGTCTTCTGCGTTGACCTTACGCCCTGTGCAATAATGAACCTGATAAATTAAATCTGGGAGGAAAAGCAAAGGAAATATTGTTCCAATTGTAATGATTATTTTCTTAAAAGATTGCTTTGAGAACAAAATTATTATTGGGGCGATTCTTGAACAAATTAATTACAGTTAACATACATTACATTATCAGATGTGCGCAATGCTGCTTCATTACCTTATTTTAAAAAATATACCTCGTCCTGAACCTTGACCAGAGACCCATGTCGACGCCCGCCGACTCCTCACACACAACTCCGACTGTCTCGCGCGCGCTACTAGCACAGACAAACTACATGCTCTCGCGACTCGCTACGTACAACTACTGCCTCGCAACTGCACTGAACTCTCGCGCGGTCAAGCGCAGACTAGCAACGATTAATAACTCTCTGGTCAGAGATTCTGTCATGCCTCGCCATCGCTGCTACCGAATACATACGTGTTTCATAACCCTCCACTGGGGGGGGGGGGCAAAAATTTGGCAGCGATCGTGAGTCATTTGGACTTGCCATGAGCAACAATTTTGTTTTAACTAATTAACTTTGCAATTACAGCATATATACAGATATAGAACTTGAAGGAAATATGGTGCACATGCATCAAGTACAAAACATATTAGACAATAACAAAATGTGAGTACAAAAGAAATGACATAAGTGCACACGCACTGAAAAACTCTTTAGCGTTTTCACAACAAATAAACATAATGGCAAAAAAATCATGTTGATAAGTGACATAAATGCACATGTGCTGCAGTTCAGCAAATCGAAAAAATGTATAGGCCATGAATATAAATGATGTTAACAAAAAAATGATTTTCACTATGTTACAAGAAGCCGGCCGAAGTGGCCGTGCGGTTAAAGGCGCTGCAGTCTGGAACCGCAAGACCGCTACGGTCGCAGGTTCGAATCCTGCCTCGGGCGTGGATGTTTGTGTTGTCCTTAGGTTAGTTAGGTTTAACTAGTTCTAAGTTCTAGGGGACTAATGACCTCAGCAGTTGAGTCCCATAGTGCTCAGAGCCATTTGAACCATTTTTGTTACAAGAATTAGGATAGGAAAGGGAAGGATTGCATCATGGTTGTAGCACTTTAGGTTGCACGCAGCTGCACTGAAAGTCCATATCTTTCCACAGAAGTACAACACCAAGTGAGACAATTTGAAGTTCTTTTCCCAGAAGTATTTATCAGCGGAGCCAAGACACTGAAATGTCGTAGTAATATTCCATGTTTTCATTTTGGCAGTATATTAGGTACACCAAACAGTGGGACCATAGTATCGTCTCCATCGCTCACGGTGGTGGACAGCATGTCGTGTCAACACCACGCTCGTACAAGGCACACCAACGTAGAATTAGTGCAAAAATCAAATATAGTGCTCCATGATCAGGAGGATATACAGGACAAATGGATATTGCAGTAATTCAGGGTAGTGAGGTCAGAAGGTGAAGGACATTAACTCACATACTAGTCTTCATTAGGAATTACATTAGTAGTTTGCGGCATTCATAGCCCCGTTATTGAACATTTCTGTACCATGTATGCAGTATTACAGAAAAATGTTCATTAATTGTTTTACATAGAATATTTGCACCTATTCTCTAATTACAAATCATCAGAAGTCATTACTTAAAACAGGAGGTAGTCAATAATAATGTTGATACTCAATCATTGGTCATCCCAATACAGTCATCATTTCTCAGTTACAAAGCATTATTAATTAGTAGCACTCATTTTGCAGTTGCAAAACAGTATTAATTAATCATTTGTCATTTCAATATAGTAATAATCAGTAGTCTTCTTTTCCTAGTTACAAAGCATTGGTTATCTCTATACAGTAATTAGTAGTATAATCAGTAGCCTTCTTTTCCTAGCTACAAAGCATTATGAATAGCATTCATTTTCTAGTTACAAAGCATAATTAGTAGCATTCTTTTCCTAGTTACAAATCATAATAAATAGCATTCATTTTCTAGTTACAAAGCATAGTGAATAGCATTCATTTTCTAGTTACAAAGCTAGCATTGATTAATTAATCATTTGTCATTTCAGTATAGTAATAATCAGTAGTCTTCTTTCCCTAGTTACAAAGTATTGGTTATCTCTATACAGTAATTAGTAGTATAATCAGTAGCCTTCTTTTCCTAGCTACAAAGCATTATGAATAGCATTCATTTTCTAGTTACAAAGCATAATTAGTAGCATTCTTTTCCTAGTTACAAAGCATTAAATAATCGCATTCTTTTCCTAGTTACAAAGCATAATAAATAGCATTCATTTTCTAGTTACAAAGCGTAATGAATAGCATTCATTTTCTAGTTACAAAGCTAGCATTGATTAATTAATCATTTGTCATTTCAATATAGTAATAATCAGTAGTCTTCTTCTCCTAGTTACAAAGCATTGGTTATCTCTATACAGTAATTAGTAGTATAATCAGTAGTAGCTACAAAGCATTATGAATAGCATTCATTGTCTAGTTACAAAGCATAATTAGTAGCATTCTTTTCCTAGTTACAAAGCATTAAATAATCGCATTCTTTTCCTAGTTACAAAGCATAATAAATAGCATTCATTTTCTAGTTACAAAGCATAATGAATAGCATTCATTTTCTAGTTACAATGCTAGCATTGATTAATTAATCATTTGTCATTTCAATATAGTAATAATCAGTAGTCTTCTTTGCATAGTTACAAAGTATTGGTTATCTCTATACAGTAATTAGTAGTATAATCAGTAGCCTTCTTTTCCTAGCTACAAAGCATTATGAACAGCATTCATTTTCTAGTTACAAAGCATAATTAGTAGCATTCTTTTCCTAGTTACAAAGCTAGCATTCATTAATTAATCATTTGTCATTTCAATATAGTAATAATCAGTAGCCTTCTTTTCCTAATTACAAAGCATTATTAAATAATTGCATTCTTTTCCCAGTTACAAAGCATAATGAATAGCATTCATTTTCTAGTTACAAAGCATAATTAGTAGCATTCTTTTCCTAGTTACAAAGCATTAAATAATCGTATTCTTTTCTCAGTTACAAAGCATAATGAATAGTATTCATTTGCTAGTTACAAAGCATAATTATTAGCATTCTTTTCCTAGTTACAAAGCATTAAATAATCACATTCTTTTCTCAGTTACAAAGCATAATGAATAGCATTCATTTTCTAGTTACAAAGCATAATTAGTAACATTCTTTTCTTAGTTACAAAGCATTAAATAATCGCATTCTTTTCTCAGTTACAAAGCATAATGAATAGCATTCATTTTCTAGTTACAAAGCATAATTAGTAGCATTCTTTTTAGTTACAAAGCATTGGTTATCTCTATATAGTAATTAGTACTATTCATTTTTCAGGTGACATATTATTCATAGCTGATCAGCATTACTCAGAACTCTCTTAAACTGGTATCATTATTTGGGACTGGTAATACATTTTTTTTTTGTTAGCAATGCATTGCGTTGGGTAATTATAGAGGAAAGCAAGAGAGAAAAATTTGCTTCTGGGTTGTTGGTGTAAATGAAAATGTGTAACGTCATTCGTCATAAGTCAGCTGTGGCAAGATTATGAAACAAGTAGAGTATATGTAATCACATTCATAGATGACATAGATTTAATGAACCACTGCTTATAGCACATTAATTTCATAAATAATTTCTCCTGCAACAATATATAAAAAATGGATTATTAAGCTGAAAGAAGAAGTGCATTATATGCTGAAAAGTAGTGAATTTCGAATTAACAGGTAGTGAAATATGTATAAAAATGTGTTCCATAGCTGTCCTTTCCAAAACCTTCCGTCATTATACTATGCAATCTAACACCTGCTGTCAAAGCAAACTGCAACAAATACTTAAATAACTACATAGCATGAATACATAACTTCCACATTATCCTCATCTGTAAAGAACAAAAAAACTTCATTATCCATCACTTCATTATCATAACTCCATTATTATCATCACCTGTAAAGAAAAACTTCATTATCCATAGTAGCATATTCTTCATCATTATTCATCAGCATTCATTATCATCTGCAAAAAAATCACTTCATTACTCATTATACAACTATTCCTTATCTCTAGCATATTCCATCACTAAAACTAAAATGTGTAGTTCTGTCTGACAGCCTGCATCAATCGCTTCGTATTCTAAAAGAAAAAAATTAGTTAAGACTGCTATTCTACGATGTGTGTAGTATATTCTTGTTAATGCTTGTTAATTCTGATCCATTTACTCTTCATCACGAAGTATTGCATTCTCTTTTGTTTATTCCGTAGGTGAAATTCCCATTTCTGTTTAATTTATTTCCTTTACACGTTATTTCTTTCTGAAAATGATGAACAAAGATTAATGTCGTGCATTTACATCATATACTCACTAAATAATGACTGGTTTATGGTAACATAATTAAGCATACAGCATAACATGACAGAAAACGTAATATGTCAAAGACATTGACAGTGTTCAGATGCAAAAATATGTACTCGGAATATCACAATGCAGCAGCAAAAAAAAAAAAAAAAAAAAAAATGTAAAACAGTCACGATCTTGAGATGTCATAGGGCAAACAAAAATGTCAAAGTCAACTGGTGTTTGTTATATCTTAACCATTTCATAGTGCATACAAACAAAACATGAAAACAATCGTACATACATAAACAAATGATGACAACTTGCCAAGAAAAAATGCGATAATCATCAATAAGTAGTCGTGTGAATATAATTGCATAAGTAGTCATAAAATGTGTAAGTTCATCTGGAAAAATGTGCACGGTCTGATGTGTAACGACAAGAAGAGCATAAAGGCGAGAATTAAAGACTTTAATGGAGAAAAAATTTCATAAAAATTGATATGTCACTAGATAACATTGCATAATTATTCATAAGATACGTAAGTTTCTGTGGTGTCACCGCCAGACACCATACTTGCTAGGTGGTAGCCTTTAAATCGGCCGCGGTCCAGTAGTATACGTCGGACCCGCGTGTCGCCACTGTCAGTGATAGCAGACCGAGCGCCACCACACGGCAGGTCTAGAGAGACGTCCTGGCACTCGCCCAGTTGTACAGCCGACTTTGCAAGGAAAGGTTCACTGACAAATACGCTCTCATTTGCCGAGACGATAGTTAGCATAGCCTTCAGCTACATTTGCTACGACCTAGCAAGGCGCCGTATTCAATTGATATTGAGATTCTATTAATGTATCATCAAGAGCGATGTTCTACAAATGTGGATTAAAGTTAAGTATTCCAGAAGCTACGTACTTTTCTTTATAGCATTCATTACGTATCCTGTTTCAGACCTCACGCCAGCCTGCGTGAGTTTAAGCGCGTGCCTTTCGGCTTCCTCTCATTGTGTCTAGGCTGTCTTGTCTAGACACAACAGTTTCTCTAAAAAAAATGTGCACAGACTGATATGTAACGACAAGAAGAGCGACCTGCTAATCTTACCTTGCCGGGCACTTGCCAAGAAAAAATACGATAATCATCAATAAGTAGTCACATAAATATAACTGCATAAGTGGTTATAAAATGTGTAAGATCATCTGAAAAAATATGCACGGTCTGATGTGTAACGACAAGAAGAGCGGCCTGCTAACCTTACCTTGCCGGGCACTTGCCAAGAAAAAATACGATAATCATCAATAGGTAGTCATGTGAATATAATTGCAGAAATAGTCATAAAATGTGTAAAGGGCATCATAGCCTGTTAAATCATAAAGTGTCTTCACTCAATAAAGGGTTTAATGTTAGAGACATGGTGGTTGCCTTTACTTTTTCTGGTTCTCAGAGTTTCGACGTGTACAACATTGGGGCGAGGAATGCTGCGAATCCGATATGGACCTGCGTATAGAAGTTCAAATTTACTGCACTTACCTTTTATTCTGCTGGATAAATAGTGTGTACGTACTAATATCTTCTGTCCAATGTGAAAGTCTCGGCGTGTACAAACCTGTTTTTGCTGTCTTCTCCGGCGCTCTGCGGCACGTTTGATGTTGTTCAGCGCAATGTCAATTATTTCGTGGTGTCGTAATCGACGAGATGTAGGAAAATTTACTAATTCTTTAATTTTGTTAGGTGGTTCAATATTTTTCAGTATAACAGACGGAGATAGCATAGTGGATTCATTTGGTATGGAATTAATTACATCCTGGAATGAGTGTATGTGTGTGTCCCAATCAATATGTCTTTTGTGGCAGTATATTCTACACAGTTTACCAATTTCTTTCATTAATCGTTCACAAGGGTTCGAAGAAGCATGGTACTTGGATATATAGATCGGAGAAATGTTTCTAGCTCGTAACATGCGTGTCCATATAGCAGAACGAAACTGTGATCCATTATCGGAAATTACTTTCATCACATGCCCTACATGAAATAGAAAATGTTTTACAAATGCTTTCGAAACGGTTTTAGCAGTATCTTTGCGTAACGGAGTGAAAGTAACAAATTTTGAAGTGAGTTCAACAGCGACAAAGATGTAGCAAAAACCTCTATTGGTTCTGGGAATCGGACCAAAAATGTCTACTGCGGCCATATGTCTTAATTTAACAGGTACAATGGGATATAATGGAGGAATATGTGAAGTGGTGTCTGACTTAGCTTTCTGGCAAATTTTACATGACGCTAAAACTCGTCGTATACGTTTCTCCATGTTGGCAAAATAACAGTTCGGTCTCAGTATAAGAAAATATTTTCTAGCTCCGTAATGTGCGTAACTTAAATGAGTGTACCAGATTAATTTGTTAACCAGTTCGTCAGGAATGCATAATAACCAATTGTTGCTGTCTGGATGAGAGCGGCGAAACAGAATGTCATTGCGTACAGTGTAGTGGTTTCTAATCGTAACATTATTCTTATCTTGCCAAAGGTGTTTAATTCCTTTCCACACATTGTCTTTACTTTGCTCTTGTGCTATGTCCTGTAATGACGACGAAATAAAATTTTCAAATGCAACTTGTTGGATGTACATCACGCTGAAATTTGCTTTGCAGAAGTTGGTTGCGACGTCTTGCTGATTGTTGCTGAGAGAACGAGATAGTGCGTCTGCTATAACATTTTGTGTGCCGGGAATGTGAACTATTGTAAAATTAAATTCCTGTAAATAAAGCTTCCATCTGCTTCAACTGTCGTGAGTGAATTTAGCCGAAAGTAAGAATTGTATCGCTCTGTGATCTGTGTAAACGGCGGTATGTCTGCCATAAAGAAAGTGCCTAAATCTCGTAAAAGCCCATACAACACATAACGTTTCCAATTCTGTAACAGAATAATTTCGTTCAGCAGGTGACAGAATGCGACTTGCAAATGCGATGTTTTTAATTACTGTTGAGCCATCTTCTTCAATTTCCTGAAAAATGTGTACGCCTAAAGCGGTGTTGGAACTGTCGGTGGCAATGGAAAAATTTCTGGTAAGATCTGGGTGCGATAAAAGTGGTGCATTCAACAGGGCATGTTTCAAGTTCATGAATTCAGAATGTGCTTGCTTATCCCAGGACCAAATAGTGTTTTTACCTGTCAATTGACATAATCTAGGTGTGTCTAAAACAGAGTGATGGATAAATTTACGAAAAAAGTTAATTAAGCCCAAAAAACTGCGTAGTTGTGTCTTCGTCGTAGGAACAGTAATGTCACGTAGAGCTTGTAGTTTTTCCGGATCAGGCGCAATGCCTTCTGCTGAAATTACATGTCCAAGAAATTTTATAGAAGTTTTGCGAAAGTGCGATTTACTGAGGTTAACTGTGAGTCCTTGTGCATGAAAAGTTTGCAACAGTCGTTCTAAAATCAAATTGTGTTCAGACCAGTTAGCTTCTGCGATAAGAATGTCGTCTACGTACGTCGTGATTCTGTCCTTAAGTTCTGTCGGAAGTATTGTGTTCAAACCGCGAATAAAAGCTGCAGAAGAAATAGTTAATCCGAATGGTAATTTGCAAAATTGATAACAGTCACCAAAACAGAGAAAAGCTGTATACTTTCTGCAATTCGGATGAAGTTGAATTTGCCAAAATCCCGATTTCAAATCTAGTGTGGAATAAATAGCAGTACCATGAAATTTCTGTAAAAGTTCCTCTAGTGTCTGTGGTCGATCTGTTTCATTAATAATAATGTCATTAATGTGACGCGAATCAAGTACAAGGCGAAGTGAGCCATCTTTTTTCTTAACAATATGCAGCGGGTTTATGTACGGACTAACTGCCGGTTCAATAATTCCTTGGTCAAGCATATCCTGCAATTCTTTTTTAACCTGTTCTCTATGAATATACGGAATGGGATAATGCTTGGCTTTAAATGTGTCGTGCTGTTTGACTTGAAATTCATACATAAAACCGGACATAGTACCAGAAATGTTGTCGAAAACTGGAGCTTGCTGTAAAAGAATTTTGCGTAGTTGCGTGCGTTCGTCCTCTGTATTTGCACTGCTTTGTTTAACTTTGTCACAAATCATCTGCATTACGTCGTAGTCACCTTCGTCTGGAGTGTTACAGTTATGTACGTACGTATCCGTGAACAATGTGGAATTACAGTCTATGTTACGTGTTGCGGAAATGACCTCTGTGCGGTTAGTTGTTTGTTCTTCCGCAGATAAAGAGTGCTGAAATTCTAAAGCCAATTGTACATTTTCATCCTTTAGCATTAAATAGGAATTTTGAAAATCAATAACTGTGTCGTGTTGTACCAGAAAATTAGTACCCAAAATAACGTCTGTTGTCAATAAAGGAACAATCCAAAAATTTGAGTGAAAAGTATGACCTGCAATACAAAATGATAAATGCGTCTGTAATTTTACATCCACTCCTTTACTCGATACAGCTCCTTTTACTTTCGTTTTGCCATATGGTAACGTAGGATATGTATTCTCTTTGTTGCACTGGTTGGAAGTCTCCTCATTTATAACTGACATAGGTGATCCGGAATCGATTACTGCTGAAAATTTCGATGAACGAATTTTAATTTCGATGACAGGATGTGAAATAGTTTTCTGAACAACTGGTCTTTCCTGTAAAAGAGTGTCTCGGATGTCGTCAAAAGTAATAACATTTTCGTGAACAACATTTTGCGTGTCAAAAGTAGTGCTTGTGTTACTGGTAGATGCCACCTGTACGGTATCTAGTCAGATTCTGTCTGACGTGTTATTATTGTCAGGACGATTCTGTGGCATTTCGACTATTTGAACCGTTCTATTATTTCTTCCAGACGTATTACGCTCTGGATGATACCTACTGTCGGGTTCATTCATGAGAATATTTTCTTGCGGATGATTTTGCTGTTCGTAAGACCGACTGTCATTATACGTACGCTGATAATTGTGCTCATCGTTTTTACGTCTGTCGTAATAGTCATTCCTATACGGTGCATTGCGATAGGAATTGAAATACTGTGTTTTCTGTACGTAATTATTTCCTTGCCGCCGTGCGTTACTATTTGTTGTACCTGGGACTATACGTGCAAGCGGCGAAACATTAAAGCCTGGTTGACCTTGTGTATTACATTGTTGGTTAGGTATGCTAACCGGCTGGTTTTGTTGCTGTTGTTGTGAAAAACCTCTATTGTTACTAAAATGTGGTTCCTGTTGCTGACAATTTTGACGATATTGATAATTGGAATTTTGTCTGTTATTAAAGTTTTGGTGGTTGTCATTCCTAAAGCGTCTGTTACTTTTACTATTGAAATTACGTGGTTGATCGTAATTACTGTAAGTTTGCTGGCCTTGGTTATTATATGAAAAGTTTTTGTTTACGAAGGAATAATCTGATTGCTGCACTTCTAAAAGCTGCAGCAGATCCCTGAATGCCGAAATATTTTCCTTCTGCTGACCCGTTAAAAGAGACACTCGTAATGATCGTGGTAATTTAGAGATACATAGTTGAATAAGTGCAGATTCACTATAAGGTTCACTTAAGTACTGGTTTTGTTGGACCATGTGCTCAAAAAATTGCGTGACAGTGGAAAAATTTGAGTTCTCATAATTTGGTAAACTAATTAATTGATCTTTAATTCCGCGCTGTGTCGTCTTCGACCAGTACGCTGATAGAAAAGCATTCTGAAACTCTTCTACCGAATAGCATTGTCTCGCGATCGGTCTCATAGAGTTGCCGGTTCCCCTTCCAAAAAACTGCAAATAAATTCAAGTTTGTGTGTTACGGGCCAAGTCGGTGGAAAAGCAAAGCTAAATTGTTGTATCCAGTCCAGTGGGTGAATCTGTGTTCTGTCATTTTTAAACACTTTAAATTTTCTCACTGACAGAAAATGTTTGTAATCAAAATTGTCGTCTCTGTATGATTGAACAGGTTCAGGATTGTAAGAGAATCTATTTGTATGTGTCTGTTCAGAATCTAAGTCCCGTACTCTCTGTAGATTACCCAAATTATACGCGCTGCGTGAGTCTGACAAATGTTCACAAAGTGGCGTCTGCTGTGATGTGTTAAACCCAGAAACATTTTTTATCGCTGTTACCTCTTGCTGTAAACTTGACAATTTTCTGCGTAATGTGTTATTAGATGAATCGATCTCATTGATAGTCTGTTGTAGATTTTGGAATTCAGGTGTTTGGTTAAACGAAATCGGTGCAGTATCGTCTGATTTATTGTCATTAGTACTTTCGATAACATCAATACGACTGGCCAATTCATCACATTTTTCAGTCAGTATTTTATCTGATCATCGGTTTTAGTGTCAGAGGCATTAATCTGTTTTTGTAATTTACGTGTGGTTTCATTCAATTTTTTAACGTCAGCTTTGACGACATCGGAATCCTGTGTTAGTTCTAATTGTTCGAGTCTGTCGGTCACTGTTTGAAAATCTACTGAGTGTGTATCTGTTTTTGATTGAAGGTCAGAAATCTCATCACGTAATTCCGCGTTCAACTGTTCGATGGTATTAATTTTGTCCGATGCTGTAGCAATATTGTTGTCTACATATGTTTTTGCCTTCGCAAACATTTTACCTTTATCTTCTTGTCTCTGTGCTGTGATTGTTTCCATTACTTGACGTTTTACTTTATTTTGATCCTGAATAAATTTGCGGAAACGCGTATCACTGTTTTGTATGTGGTGATTAAAACGTTCGTCAATTTGAGTGTTCTGTTGTTCGAATTTCGCGTCTATCTTTGCGTCCATTGTGCGCGAAAGTTCTGCTGTCATTAATTTAAATTCGTCGCGTAATTGTGTAGCTTTTTCAGAGCATTGTCTAGCGACTCCGCTAATTTCGTCTCGAAGTGTTTCTGTTGTAGCTGTTTGCATTTCCCTTAATTCCTGAGCAACAGATCTAATTTCTTCGCTACTTTTTCTTGAACAAGCCTCAATTTCCTCGCGTACCTGTACCTTGGTATCATGACACTGCGCGGCAACGGCTGTAATCTGCTCGCTAAGCTGTCTGGAATTGTTGTCTAGTTTTTCATTAAGTTGTTTGTTATCTTCTTTAAGGTCGTCTTGTTTTTTACCCTGTTGTAGCAATATTGCCATAATTTGATCAAATCTAAAATGAATATCTCTATTCTCTTTACTGTGTGATGGAGTGTCTGCAGTTATCACATTTTGTGTATCCATTTGGACATTCTGTAATCTACCAGAAGGTTTGCCAGTCGGATGTACACTGTCAGTCACTATTTCGGAATTAAATGAATCCGTCGTACTTTCAATACACTGTCCATTTTCATTAGATAAATTTGTCTGTATGTTATTTGAATTTTCCAAACCGGGTGTGTTAAGCTGGGCAGCGCTCATTACAATAGGGCGCCCCGCGTCATCAATTGTCGTCAAATTAACAGAGGACACAATCGAGTTCGTTTGTTCATCATTAAGATAAAAATCATCATTAATGGTTGGAACGCACTGATTGTCAGTGAACACAGAATTGTCATCATTACACTGCGTGTCACAAGTACTATCAGTAAAGTTGCTTAAATCTGTAATTTCATTCATAATACCTCACGATACACTATTCACAGTCTTTCGCGGCATTTTTACAATAGTCACAATTATTCACAAATGAAATAAGCACAATACAAAAAGCAACAAACACAAATAAAACAGAGCAACGAATTGCCGATGATCTGAGGAAAGAAAGTCATCAAATAAGTAAAAGCGTTGCGCCAAATGCTAATTATATTAAGTAAATAAGAGCAAATATCTGACTACTTTTCAGAAGATTCTCAACGAAATACGATCCTGGACCGGATGTCGCCAAGTGTAACCTCCCCGGTGAATTTTGAAATGACAATAATTAAATGTTAATGGGGATAGAGCCAAGTGTAACCTTCCCGCAAAAATGAAAGATAATTTTTAAATGAGAATAGTCATCGTGCTAAGTGTAGCCTCACCGTAATTATTTTTAAATGATATGAATTGAATAGAAAATGCAAATAGAGCCAAATGTTAGCTTCCCACAGTAATAAAAGTCAATGATAACAAAAATGTGCAAAAATGTTAAGTCCCCACAAAATTAACGTTAAGATCAACCTGATAAATTTTATAAGGTCATCTGCGTTGACCTTAGGCCCTGCGCAATAATCAACCTGATAAATTAAATCTGGGAGGAAAAGCAAAGGAAATATTGTTTCAACTGTAATGATTATTTTCTTAAAAGATTGCTTCGAGAACAAAATTATTATTGGGGCGATTCTTGAACAAATTAATTACAGTTAACATACATTACATTATCAGATGTGCGCAATGCTGCTTCATTACCTTATTTATGTCGACGCCCGCCGATTCCTCACACACAACTCCGACTGTCTCGCGCGCGCTACTAGCACAGACTAACTACATGCTCTCGCGACTCGCTACGTACAACTACTGCCTCACAACTGCACTGAACTCTCGCGCGGTCAAGCGCAGACTAGCAACGATAAATAACTCTCTGGTCAGAGATTCTGTCATGCCTCGCCATCGCTGCTACCGAATACATACGTGTTTCAACACACACACACAATCACTGTAACCTCTTATACAGTTCACAAAATAATTTAACAACGGGAAATTGAATCAGCCGTGGCCTTTCAAATGAGCCATCCCGGCATTTACCTGAAGCGATGTAGGGAAATCATGGAACCAGGATGTTTGGACGCGGATTTGAACCTTCGTCACCCACATGCGAATCCAGTGTGCTAGACACTGCGCCACCTCGCTCTGCCATTCACGTACAACTACAGAAATGATTGCAAATGTTAGAGGTAACTCGAAAAAGACTAGATGGCGGCTTTCGTAATAAACAGGTATCAAACAAACAACTGGTCATTCTGTACTAGATCCGTGTTCAGGCATTACTTCCATCTGATAAAGAAAACTGGGTTCAGTACAGAGAGTGGTTGCTTAACAAGATTGTGAATGGCAAACTTTTCCGCAACTGTATTTTTTGAGTGTTGGAGCTTTTTTTTATTTTCCTCGCTATGTGAAAAGACTAACAGCTAATGGTCCAATGAGAACCGTCGCACTGTGCATCAAGTACCTATTCGCGAGAAAAACCGGAAGTTTGATGTGTTATTTTTGGGAGTTGAACTATTACCTCGATGTACTTTCACGCTGCTGTCAGTATAGATATTTTTCTTCATACTACATACTACTTAAGAGACTGATGCTTTATTTTCAAGTCTTCTATCACTTAATGCTGACTGGTAAACTGATGAAATGAGATAAATGTGTTTTGAGAGCTGCGGGTTTTTGAATTGTTTGGGATCCTTACGAGATAGGATTGACGGAGTACATCGCGAAAGTTCAAAGAAGGGTAGCACGTTTCGTATTATCGCGAAACGAGAGAGTGTCACTGAAATTGTACAGTATCTAGGGTGAACATCATTAAAATAAAGGCGTTTTTCGCTGCTGCGGAATCTTCTCACGAAATTTCAATCACCAACTTTCTCCTCCGAATGCGAAAATATTTTGTTGACGCCGACCGCAGAGGGAGAAACCATCACCATAAAAAAATAAGAAAAATCAGAGCTCGCACTGAAAGATATAGGTGTTCATTTCTTCCGCGCGCTGTACGAAATTGGAATAATAGAAAATTATTGTGAAGGTGGTTTGATGGACCCTCTATCAGGCACATAAATGTGACTTGCAGAGTATCCATTCAGATGTCGATATAGATGAAATTTAACCCAGGACTAGCATTTAACAAGATGATTGTAGAAACCTCACAAAAAAAACGTTAAATGGACCAGCGGAACTGATTCATAACAGCCCAGGCCTGGACCAAAATATTCCTTATCTCCCTAGTTTGAAAAGCTGGTATGAAGCCGTACAAAACGGATAGCACAATTTGTGACTGTACGACATGAAGATTGGAGAAAGTGCAATTACTAGAGGTGTCATCTGTTCGACCTTGAAATCTTAAACTTTTCTAGTCTCTTCTAGCTCATAAAATAGTATTTCTTCTTTTACGGTGTTCCATTTGGGTCTGTATATGAAATATACATGAGTGCATCTGCAGTGTAGGATGGCACTGTCCATTAAAATCTCTTTATCGTGAAGGACGTCTCAGCATGCCTCGATGGGCGTTCTTTTTCCACAGACAACAAACATTGTGATGAATTTCTGCACCAAGGGATGGATAAATGATAACATACTTACGTCTGATGGGTGCTGAACTATCCCTTTCTGTGACGTGATGAAGAATGTACGACGAATCGGCAGAGGTAACACTGTGCACCATATTTAGGTAGATTTCTGCAGAGGGTCACATCCATCATGAGTAAAGAACAGAGCCGAAACTGTCGCCATTACAGGAAAACGGTATAGTTAACCGTGAACTTCTTGACGAACCGAAGCTCTGGAGCAATTTCTAAAATTTCTGTGTTTCCGGTTGCATTCGATAATACGAAAAGTTCTAGTCCAATCATAGGCAATGTTTTCTATAAATGCATGAAATTTCTGTAATAAACAAATCTTCAGAGTCCAGGTGGAGACAAGCGTCCACTGTTTCACACCCTTTCACAATACGGGAGCGAAGACTCTGTATATTTTGCAATAGGGTTACGTACATCAGAGCTTTCGAATGCCCCCCCCCCCCCCAAATAAAAATGGTGCGGACGCCTTGGAGGCCAAGGAATTGGTCCACCTCTGCCTATCCATCTGTCGTGGAATCTCGTATCTAGAAGCCAACGAACATTAACACTGAGCTGAGGAGGAGCACTCCTTCTGTAGCACTGTGCATATAGTTGCGTTATTGGGTCCGAACTTTATGATTAATTACTTAATTATTACCGATGTTTACTTCAGTTTCCCAACTAAAATAAATAAATTACACTAACTTGACCTTCCTCTTATGCATCTGGACAGTTTCCATGCATTCGGGGGGGGGGGGGGGGGGGGAGGGCGTACACTTGGGCTTCCGGAAGGGCACCATTATTTTTAATTTCCTGCCTAAATTAGAAGTTCCCACCAAAATTTCAAATTCTCGCCAAATTTTAAATTCCCACCGATAGGGTAGGTGGAGATGTGGAGGAGGAGGGGTGGGGAGGGGGGAGAGGCCGGGAACTCACATGCAGGCTGAAGGGAACACATGACATCATCTAGGTGCCCTGGGGTGTGGGGAGGATGTTGTTGGGGGTGGGGGTAATTGAGTATCGATTTAATTAATTTACATATCATTTTGATATCACAAGTGGGCTGTTACCGCCATCTCCCTACTACTCTTGAGACCTGAATGAACAGTCACTAACAATGCCAGTCAAAACGTGGACAGTAAAACTTTGTTGACTACCTGAGTGTAAAATTTCGCTAGGGTTGTCGATAGTCAATACGTGCTGCTCATGAAAATTTACGATCTCATCACCTTCAAACGAAGCCTCGCCCATGAACAGCACATTTTCACTTGAGTGATAGTTGACACATTGGGGAATCAACCATTTGCAGAAGTGTATCCGTGTAGAAAAATCAGTTGCTGATACATACTGGAAATCTCTCCCGATACGAAAGCTGAGCGCTAGGACCATTACCGTCTGGCAATACGTGCAGCAAATGAGCATCTGTCATCTCCGTATTTGAGTATACTTCCTGTGTACTGTGCCAGAGACCAAGTCCGTGATGACTAGTTAAACATTAAAAATCTAATGCTACGTGCTTGCACAGTACATGATGAACGTTAAATTGATGCTATGTATTTCGTTATAGGTGAGAGGTGAGGTTAGTCCCATGTCAGCTGAGTCAACATTGTCTTCGTTCCATCGGAACAACAAACACTCGTGGAGAACCAAAGAATTACAACTTACTGTACATTCCAACCAAATGTAACCAAGAGGGTATTTTGAAAACGTCATTTAAGAAAACGTGTCATGTAATGCCAGTACGTTCTGTTTCTGTGTGTTGTCCACAATTAATGCGACTGTAAATAGAAGCAAAAAATGAGGTCTAACATGGAAACACGTTCATACAACACTTTTTATTCTTTTATTTGTGAAAAACGTGTCCTGAATGTCTGGCCGTACCGTTTTGTGACACCCTGTTTGTATTTCTTGCCCACAAAGACTTTAGGCGGATTTCAGTCTCACGGTGGTTACTGGCCATAACGTTTCGGCTCATCAGCGTCTGTTTACTGCATCAGTCTCGTATACGATGTACCCGGTGGTGCGAGAGAACAAATCTGTGGTTAATTGACCCTCCATGACCAGGAGCTGGTTGGTTGTGATGAACTTGAGCAGACTGTTCCAAGTCTAAGTGAGCCTTGAACTAATACGCAACTACTAGCTATTCCTTAATAATCCAGGTAAATTTTTTATTTTGTGACGAAGTAGTATACCGCACTTGATTTTCTGTTTTGGTTGTAATGTTATAGTTTACTTATCACCATGACACAGCCCGATGCCCGTTTCTTAGAGTTTCTTCTGTTTAGATATGTGAAAACAACATTAAATGCAAGCAGATGAGTTCTTCCTTGCCGTTTTTCTGGTAGTTCGAATCACAAGAACATCTCTGTAACGCGAGAATACGGAAATAAATGTATATAATCGAAAAAAGTAAATAAATGTAATTTGACAGAGAACATATGACGGTGGTTTGTTCCACTCGCGCAGATACATCAGAATCTGTATAAATATGTCTGAAAAGGTTAGCAGTAGCAGCTTCGTGGCATCCGGCCTATTCTCCGACCTTCCAGACCAAATATAAATTTTCTGTAACCAGTGACCCCGATGTCGGCAGCAGCCAGCAACGGAACATCTGTCACCTTGTCAGGAAACACCGTACCCAACGACACGCGGTATGTGTAACCACCAAGCTCCCACGCGTCTGTCTGTTAAGCAGACAGTCGGCTGCGACTCTAATAACCGATTACAGTAAATAATATCACAACCTCTTCCCAAGTAAATGGGCGCCAATGAACGCACGGACATGCCCTTTGACACAAACAACAGCTTCTTAAATTACAGAAATACTTCAGAATACTGATGGACCTGTGAAAGGTGTTTACCTTTACATCTTTTATTTATACCCTCTACTTCTCTCACGTAGACTGTATGGTCTGCACAGATTTTCTTCTTGTTTTTCATTAATCGAATTTTTATATAGTTCACGAATTGTCAGATCTTGTAAACTTGTCACATAGATAAGGTCGTAGAAGTGTGGTCTTCTGACGGAAAAGCGGTTGTGGTAGCTAGAGTCCAAGGTTGTTGTCAATCATACCTTTCGCGTTGTTGTGGTGTTATTTCCTTGGAAATTTTCATCCCCTAACACATATCTCTTTATAATTAACCGAAAAGCAAAATACCAGTTTTCACAAAGCTAGCTTCAAAAATTTTTTGATGTAACGAAATATTTTCTTAAAAATTTTCACCCCGTATTTCATCCCCTCAGTGGTTGAATATCCAAAGACAGTGAAACATGTTTTTTTTTTTTTCATTTCCAACTGCGAAATTAAACAAGAACTTTTTGTAGATGTATGTTTTAAAATGATTTAGTAGTTTTTTTAATACTGATTATCAATCAACTTTCACGCACTATTTTACCCCTTTACTGACTAAATTTCCAAAAATGCTGGAACACTTATTTTTTATTTCTGACTGAGAATCCAAATACCAGTTTTCCTAGTTCTTGGTTGTAAATTGCTTTAACAGCGACACTATTTCACTCCCTCAGGAGATAAACTTTGCCTATAGTTAATGTGCACACACTCTCCAAAGTTTCAATCCTGGGCGATAGTCAGGGAATCATTCTGGCCCTATTAACTTCCTTAGGGGCTGAACTTCCAAAAACAATGGAACAAGTTTTTTTTTTTTTTTCATTTCCAAATGAGAAGCCAAATGCGAATTTTCATAACTTTACCTTTAAAAATGTTTTCACAATGAAATATTCTCATAAAACATTTCACTCCCTAACAGGTTGAATTTCCAAACACAGTGAAATGTATGTTTTTATTTCTAATAGGGAAACGAAATATAAATTTTCATAAATGTAGCTTGCCTAATGAAATATTTCCATAAAAACTTCCATCCTTTATTTCACTATCACAGGGATTGAATTTCCAAATTTTCATAGATTTAGCTTTGAAAATGCTCTCATATTGAAATAATTTCATAAATTAATTCATCCCATATTTGCCCTTTAGAGGCTGAATTTCAAAAAACACTGAAACAAGTGCTTTTTTAATTTGTAGCTGAGAAGTCAAATACCAGGTTTCATAGAATGAAGTGACCTTAAAAGATACTTCGGTAGTTCTTTAACAATGGTTTATTAAAATAAAAGTCCCCTACTGTTTCACTCCCAAAGTGGTTAAGTTTCCAAAAATGCTGCCGCGCGGAGTAGCCGCGTGGTGTCAGGCGTCTTGTCACGGTCCGCGCGGCTCCCCCCGTCGGAGTTTCAAGTTCTCCCTCGGACATGGGTATATGTGTGTCGTCCGTAGCGTAAGTTAGTTTAAGTTAGATTAAGTAGTGTGTAAGCTTAGGGACGGATGACCTTAGCAGTTTGGTTCCTTAAGACCTTACCACAAATTTACAAAAATGCTGTAAAACGTATTTCTTTATTTCTGACCGAGATGCCAAATACCACTTCTAATAGGTATAATTTCAAAATTGCCTTAATAGCAACATTTTTTCAAAAAACCTTTCATGGCCTGTTTCACCCCCTTATGGGAGAAAATACGAAAAATCCCTTATTAAATGACTTCTACAGATAAGCTTATCCCCACACGAAATTTCAAATTTTCATCCTTAGCGATTTGGGCTGGTGATGATGAGTGAGTGAAGACAGTACCTTCTCTATATACAGATCTCAGAATTTGTCCAATATACTTTTGCAAAGGCGTTGTTGTAGAATTAAGGAAATGTTAATGAAACCAGCTCCTCACGAATATTAGTCAAATGTGTTAACCAGGCCACCACGATCTCCTCACTATAATCGGCCGAATTATTGTTTTCTTAGGGCGGTTCCTCAAATAGGTAGAATGTATTTTTCTTTGAATAAATTTTATATGGGCGTTGGATTTTAGGTCCCTTCCGACGATTACTCTGAGATAATTTACTGTTGTTGTGTTTCAAGGAATTAACATCAGTAGTGGAATGGCAGTTTTTGTTTATGAACAGTAGGCTGCATTTATATATATTGAAGTGTAGAAGTAAGGACCACATATAGAGTCTTGCAGATCTAACTCTAATGTTTTAGTCTAGATATGTATTTGTGAAAATTTTACGAAGTCATTACGAGCGTTCTCAATGCAGCGTTTTTTCTCCATGTCCAGTCTACAATGAGCCACTTTTCAAGGCGCTTAAACTTGTCTGCTGAGTGTATTACGGAGCGATGGAATCACAGATTTGCATTTGTAAATGGATCGAGCTGTCATGCGACAATCATACAATGCATCCTTCTTGTATTGATATTCAGACCTAGATTACTACTGTAATCTCCTGTTATGTTGTTGAAATATACGTATTATATGACGGAAACGTCGAATGCAGGAGACAGCTACCAGCCTTAATGTGGCAGATGTATAGTGGCAAATATATAGCGTCTCCCCTCCGGATTATTGGCTATTCGGGCCGGAGGTGATCTCTTGTGCACCTAACGCCCGTCTACATTATTATACGAGGTGCTGCGCTCGTATCACGATGACGAACGTAAACTGCAAACACCTGTGTTCCTCAGAGCTTCCATGCATGAATACATCCATTTCAGACACGACTCTGAAAAAATGGCGTCACAGAATAGACAGTATACAGAAAGAAAGCAGGGGGCTGCTCCTTTGATATGTATCAAAAGCGTTGCACTCGGCGCTGTACTGAAACGAGTAAACAGGAAACGGTAGCTCCTTACTACTATCGCTCGAAATGTACATTGTTGCGGAACGGAACTAATCTAACCGACTAAATGGAAAGAAAGCGAAAGGGAAAAGTAATGAAACAACTTCTGATAAATCCTTTGTTAAAAACTCATCACATTCGACGATCAACCAAAACCCGAACACTGACGTACAATCATCCAGGCGATAGCAGTGTCACCTGATGAGGATTGACTGCTAGTCAGCGACAAGTACGGAGCATTTAGTATCAGTGAGAGTAATGTCTGTATGTAGAATGGGGAAGGCATGCGAATTACGTGAGTTTGATCGAGGGCAGATTGTGATGGCTCTTGGATGATTGCTGTAGTGAATGTCTTCAACACGTGGTGAAGCCAAGGTGAAACCATGTCTAGATATGGGGTTGGGCTGCCACACGTCATTACAGATACCGGACATTGTAGGCTGGCAGACTGGTGAAACAGGACAGGTGGTGAACCGTGGCGGAACTGACACCAGACTTCAATGTGTCTGAACACACAGTGCACCGAAAACTCCTAACGATGGGCTTCCACTGCCGACGACCCATGCACGTGCCAATGTTAACACCGCGACGACTGGAACGGGCAAGTGACCATCGGCATTGGACGTTGACATAGCGGCAAAGCGTTGCATTGTCTGATGAACCTTCTACATCATGCCGATGGGAGAGCGCGAATCCGTCGTCTTCCAGGGGAACAGCTACTTGGCGCCTGATTTGTGGGACTAGGGCAAGCTGCTAGTCGCTCCATTACGCTCTGGGGAACATTCACATGGGCACCCATGGGTCCAGTGGAGTTCGTGCAAGGCACCATGACGCCAAAGAGTATCATACGCTGCTTGCATACCAAGCACGATGACTATCGTATTTCCCAACGGCAGTAGCATTTTTCATCAAGATAGTACGCCATGCCACAAGGACAGGACTGTGATGCACTGGTTCCAGGAACACAGTGGCGTGTTCCAATTGACGAGCTGGTACCCCAAATCGCCATATTAGTACCCAATCGAATACATATGGGATGTGATTGAACATGGCGTCAGAGCTCATCTCCCCGCTGCCCGGAATTTACGGGAATTGGGTGACTTGGGTGTGCAAATGTGTTGCCAGCTCCCTCCACCGACCTACCAAGGCCTCATTGCTTCCATGCCACGACACGTCGCCTCTGTTGTCCGTGCCAAAGATGGCCACACCGGCTATTAGTTAGGTGGTTGGTTGGTTGTTTGATTTGGGGAAGGGGACCAAACAGCGAGATCATTGGCTCCATCGGTGCAGGGGAGGATGGGGAAGGAAGTCAGCCTTTCATAGAAACCATCCCGACATTTGCTGGAAGCGATTGAGGTAAAACCTAAATCAGGATGGCCGGAAGCGGGTTTGAACCGTCGTCCTCCCGAATGCGAGTCCAGTGTGCTAACCACTGCACCACCTCGCTCGGTAGTTAGGTGGTCATAATGTTGTGGGTGATCAGTGTAATCTCTTGAATTCATTATTGTTCACATTTGCAAACTGCGAACTGCCACTGGTTTTAGCTTCAGATAACAATCAAGTTACTTTGCTTTGTAATTGTCGGTTGTTGTACTGAGCAATTTTATTTTCTTGTTAATTTTTCCTTACTGGGACCTTGAGCCGTTAAATGAACTTCACTCCCAACAGAAATTAGTATAGGAAAACGCATGAGTTTCGGTGTTCGTGTCAGTTGTAGAATTTTCATTTATGTTTTCAACCTGAAAGTAGCACTGTAGCTGTGCCTCTGGATGAACTATCATGAATGACGATGGACAGCCGCCTGAAATCAATTCGAAATATACACTCCTGGAAATTGAAATAAGAACACCGTGAATTCATTGTCCCAGGAAGGGGAAACTTTATTGACACATTCCTGGGGTCAGATACATCACATGATCACACTGACAGAACCACAGGCACATAGACACAGGCAACAGAGCATGCACAATGTCGGCACTAGTACAGTGTATATCCACCTTTCGCAGCAATGCAGGCTGCTATTCTCCCATGGAGACGATCGTAGAGATGCTGGATGTAGTCCTGTGGAACGGCTTGCCATGCCATTTCCACCTGGCGCCTCAGTTGGACCAGCGTTCGTGCTGGACGTGCAGACCGCGTGAGACGACGCTTCATCCAGTCCCAAACACGCTCAATGGGGGACAGATCCGGAGATCTTGCTGGCCAGGGTAGTTGACTTACACCTTCTAGAGCACGTTGGGTGGCACGGGATACATGCGGACGTTCATTGTCCTGTTGGAACAGCAAGTTCCCTTGCCGGTCTAGGAATGGTAGAACGATGGGTTCGATGACGGTTTGGATGTACCGTGCACTATTCAGTGTCCGCTCGACGATCACCAGTGGTGTACGGCCAGTGTAGGAGATCGCTCCCCACACCTTGATGCCGGGTGTTGGCCCTGTGTGCCTCGGTCGTATGCAGTCCTGATTGTGGCGCTCACCTGCACGGCGCCAAACACGCATACGACCATCATTGGCACCAAGGCAGAAGCGACTCTCATCGCTGAAGACGACACGTCTCCATTCGTCCCTCCATTCACGCCTGTCGCGACACCACTGGAGGCGGGCTGCACGATGTTGGGGCGTGAGCGGAAGACGGCCTAACGGTGTGCGGGACCGTAGCCCAGCTTCATGGAGACGGTTGCGAATGGTCCTCGCCGATACCCCAGGAGCAACAGTGTCCCTAATTTGCTAGGAAGTGGCGGTGCGGTCCCCTACGGCACTGCGTAGGATCCTACGGTCTTGGCGTGCATCCGTGCGTCGCTGCGGTCCGGTCCCAGGTCGACGGGCACGTGCACCTTCCGCCGACCACTGGCGACAACATCGATGTACTGTGGAGACCTCACGCCCCACGTGTAGAGCAATTCGGCGGTACGTCCACCCGGCCTCCCGCATGCCCACTATACGCCCTCGCTCAAAGTCCGTCAACTGCACATACGGTTCACGTCCACGCTGTCGCGGCATGCTACCAGTGTTAAAGACTGCGATGGAGCTCCGTATGCCACGGCAAACTGGCTGACACTGACGGCGGCGGTGCACAAATGCTGCGCAGCTAGCGCCATTCGACGGCCACCACCGCGGTTCCTGGTGTGTCCGCTGTGCCGTGCGTGTGATCATTGCTTGTACAGCCCTCTCGCAGTGTCCGGAGCAAGTATGGTGGGTCTGACACACCGGTGTCAATGTGTTCTTTTTTCCATTTCCAGGAGTGTATTATCGTACACGGATATTCGAAATGGTTAAGGCGACCGCTCGCGATAAGCGAGAAATTTGGGTTCGAGTCCCCGTCCAACACAAATTTTCGTATGTCACTAATAAGTAGCGTATCTGTACCTAATACAGCTGATGTGTTCAGTCATCCAGTTTATTTCGATTCAGAAATACAGAGATATGTAAACAGGCAGAATACGACGCTGCAGTCGGCAACTCCTATATAAGACAACAAGTGTGTGGCGCAGTTGTTGGATCGATTACTGCTGCTGCAACGGCAGGTTATCGAGATTTAAGTGAGTTTGAACGTGGTGTTACAGTCGGCGCAAAGACGATGGGACATAGCATCTCCGAGGTAACGATGACGTGGAGATTTTCCAGTACGACTATTTGACGAATATCAGGAATTCGGCAAAACATCCAATCTCCGACATCGCTGTGGCCGGAAAAAGATCCTGGAAGAACGGGACCAACGACGACTCAAGAGAATCGTTCAGCACTGCAGATGTGCAGCTCTTCCGTAAATTGCTGTGGATTTCAATGCTGGGCCATCAGCAAGTGTCAGCGTGCGAACCATTCAACGAAACATCATCGATATGGGCTCTCGGAGCCGAAGGTCCACTCGTGTTCCCTTGACGACTGCACGACAAAAAGCTTTACGCCTCACCTGGACCGGTCAACACCGACATTGGACTGTTGATGACTGGAAACAAGTTGCCTGGTCGGACGCGTTTCGTTTGAAATTTTATCGAGTGGATAGACGTGTACGGGTATGGAGACAATCTCATAAATCCATGGACCCTGCGTGTCAGCAGGGGACTGTTCAAGCTGGTGGAGGCTGTATAATGGTATGGGGCGTGTGCAGCTGGAGTGATATGGGGCCCCAGATACGTCTAGATACGACTCTTACAGGTGACACGTACGTAAACATCCTGTCTGATCACCTGCATCCGCTCATGTCAATTGGGGATTCCGACGGACTTGGGCAATTCCAGCAGGATAATGCGACAACCCACTTCCAGAATTGCTACAGGGTGGCACCAGGAACACTCTTCTGAGTTTAAACACTTCCGCTGGCTACCCAACTCCCCAGACATGAACATTATTGAGCATATCTGGGAAGCCTTGCAACGTGCTGTTCAGAAGAGATCGGCACCCCCCCCCCCCCCCCGCACTCTTACGGATTTATGGACAGCCTTGAAGGATTCATGGTGTCAATTCCCTCCAGCACTACTTCTGACATCAGTCGAGTCCATGCTACCTCTTGATGCGGCAATTTGTGTGCTGGCGGGGGTCGTACACGATACTAGACAAGTGTACCAGTTTCTTTGGCTTTTCAGTGTATTACTTTAAATGAAGACATTATGCTGCATTACAATTTAATTTACGCAGATGTTTTAAGTTAGTCCCGATCTATAAGTTAACCCTAACGTATTATGAAATATGCATCACTATCGTTTAGTAAATTATTATTTATGTGTGTCGCAAAGGAACTTCTTCCATGCTTTGCCATAAAAACGAGATGTGTACGAGCTTTCCCACTAAGTAACTGTTGTTGTGTAATACCTTCTTCTTCATCATTTTCTTCAGCTACAGATACAACAATATATTTCGATCACTAATTTTAGAAACGTGGTTCTATGTGCACAAACTGTTCACCATCGAGCTGCAGGCTATTTGCATGTATTGCCGTCAGGCAATGCGCTCAGATAAAATGCTTTAACTTCTGTTTTCTCAGTGCTGCAGTGCTTTACAACAATTTCGATACATTAGCTGTATTTAGAACACATTAACATACCATCTAAGATGAGCTAAATGTAGCGGCCTACCACATTTTTCACTGCAAATTCTTCAAATCATTTGGTGCAGAGTACTAAGAAATGAATTATCTCAGCAACTACGACAGATATCGATAAAACAGACACTTCATCATCGAGCTATGATATGAACGTATAAGACAGAAAAGGAATCAATTTTGTGCGCTAATCATTTTCCTGTGAGTCGAGTGATATTATATGCAGCAGTGAAAGAAACACATACCTGCAAAAAAGGCATTTTTAATTTTTTAAAGCATAAAGAGAACCTCTACCAAACAGCTAAATCCTTGAGTTGATGCAGATCTGCTTCATCTACTTCCGTTTTTTTATAGTTTAATGAGCCTTAATTGTTTACAGCAAGCAAATCGGGTGACTCCTTTTCTCAAGTACTGCAGTCAGCAGCTTTGTGGGAACCGCTCGTTACTTTCCTGTGTGGTCTTTTCTCTTACTGCTGATAATTATATGCTTCTAACTTTAACAGTACCTCAGAAAACTGTTTACTTGCAGGTGAGCTCAGCAGCTAAAATACTCATAATTAAACTTCCTGGCAGATTAACTTCATAATTATTTCGGCAGCGATTTCTCTTCGTAGCATATTGCACGTCTTCCGTGTGATTCCGTCGCTATGTAGTGGCTGGATAACAAACGCAACACGATTGCTTATGTTTATGAGGGGCCGTCAGACGAAAACCGGGATCATGGAATGCCTCCATTCGAAAGTAATCACTACACGCTGTAAGACATTTATCGCATTAGAAGACGAGACGACCAATTCCTTTTTCGTAATACGCGGACGGCCGCCGACAGTTCCACACCCGCATCCACTCTTGCGCTTCCTCGTTCGACTGAAACCGACGTCCACGTATGTGTTTTTTCAGGAAGCCAAAGATGTGAAAATCACACCATGAAAGTTTCGAAAAAAATGTTCAAATGTGTGTGAATTCCTATGGGACCAAAGTGCTGAGGTCATCGCTCCATAGACTAACTTATGCTAAGAACAACACACACACCCATGCCCGAGGGAGGACTCGAACCTCCAGAGGGAGGGGCCGCACAGTCCGTGACATGGCGCCTCGAACCGCGCGGCCACTCAGCACGGCTGAAAGCTTCGGGCTGTACGGAGGACGTAGTAGTGTTTCCCAATCAAATCACTGAAGCATAGGCTTCGTACGATTGTCGGGGTGGGATCTGGCCTTCAGTGCTCCAGGTTGATTTCGTCGCTCGGCATTCCTGGACGTTTTGACTTTATGGCTCGTCGCCGTTTCTGCAAAGTGTCTTCATGGTGCTGCGCATTGATTGTGGTTCCACGCTCGAAGAACTCGTTGGGCAGAAAAATCCTCGAAGAAGGTCATCACGACTTTACCGGAACTTCTGTGAACAGCTTTGGAGTTGTTTGGATGGCGAGATGTGGGATGTGTTGATTGCTGTCTTTGCCGTTTGCCCTCGGGTTGTTGGAATGCTATCGGACGTAATCATCCTATTGCATGTTAATACTCACCGCTACACTACCAAACGTATTTAGTTGGGAAACATTGCAACAGCGTAAAGACCCCGATTTTTCAGAGTGTGATTTTCACGTCTTCAGCGATCTGAAGAACGAGATACATGGACGTCGGTTTAAATGGGACGGGGAAGTTGTGGATCCGTCGGTAGGCGAGCTCGTTCTACGGAACAGGAATCGCCTCGTCTCCCAATGGGATAAGTTTATCAACGCGTGGGGTACGTGTGGCAGGTAGACTGAACGCCTGGAGCTAGTCTTAGTCTGCGCCACTTCGATGACTTGCGCGTCGAAATGTGTGGGATGATGGAACCATTCCGTGTTCTCATTGCGTTTGTGCAACTCGTCGGTGAAACTAAACACTTTCGGCGTGTTCCAACTTTGGCGACACTAGTTACATGAGTTCTGAGGTTGTGTGTGTTCGTAGTGTTTAGACAAACTGAAATATGCAGTGAGAAACGGAGAATAATGTTCGCTTTTTCGATATCTATGCTTTTAATAGGCGTTTGAGCGATTTCAGTGATGCTGATTACAAAGCTAAGCAGTATATTGGTGCTCCTGAGACCTTCACGTGCGATCAGAACACAGTAAGTATGACAATATCTGAGCTGCAGGGCAAAAATTATTGAATTATAAGCACATATACAACTGAATTGTGAAAAATATAAGCAAATGCAATTCTAGCTGTGGAAATGCTCTCGTCTACAAGACTAAAATCCCATCGTTATAGTTGGCAGACTTTTTTTTTTCTTTAAGGAATATTGTTGACAGGAGGGTAGGCTACACAAATCAAGAAGCTGCAATCTTTATTCAATATTCATCTATCCGAAACGTCGCAGCAGTGCTCCAGGTTCACATATGTTTGAATTTTTAAATGTTGCCACTGTACAGATCTATCTTCAAGAGAGTAGTTTGCAGACCATTCTGTGCTTAATGCGGCCTGTTCGAATAATTACTGCTGTTAAAGTTAATAAATGTTCCTGTTAATGTTAGTAATTATTTGTGTTAATGAAGAAGTGTCATCACCAAATATATCTGCATCTTATAGCATGCGGAGTGTTCTCGATTGTAGTGCACGCAATGTAATATGTAATTTCAGTTCTGAGGAAGTGCGTCATGCATTACTGTATCTTTATTCCTTATCGCAAAATTAGCTCTATTTAGGATAAACGTGAACAGTTCTGGTGACATTCTAATATAATTAACTTCTGGAGTCTTCAAATTATTTCAGCAAGACTGCTGAGCAACCGAACTGACGTCTTTTCTTCATCTAGTCACGAATCGAAACACGTTTCTTATTTTTTTCTTGTGCAGCGATTCCACGCAACAAGCTTTAACTCCATCACAACTCGTGCGACGTGCAGCTGCCAAAACTTTCATTTCAGACACGACTCAGGAACACAAAACGACGAAACTGAAGTGTATACTGGTTTCGCCGTGTCGACAGTCAAATATGAAACCATTTGCGTGCAACTCATTCCACGCAACGAGTGGCGCAACCCAATGTCATGTCGTGTAAAGTAGGCTTAACAGTCTTGTTAGCGGCGAGCCAGCGCGCCACCTTCCGGCAGGAGTCGCTGGCTGTGGCTGCGTCACGCCCCAGCCGTCCGCGTGCCCGGCTAGTCGGCTCCGCTGTAAATAGTCCGCGCGTCAGCAGAACAAAACATTTCTGTTTCGTTGTTTCTGCCCCGCTGCCGCTGTCGGATAAGCACCTCCCGGACAGTGGCTCTGCTAACAAGAGCTCCGAAATACCTCGGCCCATTCGTACTGTCCGAGGCGCTGACGCGGGGCGAACGCAACGGGGAAAAAGCTTCACTGCCACGTGACAGCTTGCAGCTTCTGCGGGTTGTCCGTTTAGTTACGCTGCTGCAGATAATAGCGGAAAAACTGAACAGAGCATATGACAAAAATGTCACTTATGACAAGCAGGATGTGATCAGCAGACGCAACACCCTTTTTTATTTCGTCACGGTTCAATACATAGAAACAAAGTATAAGATGGCTATTTTTGATGATGTTATTGGATGAGTTAATGTTTCAAAGGTGTTTCATTTATACCAATCGTAGCTGATCCTATATGTAAGTCGTATAAATTGGGACCAAGAAAAAACAGCTTTTCTCTTGCTGGGTAGAATGGCAGAGACTGGTATGAGAGATCAGCCTGACGGAGTTTGCAACACAATGGCCGAATCTATCTGCCATGACATCAATTTTAGCACATTTCTTCAAAAATGGTTCAAATGGCTCTGAGCACTATGGGACTCAACTCCTGTCATCAGTCCACTAGAACTTAGAACTACTTAAATCTAACTAACCTAAGGACGTCACACACATCCATGCCCGAGGCAGGATTCGAACCTGCGACCGTAGCGGTCGCGCGGTTCCAGACTGTAGCGCCTAGAACCGCTCGGCCACCCCGGCCGGCCTTAGCACATTTCTCCTACATTTTCTAACAGCATCAACGCTAACATTAACATGCATTAAAATACTGTGGTCGCCTTTGCAAGAGCTTTCGAATGCCGTTAAAAACGTGCATATTTCTATTTAAAATAACCACACTTTTCCTGCCGCTGTGGCTGAGCGGTTCTAGGCGCTTCAGTCCGGAACCGCGTTACTGCTACGGTATTAGGTTCGAATGCTGCCTCGGGCATGGATATGTTTGATGTCCTTAGGTTAGTTAGGTTTAGGTAGTTCTAAGTCTAGGAGACTGATTATAACACTACAACAGCGTATTTACGTAGCTTATACTATGAAGTACCAAGTTTGGTTTATTATGTAGTATGTCCCCAACAGAACAAAATAGTCCTGTCACGGAAAAGCCACGTATAACACTCCTGTCTGCTGTTATTACTGCACCATAACCTCAATGCTAGAAACAGGTTGTGACATAAAACTATTTTGTAAAAGCAATTATGGTACAAAACAGCAGAGCAGTGTTACCCTCTGGGAGGAATTTTGTTAAGTTGACCGTGTTGTACCTAACGGAAGTGGCTTATCGGAAATGAAAGTCAGAATTACGTAAATATTTGAACAGTACCAAACAAAATTTTGCCTATCTGCACTGTTCGACGGATAAAGAAAACGGCCGCCAGCCTAACTAGGCATGAGAATGATTAACATTCTCGTTCAAGAAAATAGTTATTAGTAATTATAACGGATAAACACAACCTAGACTTGGCCACACGCGAGTGCAATGAACTCTGACACACCTATGTTTTAAGATTGAAACTAACAGTTGGAACAGCACAAACTATTTGCAAAATTATAACAGCTACCGAAACACACCATTACTTTCAGGGCTTACACAAAGTGAGTTGTCTTTATACTGTTAATATGCACACAAGAGAGACAAACACTTAGTAATCATGTACATATAATTTTCTACTATGCAATTTTCCACTTTTACTACCATGAGACATAAAATTAACATTTATGTAAGATACTAGCTCACTTTCTGCGATTAACAACAGGTAGTAATGTGATCATTTACTAAGCAAAACTTTATTAACCTTAGTCTTGAGAGATTTTAATTTGAAGTTGGCAACAACACATTAATAATCAGTTTTACTAGGAAAATTATTTCAGCAAGCATCATTAATTATAACTCACTCTCTTGCCACATTAACTTTAACTTTATTCTGTCCAATAGGTATTAATTAGCAAACTGAGTTTTAACGTACTTTCAGTAAGGGTACTCGGTAATCACTTTAGTTCGAACGGAAAGGACCCTGAGAGGTGTTATGATGAGGAGAAAAGTCAAGGTAGGTACATAAATTCAGATACGAATTACCTTATATTTCAGCTCAATCACACATCCATTATGCTGATCCTTCACTGTACATCATTATAGTGATATGTTGCAATGATTGCGCAATGTGGTGGCCACAGCATGTTGGTAGGTGGAATTGCAAGCAGAATTGCTGGACTCTGTCATTTCTTGGTGGCGAAGATAGATACGAATTCCAGAATAGCCCAGCTATTTATCCACCCATCCGAGGCATTGGAAAATAACAGAAAAGCCTCTCTCGACACCAGCACTATGCAACTTTTACACGGCAGCGCACGGGCTCGTAGCTCATCTCAGACTGCTGGCTCGTCCCCGACTGACTATCCGTTCCACCTTTTCCACCTATGCCAACCACATTTTGCGCGCGTTGCGCTGTTCCGTTCCCGAGGGGAACCCCTACACCTTTTACATACAGAATAACTAAGAGCCCTAAGTGAGGATCAGCAGTTTACATAACAGCAAACAAATACATTAAATAAAACAGAACATTTTCACATATTGACACTTCTACAAAAAATTATTCACACAAAATTACAATCATATACAGTAAGTTTTGTTCCCTCCAAATGGGACAAAGAATATAAATTGTGGATACACTACTTTGCATTGAACCAAAACATGACGTCAAAGTTTGTACAAAGAAATGAGTATACAATTTTGTGTTATCTATTCAATCAAACACATTTACAGAAGCTCAATGATGAAACATAAAATGAACAAAAAGCAAAATAAATCATTACAGCATTAGAGCTATGGTGTTACATGATGACCTCAGATGTTAAGTCCCATAGTGCTTAGAGCCATTTGAACCATTTGAACAGGGGATCTTGTAAACACCAGTTTTCCGGAGCATCATACCATCTTTAACGGAGCGCTAGTGTGCTGTTGTATTCTTTAAACAACGAAAATTAACTTTTACTTTGTTACCGAGGATCCATCCCATTTTTGACGACAGGCTTCCCATATATGACAAGGAAGCTAAGGATTTAAATCTTTCTATATCTTCTTCTGCATTGCTTATGGGCAGGTCGCTGTGGCCGAGCGGTTCTGGGCGCTTCAGTCCGGAAGCGCGCTGTTGCTACGGTCGCAGGTTCGAATCCTGTCTGGGGCATGTATGTGTGTGATGTCCTTAGTTAGATTTAAGCAGTTCTATCTGTAGGGCACTGATGACCTCAGACATCAAGTCCCGTAGTGCATAGAGCCATTTGAACCATTGCTTATGGTCAATTTTGGTTTCATTCGTAGGTCTGGTTCCATTTGGCTACAAGACGCTCTTTAAGCGTAGAAGCTAGTCCTGCAGACTGCTTTCGTCAGCAATGATGTATGCTCTGTAAACCGAAGTTCTGAAACACTCATAGTCAGTGATGCACGTAAATATAAATCTGTATCATCGGTTTCTGATGTGCTGTAAGTCCCAAGGTGCCATCATCTTTGCGCTGAATCAGAACATTCAAAGATGGAATGCATTCCTCCTTTTTCAGTTGCCATTGTACTCGTAAAATGGATCCTTACATGAATGGAATTCATACGGTTTAAAAATTCTTGTTATTTATCTTCACCAAGAGGCCACACTACAAATATGTCGTCAACGTACCTTCATAATACTGTGGGCTTTAAGATAGCAGATTCCAGTGCCTATTCCTAGATGTTCTGCAAAAATAAACTGTCCACGAAGGGCCTTAAGGGTTTGCCGGCCAGTGTGGCCGAGCGGTTCTAGGCGCTTCAGTCTGGAACCGTGCGACCGCTACGGTCGCAGGTTCGAATCCTGCCACGGGCATGGATGTGTGTGATGTCCTTAGGTTAGTTAGGTTTAAGTAGTTCTAAGTTCTAGGGGACTGATGACCTCTGATGTTGAGTCCCATAGTGCCCAGAGCCATTTGAACCATTTGAACCTTAAGGGTTTCCCCATGGTAACACCGTAAGTTTGATCAAACAATTCGTTACTCTAGGTCGTTAAATGTCTGAAAAACGCTGAAACCTCTTTATCAAAACTTCCACCAATAAGAGATAAGGATTCTGAAAGCGGAACCTTCGTGAATAAAACACCACGTCGAAGATGACTAATAGGTTAGAACTTTTAAGTTCCAGTAATTTTCTCTTGCAAATTACGTCCGCTGAGCAGCGAGTGTGATGAGTACATTTTCGCGGAAGAGGGCTTAATAACGACGACAGGTGTCAGACACATAGTTTGGAGAGCCAATGTTGATAACTACTGGACTCATAGAAAGTCTTTTTTACGGCTGCTTGAAAGTCAGTAAAGCCTCGGAGGAAATGCACCACTTGGTTTCAGTCATCGAACAACATCTGATGTAAAGAGCGAGGCGTTCAGAAGCGAAGCAGTCTTCCATACCATCTGGTTAGTGAGACCTTTACCGATCTTCCGGTATATAACACCACTCAGTAAACTGTGCATTTTATCATGTCAGACATTACTACAGTGACTTTACCTTTATCAGTTGAAAGAATCACCGTCTGGGTATCCTGGCGAGGGTTACGTAGTGCAGCCCTCCCTGACACAGATATATTACAGTAATATGCATGTAATTAGTAGTGCATTTGACCATGACTTCATTTTATGAATGAAAATGCTCGACTGCACCAAACAGCACTGATGAAGGAGCTCTGGAAACGAAAGGATATTCAACGAATAGACTGGTCTGCCCTTTTCTCCGACTTAAATCCCATCGAGCACTTGTGGAGTGCTTTCGGGAGGAGTATTGCAGCAAACTCACATGCACCAACAGCCATCTAATATCCGTCAACGGCGCTGCTGAAGGAATGGAAGACCCTTCCACACGGTCTCCTTAACAACCGTGTGGGTAGCGTTGGAGGAAGTTGCAGAGCATGAATTACCTTTCACGGTGATCTCAGACATCTTATTAAGAACCGTGTCCTTCCTTTTGTAATGTCTAGGGGACCACCATGAGTCGCGGTGCCTTCAATGTAATTATTGTCTTTGCATAAAACTGTCATTCCTATTCGGCTCATTTCTTATGTCTCCCACTTACCTTCTGTATTATGCTGTAGCAGTTATTTCTGTGTATGGCACAAGTTTCATCGAGTTACGTTACTTGGCAACGACAAGTTATGCGAAAGTTACTTTCGTCCTCAACTTTTCGTACCAGAGTATTTCGTCTGTACACAGCGTCGCACGATGAGTCACCAGTAGTCGGGGATATGACAGGAACGATCATTCGAAGCTCTAAGATGTGCACTTTAACAAATGCACTACTGGCCATTAAAATTGCCACACCACGAAGATGACGTGCTACAGATGCGAAGTTCAACCGACAGGAAGAAGATGCTGTGATATGCAAATGATTAGCTTTTCAGTGCATTCACACAAGGTCGGCGCCGGTGGCGACACCTACAACGTGCTGACATGAGGAAAGTTTCCAACCGATTTCTCATACGCAAACAGCAGTTGACAGGCGTTGCCTGGTGAAACGTCGTTGTGATGCCTCGTGTAAGGAGAATAAATGCGTACCATCACGTTTCCGACTTTGATAAAGGTTGGATTGTAGCCTATCACGATTCCGGTATCGCGACATTCCTGCTCGCCTTGGTCGAGATCCAATGACTGTTAGCACAATATGGAATCGGTGGGTTCAGGAGGGTAATACGGAACGCCGTGCTGGATCCCAACGGCCTCGTATCACTAGCAGTCCAGATGACAGGCATCTTATCCGCACGACTGTAACGGATCGTGCAGCCACTTCTCGGTCCCTGAGTCAACAGATGGGGACGTTTGCAAGACAACAACCATCTGCACGAACAGTTCGACGACGTTTGCAGCAGCATGGACTATCAGCTCGGAGACCGTGGCTGCGGTTACCCTTGACGCTGCATCACAGATAGGAGTGCCTGCGATGGTGTACTCGACGACGAACCTGTGGGCACGAATCCCAAAACGTCATTTTTTCGGATGTGTCCAGGTTCTGTTTACAATATCATGACGGTCACATCCGTGTGTGGCGACATAGCTGTGAACGCAACATTGGAAGCGTGTATTCGTCATCGCCATACTGGCGTATCACCTGGCGTGATGGTATGGGGTGCCATTGGTTACACGTCTCGGTCACCTTGTAAGTGGGCTGTTTAGGTTTTTATATTGGTAACGCCACGTATCGCTCTGTGTGAAAATCACTGGCTGTGCTGTGTGCAGTCTGTGGCTGGTTTGCATTGTTGTTGGCTATTGTAGTGTTGGGCAGTTGGCTGTTAACAGCGCGTAGCGTTGCGCAGTTGTGTGTGAGCCGCCAGCAGTGGTGGATGTGGGGAGAGAAATGGTGGAATTTTGAGAGCAGATGATCTGGACAGACAGGAGCGCCTGCGATGGTGTGCTCAACGACGAACCTGGGTGCACGAATGGCAAAAGGTCATTTTTTCGGATGAATCCAGGTTCTGTTTACAGCATCATGATGGTCGCATCCGTGTTTGGCGACATTGCGGTGAATGCACATTGGAAGCGTGTATTCGTCGTCGCCATACTGGCGTATCACCCGGCGTGATGGTATGGGGTGCCATTGGTTACACGTCTCGGTCACCTCTTGTTCGCACTGACGGCACTTTGAACAGTGGGCGTTACATTTCAGATGTGTTACGACCCGTGGCTCTACCCTTCATTCGATCGCTGCGAAACCCTACATTTCTGCAGGATAACGCAAGACCGCATGTTGCAGGTCCTGTACGGGCCTTTCTGGATACAGAAAACGTTCGACTGCTGCCCTGGCCAGCACGTTTTCCAGATCTCTCACCAATTGAAAACGTCTGCTCAATGGTGGCCGAGCAACTGGCTCGTCACAATACGCCAGTCACTACTCTTGATGAACTGTGGTATTGTGTTGAAGCTGCATGGGCAGCTGTACCAGTACACGCCATCCAAGCTTTGTTTGACTCAATGTCCAGGCGTATCAAGGCCGTTATTACGGTCAGATGTGGTTGTTCTGGGTACTGATTTCTCAGGATCTATGCACCAAAATTGCGTGAAAATGTAATTACATGTCAGTTCTAGTTTAATATATTTGTCCAATGAATACCCGTTTATCATCTGCATTTCTTCTTGGTGTAGCAATTTTAATGGCCAGTAGTGTAATTATTGTCTTTGGATAAAAGTGTCATTCCTATTCATCTCATTGCTTATGTCTCCCAGTTACCTTCTGTATTATGCTTTGGCAGTTATTTCTGTGTATGGACCAAGTTTCATCGAGTTATGTTACGTGGCAGCGACACGTCATGCGATAGCTACTTTCGTCCTCAAGTTTTCGTACAAGTGTATTTCGTCTTTACACGGCGTCGCAGGAGGAATCACCAGTAATCGGGGATATGACAGGAACGATCATTCGAAGCAAAAATGTCTAATAGATATGTGCTCTGAGATGTCTACCTTAAGAAATATGAGGTCTACTTCATCTTAGGTATGTGAATAAAATCTCTTCTACTGATAGTTCTGTGCTCTGCATCTTCTACTGCAAGTTCTGTGCTTTACAGATTTCCGGAGGAGATGGCGCGGAAACAGTTGTGTAGCAAAGTTTGACTCTAAAACGCATTCCTGAAAAGCTATGAGCTCTTGTTCAGTGGAAGAGATGTGTTTCACGGTAGCGAAGACGAATAAGTTCCTTAAGGGGTATGCACTCTGGAGCCAATGTCTAGCGGACTTTTTTTTTCTTGTTTTGATCCATACTACCACCTTTCAAAATTTGGAAAGCAAAGAGCTTGCAGTGGAAGAGATGACCGTGAAGTCAACGGGACGCTATCATATTTCCTTTCTCCCACACCGATTTCTTAAGTAAATAACAAGTCTTCTGTTCCGCAGTGTAAATGAAACGAAAGGCACAGTCTACGAACTGCGATGTCATTAAACGACGGTATTGTGGAAATATCTGGTTGACACAATCGTTACTAACGACGCAGAGTTATCCCTGAGGCTTCAGACGTTAATTAACGCACGTCTTGCTAAAGCGCAGTTGTGCGCCACATGTACTGTGTTTAATTGACGAAACAAACTGCGCAGCGGCGACATGACCCTCAATGAAAATGACGCAGTCCTTCACACTAGTCGCAGTTAAGCAATTACTCCTCATTAATCTGAGTAACGGTCCTGCTTCATCGGCACCACACGTCACCGGAGGCTGTTTGTCCATTGGTATGCTGGCGTCGCCGGAGAAAGTTGTTTTAACGTAGTTACCCAGCAATTGCCTGTATTACCACTGGCGGATGTCGCAATGCAAATCTCAAACATCTTGACCAAATTATCAACCCTTAAATGAACGAAAACGATCGAGTTGAAAGCACTGGGTAGGATGCCCCAAACCATTAGAGTTCAAATCATGCGTATGGTAAAGGGCCCTAAACTGTGTACTTTGAGAATGAAAAATGAATATCTAGTTTTTAGCTAGTATGTAAAACTTAAAGCTAACAAGTGGAAACGGACAACTTGAAGACATTGTACGAAATGTTCTTTGGTACAGAAAAGTTGCAACAAAGTGGGCACCTCACGTGGTCTATGACGAACAGAAGGCTCACCGTGTGATGGCGTGGCGACAATGGGAGGAAAGGCTTCAGCGAAAAGCTGATTTTCCTGGACGAAGTCATTACATGCGACAAATCCTGGTTTCGTCATTATGACCAAGGGACAAAGCAGGACACTAGTCAATGGAAACATCCTTCAATTCCAAGACCCAAAAAGGTCAAACATCAACCAAGTGCAGGAAAAGTCATGCATTCTTATCTTCTTCTGTAAGCAAGACATTGTGTACGGTCGGTGGATGAGCAACGCACTGCTACTGCGAGTTACTACTGCGTCATATTGAAGGGGTCATTAAGGAAGAAACTGTAAGAGGAAGATCACATCTTGATCAAAAGGTATGGATCCCTCATCAGGGTAATGCACCGGCCTATCGCGTCATCAAAACTAATGAAACAATAATCTAATTAGGCACTGAGGTGATGCCACGTCCATTTTGTTTACCGAAGGTAGCACAGTGTGACTTCCAGCTATTTTCTGCACGGAAAAAAGAGCTTCGGGGTCGTTATTTTTAGAGCTTGAATAGATGTATTGTGTCAGAGGGAGATTACTTTGAAGGTCTGTGATGGAATTTGAATAAAGGTGAGCAGTATTTTCCGTTAAATAAATAAATTTGCTAACTTTTTGACACCCCTTGTACACCGTGTTCGAACATCTTGAATTACCTCTAAGGTAACAGTCAACTGACACGCAGTCATCACGGATTCAGAAAATGTCGTTCTTGTGAAACACAAGTAGATCGTTATTCGCACGAGGTAATGAGAGCTGTCGACAGCAGATATCAGATTGATCCCGTATTTCTAGATTTCCTGAACGTTTTAACACCGCTCCTCACTTAGAGATTTCTAACCAAATTGCGTGCCTATGGAGTATCGCTTCAGTTGTGCGACTGGAGTCGTGATTTCCTGTTGGAAAGGTCACGGTACGCAGTAATCGGCGGGAACTCATTGAATACATTAAAATTTATGTTAAAAATTCAAAACTAAGGAAACAGTGAAGTTCTGGACTTCAAACCTTTACGTGATAGAAATGATTCTAAACTTCGGTTAAAAGCAGTGAAGTAGAAGAAAAGTTAAATTTTTGCGTGGAGTCTCCAGTTAACGAAATTGGGAGTCGACCTTTATTTCTCGTCCAGAAACCGCCATTTACTGGAATTACTACAAGAGTTTTCTGTAGTACTTTACTCTTTCTAAATTCGGACATATGCGTTATTTTCAGGCTCTGCGGAATGTGGGTGTGGTAGGAAGCTGGGGAGGGAAGGTGAGATTTACAAAATAAGTTTACGTAACAAGCAGAGTGAAACTTAAGATCGCTGGTTCATCTAGCGGTGTGCTTAAACACGAGTTGAACAATTCGATCGGTTTACGTCACAGCATGAGAAATCTCTGACTTCGCTAGAGCTTCCTATCGCCCTGCGATCTAAACTTTATTTAACGTAATATGGATCTCAATAATAAAAATAAATGTGAAATACAGACTTCAGCATTTTCTGGGTTGCAAGTCAGGTGTAAAAAAGCAACTAATAAATAATTAAAAGATCGCAATCATGATTTAGTCTAAACCTCTAGTTCTCCCGTGACCTTGGGATGTTTGTCGGTACTATCTCGTGGCATATCACACCTCTGAAATTTATTCTCATGATCACAGTTACAGTCAGTTTAAAATGTGATCTATTTCCTTTGTCAAGCATTTAATTCCTAATTACTTATTACTTTTAATATTTTGTATGTTACTATTTTGTTTTATGCGTTACTCTAATATGTGAACAGGGATAGACTTCATTTGGAACCCACTTGTTTAATCATTATAGTCTCTAATAACGAAATACAATATAATATTCGGTACCGGTACACCGTCGAGATTTCTTTTCTTTTTTTTTTTGCATAAAAATCGCTATATATATTTATAATTCCACACATGCAGTATAATGACTCGATAACAAATATGTTCAGACGCAACAGGAGTTTGTCCACTGATACGATTTAACGTTATTTCTAACTGTGTTTCAAGAAATTGTCAGATTTGGGGCAGACCTATAGCTTGTTGTAGGTTGAGTGTAGTTTCTCGAGTACTGGCTGCGCCCGTGTGACAAAAGTCAAATGAAGGGATTAGCGGAAAAAGTGCAAACATTCATTTTAAGAAGGATTAGCCTTATCGCACTGTCAATAGTGTTTTCGAATTCAACGCATGCTGATAATCGCTAGGTACAAATGTCCGCTAGAAAGAACTCTCTGCTATATAAATCAGATTGTCCTATTGTATTTACTGTCTTGTCTTTGAATTTAAACTACCGCAGAACATTTAACATCACAAAATACACTGTTAAGGGTTAGCACTTTCTTACATCGACCCATTAGCATGTCACGAGATTAATCAAGCAGGACTCGATGCTGTATCGGGCTGTACAGTGTGTTGGGAAAACTCTAGTCCGTTCGAACTCCAGTATCGTTTATCTAGCTCTGGCTCTAACTTTCAGAAGCAGAAACATCGTAATATCTGTGTTGCCTGCCAGCTTGTAACAAAAAGGATTGGTCGAACTTTTTTGAAAGGTAGAATGTGTGTGTCGAACTAAAGTTGCCTTGTATTTAATGCTAACTTTTTTTATAGTTAGTTAATAAATGATTTAAACTCCCCTTTTAAAATAACCAGTAATGTGGATCTCACTCAATAATCAGTCTTTTATGGACCATCTGTCCTTATTTACGAAAATACGAAACTCCAAATTTAAGAAATTATGCTTGACTGACTCTAAAGCCTTGTCACTGACTAACTCTTATCACGATTACTAAAAGGTAAAACAACTTCGAACATCCAAAAGTTCAATGAAATTAACTCACATTTTCAGATAAACATGTAAACGTAAAAAAGTGAAAAAAGCTGTGACAAAGCACGAACATAAACAACAAAATTCATGTTCATCAGATGTCCACTTTGTTTACTACACTGTAAGTATCTCTTAGTCATTTGGGAGGGAGGCAGATTTGATAGTAACTGCGAAAAAGAGTCAAGTAATGAAGAGCACCAATTTTCATCACTTAACATTTGAACATGGAGCTGAAATTTAGACCCTCACTTATTTAGAAAATGTTTTAAATAGTTTAAAATAGTTTGTAATTTTGGTTATAAAAAAAAGTGGAGTTTGCAATAGCAGATAGGGCAAGACAAGTAAATAGGTAATGGGATTTGTTCGCAGTACCAATCGAAGTTGGTATAAAAATAGCTTTAGATGTATTACAACACGAAATATTCACCAAATTAAAAAAAAATTAGTGATTAGTGTATAATTTTGCGTCCGTGGGTGTTTTTGTATCAGTTCATCATTTAAGTCGCTGGATTTTGGCATCGTTTTCCCTTGTGGCTTGATTAAAACGTGTTGTATACAAAATAGCTGGTGATGCTGTGGTTCTCGTAGTGAAGCTCAGGTTACTAGCTTAATTATACGTCGATTTTAGATGCTGTTGACTAATCCTCTCTTCTGTTAATTCCTGTCACAATCTTCGTGTAGCATTTCAGCATCAGGTTGTACCCACGGCGTGAACAAGTACCACACATAGTTTGTTCCCAACATCCTCAGCGAGTTTTCAGGTGGTGCGGGGAGTGGAGGAAGCATGCTCTGCCCAACGAAGCCCAATACGACAGTCGAGGGGAGATTGGAGGTGAAAAGGGACAAGCTGCTCTTTCCTCGCGTAGAGCTGGCACTAGACACGTAGTTACTGCGTAGGCACAGCACGGCAAGATAATCTCTTCGTAATGGCTACTATACTCACAGTACTGTGTTTTAGACTGGCAATGTTGGCAGCAGCCAGACACGCAACACTCGTGGCACAAAGTCGACCGAGTTTTATCGAGTTTAGCGTATCCAGAGCTAGGGAACTCCATTCTGTACGTTGCGGACAAACAGTAACTGATAATTCAACATTAACCGTTACTCCCCACCCCACGGCACTTTAAAGAATCACACTCCGATGGGTCACTGTTCTATTATCAAACATTGGTTGGGAATAATCTGGAGGGAAATAATCTGAGTAATTGGCGCACCGTTTTTTCACGCAACTTAGTGTTTAGGACGTATTACTGCCTGAACTATGTGTCGTGCAATGATTTAGTTTTATAGCTACCTTCAATGACATATGGGAACAATGTCTGCAAAATGTGTAGCGAATAGAGCTACGGTAGTCTTAAAGAAGTATAAATTAAAATGTCATGCCTGACGCTGAACTTTTACTTCATGAACAGCGAAAATGGAATAAGCCATAAACTTTTCTCTTCCATTATTTTATGTGGAGGAATGTCCGAACAAAGATAATATAGGAGGCAGTTTCAAGATCGTCTGAGCAATCATCTGGAAGTATTGGAGAATGAACAGGAGTGAATACAAAGACAGATGACTACTGGAAGATAACTGCTGATGCAATCAAAGGAACAGCCCAAGAAGTAATTGGAAAGCGAACTAAGGGAAAACGAGGGTGGTTTGATGAATGTGAGGAAGCTACCTGAAAGAGAAAGCGGGCCAGATTACAATGTAATATACAGGAAGAACAAAATTCAAAGTTCGAAGAAATACGACGGCGGACGCAGGCCACACTAACAAAACCAAAGAGAAGATACGTAAGAAACATCATGGAGGCAGCTCACCAAGACTTTCATGCAAATAGATGTAAAGAAATATGTAGGAACGTAAAGAGATTTAAAAGAGAATCAAATTACCAACACAGATCCATAAAAGATACCAATGAAAGGGTGTTGACGGAATATCAAAGAATTGGGAGAAGATGGGTGGAATACTTCAGGAATCTACTAAATTCCGAATAACCAAGTCAGTTACTCGAGTTTATTGACCGCACCCACCATCGACGATATAAAAAAAACAGATTAGAATGGCAGGAACCCACAAGAAGATGAAATTGCTTCTGAACTTCTCAGAGCTAGAGACGAAGCCCTCTGCTCCAAAATCTACAAGTTCATCGACTTAATTGGCAATACCAGAGGAATGGAAGGCGGCTGTGTCCCAAACATAACAGAAATCATTATGTGTCAGCTACGGAGGCATAGCGCTACTCAGCACCTGCTACAAGATTTCTCCAACTGTTACTGGGACGAATCAAAGCCTTGAAACAAATATAACTGGAGAGAACCAGGAAATTTTCCAAACAGGACGATGAACCACTGACCAGATTGTTTTCTTAACACAGCTCTTAGAGAGCGCGTGGGTAAATTAGCAACTAAATCTTTTTGTACAACCTCTGATTTCCCTTATTTCATTGTGATGATCATTTCTACCCATGTAGGATGGCGACAGTAAAACATTTTCTCATGCAGAGGAGAAATTATATCTTCTCTCCGTAGAGTTCAAAACGGCGTATGATGGTACCCATAGGACAAGTCTGAATTAAAACCATGACAGAATTTGGCGTACCAAAGAAAGTAGAGGAAATTGTAGAGGGATGCTTATATGACACAGTAGCTAAGGTGATGATCGGCAATAAAATAACAGACTGCTTCCAAGTGGATACAGGATTAAGACAAGGAGATAGATTATTACCTCTTCTTTTCATCAGGCACTCGAAAAGGACATGAGGGAATTCAAGAAAGAGAACTTCAGGATTCTCAAACTGAAAGTGAAAATATTACCTATCGGGCCTCTGGAGATAACATTGTCCTAACAGCATGCCCCTAAGAAGAGCTGAAAAGAAGTATTCAGGTTCTGAAATTATTGGCATGGAGGTTTGGGTTGCAAATCAGTAGCGACAAGACTGAGTACATGACCATAGGAAGAAAGCCCCGCAACTCCCAAGATCTGAGAGCGAACTCTACGAGGAATAAACACGTGAAAAATGCAAATATCTTCCATCTATTTCTACCCACGCAACATCAACCGAAGCAGAGATGAAGGCAAGATCCAGGCGAGCAGAGATGCTATTATTCGTTGAAGCCGGTATTAAAATGTAAAAACATATCACGACAACTAAAACTGAAACTATACAAAACATTAATAGCGTCAGCTGGAGCACACGAAAACAAGACCACAACCAACTGCTTTCGTTTGACAGAAAGATCGTCAGGAACGTATATGGACTAGTTTGGACCCAACAACTGGAGAATAGAGAATAGACCACAATCAGAACCACAAGAATTACACAAGGAGCCTTTACATCGTTGGAGTGATCAAAAGCAAACGACTTCATTGGATTGGACACGTAGTGAGAATGGAAGATACGAGGTGGCCCAAAACTGCATTGGACTGGATCCCATCAGGTAGAAGATGAGTAGGAAGACCTTGGGAGAGATCGATGTATGGGATAAAAAAGGACTTGCTGTAATTGGGAGTGTTGGAGAACTGGAGACAGGTAGCAGAAGACAGAAGCAGGTGGAAGCCCTAACTGTGACGTTGCGTGGTCCTTTAAGCCTGATAATGTAGTCAAGCAAGAAAAAGTAAAATGGAGACAATAACTCTGCAAAATCCCTCTAGAAGCACATCATTAATCAATCGCGTGAGAAAACCTGGGAGACCATGTCTTTCATATTGGTATTGCTTTTACCTATTTTCGACTAATTTCTTTTACTCCGTGTATTAGAAATCGTGTTTTAGCACGCTGCAAAATATATGTATGCAGCAATTACCCGAGTTAAAGTACGCTTACATAAGAAAAGCTTCATCCGCACAGTTAGATTTCTCTTTTTCTTGATAACTTTTTTCTTGTGTGGTCCTTGTAAACACTTCTGGGCCGGAAATGTATTTCTGCAAACACTGCTGGCCAACAGTAGCAGGTAATGTCGCCAGGCAAGATTCCCGGCCTCCACAGGGTGGTTGTCATTAAACTTCGCCATCTACATGACTACTCTACGATTCACACTTATCTGCCTGGTAGAGTGTTCTTCGAACGACCTTCAGACTATTTATCTACCGTTCCATTCTTAGAGAGCGCGTGGGTAAATTAACAACTAAATCTTTTTGTACGACCTCTGATTTCCCTTATTTCATTGTGATGATCATTTCTCCCCATGTAGGATGGCGACAGTAAAACATTTTCTCATTCAGAGGAGAAAGTTGGTGATTAAAATTTCGTGAAAAGATCTCGCCGCAACAATAGAAAAATTTGTTGTAAGGATTGCTATCCTATCTCGCTTATCATATCCGAGGCACTTTCTCCCACATTTCGCGATAGTACAAAACGAGCTGCCCTTCTTTTAACTTTCTGTATGTCCTCCGTCAATCCTATGTGGCAAGGATTCCATACCGCACAGTAATACTCTAGCAGAGGACGAACTAGCGTAGTGTAGGCAGTCTCTTTAGTAGACCTGTTGCATCATCTAAGCCGGTGGTAGTCAGCCAGATCCCTACCAGCCACTAGTGCGTATTCCACTTTTCAGGATGGACGCCACCCCGTAAGGATTTTAAAAGCAATGTCATTAGTTTTTCATAAAGTTTTGACTACAGCATTTGGTAACTAATTATTGGTACATATTTTATCATACTATGTTTTATACATTTTATTAATTAAATAAACTTTCTCATTTTATAAACAACTATTACTGTGGAACCGGTAGGTGGTTAGAAAATTTTACTGTTAACAGGGACACATTAATGGACAGTGGATAAGAAAGGCTGACTAACTGTTCAACGTATTCTGCGAATAAAACGTAGTTTTTGGTTTGCCTTTCACACAACAATATTTATTTCGTTCCAATCTGAGTTGTTCATAACTGCAATTCCTAGGTATGTGGTCAAGCTGTCAGCTTTTGAATTTCTGTGATTTATCGTGTAACAGACAAAAAATGGATTTCGTTTTGTACTCATGTTGATGACCTCACACTTTTATTGCCACTTTTCACACCATACAGATATCGTGTCTAAGTCATTTTGCGATTGGTTTTGATTTTGTGACGACTTTATTACATGGTAATTGACAGCATCATCTGCAAACAATATAAGAGGTTTGCTCAGATTGTCTCCTACGTCGTTTATGTAGATTATGAACAGCAGAGGGCCTGCAAAACCTCCTTGGGGAACGCCGAATTTTAATGATATCTTCTAAAACCAACATTCTGTACTCAGACCTCAATTTTCACATTCCAGATTGTAGCGTGCGAGTAATTCCTGGTTATTGTAGCTGCAGTAAAGTATGGAGCCGTGTGATCCTCCTGCACCGCAGCTGCAGCTGAATTGAGAGCTCCCCGCGCGGAGAAATGTTTTAAAGTTTGTGGTAAGGTCTTATGGGACCAAATTACTTATGTCATCGGTCCCTACGCCTACACACTGCTTAACCTAACTTTAACTTATGCTATCGACAACACACACGCCCATGCCCGAGAGAGGACTCGAACCTCGGACGGGGGGAGCCGCACGGACCGTGACAAGGCGCCTCAGACCGAGCGGCTACCCCGCGCGGCCCGCGCGAAGAGATGGGTGCTATCTGTACTAGGACACTGCCTAGTGAAGCCGCTTAGGATCTATTGTACCGAACACAGCTTGTTAGATCGTTCTTCGCAAATAATGTGTAAAATTAAGAATCAGAGACGTAAACTCCGTTCGGTTGTAGCTAACAGATAGTGCCGTGAGTGGGAAGCATTTTGGTGAACGTTTGGTATTGTTATGTGATGCCTTGTGACAGATAGCAACGTCTGAAATATTTTGGTCGAACTCATAAAAGTCGCGAAGTGTGTGTCGCATTCGAGACGGAATGGTATTCCGCGCGCTCCTGTAAGGGAAGACCACTGGATTGATCGAATGTTAAATTCGAGTAAAGTTGTGGGGCAGTGACTGTTAATATCGTGAACAATATTCGGGTTCAGTCTGCAAAATTGTGGGTGCTTTCGTTTGACTATGTGTAGCACAACTTTGTAACTATAAACTTGTAGCGACAATATTAATGGAGAAATATGGACTTGGTCGTCATTTCATGTGTCTTTATGGCAATAAATAGTCAATAGAACATTGAACATCTTGCTACAACTAGATTTTTGTCATGAACTTTCGGGAACTGATTTTTAACTGAGTTTTGCGGCCTCTATGTGGTAGGTATTAGGTGCGGTCTCTTCAGTGCTGCTTTGCACCATCTAGATCAGGACCGGCCAGAAATTCTGCACGCGTGCGGTGCTCCTGCACATGTGCAACTTCCGGGTCACAGCGTGCACACCGCAGCCGTCAGGGTTCATGTAGTGCATGTTTCTACGCACAGGTGTCGCTTTATCCACTTGCTGGGATACTCTGTACCGGCTCGTTCTAGTGCTCTTTCCACAGCTTGCAAGCCAACCATGGGAAGGTATTTCGCGTATTAAACATTTAAAATACTGTCACAGTCTACTCATTGAGACGCAACCCAGTAAGACAAGTAATACAGTTAACAACCGTGGGTTTTTATTAAGGCAGCTTGACTGATGGCACGTAAATACGCGTAATGTTTTTGATCTAGTATTTAAGAAAGAGAGCACTTAGCGACTTCCAACCAACCTTATTATGATTTCAAATAACATTAAACTAATGCAAGGTTTCCTATAACTAATTCTCGGTGCCCTCACTTACACCCACATAATTTCTGTCTCACTGACCTCTGAACAGAATGATAAGCGCAGACCTCTCGATGATCACATGTTATTTCAATACCATTATTGCTACATCTTTCACAAGCTCCGTCTGAAATCTGCATAATAACCGACAATTAGATGAATCTTACGTTTTATCAACTTCAGCTGAGCGTAGCCCATCACACATTAAAAAAAACCCTAAATGTAAGTATACATTGGAACAATCGGTTTAATGACCAACTTTCCTGACTGATGACCATAGCTGTTAAGTCCTATAGTGCTCATAGCCATTTGAACCATTTGAACCAACTTTCCTGAGAATAATGTAACATGGAGCAGAATGAGGCACTAATGCGCAGTTAGTAAACAATAATTTTTAATTATGAAAGGAATAAATCCAAACATGTTTATCACTGGTCATGAGAAATGATAATCGAGTTGATGTGTTTCATCCATTTTCTTAAGGACATTTAATTTAGCTTGCCGTTCTTCACTCTTGAGTACACTACACTCGTCTTTGTGACATGTATTGTAGTGTCTTTCAATTGAAAACTTATCCTGGCCGCCTATTATTCGGCGGCATAGTAAACACTGTGAGTTTTCACAAACGGCTACAAAAAAGAATTGCAGTTCCCAGTCATTTTTAAACGACTGAGAACATAGATCTCCCGTCCTTTGCTTTTTCACAGTACCTGCCATTTCTCAGTACTTCTCTGTTAAGGTTACGGTTACCAGGGGCAAACGAGACTGGGTACGTTGCGCTCTTGCTTGTACCACATAAACAGGGAAGTGGAGCCGCCGCCGTTCAATTAGGACACATGTCTAATAACAGATGTCGCTGTCGCTCGCTGTCGCACACGTGCGCACATGTGCAGCACTTCTGCAAGTCTGCACACTGTGCAGCGTTTGGCCGGCCCTGATCTAGATAGTACCTGCTACGACAGAGCGAAGGGAGAAGAAGCCTTTCTGGCCTGTGGACTGAACTGTGTGAATGTGATAACAACACGAAGAAAACCGAACACCACCCGGCCGCAGGATTTTTTAGGTACGTTCACGGGCCATTGTTCAACATTTCTGTGGATTCATATCCTGAGAAACGTTGTTAATTTATTTTCGGTATTGTTTCAATTTCCAAACTTAAATTTACTTTAATTATCTTTACACAAACATGATGATGAAACAGACAAGCTACATTTTCAATAATATTAATTCATAGAAGTATGCAGATACCTCGAGACTATGCAAAAAAAAAACAAAAACCGCCATGCGTTTTCCCTTCCTGCTCCTGTAAGACTTCTTCTTCTCGAAACTTCAAGACCAGGGAAGCCTTTTTCTTGAATTTTTCCTTCTCTAGGCAGCATCGTGTCGACTGCGTAATCAGTTGTTGACTCCTGCTTTTTACCATCTTCAAACATTCGATACTGAACTGGGAAACAGCTTCTACAAGAAAGAAAAGTATCTTTCCTTCATTTTTTCTTTTAGGCTTACTTGAACAAAACTGCACTTTCATCTGCATTTCGTTTCTTGCTGTCTCTGACAGACAGGTACTGTCTTGACGAATGTGACAGCTGTCAGTGTGCCACGCCCCCCTCCCCCCCCCCCCCCCCACCCACCTCTCGCGACCCACGTGTGCAATCCATACTTCAAATATTTCTTATAAGCACTTGTAATTCGGATAAAGCCAAATTGTCTTGGGGTCCAAACATAAGCATTGCAAATATGTGAAATAACCATCAACATTTTTTTCTCAAAAATAATTTAAGATTTAGAGCGTAATTTCTCCTTAAGGAATCTTACGGTTAGCGTTTTTCCGCCTTAAAAGAATGGTATTACTTTGTACGTGCTTAGATAGTAGTGTTTTAACCGATATCTTTATTTCTTCGTAGCAAGATGTTATTCTTCGGAACTCTCAGGCTGGCGTAATTGCGGCGGATTGGACCAGGTGACAAAACCCTCACTTTCAATGCTCTGTTTGAATACAGGGGTCGTCGCCAAATGCCACTTTACGCACCTCTCTGCTTTTGACATTTCGCTTACGCAGTTCACAAAAATAACCAGGCAATTACGAATTTATAAAAACAGTCGATATTTTTCAAGCCTTATGTAGTCTTCTTGGGATGTTAATAGTGACATGCGTGAAAATAATACGAAAGGTGTTTCTAAAAATGTAAAAATGGAAATGGGACGCTACAATATTTTGAGGTACCCACTGGAGCCGACGCTGTGCGGTATATGTTAGACTTGACTACGTGACTACCGCCGCATCGAGGGAAGCAAGCAGATTGCGTAAAACGAACACGACTGATACACCTGCTGGCGAGAGAACAGAGGGAGCTGGTATCTTTTGAACCGACTGGTGAACGACTGCAGCTGGCTGTATCTGTCCGTTCTGGCTGGCGACCAGACAACAGGATACGAAACCCTCCTCCTCCTCCTCCCAGAAATAAGCTTAAGTGTTGGCTCTCTGATTTAGAAGCGAACACTCGCCTTACAATTTTATGTCTCTAGAAACTTTTTACATAGTGGTCGATATTTAGAGCGAAGTGCTCTTTAACAACCGTGAACTGTTCTGAAATCATACAAGAGGAAGACGGATTTCGATTTTGGCTGGGCTACATTGTACCAGAAACGAATTAAAGGTAGCTTCACTCTCGCTGTTCTCATAAAGGTTGGTCTCGCTTTCAAAACGTTTCTCTTTGTTGTAAGGCAGTTGCCCGATCTGATAATCCCCTCTCAAATAATGTGACTTGCGTACAAGTCTGGTACCTTCTGCACGGATGCTTTCACTTATTTGTATCAGGCATGCTGATCAACAGAAATATTGAACTCTAAACAAAACGGATTATTCACTGATATTTCCCAGTTTGTAAAAGTATGTTTTTCTTGCTACTGCATAGACGCACCTCTTCAAACGCGCATAGTGAAATATGAATGCTACAGAATGTATTACAGCTGTATATGCGTCAGCAACCAGTGGAGACATTAGAGCCCACACAGAGACATACCGACAATTTTTCTTTGCACGAACAATACGAGACTGGAATAGAAGGGAGAACCGATAGAGGTCCGCAAAGTGCCCTACACCACACTCCGTCAGGTGGTCTGCGGAGTATGGATGTAGATGTAGATATAGATGTAGATGTAGAAACGCGGGTCAGTATAGATGCTTCAGAAATGATTCAAGTTTTTCATATGTAACATCGAATACTGAACTGAACGTAGCTCAGATCAGCATACGGATATATCCATTACATTTATAGCTCCTGTATATAGGCGCTTTGCGTGTTGAAATACATAGAGATACTATGTGACACAGAGTTAATCTCATAAGACTCTTTTAAGTGACTGAGTGGCCACAATTTACTAGACAAGTGCTAGATAAATTCGATAGTCCAGAAATTTGTTGCCAGTTAATCCCGTTGAATGTATATACACTTTCAGTTACGTTTTTCTTTTTTTTTTCTTTCAGATCATATCTACATACGACATATGACATAGTGAATCATTTCCTCAGTGTTATACAGATTTCCAAACCATTGTCATTATTTATAAACATACATCTGAAAGATTTACCGCTAGTACCTGGAGAGAGTTAATGTGCATTCTTTAGTTTCAATAAGAATGAGCGAACAGCAAAAATACTGTACACAAAAAACTGATGGAATAGTTTTGCCCTTGAAAATATTACATAGTGTGATCAGAACAGTATATTAAAAAAATGTTCAGATGTGTATGAGATCTGATGGGACTTAACTGCTAAGGTCATCAGTCCCTAAGCTTACACACTTTTTTTTTTTGGTCATCAGTCTACTGACTGGTTTGATGCGGCCCGCCACGAATTACTTTCCTGTGCTAACCTCTTCATCTCAGAGTAGCACTTGCAACCTACGTCCTCAATTATTTGCTTGACGTATTCCAATCTCTGTCTTCCTCTACAGTTTTTGCCCTCTACAGCTCCCTCTAGTACCACGGAAGTCATTCCCTCATGTCTTACCAGATGTCCTATCAACCTGTCCCTTCTCCTTATCAGTGTTTTCCACATATTCCTTTCCTCTCCGATTCTGCGTAGAACCTCCTCATTCCTTACCTTATCAGTCCACCTAATTTTCAACATTCGTCTATAGCACCAAATCTCAAATGCTTCGATTCTCTTCTGTTCCGGTTTTCCCACAGTCCATGTTTCACTACCATACAATGCTGTACTCCAGACGTACATCCTCAGAAATTTCTTCGACAAATAAAGGCCGGTATTTGATATTAGTAGACTTCTCTTGGCCAGAAATGCCTTTTTTGCCATAGCGAGTCTGCTTTTGATGTCTTCCTTGCTCCGTCCGTCATTGGTTATTTTACTGCCTAGGTAGCAGAATTCCTTAACTTCATTGATTTCGTGACCATCAATCCTGATGTTAAGTTTCACGCTGTTCTCATTTCTACTACTTCTCATTACCTTCGTCTTTCTCAGATTTACTCTCAAACCATACTGTGTACTCATTAGTCTATTCATTCCGTTCAGCAGATCATTTAATTCTTCTTCACTTTCACTCAGGATAGCAATGTGATCAGCGAATCGTATCATTGATATTCCTTCACCTTGTATTTTAATTCCACTCCTGAACCTTTCTTTTATTTAGCCTTGTCTTACACCTTTCTTAATACGAGCACTTCGTTTTTGATCGTCTACTCTTATTATTCCCTCTTGGTTGTTGTACATATTGTATATGACCCGTCTCTTCCTATAGCTTACCCCTACTTTTTTCAGAATCTCGAACAGCTTTCACCATTTTATATTTTCGAACGCTTTTCCCAGGTCGACAAATCCTATGAAAGTGTCTTGATTTTTCTTTAGCCTTGCTTCCATTATTAGTTAGCCGTAACGTCAGAATTGCCTCTCTCGTCCCTTTACTTTTCCTAAAGCCAAACTGATCGTCACCTAGCGCACTCTCAATTTTCTTTTCCATTCTTCTGTATATTATTCTTGTAAGCAGTTTCGATGCATGAGCTGTTAAGCTGATTGTGCGATAATTCTCGCACTTGTCAGCTCTTGCCGTCTTCGGAATTGTGTGGATGATGCTTTTCCGAAAGTCAGATGGTATGTCGCCAGACTCATATATTCTACACACCAACGTGAATAGTCGTTTTGTTGCCACTTCCCCCAAAGATTTTAGAAATTCTGATGGAATGTTATCTATCCCGCCTTATTTGACCGTAAGTCCTCCAAAGCTCTTTTAAATTCCGATTCTAATACTGGATCCCCTATCTCTTCTAAATCGACTCCTGTTTCTTCTTCCATCACATCAGACAAATCTTCACCCTCATACAGGCTTTCAATGTATTCTTTCCACCTATCTACTCTCTCCTCTGCATTTAACAGTGGAATTACCGTTGCACTCTTAATGTTACCACCGTTGCTTTTAATGTCACCAAAGGTTGTTTTGACTTTCCTGTATGCTGAATCTGTCCTTCCGACAATCATATCTTTTTCGATGTCTTCACATTTTTCCTGCAGCCATTTCGTCTTAGCTTCCCTGCACTTCCTATTTATTTCATTCCTCAGCGACTTGTGTTTCTGTATTCCTGATTTTCCCGGAATATGTTTGTACTTCCTCCTTTCATCAATCAACTGAAGTATTTCTTCTGTTACCCATGGTTTCTTCGCAGCTACCTTCTTTGTACCTATGTTTTCCTTCCCAACTTCTGTGATGGCCCTTTTTAGAGATGTCCATTCCTCTTCAACTGTACTGCCTACTGCGCTATTCCTTATTGCTGTATCTATAGCGTTAGAGAACTTCAAACGTATCTCGTCATTCCTTAGTACTTCCGTATCCCACTTCTTTGCGTATTGATTCTTCCTGCCTAATGTCTTGAACTTCAGCCTACTCTTCATCACTACTATATTGTGATCTGAGTCTATATCTGCTCCTGAGTACGCCTTACAATCCAGTATCTGATTTCGGAATCTTTGTCTGACCATGATGTAATCTAATTGAAATCTTCCCGTATCTCCCGGCCTTTTCCAAGTATACCTCCTCCTCTTGTGATTCTTGAACAGTGTATTCACTATTACTAGCTGAAACTTGTTACAGAACTCAATTAGTCTTTCTCCTCTTTCATTCCTCGTCCCAAGCCCATATTCTCCTGTAACCTTATCTTCTACTCCTTCCCCTACAACTGCATTCCAGTCGCCCATGACTATTAGATTTTCGTCCCCCTTTGCATACTGCATTACCCTTTCAATATACTCATACACTTTCTCTATCTGTTCACCTTCAGCTTGCGACGTCGGCATTTATACCTGAACTATCGTTGTCGGTGTTGGTCTGCTGTTGATTCTGATTAGAACAACCCGATCACTGAACTGTTCACAGTAACACACCCTCTGCCCTAACTTCCTATTCATAACGAATCCTACACATGTTATACCATTTTCTGCTGCTGTTGATATTACCCGATACTCATCTGACCAGAAATCCTTGTCTTCTTTCCACTTCACTTCACTGACCCCTGCTATATCTAGACTGAGTCTTTGCATTTCCCTTTTCAGATTTTCTAGTTTCCCTACCACGTTCAAGCTTCTGACATTCCACGCCCCGACTCGTAGAACGTTATCCTTTCGTTGATTATTCAATCTTTTTCTCATGGTAACCTCCCCCTTGGCAGTCCCATCCCGGAGATCCGAATGGGGGACTATTCCGGAATCATCATGACACTTCTTCAATTACAGGCCACATGTCCTGTGGATACACGTTACGTGTCTTTAATGCAGTGGTTTCCATTGCCTTCTGCATCCTCATGTCGTTGATCATTGCTGATTCTTCCGCCTTTAGGGGCAATTTCCCACCCCTAGGACAAGAGAGTGCCCTGAACCTCTATCCGCTCCTCCACCCTCTTTGACAAGGCCGTTGGCAGAATGAGGCTGACTTCTTATGCCGGAAGTCTTCGGCCGCCAATGCTGATTATTTATCAAAATTTAGGCAGTGGCGGGGATCGAATCCGGGACCGAAGACGTTTTGATTACGAATCAAAGACGGTACACCTTTTTCTTTTTTTTTTTTTTAAATCTCATTTTTTTCACTTTTGCTCGTTGCATCTGCTCGTGGCGGACGTCGTAAGACATCCGTTTAAGTTCGTTGTTGATCCGTTAACTCAGTTTTTTTATTACAGAGGGCAGCTAACCCTCTGACCGAACACGCTGAGGTACCGTGCCGGCCCCCTAGATCACGGGTCATGCTTACACACTACTTAACCTAAATTATCATGAGGACAAACACACACACCCATGCCCGGTGGAGGACTCGAACCTCCGCCGGGACCAGCCGCAACAGTATATAGAAAAGTGCCTTGATAGGGAACAGTTTACAGAGGCATGTGTATCTGTGTATGTGTGTGTGCTCGTGCGCGCGTGTTTGTGTTTGTGTGTGCGTGTGTGTGTGTGTGTGTGTGTGCTTGTCTATATGTGTGTCTTTGTCGTCCATTTCTTCAATTCAGAATTTTTCCCATAATTTCAATTTTATATTGTAGGAGGTATCTGTACGTAAAATAAGTAATTGTTAGCAGACCTATCATAACGAGAAAAATTAATAAATAAATATCTATGAAAATAAAGTAGCCTAAATCGGTAATTTACTGCATGTCATGGTTCCAAATTCGATGGTTATTCGGGACACCCATTTTGGAACAATAGAAAGCCACTTCACAGTATATGTTCATTTTTTTGACCATCACGTTCGGTACAATACCTAAAAAATAAACGTTACCATCCCTTCACCTCCTACAAATAAAATGGCGATATCTGAGCTGCCGCACTTCCAAATAAGCGTTTTGCTTTAGAGTTTCTCTCTTCAGACATTCAAGCCTATTTAACTGCATAAATCCGATCTAAATATTGCTAAGATTACTATGAAACATCTGTGCAAAATACACGACGGTTATGATCGGGAACTCTGCTAGCGATTTAACGACACTGAAAATCTGCAGACCACTTTTGCCATATATCGCGCCGTTCCGAAATCACGTGACCTTGGAGATAATGTCGACTCCAAAAATTGTGCTCTGCGCAACTGATTGCTCGCCCCATAGTTGTTTCTAGTCTATGGAACTATATGGCCGTATGTAAGTACTAAACAAACGTCTTTGCTCCTAAACAGTGCATATCACTACATAAAATACCGGCGAGTGTGATGAATTATAGCGGGAAATACCAGTAGGACACGGAACGAACAGGTAATTCCAAGTGTAACCCTCACTCTCTTTTCACAGCTACTTCAAATTCGTTTCATATTCTGTTTGTACCGTTGCGACAGCTTTAAGGAAAAATTCGTTCGCTGTTTCTATATTAATTACCAGTTTCTTACATTTCTTGCTGTAAGCTCTCCTAGGCACAGAGTAAAAGTCATCCAAGTTTCAAACAAAATATCATCATGAAGGTTTTTTACGTTTTAACGAGTAACACTAAATTACCTTATACAAAATTATTTGTCTGGATTGCACTGTATTTCTTCATATAGATTACGTGTTTCAGCAGACTGCCGTCATCGGATCAAAACGTAAACGAAGAATCAGTACATTGCATTATGCTAAGTAGTACACAACAGTACCAGGTATAAGTAAATACTCAAACAGTTTTGTATAAGCGCATCGTGATCGCACAGTTTATTTATCATCGATAAATTATTTTCTTTCAGCCATTCAGTCACTACATAGACGCAAAAATTACTTATTCAGAGGCAAGTGATCCGGACTCAATTTATTGTACGCGAAGTGTTGCTCTCAAACGTAACGTTTACCGAGGCCTAACAAGTTCTCTGTAATAATTAATGAGGATTCTGTGAGCACCAAGCTTTTTTAAAAACAGCCTGCTTTGCCTGACTTGGCGAGTTGTAGAAAGTTTTCCGTATAGCTCCTAGAAAATCCAGTGATTGTTTTCACAATATCAGACCTAGTGTGAGACTAGTTTGGAGACAAAAAATGAAATTTGTTTACTTGCTCTTTCAGAAAGTTCAATACTTTTCCAGATTTTTTGCAAACATTTTAATCTTTTGCTGTGGTGTATTTTTTTCGTAAATACCTTGCTTCCTTTTTCATTCATCGTGCATTCCACATGGCGCCATTTTTGGTTTTGTTTGTGCCGCCGTTATCCATACACAAGGCGCTGCCATGTATCAAAAACTGGTTGATTTCGCAGCACCGACCAGTCTTTACTGTCTTTTTGTTAAATAAAAATCCTTCTCCTCATTCTACCACATTTTAAAGTTTCTATGCTTTCTACTCCACAATTTTTATCTATCGGATGCATCGAATTGTACAGTATTTGAATGTTCTATTGCTGTTGTTTTTTGCGGCGCTGGCGATTCAACACAGTGTTTCAGATCTTCACGTACAATATGATTTTCCATCTGTTATTTGTAACCGCAAGGATTTCGATGTTCGCACTAGCATTTGTCTCCTTCTCAGCAGATCGTCCATTTACTTTTATCTATTATTTCCCTACTTTCACAGTCCGCCACTTTCACTGGCGTTTCACAAGCATTTACCTCCAGTTCTTCATCTTCAGTATAAATGTTAATGATTTTATTTAACTGTAGCCTATTCTCATCATTATCGGTTTTTCTGTCATTCAGGGGTGCAACTTTCCTGTATTAACAACGCCTCTTCTGTAATTACAGTTCAATTTCCTTCCCATTTACACCTTGATCACCGACTTCTTTGTTGTTATAACACTCGGATATTACAGTTAGTAAAATATCTTCTATAATTTCTCTGTATCGTTTCAAATGAGGTTAATCTGCATATTTAGTCATTTTTCTACTGTTACGATTTTGGTTTCATTTTCCTGGCGTGATTCTCCTGTCTTGTAATTCGGACTGCCAGCCACCCATTTTTCCACGTTGTTGACATGTACTATTAATTTAAATCGTCACTCACTGTTTATTGTTGCTTGCGCTTCTAGCCGAAAAATATCTTTGCCTTTTTCTTGGACTATATCTTCTACTTTACTGGTACGATAATAATGAGCTTTTACTATAAGGCCTTCACTGAAATTACTATTATTATAAAAATTCTAAAACAAAAGCTGATATTATGTTGACGGAATTTCAAACAGAAGTCTGAAAAGTAGTTGTAACTTAGTAAGTGACGTCGTTAGTGATACATGTAAATGTGTAATGCGCCACTGGCCCAGGGAATTATTCCAGACACATTAAAATATGAAATCGTTATGCCTCTTTATAAGAAGAGTGACAAGAAATACTTAAATATTATAGTCCAGTTTCCTTACTGACACCTTTTTCCAAAATATTGAAAAAAGTAATCCACTCAACAGTTCTCACACTTTTAAGTGGAAACAATTCACTTAGTGAACCACAGTCTGAATTCAAGGGGCGTTGCTCGACTGAGAATGCTAGTTATACATTCATTCACCAAATATTACAACCCTTAAATAATAAATTATCGCCAGTTGATATTTTCGTGATCTTTAGAAGGCGTTTGGTTCTGTAGATCATGTTACAGTCTTACAAAAACTCAAGTTTTATGGAATTCATGGCTTTAGAGACAACTAGCTTGAGTCATATATAGTAAAAGGAGCACAAATAATAAAATCAAACGATGCCGGAAGAGTAGAAAATTTTAGTGATTGGCGTACCGGTACTATTTTGGGTCCACTTCCATTCCTTGTATTTATTAATGATCTTCCACTTACAAGCAGAATTGATATTTTTTGCAAATAATAGTAGTGTTATAATAAATTCCATTACAGTGAAACCAACAGAAAAGATTTTTAATGTTACGGTAGTGGTTCTCTGAAAACTGATTTTCCCTAAAATCTGAGGAAACACACTATATACATCACATACATCTCTGTACAACGAAAAGACTAATATCAACTATATATATGTAGCACAAAAACAAGACTCAGCGAATAGGATACAATTTTTGAGATTTGTAGGTATACATATTAATGAAAACTTGAACTGGAATCAGCGTACCATTGAGCGTCCCAACTATGAAGTTCAGCTGCTTTTGCTCTTCGTATAATTCCTAATCTTGGAAACAAATGAATCACGCTCCTGACGTATTTTGCATATTTCCACTCAATAATGTCTTATGAAATTATTTTCTGGAGTATTGGTTGCATAAAAGCGAGCAGTAAGAAAAACATCTCCAAGGAGTTACGTAATTCAGCTGCACCGTCACAGTTCGTATACTTGCAAATGAAATTCATCATAAATAAACCATCACAATTTGTGAAGAACAGTAGTTTGGACCTAAAACACAAGGATGAAACAGTGACCTTGGTTACCTGCCATTAAAAGTGCCAGTGACTCAAAAACGAGTTTATTACACAGCAACAAACATTTTTTACTCTTTACCCAATAACATATCTGCACGTAGTATAGCAAGTTTTCATCTAGACACTTCCTTCTGTTCAATGGGTCAATTTGTTTTTGAAAACTGGTAACCTAAAAGAAAACGCTTTTTAGTGTAGTTGCATGAACAGTACTAGAATTATTCCATGTGTTTATTAATATTACTGCTAATCGTGCACACATATTCTGTAAACTGATTCATCCCATACCATTTCAATAAATACTCGTCCAAATGATGGATCATGTAACTAACTAACTGATCTATTAACGTTTGGATGTTATATTCTTGACAACATCTCTTGTATCAGTCACTTTTTTAGGTTAATTTTCCTGTGAATTCTTCCTGATCTTTCCCTCTACCTTTTCTTAAATTTGTAGCTAATTCTTTCAGCATGTCACACTGACCTTTTTATAGTTTTCCATATTTTCTCTTCCAAAACAGAGAGTATCATTGCCCTCTCTTCTCGTAATCCTTTTGCTTGTGATTTCTCTTCATCTGTTTTTACCCCTCCCCTTCTTATTTGCCCATCCGGTGCACAAAAATTTTCTACTATAACGATGTTATCAGATATTTCTTCCATCTTTTACTGAATTCCGAAAACCCAGACTCTTTGGTTTTGTTTCTCTTTCCTTACTTGAAATTCACAAGACTGAAATTATATACTACATTTTTTCTTTAAATGTTGCCCATTCAAAACATCTGTGCCAATTCCAAGAGAGCGAAATGCAACTACCAAGTTTATTAAAATATCGGTTTTGAAGGCCTAGGATAAGAATATTTTCTTGCCCTTGAAGTTTTAAAAGCTCTGCTTTGAGCGATATTTATTCTTTGCTGACACTGAGAAAGTGGTTCACTCAACACTTAGATGGAAAGTTGGGAAACCTGCAAGAACTCGAAGATGTGACGTCACCGAGAAGCGGCGCAAGTCAACAGCTGTCTTGTGCTGTGTCTGCAACGCGATGGGTATAAAAAATCTCGTTGTGCTATGTGATCGTTACGAGATTGCTGTTTAAGTACACAAAAATCATATTTTGTGTGTGTGTGAATTTAACACAATATACATTTATGCATTTTCATATTCACTATGATTATGATGTGTTGCGTACCAAAAGGTAATGGAAATTACACAGCAGGAAAGGTGGTTCACGTGTTCGAGTTTTCTCAAGTCAGTATAATGAAACAGACATGGCTCCATTCAATACCAAAGCAGAATTTCGCAAATGCAAGTTTTGTTTCGAGTGTAATTCAATAATGCATGTTTTATATTACGGTATATTATTGTTCGTTGGATCACATGGCTTGAGTACATTACGACCAATATTTGATATGTTTTTATTTATTTATTTATTTATTTATTGTTCCGTGGGACCAAATTAAGGAGAAATCTCCATGGTCATGGAACGAGTCAATACATGAAATTATAACACGATATTAGAAACAGATAAAATGAAATATAGAAAAAAAACATATTCAGGTGACAAGTCATAAGTTTAAATGAAGACAATCAGCAATGTAACACTGGAATTTGCTTAATTTTTTAGCTCTTCCAGGAGCTCCTCGACAGAATAGAAGGAGTGAGCCATGAGGAAACTCTTCAGTTTAGACTTAAAAGAGTTTGGGCTACTGCTAAGATTTTTGAGTTCTTGTGGTAGCTTATTGAAAATGGATGCAGCAGAATACTGCACTCCTTTCTGCACAAGAGTCAAGGAACTGCATTCTACATGCAGATTTGATTTCTGCCTAGTATTAACTGAGTGAAAGCTGCTAACTCTTGGGAATAGGCTAATATTGCTAACAACAAACGACATTAAAGAAAATATATACTGTGAGGGCAATGTCAGAATTCCCAGATTTTTGAATAGGGGTCGACAAGAGGTTCTCGAACTTACACCACATATAGCTCGAACAGCCCGTTTTTGAGCCAAAAACACCCTTTTTGAATCAGAAGAATTACCCCAAAAAATAATACCATACGACATAAGCGTATGAAAATATGCGAAGTAGACTACTTTTCGTGTTGAAGTGTCACTTATTTCAGATACTGTTCTAATGGTAAATAAAGCAGCATTTAGTTTCTGAACAAGATCCTGAACATGGGCTTTCCACAACAGCTTACTATCTATCCGTACGCCTAGGAACTTGAACTGTTCCGTCTCGCTTATAACATGCCCATTCTGTCTGATTAAAATGTCAGTTCTCGTTGAATTGTGAGTTAGAAACTGTAAAAACTGAGTCTTACTGTGATTTAGCATCAAATTATTTTCCACAAGCCACGAACTTATTTCATGAACTAAATTATTTGTTACTGTTTCAATATTACACACAAGATCCTTCACTATCAAGCTGGTGTCATTACGATTAATATATAATCTATATTACGATTAATGTACTTCAACACTCGTTTCTCAGAGGTGTCACAAGCATTTCAAAGCTAGCGACATGAACTGGGAAGTGTCTGCCACAGAGAGGAAAACCACAATCGCTTCACTCAAAACTACGGCAAGATTCAAATACCATTCCGGACATTTTTCCGATCTGACCGGCCTACTTATCTTCGGCTGCAGGACCATCCGCAGAGAGAAGAAAAGCGGAGTAGGTTGGAGGCAGGCAGTATTGCAGGAAAGCTTCAAGATTTGTGTAGCCAGTCATATTGAGAATTTAAAAAATAAAGTCCAAAACCTTCAGGAACTGAAAGATAAAGTAAGTGCAAAATTTTAATAGAAGAAGTTGGTGAAAAGTGCGAAAGAAGAGTGTATTACTTCTATGTCTATCGATCTATCTGTGCTCACCCCTTACTTAGTGTATATTGTGATTGATAAATATTCGAAAGTGGAGGTCTTTTCAAAAGGAATTTTGTTAAACTAAATTCTAGTTTGGAATATTTTCTTGAAGTTTTGCTGGCGACAGATAATTTTTTGTATAGATCGGCCAGTGGTTTTGAATAAAAGTAATATATGGAAATATGTGAAAGTTTACTAAACAACTAATGTATATTTAAAAATGCCCCATATGTTTCCAACAGTTGATATGCATGAAAATATATATATATATATATATATTTTATTTTTACAGACTTTTACAGCTTTGTTTACAAATGTGCTAGTCAAATAGTTCAAATGGCTCTGAGCACTATGGGACTTAACTTCTGAGGTCAGTCAGTCCCCTAGAACTTAGAACTACTTAAATCTAACTAACCTATCACACACATCCATGCCCGAGGCAGGATTCGAAACTGCGACCGTAGCGGTCACACTGCTCTGTTGATGCTGGCTGTTTTGTATTACGATTACCGCTTCGCTATGACGTCACGATACGGTTGTCTGGTCCTGTTTCTAGGTGCCGTCCGCAGCTCGTGGTCTTGCGGTAGCGTTCTCGCTTCCCGCGCACGGTGTCGCGGGTTCGATTCCCGGCGGGGTCAGGGATTTTTCTCTGCCTCGTGACGACTGGGTGTTGTGTGTTCATCATCATTTCCTCATCAATGACTCGCAAGTCGCCGAAGTGGCGTCAACTAAAAAGGCATTGCAATACGGCGGCCGAACTTCCCCGCATGGGGCCTCCCGGCCAACAATGCCATACGATCATTTCATTTCATTCTAGGTGCCGTTGGTTCACTGCGCTTCTCCTTTGTTTCAGCAAGCTACTTCCTCGTTGTTCTGGAATTTTTTGCGTACGCCATCCACTTTCCGCTTTGTCATCCATTCACCATTCACTCGTTAGCTTTCCGGAGCGTGACTGCCTGAGCCTTACGAGAGCTACTCATTGTTGTTTCATAATGTCTCACAAACTCTATAAAGTTACTATATTGCTAATAGTTCAAATATGGTATTCTATTTTGCTTAGTGATTCAGTTTGTAAGTACTACGTAACAGTTTTGATTATCATCTCTTCTTCACCAGACGAATAGTCTTAGTCACGGTAAGCAGAAAGTAAGCATCCGCTGTCCCTGGTGTGTATTTCAGCGATTAGTAACGGTCGCAACTTTAAACAAAAACAATCTGAAATTATTTAAATTGGGGTGAAGAACTCACGTACATGTAAATAAAGGGAGCCTAGGAGCTGTGACTGTGTGCCTAGGGGCAACGTCATGTCATTGTTTTAAATCTTACAACGGAATTCGATGAGGTGTACCGTTAAATACACTACTGGCCATTAAAATTACTACACCAAGAAGAAATGCAGATGATAAACGGGTATTCATTGGACAAATATATTATACCAGAACTGACATGTGATTACATTTTCATGCAATTTGGGTGCGTAGATCCTGAGAAATCAGTACCCATAACGACCACCTCTCGGCGTTCAAAAATGGTTCAAATGGCTCTGAGCACTATGGGACTCAACTGCTGAGGTCATTAGTCCCCTAGAACTTAGAACTAATTAAACCTAACTAACCTAAGGACATCACAAACATCCATGCCCGAGGCAGGATTCGAACCTGCGACCGTAGCGGTCTTGCGGTTCCAGACTGCAGCGCCTTTAACCGCACGGCCACTTCGGCCGGCTCTCTCGGCGTCATAACGGCCTTGATACGCCTGGGCATTGAGTCAAACAGAGTTTGGATGGCGTGTACAGGTACAGCTGCCCATGCAGCTTCAACACGAAACCACAGTTCATCAAGAATAGTGACTGGCGTATTGTGACGAGCCAGTTGCTCGGCCACCATTGACCAGACGTTTTCAATTGGTGAGAGATCTGGAGAATGTGGTGGCCAGGGTAGCAGTCGAACATTTTCTGTATCCTGAAAGGCCCGTACAGGACCTGCAACATGCGGTCGTGCATTATCCTGCTGAAATGTAGGGTGTCGCAGGAATCGAGTGAGGGTAGAGCCATGGGTCGTAACACATCTGAAATGTAACGTCCACTGTTCAAAGTGCCGTCAATGTGAACAAGAGGTTGAAACGTCCTCTTAGAAATTGACACACAATATTTTTTAGCGCAACGCAATCTGACTTTCAGTAGTCCCTACAAAAGAATGGCCCTGACTAACATTAACCTATACGTTTCAGAAATCACTTATCTCACAAAAATCTTCGTTACTCGGAGTACTGCAATACAGCGAGCGCCACTACTGCCTGCTAAATAAAAGATTCTAACTACTGAAGGCACTAACTACTGATAGGCATAGTTAGCAAATGAAAGATTTTGATAGAGAACAAACAATGTATTTACCTTAATAGTGTTCAAAAGTCGTAAGTATATAGCAGTTCGTGACATCCATTCTTACAAATGTACTGTTTCTGATGGACACACGTCCAGAGCAGCCGCTCTCAAAATTCCACCATTTCTCTCCCCACATCCACCACTGCTGGTGGCTCACCTCCATCTGCGCAGCGCTACGCGCTGTTAACAGCCAACTGCCCAACAATAACCAACAACAATGCAAATCAGCCACAGACTGCACACAGCACAGCCAGTGATTTTCATACAGTGCGCTACGTGGCGTTACCAATATAAAAACCTAAACAACCTACTTACATAGCCCCCATGCTCCCGACAAAAAATTTTACAAATTGTTTTGGACAGTGGCCAATAATGATTTGATGAAATTTTTCATAATTACAATAACAAAGAAATCAAATGCACACTCTTATTGATACAATGTTGGTCAAAAGTTGAAATTTTGTCACAGTCCATAAAAGTCCTGATCATTCATCATAGAAAATTGCAGTGTTTTCTTTTTCTCAAGGTCTGAGCAGTAAAAGAAAATGCACACGGAAGTAGTGGATTTCCATGCAGTCTTGAAGAAGTAGTGTTGTCCTTCCAACGGAAAGACTGTGCTGACCCTTGACATGCAGACAGGTAATGGTCCACAACAGAGCAAACCCACCGCAGAGTCAGTCGAAGTTTTGAAGAATATTGGTAGGTAGTCGTCACAGAGCAGACCCACTGTAGTCCTGGTAGAGATTACGGTATTGGTGGTCTACCAGAGGTGCAGACCCGCTGCAGTCCTTGTAGAAATAATTGTAATGGTGGGCCATCAAAGATGCAGCCCCACTGTAGTCCTTGTAGAGATGGCCAGCAGCCATCCGTTGCGACTGTGCAGGTGCACAATCACCATCGAAGAGTCTTGTGGAGAGTATAGCAAGTCCATAACCACCACTTGTGCACTCACAAAGTTTTTTTGTAATTGTCCTTAGAACCAGCAATGCTGTTAACCAGTCCCTTGCTGAATTATTAACACACGTGCAAACACTATCAGTCCCTACTTCTCACATATTGTCAATATACTATGACCAACAGAAACGTGTGCAGTGAAATGTAACTTACAAGTTATTTAATTTGATGAACTGGTGTCAATTGCAATTTTATAACATAAGAATACAATAACAAAGGTACAAAATACATCATTGAAGAACATAACAATACAGATAACATTTGTAGTAACACAAGCTTTACAAAAGAATAGAAATAAACATATACATCACTGTTACAGGAATTATGATATAAGTAAATACATAAAAGATCAGAATAGCTTTTGAAACATCAACTTCACACATGAGCATTAAAACAGAACAGAATAAATAAAGTCTAAACATCTTTACAAAGAAAATGACATATTATTAGATAAATTCCACAACATAACTCATATCAGCTAAACACATAAAGACAGGAAAAACATAAATATACAAGAGTACACAAACACATAGTAGAATGACACAAGAGGAAAGGGCAGGGTTTGTTTCAGTGTAACATTTGGTACTGCAGTCCGACCCAAAACTTCATTCCATAGATCTTTCGTCTTATTTCAACATTTATTTCCACCAAAAAAAATCCAATCGAAGCATGCTTTCTGTATTTATATGTTCACATATTTCTTACCTCATTATTTATTTTCCATTATCTTACCTCACTATTTGTCTCCAAGAAAATCCTACCTAAACCTGTTGTCCCTAAACCCTAATTTTTTTCATATCCTCTTTCAAAATACTTGTTTGGCCAAACCATGTTCTTATGGCTTCTCAATGCATTTCTTCCAATTCATCATAGTTAGCTTCTTATATAGTCTACCCCCTCTTAAGGTAACTTAAATCAACTGAGCTTAGATGCTATACTAAGGAACGAGGCAATGCAGCAGCACAAAACAATTAACACAAACAGCAATGACAAAAAATTCAAATTGGCAAAGCAATCAGCAATATATATAAGTTAGCAAAGCAAATGCAACATTACAACTAATATGAGCCAATGTGCAGCCACAAGAAAAATGAATCAGTAGTAAAACTGGCTTAACAGAGTAATACAAAGTGAAATTTAGTAGCACTATGCCTGGAAAACAGCAGCAGCAAATGCAATAACTAATATCTAAACGTGACAAAGCTCAAGCAGGAAAAATAGTACACTAAAGACAACAATGCAGATAAGGGAAATGTATATTCACATATTAATGTCTATGTAATTAAAGTGGTGCACCACAACTTATTCTACAAAAGAAATTACCAAGTACTTGAAAAGAAAATTCTGTATGCAATTCCTGTGAAGGGAAATGTCTTTTTGTGCTCCTTCGTTTTTTTTAAGTACATCATAAAGTTATTATTTGCAGGTTCTGTAGGCATAAAATATTTATATTAGTACATCTATTAAATTTTATTTTAACCAATGCTGCAGTGCAGATAGAAACTAGATATTAAACAAAATGAGTAAATAAATACATAAAGCAAGCCATATGGCATTTCTCTCAACTAGCAAGACATTAGCCGTGAAATGTTTCTCATCGTTTCATTAGGCATTTTAGTAAATATCATAAATTAAGAGCTCCATAGTGTAATCATATGTTTTCAAGTTTGAGCGTGTCGTATTTGCGATGCTTTCGGCAAAGAAATATCAATAGCGAGGATAATGGCCTCTTTTTTAGTTAATGTTTTAATTTTTTTTTTACCTAATGCCTTTTTCTCCATATAGCGATTCATGACATCCATTCTTACAAATGTACTGTTTCTGATGGACGCACGTCCAGATCATCTGCTCTCAAAATTCCACCATTTCTCTCCCCACATCCACCACTGCTGGCGGCTTACCTTCAACTGCGCAACGCTACGCGCTGTTAACAGCCACCTGCCCAACACTACAATAGCCAACAAGAATGCAATCCAGCCACAGACTGCACACAGCACAGCCAGTGATTTTCATACAGAGCAATACGTGGCGTTACCAATATAAAAACCTAAACAGCCTACTTACAATGTGACCGAGACGTGTAACCAATGGCACCCCATACCATCACGCCGGGTGATACGCCAGTATGGCGATGACGAATACACGCTTCCAATGTTGCGTTCACCGCTATGTCGCCACACACGGATGTGACCGTCATGATGTTGTAAACAGAACCTGGATACATCCGAAAAAATGACGTTTTCGCATTAGTGCCCACAGGTTCGTCGTCGAGTACACCATCGCAGGCACTCCTGTCTGTGATGCAGCGTCAAGGGTAACCGCAGCCATGGTCTCCGAGCTGATAGTCCGTGCTGCTGCAAACGTCGTCGAACTGTTCGTGCAGATGGTTTTTGTCTTGCAAACGTCCCCATCTGTTGACTCAGGGATCGAGACGTGGCTGCACGATCCGTTACAGCCATGCGGATAAGATGCCTGTCACCTCGACTCCTAATGATACAAGGCCGTCGGGATCCAGCACGACGTTCCGTATTACCCTCCTGAACCCACCGATTCCATATTCTGCTAACAGTCATTGGATCTCGACCAACGCGAGCAGCAATGTCGCGATACGATAAACCGCAATCGCGATAGGCTACAATCCGACCTTTATCAGAGTCGTAAACGTGATGGTACGCATTTCTCCTCCCTACACGAGGCATCACAACAACGTTTCACCAGGCAACGCCGGTCAACTGCTGTTTGTGTAAGAGAAATCGGTTGTAAACTTTCGTCATGTCAGCACGTTGTAGGTGTCGCCACCAGGCGCCAGCATTGTGTGAATGCTCTGAAAAGCTAACCATTTGCAAATGACAGCATCTTCTTCCTGTCGGTTAAATTTCGCGTCTGTAGCACGTCATCTTCGTGGTGTAGCAATTTTAATGGTCAGTAATGTATATAACAGGCTGTAACTGTTTTACACAATACGATCAAATGTATCTGGACATCCTTATTTAATGCGGAACTGACCACCAGATGTCACGACAGGCAGACCCGATGAAATAAGGTGGGGCGTATGATGATGGTTGGATTGTGGGGCGCTCACCTGCGCGGTGATCTGCGCCCGAACAAAGTCCTAAGCTTCAGACAGTCCAATTTTAGCTACTTTGACATATGATGACGAAATGATGAGGACAACACAAACACCCAGTCCCGGGCAGAGAAAATCCCCAACGCGGCTGGGAATTAAACCCGGGACCCCGTGATCCAGAGGCAGAAACGCTACCCACTAGAGCACGAGCTGCGGACGTGATGTCAGTAGAGAAGCAGTCACAGGAAATGGGTCGGTCAGGAGAGCTCATTTGCTTGACGTGGACAAGGCTTATGTCACGTGGGCAGCAAATCTATCAGGGCAATTTCGACCTTTCTAAAGCTGCTCATGTGGACTGTTGCCGATGTAACTGTAAAGTGGAAACGTGAAGGAAAGACCACAGCTAAGCAGGACCAGGCAGGCCTCATGTACTGATAGATATAGACACAGGAGCATAGCGGAAGTTAATTATAAAAATCCCATGAAATCAGCGGGAGGAGTCACTCATGACTTCCAAAGTCCAACCAGCAGTCCAGCCAGCACAGTGACTGTGCAAAATGGGGACAATAGTCGATCATGTCCTCATAATCCACACATTTCTGCAACTCATGACTAGAAATGAATGATGTGCAGTGATGAATCACTGTGGCAATCCAATGGAATGGTTTTGGGTTTGGCGAGTGCCTGCAGAACGTAATCTGCCATCACTTTTATATCAATATTGACGTGCGGAGGAGGTTGTTTTACGGAACGCGGTTGTTTTTATTGTCTGGAATGTGGTCCACATGTTGCGTTTAAGAAAACGCTAAAAGCAAAAGGGTGTGAACACATTTCACAGCTTTGTACACTACGTACAGTAGTAGAATAGTTCAGAAACGATGACTGTATCAGCGAGACAATGCACTGTGTCATAAAGCTGTATGTGTGAGGCAGTGGTTTGAGGACTGTCCTGCTCAGAGTCACGACTTGAACCCAATGGAACACCTTCGAAGTGAGTTAGGTCGACTTTGTCCAAGACTCCAGCTTCGAATTTCACCATGTTATCTGGTTTCGGCCCTTGAGGAAGAGTAGATTGCCATTCCCACACAGTCATTAAGATAGCTCACTTCAAGACTCGCCAGCAGTGTCCAAGCCGTCATAAAGGCGAAGTGTAGAGTCAATTTTAATGTCCGCTAATAGGTGCCCAGATACTTTTGATACGACAGCGCATATGCAATAATTTAGGAAGAACACTTGTAATTATACTTGCTTTTTATTAGACAGAGTTGTCAATCCGTAAGCTTGAACTATAAAACACACTTGTCACTGTTTAACAATACTATTTTCAGTGTTGTTAGTGCTGTACCGGATTTCCTATTACTGAAATTTACGTCGGGCATCATATAAGACAATTAGTACTTTCACATCATTCACAGATGAGTGAGTGTTAACTCCACCATTTGAGTGTCTCTAATTCAGACAGAAATTCCTTAATTAATTATGCGCGACACAATTTAGTCGATCACTCAACAACCAAACGCACCCTTGCTCAAATCGCGAAACTCACGTAATCAACGCGAAAGTGACCAAAGAATTTTCGCCTCTCAAAGAACTTGATGCCCCTGGATATGTAACACTCTTTCCCATTTCATGCGTAGTTTATAACCCATAAACACGTATAATGATATGTAATCGAAGTGAATCAGGCGATACTGACAGAATTAGGATAGGAGATGAGACACTAAAAGCAGTGTAACTTCTGAAATTTTTGCAGTGTATTTCTTCTTCTAATAATTTCGGGAGTGCAGCCGAATTCTGCCACGATATTTCGTCCAAGAGACGTGTGGCCATCTTCAGATGAGTAGACAACTACTTAAAACCCGAGGTGCATTCACAGTACTTATGTCAGTTTCCAGATTTTGAGTTCCAGTAATCAAGGAATCGGTAGAAATACATCTCGCCGATATTGCTATAAATCGCGACAAGGGCTTTCAAGTAGTAAAAATTGGACTCCTATAATTAAAAATATCCAGTCACTGCGGAATCGGTGGGATCATTCGATGCTCGGCGAGCAGATCATTTTCACTTCTACCACCGTGGGCGGCACACGCGACTCGGCTGTCCTACGCCGAAAGAGGCTAGCACATTTCGCCTGCGCGAGATTCGGCATAAATACCATGTTTGCAGCTGGGCTGTTTTCACCTCCCGCCGCCTTGATCCCCCTCAATCCCTGGTTGCTCTCCTCTCCAACCCCCGCCCGCTGCCGCGCCTTCACCGTTGTGTCTCCGCTACCCTCCACCTCTACACCATTCATTTCATTTCCTGAGATGGCTTCCATGAACTCCCAGATGATGCCCTCTCTACCTCCATTTATCCCTCCTATCAACTATGATCCTCACCTCCCCCTCCCTCCCTCGGTCATTATCCTGGGCTCCCTCTCCCCCCCCTTCCATCCCTATTTTTTTCCACCTACCCACTCCTTGACCATTTCCTCACCCCTAGTCACTTTTCTTATCCCTCCTTCCACTGCCTTCCCCACTCCTTTCTTGCGTCCGCCCTGGTTCCGCCCCCCATTTCTGTGCACTCTCTCTCCATCGGCTCCCCCCCCCTCATATGTCCAGTTCCTCCCCCCCCCCTCCATACCCATACGCCTTTGTGCTCTATAGTGCAGTATTTTCCGTGAGTGTTCAGTGTTGTGTGTCCCGTTTTTAAAGTGCTGCCAACGGAAGCCAGACTGTCGCCATGTTTTTTAATTGTGCCTGTCTATTTCCCAAGTGTTTTTAATCAGCATCACCAACCTCTTGTTTTTTATGTTTTCTTCACAACTTTTTCGCCATGTACCAGTTTTAAACAGTCACCGTTTTATCACCTCTTTTTATTGTTATATCTCCTCATTACATTTCTTAACTTTATGTGTAGGCTGCAGAGCGGCGTATTATACTGCTGCCAGCCCGCCCCCCCCCCCCCTCTGGGGGGGGGGGGGAGAGGGGGGGAATCTAAATACAATAAAGAAAAAAAAATGGGCTCTTCAGTAGTTGCTACCCACCTGCAGGTGGCCGGACGCTTCTGGGCCGAAATATCGTGGCAAAATGTCAACGGGATCCGGCTGCACATCCGAAAATTATTAGAAAAAGACTGAAAGTAGTGTCTGACAGAACAAACAACACTAAAATATATTAATTCCAGAATACGACTGACTATTCAGCAGCTACATTGGATATATCAAAAATGCATACGTTTATCAGTTAATAGAAAATGTGTCCATGCTTTAATAAAATCTAAAGGAGCATAGTGTGGATTTTCTTTGTGTTGTGGAAAACGTCAGAAAACCCTTCTAGTTCTCGCGAAGCATATTCTAAAATATTATGGTCGATATTTCAGGTATTTCTAAGAGCAACATCACTCAAAGCGTTACTCAGCTGTATATCAATAACCTCCTTCTTTCACGAATGCTATTAGCACATATACAAGCGTGGGACAAAAGCATGGAAACACCGCAAGAAATTCATGCTTGAACATAAATGCAGATGCTAGCCAAGCCCGCAGATTGCGCTGATGTATTTGACCACGAACAGCGAGTGTGCAATGTCCTCAATACCTAGCAAGTGCCAATCATGGTCCTTTTTAGTCGTGAGTGCGTTATATCGGAGCTAAGTGATTCCGAACACGGTCAGATTGTTGGTGGTCGTATGACGGTGTCTCCACAACCAATAAAATCGAAGTGCTGTGTGTTTCATGAGGCATCATACAATATTTATACCACATACGGAGAAATCCCCCCCATGAACCATGGACCTTGCCGTTGGTGGGGAGGCTTGCGTGCCTCAGCGATACAGATGGCCGTACCGTAGGTGCAACCACAACGGAGGGGTATCTGTTGAGAGGCCAGACAAACATGTGGTTCCTGAAGAGGGGCAGCAGCCTTTTCAGTAGTTCAGGGGCAACAAAATGGCTCTGAGCACTATGGGACTCAACTGCTGTGGTCATAAGTCCCCTAGAACTTAGAACTACTTAGACCTAACTAACCTACGGACAGCACACAACACCCAGCCATCACGAGGCAGAGAAAATCCCTGACCCCGCCGGGAATCGAACCCGGGAACCCGGGCGTGGGAAGCGAGAACGCTACCGCACGACCACGAGATGCGGGCCAGGGGCAACAGTCTGGATGATTGACTGATCTGGCCTTGTAACATTAACCAAAACGGCCTTGCTGTGCTGGTACTGCAAACGGCTGAAAGCAAGGGGAAACTACAGCCGTAATTTTTCCCGAGGACATGCAGCTTTACGGTATGATTAAGTGATGATGGCGTCCTCTTGGGTAAAATATTCCGGAGGTAAAATAGTCCCCCATTCGGATCTCCGGGCGGGGACTACTCAGGAGGACGTCGTTATCAGGAGAAAGAAAACTGGCGTTCTACGGATCGGAGCGTGGAATGTCAGATCCCTTAATCGGGCAGGTAGGTTAGAAAACATAAAAATGGAAATGGATAGGTTAAAGTTAGATATAGTGGGAATTAATGAAGTTCGGTGGCAGGAGGAATAAGACTTTTGGTCAGGTGATTACAAAATCAAATAGGGGTAATGCAGGAGTAGGTTTAATAATGAATAAAAAAATAGGAGTGCGGGTTAGCTACTGCAAACAGCATAGTGAACGCATTATTGTGGCCAAGATAGACACAAAGCCCATGCCTACTACAGTAGTACAAGTTTATATGCCAACTAGCTCTGCAGATGATGAAGAAATAGATGAAATGTATGACGAGATAAAAGAAATTATTCAGGTAGTGAAGGGAGACGAAAATTTAATAGTCAGGGGTGACTGGAATTCGTCAGTAGGAAAAGGGAGAGAAGGAAACATAGCAGGTGAATATGGATTGGGGGGAAGGAATTAAAGAGGAAGCCGCCTTGTAGAATTTTGCACAGAGCATAACTTAATCATAGCTAACACTTGGTTCAAGAATCATTAAAGAAGGTTGTATACCTGGAAGAATCCTGGAGATACTAAAAGGTATCAGATAGATTATATAATGGTAAGACAGAGATTTAGGAACCAGGTTTTAAATTATAAGACATTCCCTGGGGCAGATGTGGATTCTGACCACAATCTATTGGTTATGAACTGCAGATTGAAACTGAAGAAACTGCAAAAAGGTGGGAATTTAAGGAGATGGGACCTGGATAAACTGAAAGAAGCAGAGTTGTAGAGAGTTTCAGGGAGAGCATAAGGGAACAATTGGCAGGAATGGGGGAAAGAAATACAGTAGAAGAAGAATGGGTAGCTCTGAGGGATGAAGTAGTGAAGGCAGCAGAGGATCAAGTAGGTAAAAAGACGAGGGCTAATAGAAATCCTTGGGTAACAGAAGAAATATTGAATTTAATTGATAAAAGGAGAAAATATAAAAATGCAGTAAATGAAGCAGGCAAAAATGAATACAAACGTCTCAAAAATGATATCGACAGGAAGTGCAAAATGGCTAAGCAGGGATGGCTAGAGGACAAATGTAAGGATGTAGAGGTTTGTCTCACGAGGGGTAAGATAGATACTGCCTACAGGAAAATTAAAGAGACCTTTAGAGAGAAGAGAACCACTTGTATGAAAATCAAGAGCTCAGATGGCAACCCAGTTCTAAGCAAAGAAGGGAAGGTAGAAAGGTGGAAGGAGTATATAGAGGGTCTATACAAGGGCGATGTACTTGAGGACAATATTATGGAAATGGAAGAGGATGTAGATGAAGACGAAATGGGAGATAAGATACTACGTGAAGAGTTTGACAGAGCACTGAAAGACCTGAGTCGAAACAAGGCCCCGGGAGTAGACAACATGCCATTAGAACTACTGATGGCCGCGGGAGAGCCAGTCATGACAAAACTCTACCATCTGGTGAGCACGATGTATGAGACAGGCGAAATACCCACAGACTTGAAGAAGAATATAATAATTCCAATCCCAAAGAAAGCAGGTGCTGACAGATGTGAAAATTACCGAACTATCAGTTTAATAAGTCACAGCTGCAAAATACTAACGTGAATTCTTTACAGACGAATGAAAAAACTGGTAGAAGCCGACCTCGGGGAAGATCAGTTTGGATTCCGTAGAAATGTTGGAACACGTGAGGAAATACTTACCTTACGACTTATCTTAGAAGAAAGATTAAGAAAAGGCAAACCTACGTTTCTAGCATTTGTAGACTTAGAGAAAGCTTTTGACAATGTTAACTGGAATACTCTCTTTCAAATTCTGAAGGTGTCAGGGTTAAAATACAGGGAACGAAAGGCTATTTAAAATTTGTACAGAACACAGATGGCAGTTATAAGAGTCGAGGGGCATGAAAGGGAAGCAGTGGTTGGGAAAGGAGTGAGACAGGGTTGTAGCCTCTCCCCGATGTTATTCAGTCTGTATATTGAGCAAGCAGTAAAGGAAACAAAAGAAAAATTCGGAGTAGGTATTAAAATTCATGGAGAAGAAGTAAAAACTTTGAGGTTCGCCGATGACATTGTAATTCTGTCAGAGACAGCAAAGGACTTGGAAGAGCAGTTGAACGGAATGGACAGTGTCTTGAAAGGAGGATATAAGATGAACATCAACAAAAGCAAAACGAGGATAATGGAATGTAGTCAAATTAAGTCGGGTGATGCTGAGGGAATTAGATTAGGAAATGAGACACTTAAAGTAGTAAAGGAGTTTTGCTATTTGGGGAGTAAAATAACCGATGATGGTCGAAGTAGAGAGGATATAAAATGTAGACTGGCAATGGCAAGAAAAGCGTTTCTCAAGAAGAGAAATTTGTTAACATTGAGTATAGATTTAAGTGTCAGGAAGTCGTTTCTGAAAGTATTTGTATGGAGTGTAGCCATTTATGGAAGTGAAACATGGACGATAACTAGTTTGGACAAGAAGAGAATAGAAGCTTTCGAAATGTGGTGCTACAGAAGAATGCTGAAGATAAGGTGGGTAGATCACGTAACTAATGAGGAGGTATTGAATAGGATTGGGGAGAAGAGAAGTTTGTGGCACAACTTGACTAGAAGAAGGGATCGGTTGGTAGGACATGTTTTGAGGCATCAAGGGATCACAAATTTAGCATTGGAGGGCACCGTGGAGAGTAAAAATCGTAGAGGGAGACCAAGAGATGAATACACTAAGCAGATTCAGAAGGAAGTAGGTTGCAGTAGGTACTGGGAGATGAAGAAGCTTGCACAGGATAGAGTAGCATGGAGAGCTGCATCAAACCAGTCTCAGGACTGAAGACCACAACAACAACAGGGAGAAATCGGGAAAACAACATCCACCATGTCACAACGCGGACGAATGTGTATGTTGAATGATCGTGAAAGACAGTCAATGTGCTGTATTCTGACGACAACTGCAAAAATCACTGCAAAAGTGAATGTCGCAATCGCGAACCCTGTCGGCACTAAAGCCACTCGAAGGGAGTTCTATGAGCTGGGCGGGCTGGAATCCCAACACTCATCAATGATGCAAGTGCTCGTCACAGAAAAACGTGGTGCCGAAGCTATGAATTCTGTGCTATAGAGCAGTGGAAAGAAAACATTTGGTCTGATGGGTCTCATTTTACACTGTTTACAACTTGTGCCTGAGTTAACGCCTCAAGAGCAAGGCATGGCAGGGTTCTGGTGATGATTTGGACACCCATATAATGGTACTGAATGGACCCCCATGGTTACTCTGCAAGATTGCCAAGGATTATGTGATCATTTTGGCCGAAACGGAACTGATAGCGTGGCACACTATTTGATACCCAGTGATGATGCAATATTCCAAGACGACAAGGCCCCTAGTCACACAACTGACATGGTACAGGAAGGGGTTGGGTTGATATGGGGTTAAGAGACCAAACAGCGAGGTCATCAGTCTCATCGTATTAGGGAAGGATGGCAAAGGAAGTCGACCTTGCCCTTTCAAAGGAACCCTTCCGGCATTTGCCTGAAACGACTTAGGGAAATTACGGAAAACCTAAGTTAGTATGGCCGGACGCAGGAATGAACCGTCATCCTCCCGAATGTGAGTCCATTGTCCTAGCCACACCGCCAGCTTGCTCGGTATGGTACAGGACTGGTTTGTGAGCACAAGGAAGGTTTGTCGAATCTCCGCTTGCCAACATAGTCGTCAGATCTCAATGTTATTGAGCTTTTGTGGTCTACTTTCAAGAGAAGGTTGTGTGATCGCTGTCTGTCTGCATCATCACTATAATGTATACTTGATAATACGATTGCCTTGAAAACCATACAGGACCTGTATGTATCTATTGGAATGCCAATGGGTTTCCTACACCTTGTTAGACATGGTAACGTGTTATGTGTTAGGTGCTTCTATATTTTGTGCAACTCCTGTATTTTCTCATTTTACTAATGTTTGAAGCTCTTCTTGATGTTTTTCCATGTTTGGAATTTAAAACTTGGGTTGTTTTGAAAATCTGTCTTATGTAAACACAACTATTTTTTATTTTTTATTTTTATATTTACCCAGACATGTTTCGACACCTATGTGTCATCTTCTGGGGGTCAGTTTTTTTTATTTCTGTAAAGTACAATAATTCTAATAATTTATCCATTTTAGATCTAAGAATTACAATATGCGCATTTTGCTTTGTTTTATGTAGACGCTCTCCTTAAAATTACATCGCTAAATGAACTGCTTTATTATACATCGGCTTTTGTTGAAAAATGGCTCTGAACATTATGGGACTTGACATCTATGGTCATCAGTCCCCTAGAACTTAGAACTACTTAAACCTAACTAACCTAAGGACAGCACACAACACCCAGTCATCACAAGGCAGAGAAAATCCCTGACCCCGCCGGGAATCGAACCCGAGAACCTGGGCGCGGGACATCGCCTTTTGTGTGTGCCCTTTTCCTTCGTTTTTTTTTTTTTTTTTTTTTTTTTTAATAGCATGTTATCTGCAAACGAGCTGTGAAGAAAATTATCATGTATTTGCGAATAACTGTTTCGTGGGTAGGGGTTATGTGCGTATCTGTTCTTACATTTTTTTGTCCTGTTGCGTGTCTCTCGTTGATGTCTCGATTAACTGCTACTCAGTGCAGATTCCATACAGTTTTTCACAAGCGAAAATTTTGTGAAGAACTTAGGCCTACAATGGATAAATTATTATATTGTAATGTACAGAAATAAAAAAAAATTAGACCCACAGAAGATGGCACATAGGTGTCGAAACATGTCTGGGCAAATATAAAAATAAAAAATTAATTAATTGTGTTTGCATAAGGCTGATTTTCAAAACAACCTAATGCTGTATTTTCATTTAAAAGATAAAAATTTTTCCACTTCTCAATAGGTAGTTGCATTTATTTTCCAATCAAGAATACTATTCACAATTTTGGATATCATCTCTTTCTGGAAACCTTGTTGTGAGTCGCTTACAAAATTATGAGATTTCCTTTGTGTAGATTAATGTAATCAGTTATTCTCTTCTCACCCTTTGCAACTTTTCCGCCAGTGTTTGTTAGCAATGCCTTCGCCACGCTCTCAAACAGTAAGCCACTACAAATATTTCGTGGGCTCTGTGACGAAATCATAAATGTATACGTCAGCCGGGGGCGTGGCACGGTCAGACGTGGAGATAACCCCTGTCTCTTGACGTCATGCTGCCAGTCCCTGGCAACGGACTCCGATTTGAAATTATCGAAGTATTATTCCACACTTTGTGTAACATGTTTATTAATACGAAACGAATCTGCTGTTGCTTTCGTGTTTCACCACAGCGGCATTATCTCCCGTCCTAATCGTTGCTACTTCAGTGAACTATGTTTCGCCGAGAGGAATGACTATTTGCTTAACAGTGAAGGCAATAAGCTACTCCATCGCGTTAACCTCCCATTCCATAAGCATAATATTTTCGTAATGTACGTCACGGTCAGAGTATTACCGACTGCGAGACGTGAAAACACTAATTCGTGCAATCACTGAGCCGTTTAAATTTTCCTGATCCAGCACGTGATATTGAAATTCCCAGGTGTTGCGTAGAGTATTTGCAAATTTATGTTGGATAATTTCTCATCATTAGGGGGCGACAGCGTGCATTTGGCGCCTGAAGATGTGCTGCTGCTTGATCATAATATTGAGAAGTATAAGACCTCTCAACTTAACATTTTAAGAGTTTTAGCGACGTATACAGTGCTATTCAAAAAGAAGGAACAGATTTCAAATATTCATTGCTTGCAGACTACTAAAGGTTGAAACACAGTTCCAACGCTCCTAGAAAAAGAAAAGTTCAAAAGTTCATGCATTCAGTGTGAGTACCATGTCTTATACGATCGATATCAAAACGGCGGCTCATTTTCTGCCACACACTATGAAGCTCGTCTCTCGTTATGGAAATCACAGTGAAAGGGTACAGTACCGCCCAACATTGAAAATAGGTACGAAATTCTTGTCAGAACAACACATTTTTTGTGTAAAAGTAACTCAATTTCAATTAATACAGCGAAGCCGGATACCAGTGTGGGAAAGAATGACAATTTATTTATTTAATTGATCACATGTGCACTCCCTCAAAATAAATCCCTACATCCAGTTTGGTGAGATCTGTGTGGTGTAACTGAATGAATATATGATCATCTTTGAGTCGATCCTTTGGCTACCTTTGGTGAGATCAAAGAGATGGAAGTTACCAGAGCTTTGGAGCGTCTGAAATGTGGCTGACCAATAAGGTAGCAAGGTGCTTCTCCCACTTCGACAGAGGTGCGAGAGAACCGGAATACGGCCATGTTTCGGCACTCTGGCGCTGAACCTTCTGCTGTAAAGACCTGTTTTTTGTTGTGCTCCGTAATGAAAGTGTGGAGGCATGGTATGGATGTGGAATATTTAAGAGTAGTTAGAACTAATCATTTCTCTTTCCTAGGAACTTTTGTGGGGAAAATTACAAAGTGAGGCAGGTAATTTTAAGGGGATTGTAGTAAACCAACGGTCACAATGAGACCACGTGTAGTTATAAGTTGAGATACTAGCGTGTGTACAATAAGCTGAAATATTTAAGAATTAATAGCGTGTGTACAATAAGCTGAAATATTTAAGAAATAGCGTGTGTATCATAAGTTGAAGTATTTAAGAAATATCATTCCGTGTGACACTAAATTTAAACTCTGAGAGAGAATCAAGGTGAGTCGGCCGTTTTTCCAGCAACGCCACTTGGCTTGCATTGCACAGGAAGACGCGCGTTTATCTCCAGAGTTCACAGTAGGAAAGTAAAATTACAAAGTGGGGCAGTGTCGTGTGAAACTGGGATAGATATTGATTGAAGTGGGAAAGCGGAAAGTGATGAAGTTGTAACCGTTCGTTGTGTAATATTTCATATTGTTGTGTTGTGTATGTCTTGTAATTTGGGTATGTGTGTTTTGCATGGGAGTAGCAAGGCAGTTTCGAAAGATTTGTGGGTTATGCTTGTTCCTTCTGTATCGCTCGATCTGGAGGAAAGTTTCGTGAGGATGAATGTGAGAGGCGAAGTGTGAGGTATAATAAAAGATCCACCATCCGATCCAGGGAGTGCACTGTTGGGGCAAATAGATTACGAGACCATAGTATAGAGATTCACTAACGTAAAGCCATGCCCACTGGGCGGAATTTCTCTTGTGATTTTGTTCTAGGTTGTAGAATTTGTGTGTTTAGGAATAAATCAAATAGTGAATAGAAAGAGATTGGTGGCCTTTTTCATTAAATTGTATGTTATCATAATGTCCCGAATTTATATAAAAGCCGTTAAATCAAAGACAAAAAGTAAGTGTGGTATTGCCAGTGCGTAGTGTGCAGTCAGGGTTCTATAAATCACTGATAGTCAGATGCGTGTTTCCGTTGCGTATTATTCATGCAGGAGGATAATTTGTAACTAAATAGTGAGATACGAGAATTCATGTTGCTCAATAAATTAAGGAAGAATCCACTCGCTTGGCAAACCACCCATCTTGCAGGCCTGACTGCTTGATGCCACAGTATGAGAAAGGCAAGTGGGTGCCTCTCATAATTTCGACCCTGCCAGGATCATTTTTGTTAGGATATTTTGTTGTTAGGGTTTGCTGTTAAATTTTTTTTATGGAATGTATTGTGATAGCGCTATGAAGTAAAATTTTTTTTTTTTTGCAATTTCTTTCTGGATTGGTGAGGATCTTTTATTTTTTTTAATTGCCATATCGTACAAGGCTGGAAGATCGTGGTATAATTTTTTTTGCGTAATGTCCGTAGTAACTAGGTCGCAGTCGAAAAACGTAGCCACAATGGAGAATAGCGATTCTGGCGTGAACGTAGCAGTGCAGCAGGAAGTAGGTGTTGACCGTGAGTTAATGAGAGGGGACGGCAGGCACTCCGAAGAGGCTGTATTGTTCAGTGGACCGCTGCAAGGGGATCCTTTGTGCGGCGGGCTTTGCTCACAACCGGGGGCCTTTCCCGACGACGCGGGCGAGCCGAGATTAGGACAGGTATGCAGTGAAAGTGCAGCTACTCTTAGCGAGGCTACGGTTTCACAGGCGAACGAGGTGAGCGCGTCGAAAGTTGCAAATGACGATATGATGCTACAGTTGTTACAGAGTTTGGTGAGAGATAATAAGGAGAGAGATAGGGAGAATAAAGAAAGATTGGAAGCAATGAGTAGGGAGACTAAAGCGATAAATGAAAAATTGGAAGCAAATAACGAAAGATTAGAAGCAATCAATAGAGATAATAAGGAGAGAGATAGGGAAAATAAGGAAAGATTGGAGGTAATGGATAAGGGAGATAAAGAGGCAATGAGGAAGCTCCACACAGTTATCGATGAGCGTCTGTCCGCAGTTAATAATCGGTTAGATGAGGGGGAGAAGAATCTGGGTGCGGTAAAGCAAGTATGTGATGCTGTGAAAGAAAAAACCAATAATTTGGAGGTACGAGTAAGTGCAATAGAGAGCGATATTACCGAACGTGGGGACGTGTTGCCGGATGAGCGAATCAAAGAGATAGTAGAGGACTTACTTGCAGATAAACAAGGGGCATTAGACAGCGTAGAAGCTCAAGTCACACGGCAGGAAATGGCGCTAAATAAACACAGGGATGAAGTTGCGGTGGTAGTGGCCAGAATGAATACGATTAGCGCAGATGTAGAAAAGATCAGTATGAGAGGCGAAACAGGCTCTGACAGTACGCAGCGAGAGGTTTATGCCGACCAAGAGGAGATACAATCGCTATTGCAGTTTAAAGAGGCACAATTAGAAACAAATAGGAAACATAGGGAAGAACTAGCACAGTTGCAATTAGCGTGCAGAAGCGAAGGTGAAACACCACCAGGTAGACTGCAGAGGGAGAGTGACATAAATTCAAAAAACGAAAATAGGCAGAAAGAGGAAGACGAACTCAGAGAGTTAGAAGAACGGTTGTGTCGGATAAAACAGGTGGCAAACCCAACTGGGTATAGCCCAAGGTCGGAAAACATAGATGCGGAAGAAGAATGTAGGAGGCACTTCGTGTCGGTACAAACGTACACTTGCTTTCCGGATCCTGATAATTACCAACATCCATGCCTGTGGCTGTCTCAATTCCAAGATTCATTACCTTCATCGTGGGGACCGCTCCTCAAAATGAAGTTTGTGTGTAACCATTTGAGGGACGAGGCTAGAGCAAAAATGCAGGAGGTTATTAAAGACTGTAGTAGCTTCAAGATGTTTTGTGACAAGTTTTTAAATGAATTCTGGTCGAAAAGTAAGCAGGACCAGGTTAAGCAAAGCATATTGATGATGCCAAATTGTAACGAAGGTGGTATAAGGGATCCAGTGTCGTGCTATCAGGAAATGCTGAGACGAAACAGGTATTTGGATGTGCCATACGAAACTGGGGAGCTCATTAGGATCTGTATCACGAAGTTGCCAGTGAGATTGCGCAGAGATATAGTGATAGCAGGCAGAGGCTTGAACGATTCTGCGTCATTTCAGCACCTCTTACAGGAACTGGGAAATGAAAGTAACATTGTGAACGCCGACATGACTCATAGGTCAGACAGAGTTGAGGATAGGGACGGAAGAAACTATCAGAATGACAGGAGAGCAGGGAATCAGAGGAATGACGGAAATGGAAGATGGCGAGGAAATAGGGGGCAGAATTCATGGGGATATCGACCAGCAAACCGGGAAAATAGAAGATGGGACAGAGATGGAAGAAGAAGAGAAAATGAGAATGATGGGCGGAGAGAGGATAGGCAGTTATTGGGTTCACGACAGCACAATCATTGTCACAATGACGGAGGGACAAGAAGGTGACTACTTGATAGACGGGTACAAACCAGGACTATTAATGATGTAAATATTAGGTATATCGATTACGGAAAACTAAGGGAGAATCTGTCAGAGGAGGTAGGAGATGTGGGGAGTGAAGTCCACCCAATAATTAGCGTAGAGATAAATAATATAATCGTACCTTGTGTTATCGACACAGGCAGTGTAATGAGTGTATTGAGGGAAGATGTGTTTAAGTGTTGTAGTCTTACAAAACCATGGCCAACGTTGCCATTGCAAAGGACAACGGTGAGAGGGGCAATTACAGGAAAGGGAATTGAGGTGAAGTTACAAGCGCAGGTAGACTTCGTGTGCCAGGCGAAGAGGTTTAGTACAGTGTTCATGATTGTGTCATCTCTAACTGTTGAAGGGATATTAGGCGTTAATTTTTTGAACCAATATAAAGCAGTCGTTAACATGAGAAATGGTTCGATGGAGTTGAAACGAGATTCGGAGGAAATTACATTAAGATTCGACGATTGCTTACATGGTAAAGATAACGCACACTTAGCATTATGTCTGGCGGTAAAGTCCGGTAAACAGGCACAGAATACGGGGTTCGAACAAGAGAAGAAGGAAATTCATAAATGTTTGGAGGAGGAGATCAGGGAGAAAATCTGGCATTTACGAGGGACCACGGTCTACGGGGAATTGCAGAAAATTTTATACGAGAATAGAAAGGTATTTAAACATGCTGCGGGTACAATAAGAAATTTTGTGTATAGATTCAAGGTCAAGCCACATAAACAGTTTAGGGCCCAAGTGTACCCGATACCTGTTGTGTACAAAGAAAGAGTGGAAGCTGAGATCGAAAGCATGCTACAACAAGGGATTATCGAACCAGCATCCAGTCCGTACAACAGTCCTTTAGTTTGTGTTGAAAAAAAGGATGGGTCAATTAGATTAGTTTTGGACGCAAGAAGGATTAATAAGATAATTGAGCCAGAGACAGATCGGCCGCTGACACTTGACGAATTGCTACAAAAGTTTCACGGGATCAGAGTTCTCAGCTCAGTTGATTTGAGAATGAGTTTCTGGCAGGTGGAGTTAGATCGTAGGTGTAGAAAATACACTGCTTTCTTGTGCTACGGGAAATCATATCAATTCCGGAAACTACCATTTGGGTTAAATGTATCATCCGCGGCATTTATCAGAGCGCTAAATACTGTCATTCCTAATGAAATAAAAGATAAGGTAACACAGTACGTGGATGATGTCCTGATAGCCGAAAGAAACTGGGAAGACCACAATAGAACGTTAGGCATATTGCTCGGTGCACTGGAGAGACATGGGGTGACCGTAAATTTGGGAAAGTCAGAATTTGGACGAAAAGAAATCGAGTTTCTAGGTCACATTGTGACACCAGAGGGAATAAGACCAAATCCAGACAAACTCGAAGCAATCAGAGAATTTCCGGTGCCAAGAACAAAACGTCAGCTACGGGGTTATTTAGGATTAATCAATTTTTACAGGAGGTTCATTAAGATTGGGGGAGCAGCGACACCCAGACTATGTCAGCTGACTGGAAAGAAAACGGTATGGAATTGGGACCCTGTCGCGCAGGAAGAGTATGAGGCGTTAAAGAAGGCACTGCTATCGGCACCTCTTCTCGGGCATCCAGACCTAGGGAAAGAGTTTTGTATGGCCACGGACAGTTCCCGTAGTGGACTTGGGGTAACATTGTTCCAAGAGCAAGAGCAAGGAGGAGAAGTAATACAACAACCTATTGCATTTGCGAGCCGAGTGCTTAGCAAAGCTGAGAGAAATTACACGGTAACTGAGCTTGAAGCTTTGGCAATAGTATGGGGTTTTAGTAAGTTTAGATACTATTTGTATGGAAGGCATACTAAAATCTATACTGACCACAAGTCACTACAGTTTCTGATGTCGGCCAAACTTAATCATAGACGACTCGCTAGGTGGGCACTCTATTTACAGGAGTTTCAGTTTTCGGTCACGTATATTCCTGGGCCACAGAATATAGTGGCGGATGCGTTGTCAAGGAACCCAGTAGGTCATGGTCAATGCTTTGATGAGGAGGTAAACGAGAACAGATATGATATATTGTATATGCAGGGCGTGCCGTTCGAGAAATACATAGGGACGGTACTCACAAATATCGCGAAAGAGCAGGATAAAGACGCGTCATGGAGAATGGTGAAGGACAGAGTTAGAGCGAACTTAGACGCCAATATAGCACGTTTTTATACAATTCAGAATGGGGTCCTTTTCTACCGTAGAAATCCAAACACACAAGACTGGGTGTTGTGTATACCGAATGAAATAGTCAACAAGTTGATCTGGTACACGCACCTAAGTTACGGGCATTACGGGGCAAGGAAATGCTGTAAGAAGTTAAGGGAATCAGTTTATTTCATTAGTATGGAGAGGAGGATCAAGAACGTGCTTGGTAGTTGCAAATTGTGCCAGAAGGCAAAATCGTTAACTATCTCATGCAAAGCACCGCTTTTTCCGATAGTGCCAGGTAGACTGAGGGAATTCGGAGCAACAGATTTGTTTGGCCCACTACCTAGGTCAGTGCAGGGATATAGATATGTTTTAGTAGCAGTGGAATTGGTGTCAAAGTATGTGACTTTTACCGCATTGAAACGTGCGACGGGAAGGACAGTAGCAGCAGCGATCGTTAAAAACTTTTTGCGAGAAGTAGGGACTGTAGAAAAGTTCATTGCTGACAATGGACCGCAATATAGATCCAGACAATGGCTAACCACACTGAAGAGAAGAAGGATAAAACCGGTGTTCATATCCCGATACCATGCTGCAAGTAACCCCAGTGAAAGAGTAGTAAAAGAACTGGGAAAATTGTGTAAGATCTATTGCCATAGGCAACACAGAAGTTGGAGTATTTTTCTCAAAGATTTTCAGGACATCCTCAATGAGCTACCACATGGAGCAACTGGTTTATCACCAATTACGGTGCTAAAGAATGAACCACCACCAGATTGAGTCAGGGAGCTGGTAGATTTTCCGCGATCAGGAAAGCAGAGGCACACAGAAATTGTTAAGGTTGCGATAGAGCGAATTAAGAAAGCAGCTAAGGATAGGCAGGAGAAGCAGAAAGGAAAGATCCGTAAGATCGAATTGGCAGTAGGAGACAAGGTTCTAATAAAAACTCATCGATTATCGAAGAAGCACAGATTCCTAACTAGCAAATTTTTTACTGTGTATAGTGGACCATTCAGAGTGAGGCGGATTGTCCATGAAAATGCTGTACTGATTGAGACGATCAAGGGAAAACAATCTCGTGGGCTTCATCACATTTCTAACATCAAATTATGGAAAAGTTAAGGATAGATCTAAGGTAGGAAATTTATGGTAGATAGTCAGTGTATTTATTTGTGATGTGTAACGTTGTGCAGGGTCAAATCGAACATAAGAATTTTCAGGCGGGATGTCAGGAAGTATGACGGAATAGACTGGTCAAATGAGTCATGAACAGGAGTCGACAGAGTGGTGTATGTACGTATTTTTTGTCGTATGAATAAGGATCAAGCAGAAACGACGTGAGGAAAGATGGTAGATAGAGAAGCGACGTGATAAATAGTAGTGGATAAAGGTGGTATATGAGAAGAAAAGCGACGTGAAGCAGGGTGATTATGAAACAGTGGTAAATAAAGGTGAGTAGAATTGAATAATGTGGAGATGTCTTAGATGTATGTTACAGAGAGGCCTGTGTATGCTGCAATAGAGATTGATGCCAATGATGAAGGAAGACCAGGAAATGATGGAGTAATGGACGGACGGAGAGCCGAAATACGAATGAAGAGATGAGGACAACTGCACAATGTGAAAGGACGTAAAGGGAGTATGAGACCCAGATGGTGAACGTTGTGGAATACTGACGTGAGATGTGATATAAGTGTAGATCTAATTCTTAGCATAAAATTTGCGATTGGGCAAAATTAATATTTTTTGTTGTTGTTGAAGCCTGGTACCAGTATAACCAATCAAAACGGTACCAAGAATGTGTGCAGTTATTTTTTGCAGGTTGATTAATTTGTGTATTTTTGTTCTTAGATGAAATGTCGCGATTCTAAGTTGATATTTAGCATAAAGTGAATGCAGAGGTAAGCCGATGGAGAGAGGTGCCAGAGGGAAAGGACGAATTCGGAGACTGGAATGCTATCTCCGAAACAGCTTCATGTGTTATGTGGTTGAGTATAAGGGAGCAAAGGTATGGTATGTTGTAGTGAGTGTGGTGGTGTTAAGGTTAGCTGACTTCTAGACCTATTCTGTTAGTGTATCAATGGATTGAATGAGAGGGAAAATGTGATGTCTGGTGAGTGAGAGTCGTAGAGTAGTGTGATCAATGCACACACTCCTGTAAAGGGGATGCTACCGATCCATAACTAAAACATTATTGTGTTTTATTGTTTGTTGGGATGAACCTCGATGTCAGGTCAGGATCTGTCATACGTGTCCTAGAAACGTTGCTATATATAATGAAATGTAAAATATGTGAAGAGATACTGATTTCAGTCTGTCACAAGCACAAAGGTGCATTATATGTTGTAGATTTAGAGTCACCAGTTCCTAAAATGTTTATTGTGTTAGGATGTTAAAGTAGTTTAATATTTAATAACCTGTGGTAGGTAATTGAGAGTTGTGTAGATTATTTTCTCATTTTTTTGTTAGAACACTTTCAAGGAGTTTTAATTTCAGTCTGTCACAAGCACAAAGGTTCATTGTATATTGTAGCTTGAGAATCAACAGTTTCTAATATTTTCACTGTGATAGGATGTTAGAGTAGTTTACTATTTTGTATTGTAATTATGAGTTGTATAGATTGTTTCTTATTCATTTTGTTCTTTATTTTTTACACTTTCATGTTTTGTATGAGGGACGACAGGTACAATGAATAGCACGAGTGTGGGCTGTCTATAGAAAAGAGATAAATGTTGATGTTGTATGCATAGAAAACTAGGGTGTATAATTTTAATGTAAGAATTTCCTTTTGTCTGTAATGTTGCGAGATGCACGGAAGATCTGGCTAATTGGGTGTCGTAACGCCCATACCGCTAACGGGCCGAGCTGACGTCGCCATGGCGACAGGCGACACAGCCGCGGCACTCCCCACTCCATTGTCGGACGAGGTACACTCCACGCGCCCGCTACAGCAGGTCAACGGCCTGGGGCGACACGCACGTATCACTGGCCATTCATGAGTTCCGCCACCCTTACGACTGGGGAAGGTATCCCGCGGAGGCAACAGCGGGTGGTTTCTTCTGCTCAACGGCGCGCGCAGTGGCGCTACTGCTGAATGGACGAGGCGCGGCCGAGCCCGGCGAGAATATTTTTTACCTGCAGCTATTAACTTGTACTGGACTGTGGAGCCGTGAAACAAGATGACTGCGACTTTCCATAATGTGGAAAGTGAAGGACTGGTGTTTCCACGTTGTGAGTGGTGGAAAAGATTTTGTCTTTAGCAAACAGGACGATCGTTTTGTTTTGTCTTGACCACTGAACGGTGGGATCCATAAACTTTTGGCAGTGACTTGTTAAGTGTGCTTTGTGAATTGCATGTGGGACACTTGGTATACTTAGAGGACAGTTGTCGTATGGTGAACAATTATTGTATGAAGGCAAGAAACTAGAGTGGGACATTGACATTTGCGTCTGTAGTAGGAGACATTTCTTGAATTGTCGCGGGAATAAGTGCTGTTTGTTGAAACTTACGACTTTTAATTACACCATGAACTGAAAGGACAGAACCGTGGGTAATAGTAGTTGTAGGGCCATTTTTTGGACGAACAGATTCGTGTGGATGGTACTCTGAGAGTGACTATGACATTTGTGTTTAATGAGAGATACAGTTTACTGTTCAGTGCGTGTTCAAAATGCCGAATTGAGTGACTCAAAGACTTTCGTCCGGGTAACCATGGGAGAGCTTTGACACCGAAACAGTGGTTCTAGGAAAACTATCAGCAACTTTTTGACCCCAAGAAAATCACAGAATGAAATGTTTCCGTGTGACTCGCAAGATAGGGAATAATGTATTTGCAATTGTGTAAATGTTTTTTTATATGTTTCATTCCTGAAGGGACAGCAAGCGTAATTGTATTTTATTAATATTTGTGTTTAGAATAGTTAGTGTTTGTTTTTTGTCTGTTCTGGGTTATCAAGTTCACGTAGCATGTTTATTAGAATATTTGGTACAATGATGCTCTAATTATAAGCCAGTGGCGTAATACTAACGTAGCAGTTCATGTAGCATTGATCAGTAAGATTGTCACAGGGGACAAGAGTTTGCATTGCACAACAAATATCGGAATTAACTGATGTATTTTGATGTCGTGCATAGTAATAATCTTGTTGGTGTTTCGACTGAAGCCACTTATTTTTTATTATCACAGTGGTGACATTTCACATTAAAGTGTAACGAAGGCTAGTCGAAACGCAAGTTCTTGTCGTCTATATGTGTGACAACAGAGAAATGAACAGTAGAGTAAGATAAGAGAGCTACTGGTGGATTCAAGCACTTATTGCTAAACTATTTACTGCGTGTATTGATCAAAGTTGATGAACTGACTAGCTCAGCAGCAGGTATCTGTACTGATGGACAAAGATAAGGCTAAACTCACTGTCGAGTAGTTGTGGCAATTGCTTAGGTGATGATAGTTAATGAGGTATGACATGATGTCTTAGACGAACTATATTACGTAACCAGTATCTAACTTGTGGTATATTTCATTGTTTTTCTTCTCAGTTTTTATTTCTCTGTAGGTTTGAGGTATATTTTAGAGTAATGGTATGGAGCCTGACATTCTATGTGTAACTAGTGTACGAATTTTTTTTCTTTTGTTGATTTTGTTTTGTATTTAGACTTTGCTGTGTAAGGGTTTTTACAGCGCAATTTATGAATGTCAGATTACTTGCTCTGTGTTTGGACGGTGAGCTGTTTAAAATTTCATGAGTACAATTAGTATTTTTTTTATTTGTTGTAGAATTATTGAAATTCGCATTACTCATAAAAATAACGAAGATCCCAGTAACTAAAGCAAATTTTTATCTCAATATTATTTTTTCATTTCTATGATGTGATGTTTTATTTGTCATGTGGATTGTTATATATTTGTATGTGTACGTTACTCCGGATTGTGGAGAGTACAATAATGCAACAACTGCCAATAATTTGTTCGTCTATTTGAGGTCACCAGGGGCTAAGGTCTCCTCCTGGTTATTTTGATGAATTGCTACGTTTGTTTTAATACAGTTTTCTTAAAAAAATGTTCGGAACTACCCTCGCATTGCAAGGATAGTACCGTGCCATTTTTTTCTGCATGGGTAGCCGGTGGTGAAAGGGTACAGTACCGCCCAACATTGAAAATAGGTACGAAATTCTTGTCAGAACAACACATTTTTTGTGTAAAAGTAACTCAATTTCAATTAATACAGCGAAGCCGGATACCAGTGTGGGAAAGAATGACAATTTATTTATTTAATTGATCACATGTGCACTCCCTCAAAATAAATCCCTACATCCAGTTTGGTGAGATCTGTGTGGTGTAACTGAATGAATATATGATCATCTTTGAGTCGATCCTTTGGCTACCTTTGGTGAGATCAAAGAGATGGAAGTTACCAGAGCTTTGGAGCGTCTGAAATGTGGCTGACCAATAAGGTAGCAAGGTGCTTCTCCCACTTCGACAGAGGTGCGAGAGAACCGGAATACGGCCATGTTTCGGCACTCTGGCGCTGAACCTTCTGCTGTAAAGACCTGTTTTTGTTGTGCTCCGTAATGAAAGTGTGGAGGCATGGTATGGATGTGGAATATTTAAGAGTAGTTAGAACTAATCATTTCTCTTTCCTAGGAACTTTTGTGGGGAAAATTACAAAGTGAGGCAGGTAATTTTAAGGGGATTGTAGTAAACCAACGGTCACAATGAGACCACGTGTAGTTATAAGTTGAGATACTAGCGTGTGTACAATAAGCTGAAATATTTAAGAATTAATAGCGTGTGTACAATAAGCTGAAATATTTAAGAAATAGCGTGTGTATCATAAGTTGAAGTATTTAAGAAATATCATTCCGTGTGACACTAAATTTAAACTCTGAGAGAGAATCAAGGTGAGTCGGCCGTTTTTCCAGCAACGCCACTTGGCTTGCATTGCACAGGAAGACGCGCGTTTATCTCCAGAGTTCACAGTAGGAAAGTAAAATTACAAAGTGGGGCAGTGTCGTGTGAAACTGGGATAGATATTGATTGAAGTGGGAAAGCGGAAAGTGATGAAGTTGTAACCGTTCGTTGTGTAATATTTCATATTGTTGTGTTGTGTATGTCTTGTAATTTGGGTATGTGTGTTTTGCATGGGAGTAGCAAGGCAGTTTCGAAAGATTTGTGGGTTATGCTTGTTCCTTCTGTATCGCTCGATCTGGAGGAAAGTTTCGTGAGGATGAATGTGAGAGGCGAAGTGTGAGGTATAATAAAAGATCCACCATCCGATCCAGGGAGTGCACTGTTGGGGCAAATAGATTACGAGACCATAGTATAGAGATTCACTAACGTAAAGCCATGCCCACTGGGCGGAATTTCTCTTGTGATTTTGTTCTAGGTTGTAGAATTTGTGTGTTTAGGAATAAATCAAATAGTGAATAGAAAGAGATTGGTGGCCTTTTTCATTAAATTGTATGTTATCATAATGTCCCGAATTTATATAAAAGCCGTTAAATCAAAGACAAAAAGTAAGTGTGGTATTGCCAGTGCGTAGTGTGCAGTCAGGGTTCTATAAATCACTGATAGTCAGATGCGTGTTTCCGTTGCGTATTATTCATGCAGGAGGATAATTTGTAACTAAATAGTGAGATACGAGAATTCATGTTGCTCAATAAATTAAGGAAGAATCCACTCGCTTGGCAAACCACCCATCTTGCAGGCCTGACTGCTTGATGCCACAGTATGAGAAAGGCAAGTGGGTGCCTCTCAACAGATTCGACAGTGCGATGTCGCAGACTTTCAAGAGGGTCAGGCATGGGAGGATACAAACGCGGTCTTTTACGTAACCCCACGGATAAAAGCCGCAATGTGTAAGGTATGGAGAAATGGAAGGCCACAGGCGATGTAGTTCCATCTTCTGCCCCTTCTCTTCCAATCCAAGGTCCTGGGACGGTGTCATTCAGGTAACGTCGGACGTGCTTAGAGAAAAACGTATTTTTATCGCCCTTATGCCTGACACTCTTAAAAGTCTGTGACATCGCATTCTTGAAGCTGTGAATTCGATAACGAGAGACCAGCTCGCTCGTGTGTGGGAGGGAATGAGACACAGTTTTGATGTTTGTCATGTAACACATGGTGCTCTCATTGAATGCATAAAATTTTGGGCTTTTCTGTTTCTATGAACGGTGGAATTGTGTTTTTATAAACTGTAGTTTGGAAGCAATAAATGTTTGAAATCTTTTTATTATTTTTGAATAACTCTGCATAATAAATGTGCACCGTTCAGTAGTTACTAATTCTCTATTTGAAACCAGTTAACTGTTGCCACCGCCTCCTTTTCGTAGCTTAAGTAAAAGATCCTTGTTATTTTTTGAAATCAGTATTCTGATGTGTCCCGCCATGAATTCCTTTGCCAGCCTCTTTATCTCAGAGGAGCACATGCATCCAGCGTTCTCAGCTTTTTGTTGGACAAATTCTAATCTTCTTGATGCAATAATTTACCAACAGCCGTATGTATTGTAGAAATTTGTTTTATTTCATGAACTTCTATGTGTTACCAGTTTCGGCATTACATTGATGCCATCTCCAGACCCCACTCGTCATAGTCGTAAAATCGCTATACAGGAAGGAGCCATATAACTGGATCCGAGAATCAATCGTCCTGCAACAGCTCTTGGTGGGCAGGCGACAAGAGCTGTTGCAGGACGATTGATTCTCGGATCCAGTTATATGGCTCCTTCCTGTATAGCGATTTTACGACTATGACGAGTGGGGTCTGGAGATGGCATCAATGTAATGCCGAAACTGGTAACACATAGAAGTTCATGAAATAAAACAAATTTCTACAATACATACGGCTGTTGGTAAATTATTGCATCAAGAAGTTCATGCCAGCCATCGTCCCACGATCCATAATGGATCAACGAATAATTCTAATCTTTATCTTTCATCGCAGTTTTCAGCCTGTACAGCTCCATCAAGTAACATGGAAGTTATTCTTCGTTGTCTTAACGCATATCCAATCATCCTGTCCCGTTTTCTTGTCAATGTTTTCCAAATTCTGCAGTCGTCTCTCATTCTGCGGAGAACCGTCTCGTTTCCAATTAGACCACCTAATTTGCGATATCTTTCTGCAGCACCATACTTCAAACTCTCCGATTCTTTTCCTGTTTTCCCACTGTTCATGGCTCTTTACCATACACTGCTGTGTTCAAACGCACATTCTCAGAAATTTCTTCGTCAAATTTAAGGCCAATGCTTGATACCAATAGAATTATTTTCACTAGGAATGACCTCTTTGCTGTATTACTCTCCCTTTGCTGTTGTCTTTGCTTCGTCCATCATGTGTTATCTTGTTCTAAAGGCAGCAGAATTGCTTGAGATCGGTTCGCCTACTACGTGGTCCCCAGTTTAACGCTTATTCGATATCTTCTACTCCTCATCACTTTTGTCTTTCTTTGGTGCCTTTCATTAGACAGTTCACTCCATTCTATAGGTTCTGCAATTCCTCTTGACTTTCACTGGGTACAGCAGTGTATTCATCGAGCCTTGTCTTTGATAAATCCCACTTAAACTTTCTTATATTTCCATATTGCTTCTTAGATTCATACAGATTGAACAGTAGGGACGAAGAACGGCATCTCTGTCGTACGCTCGTTTATGTTTCGAAGATTATAAGACAGGGTCGTAGCACCACGACTGTTCTGAAATGATATATAGTTCCTATGGCCGCAAGTAGGAGAGACATGACTTCATACTTACCATAACATTGATTATAAGCAAATAAACCTCATACAGCGATGGAAGGTAGTAGAAGCTATTGGGTGTAATACAACAGATTAAAACCGAATGAGTCGTACCTTGGAATAAGGTTATACAGATCTGCCGAAGCAGACCTGATATTACAATTAAACTGGTGCATGTGACGAAGGATTCCTTCAGTAAACAGCAAATGGCGTCTTTTGAATGCGTTATCGAGGGACACGGAACGAAGAGCAGCTAAAAAGAATAGATGAGAGTGGTCTATGAAAAACCTTAGCATAAGTATAGACAAAATAGTGAGACGGCAGCTACGATACTTACGCGTGATTATCTTAAAGCAGTAACTAACAGTGAAAGGAAAATGCGGTAGTAGGCAACAAGTAGGATGCGCAAAACAGATGATGGTGCTTGGCTGTAGTAGGTCTGTAGAAATGGGGAAAAAATTCCGCAAAGCAGTAAGAGACAAAGAATATCAGAACACTATCTAACTACCTAAAAAGAAATACATTCGTTTTCCAACTCTCGGCTCTAAGCACAATGGTACTTAATATCTGAGGTCATCAGTCCCCTAACTTCCAACTCTTGACAAAGAGGTTAACAAATGTTCTTTATTGTGCGGTCAATAGTCATAGACTTCATCATCTTTCTCAGACGGAAGTTGTAGAGTGTGGATAATAAATTAAATTTAAAAAACTGAAAGGGAGTAAAATTATTTACAGCAGTTTAAAATATGCTGAGTGGTTAGGATTACACATATGAAGGTCATATAAAGACAATACCAAAGAGGTACAGTATATAAGCACAGTAAGATACGTAGCTTAGTAGCTACGGATTACTTATTAACTGAACAAAAGCACCTATCGTCAATCTACTTCCCAAAAAAGATCTTCATTCGTTCATTGTTGTACGAAAGATACTACAGAAATCAGTGATTTTCCATTTAATACATACAAGGTTATTAGACTACTTTGGTGCAAAGGATCTAAGAATGCATTTCAACGCATGGCTTCAGATAAAAAAAATAACTTGCTTCACTCCGTTCTTGAACCTGTCTGTATTACCATGAAGGCTAAAAGTCGAAGTCCTTTCATGCGTTGTCGTAGATAGTAAGCAACTAGCTACAAGAGATATCCCAGTGCATAATAAAAGTGGGCAACGATTTATCAGCAGTTGAAATGTGCAGTTTTTCAAGCGAATGACTGGAAATTTTGAAAAGAGTAACTCTATCAGATTCTTCTGCTTCAAAAACTTCCAGAATGGTGACGTCAACCTTGGGAACAATCTACGCTCAGATTGAACTTAATCGATCATTTTAGATATTTTTGCTGCAGCACAAAATCTCTCGCAAAAGTAGTGTGTTCAGATCTAACATAATTACCCGCATAAATTGTATTACGCTAGTTGTTGAAAATTGACACATCGGGACATTGCTGTAATAATACAAGTTTTATGGTTGAAACAGCAGCCAGCCACCATAACCGGTTATGGATTTTTTTCCTAATATATTTCAGATGGTTGTTATATGTGTTTTTTTTTTTTTGCTTCCTTCCTCTCGTTTTTTTCTTTCCTTTTTTTTGTTTTGGTTGTCTGTTTGGTAAAGTTTACGATAGATTTATTTCTTATGATCTCTGTCAAATCATTTATAAGAAGGTTTTAAAAAGCGAAATGAGGCGAAAACTTGTGTGCTGGATGTTTCTGTGTGACGAAATCACCCTGTATTTTTGTTGTAAATTTTGAAGTTAACACATCTGTGGATCTGCGTTTGTGAGTATTGTTCAATTTCTTGAAACCACTATCGGTTTCATTGAAGCGTTGTCATGCTGATTAATCGGGTTTCTGCCGGCAGAAACCCGATTAATCAACATGACAACGCCTCGCCGGGAAAGCCTCAAGAATTACAACTTAATGTTTTCGAAGATCTTACAGTCCTAAAGATGTTAGATTACAGATGCTGTGAGAATGTATGGCTTAGCAAAATACGTCTTTGCTAGTGCACTGGAATTAATTAAATTAAAAAAAAACTTAAAGGAAGTAAAATTATTTACAGCAGTTTCAAATATGTTGAGTGGTTAGGATTACACATACGAAGATCATATAAAGGCAATACCAAAGAGGTACAGTATATAAGCACAGTAAGATATTTTTTCTATTAGTGTTAAAGCTGCATTTGAACACTGGATCTATGGTTGCATCTTACATTTAATATATCAGACTGTGGATATTATTTTGATCACTTAAATAGCGAAGATACATTTTTTAAAGGTTTATGGCTATAGTAAAATATGGAAATATTACTCGCACGTTAATTGAAACAATGAGAAGATCCCTCGGAAATTATTTAGGAAGCAGGTGTTGGATGACTGTTTGTCCATTCGGAACGAGATCGGGAAAAGTGTTCTTACGTTTATGAATCTTAGTCTACAGATAAGGGTGGTACCATGAATATTACGACAGCCAGTCTGATGTATTAAAACATTACTTTTTATATTGCAAAATGCAGCCATATATGCGGTGATAAGACGTAGCTTTATCACTATAGTAGAAAACGTATCCTATTGTGCTTATGTACTACAGACATTCGTTGGTATTATTTGTCTATATACGTATAATCCTATGGACAGTAAATAGTTTGAACAAGAAGAGAATAGAAGCTTTAGAAATGTGGTGCTACAGAAGAATGCTGAAGATTAGGTGGGTAGATCACATTACTAATGAGGAGGTATTGAATAGGATTGGGGAGAAGAGAAATTTGTGGTACAACTTGACTAAAAGAAGGGATCGGTTGGTAGGGCATATTCTGAGGCATCAAGGGATCACCAATTTAGAATTGGAGGGCAGCGTGGAGGGTAAAAATCGTAGAGGGAGACCAAGAGATGAATACACTAAGCAGATTCAGAAGCATGTAGGCTGCAGTAGGTACTGGGAGATGAAGAAGCTTGCACAGGATAGAGTAGTATGGAGAGCTGCATCAAACCAGTCTGTGGACTGAAGACCACAACAACAACATCTCTCAAAAAGTCTAGTATCGCTTTGTAAGTTGCTGAATTTTCAGGTAAGTAGAAAGCTGCACAAATGTACTTTCTGGTCGCCATGCCATAGGCACATTAAGGAATATTTGGTTAAAATCGCAATCCGATGTTGAGTCGCACGAGCATGAGGGTGAGTGTGCCGCTCATCCCGTGTAGGAGAATGGAGATGGTAGTGGGATGGAACCTGTGAGTTCTCTCTCTCTCTCTCTGTCTCTCCTTCCTTTTTTTCGGCAACGTGAATCCAACATTCCAAAGATTTACTCGGTGACTGAATGGTAGATAAAAGCTACGAATCTCTTCCACTGTAAATATTTCTTTCATACGTTTCGTAAACGACTCAGGGGACCACCAAAATGCTGGTTATTATTAAATACAGCCAGATAGTTTTCTCCTTAACCGTCGATATATGTTTATCATGTAATTTTGATGGTGTCACATGCGCCAAATATATTACAGCACCGCCGGCCGAAGTGGCCGTGCGGTTAAAGGCGCTGCAGTCTGGAACCGCATGACCGCTACGGTCGCAGGTTCGAATCCTGCCTCGGGCATGGATGTTTGTGATGTCCTTAGGTTAGTTAGGTTTAACTAGTTCTAAGTTCTAGGGGACTAATGGCCTCAGCAGTTGAGTCCCATAGTGCTCAGAGCCATTTGAACCATTTTATTACAGCACCGAGCGAAAACAATATTCCAATTCACTGCACCATCGATCTTCGTCCGACCACTTTTCTGTACAAAACAATTTTTCAAAACTAAATCCTCTCAACCTGCAAAAAAAAAAATCAGTACTGTTTTTAAAACAGTACCTCGATGAAGCTATTTCGGAAGAGTAACGAGGGCAGCACACCAATGGTATATTTCACAGAGATAATAGCTGTTCCAGTGTGTTGTAACGGTGAACACACGTAGCGTGGAAATGGCTCAAGGCTGAACAAAGTAAAGATGAAAAATACTAGAAAATAAAATAACGATTTGTTGAACTTTAAAACTGTGAACGACATACAGACGGTAGAAATTGAACCTTGTCAGCTATCTGTGCTGACTCGTTTCGTCGGCACATGGACTATGAATTCGGACAGCATCTTTGAGAATGCTGAGTTCAAATGGTTCAAATGCCTCTGAGCACTATGGGACTCAACTGCTGTGGTTATAAGTCCCCTAGAACTTAGAACTACTTAAACCTAACTAACCTAAGGACAGCACACAACACCCAGCCATCACGAGGCAGAGAAAATCCCTGACCCCGCCGGGAATCGAACCCGGGAACCCGGGCGTGGGAAGCGAGAACGCTACCGCACGACCACGAGATGCGGGCAATGCTGAGTTCAACGTACAGCAGAACGCTCAGATACGATGAGGTTTGTGCATATGGCACGCGTGTCTCGACCTGGTATACATGATCACAACACGCTCCAGTGGCAGTTGTCGGCCGTAGCTGCCTCAGAAATGGCACAGTTAACGAAATGGACGGGCGTAAAATTGCTACGTCAGCTCTAATAAAAAAAATATTTTCAAATGTGTGTGAGATCTTATGGGACTTAACTGCTAAGGTCATCAGTCCCTTAGCTTACACTCTACTTAACCTAAATTATCCTAAGGACAAACACACACATCCATGGCCGAGGGAGGAGTCGAACCTCCGCCGGGACCAGCTCTAATAAAACGCACATTTCTCCAGTACTACTTACGTGTTTTCTGTCTGTAGCATACGTAAATAAAAAGTTAAATATCCACCAGCACGTTATAAGGCAAAAAGCAAAGTTCCACACACAGTCTGGAAGGATGTCAGCTTACAAAAATTCCATTATAAATAGCGCCTTGTTGTTTGACAAACTCAGACTTGAGATAAGCGATATGTTCTTATTCAAAGTCAAATAATGACGTGTGTACTTCGTACGTTACTGCCACGTATAGGCCTCCGTTGCGCTCTGAAAAAGTATTACTCATTATACACAGTCTTATCTAATTCACTGATGCAATATTATAATACCACAGTTTGGTAATCGTTCAGTAGTTCCTTGTACGACCTGACGCATGGCGTTGGTTAGTCTTCTTACAGCTACGATACGGGCTCTTCCTTGTTTACAGTTACCGTGTGTCATGAACAATCTACGATGTTTACGTTCACATGTAAAGCTTACTTAGTAGGAGAGTTACATAGTGAATACGAAAATCTCTTATAACGGAGTCAACATTGTACATTTGCTTTGGTGCTACGTCTTTACAGCTACATAGTGTGTCAGCTATGTTCTAATTTTGCACATGTGGAGAATGTTTGATTCTGTTAATACACACGGCACGCTACGAGCTTGTAAAATTGGATAAGAATTGTAGTCTCATACCTCATTGTTATTTATTCATGCACTATACAGGGTGGTCCATTGATCGTGAACGGGTCAAATATCTCACGAAATAAGCGTGAAACGAAAAAATTCCAATGAACGAAACTTGTCTAGCTTGAAGGGGGAAACCAGACGGTGCTATGGTTGGCGCGCTAGATGGCGCTGCCATAGGTCAAACGGATATCAACTGTGTTTTTTTAAACAGGAACCCCCATTTTTTATTACATATTCGTGTAGTACGTAAAGAAATATGAATGTTTTAGTTGGACCACTTTTTTCGCTTTGTGGTAGATGGCGCTGTAATAGTCACAAACATATGGCTCACAATTTTAGGCAAACAGTTGGTAACAGGTAGGTTTTTTTAAATTAAAATACAGAACGTAGGTACGTTTGAACATTTTATTTCGGTTGTTACAATGTAATACATGTCCCCTTGTGAACTTATCATTTCTGAGAACCCATGCTGTTACAACGTGATTACCTATAAATACCACATTAATGGCTCTGAGTACTATGGGACTTAACATCGGAAGTCATCAGTCCCCTACAACTTAGAACTACTTAAACCTAACTAACCTAGGGACAGCACACACATCCATGCCCGAGGCAGGATTCGAACCTGCGACCGTAGCGGTTGCGCGGTTCAAGATTGAAGGGCCTAGATCGCTCGGCCACACCAGCCGACCGACATAAATGCAATAAATGCTCAAAATGATGTCCGTCAACCTTAATGAATTTGGCAATACGTGTAACGACATTCATCTTAACAGCGAGTAGTTCGCCTTCCGTAATGTTCTCACATGCATTGACAATGCGCTAACGCGTGTTGTCAGGCGTTGTCGGTGGATCACGATGGCAAATATCCTTCAACTTTCCCCACAGAAAGAAACCGGGGACGTCAGATCCAATGAACGTGCGAGCCATGGTATGGTGCTTCGACGACCAATCCATCTGTCATGAAATATGCTATTCAATACCGCTTCAACCGTACGCGAGCTATGTGCCGTACATCCATGATGTTGGAAGTACATCGCCATTCTGTCATGCAGTGAAACATCTTGTAGTAACATCGGTAGAACATTACGTAGGAAATCAGCATACATTGCACCATTTAGATTGCCATCGATAAAATGGGGGCCAATATCCTTCCTCCCATAATGCCGCACCATACATTAACCCGCCAAGTTCGCTGATGTTCCACTTCTCGCAGCCATCAAGTATTTTCCGTTGCCCAATAGCGCATATTATGCCGGTTTACGGTACAGAACGCGTGCAAAAAATCTTTCATCGTCCCGTAATTCCTCATGACATTGCCAGAACTGTACACGTCGTTCAAAGTCGTCGCCATGCAATTCCTGGTGCATAGAAGTATGTTACGGGTGCAATCTATGTTGATGTAGCATTCTCAACACCGACGTTTTTGAGATTCCCGATTCTCGCGCAATTTATCTACTACTGATGGGCGGATTAGCCGCGACAGCAGCTAAAATACCTACTTGGGCATCATCATTTGTTGCATGTCGTGGTTGACGTTTCACATGTGGCTGAACACTTCCTGTTTCCTTAAATAACGTAACTATCCGGCGAAAGGTCCGGACACTTGGATGATGGCATCCAGGATACCGAGCAGCATACACAGCACACGCTCGTTGGGCATTTTGATCATAATAGCCATACATCAACACGATATCCACCTTTTCCGCAATCGTTAAACGATCCATTTTAACACGGGTAACGTATCACGAAGCAAATACCGTCCGCACTGGCGGAATGTTACGTGATGCCACGTACTTATACGTTTGTGACTATTGCAACACCATCTATCACAAAGCGAAAAAAGCTGTCCAACTAAAACATTCACATTTCTTTACGTACTACACGAATATGTAACAAAAAATGGAGGTTCCTATTTTAAAAAAACGCAGTTCATATCCGCCACTAGCGGGCCAACCATAGCGCCATCTGGTTTCCCCCTTCAAGCTAGACGAGTTTCGTTCTTTGTAGTTTACTTGTTTGTTGCTATTTCGTGAGATATTTGGCCCGGTCACTATCAATGGACCACCCTGTATTATATATGTCGTTATGATTTAAATATTTCTTTTAGGTTCCTTTACATCATTGTTCCATCAAGCTGCATAATAAGAAATGATGAGTAGAAACTGTATGACGATGTGTAGTGCCAGTACACTAAGGAAATGGGTATATATACTTTGTGACAGAATTATTTTTTACTGACAATTAACGCGGTATTATTTTCTTAGATGCAGTCTGCTATGTGTTGCAGTCTGGAGATTGTTAATTAATTTAGCCGAAACAAGTTATCAATACAAAATTATACATGTGAACTTGATTAATAAAGAAGTTTTTTTCCTGAATCCACATCTTTCAACAAATAGTGTGACACAGATTTACAATAGCCTTCACATAAGATAAACATCATTTCACCATACTACACGTTGCAAAACTGTGAGGTTATTCATACTTGGGAGCTGTTTCTATTGAGTAACAGAATATTTAGCACTTGTGAGATACAAGACAAAAGAAGAAAGTGCAAAATATCTTCCTGCTTTTAGGGCAAGCTGTCTTGTATAAAACGACAATCAGACATCGACACTCTTCAGAGAGGGCACACTAATATCTACATAACCCGTTAGGAAACGGTAAGGTGAGAAAAAAAAGTCTGGATGTAGTGATACACGAACCTGAAGCACATCATCCATCAATTTCGAAGATATGTTATTAACTGATATTTAATTATGACAAATCGCACCAAGAAAAATGTTTTTATGATTAATCTTCAATGTGCTCTTACCTCGAAACAGTACACTTTCATAACACGCAAATTACAATTCGAAAATTATTTATCTGCTAATACGAAGTATTCCGTCATTTTACAACAACTTTTTCCAAGCTATATGGTCAGAAACTCGTTCGAATGCACCGTCCGTGTGACTACGGCTTAAGCGTGCAAGCGCGCCGTTTGCCAGATGTCTAATTCCTTTTAAAGTATTGCTGTTCCGACAGGCCACACTACCAGGCCGCATGCGAAATTATTTCTGCCTAACCATGCTTGGGATGTCTCGTTGACCTTTGGGAGCTACGAGAGTTACTCACCGCTAAAATTTCGGCTTGAGACGATATGGTCGGAACAGGAAACCAGTCTGGGCTCGGCTTTTCTGTTGTGGGGACACTCTGGTAATAGTTTACGGGCGGAAGACGCAGATGTGTGATTTCAAGATGCTGTTTTCAATATTTTGGTGGTGTTGCTGCATGCGCTTGGCGTAATCTACGCATTCCACGCATGTAACTTTACTTTGTGGCACATCTTTTTGTTAGTGAGTCATTATTACACACAGCAAATTTCGCTTAGCGCGTTTTTGTTCAATTACTAATGAAAATCTGCATTTCTTTGTGTTCAGTTCGGAACCATGTGCTCAAGTAGATGGCAATATACAACTGTGATTACCACATCTTTGAACGCTAGTGGCATTCAAACACTCTCTCAGATAAAAAGTGGGGTGAATGCTTTCGTTGTGTTTTAAAAATTTACACAGATGATGATTATTGTGGGTTATTTTGGATGACGTGTAGTGACTTACATCGCGTTGTATATACTGTGAATAATCTTATGAGCATTAGAATATCTTTCTACCACAAACTTGTGTTCATCTTCTCACTGCATTAATAGGTACCCTTCGTTTGAACTTAAAACCACGTCTCTTCATCTGTTTGCAACAGCACTAGGCTTCTTCTTGATATATTGTCCCTTTGAACGGTCGTCCGTCGGTGAGAAATTCGTTTTATTTACTTTGCCACGCACTGTTCTATTGTCTTGCGTCACATTTGCAGCTAACAGGTACGTCGACGCGATGCAGTTTCCTGATGTACACAGTTCGGAGCAGTAACTTCGAGCCATGCACAGTGGCCGCGCGGTTTGAGGCGTCATGCCACGCCGCGCGGGGTAGCCGCGCGGTCTCAGACGTCTTGTCACGGTTCGGGCGGCTCCCCCCGCCGGAGGTTCGAGTCGTCCCTCGGGCATGGGTGTGTGTGTTGTTCTTAGCTTAAATTAGTCTAAGTTAGATTAAGTAGTGCTTAAGCTTAGGGACCGATGACCTCAGCAGTTTGGTCCCATAAGACCTTACCACAAATTCCCAATTGCGTCATGTCACGGATTGCGCGGCCCCTCCCGCCGGAGGTTCGAGTCCTCCCTCGGGCATGGGTGTGTGTGTTGTTCTTAGCATAAGTTAGTTTAAGCAAGTTTCAATAGAATAAGTCTAGGGACCGATGACTTTGGCCCTTAGGAATTCACGTACATCAGAGTTTCGCCATAAATTTCGTGATTTTTTGTTAGGATTCGAAAGCTCTTGCCCTGGGTGCTTAGTTTCAGGTTGCACGGATGGGAAACACATTTGTCTCTCACGTGTTTACAAGCCGTGGCTCATCACAAGTCCTTTTTTAATGGACAGCGTTCCTTCTCGAAACTCTTTAATCCGTTTCTTTAGATACTTTTCAATGAAACTTCCGTTGCGTTTGCCAAAGAACTACCTATGTCATTACAGTTAACGAGTAATATTACAGAGTATCACGGAGTCATGCCTGAAACCTGGCTGAAAATCAGGGCAACAGTTGTTTCAATATTTTGATTTTTTAAGACGACGATACGCTTTCAAAGTTAAAGGATTCTCTTATCTGCAAAACAAAATTACGCAGGACCATCGAAGAAAGGTGAAATATCAGAAATCTATAGAAGAAGCAACTGGAAGCATTGGAGTAGCGGTGTAATTAAGAAAACATAAAAATTAAAGGAACTGATAAAGTACGACAAGACATAGAAAAAAGTAGGGTAAAACCGGTTATGCGGATCAAGGCAGGCAGCTTTTGATTTCCACAACTAGTGCTGCCATCGGTCTGATAAAACTAAGAACTATTATCAATCGCCGGCCGATGTGGCCGTGCGTTTCTAGGCGCTTCAGTCTGGAGCAGCGTGACCGCTACGGTCGCAGGTTCGAATCCTGCCTCGGGCATGGATGTGTGTGATGTCCTTAGGTTAGTTAGGTTTAAGTAGTTCTAAGTTCTAGGGGACAGATGACCACAGATGTTAAGTCCCATAGTGCTCAGAGCCATCTGAACCAACTATTATCAATCGTCATTCTGGATATTGTAAATACGCATCCTCAGCGGCCGTCTGATGTTTTTCCTTCTATACATTTTTAAAGTTTTTGTTGAAATTTTCTTGGATGTTGGCGCTTCTTGGAGCAATGTCTTCGAGAGAAACTATGTGAAAAAAAGGCGTTAAGTAATTACTTCGATTAAAGATGTTTTCCAGTGTATCTCAACGTTTGTAATATGCAAATAAAGTGAATGTTAACTTACCAACGCCATGTTTTGTTCAGTTGTGTCCTGTGGGACAAAATCGAATATACTGGAGGGGGCAAAACCGGGCTGAAAGAAGCTGGTAATGCTTCCCGCAGAGTTTGGCTTGGTAGAAAGTGCAGAGAATTACAAAGTAGTAATACCTCCGCTCCACACAAAAATGATTTAGAACTTGAAGAAGAAGCCAAGAAATATGAAGACGAAAATAGAAACTCAAAATGAAAACTTTTTATTAGGAAGAAACAAAAGGGTCAAGCACTAACGAAGGTGATATGGCAGGAAAAAGAGAGAGAGAAAGAGAGAGAGGTAGTTCGAAGACCCAGGCGAAGGATGCATATTTTGTAGTGGGCTATATTTGGGCTATATATTAAAGGCGGTATATCTCTGATATGTGTCTCATAAGAAATGTTCCATCGATGAGGAGGAAGCCAAGCAGACAACTACTTCGTCTGTGCTTTCTTTCTTAACAAAGCGTGTTTTCGGGTTTAATTAGGACCAGTACGCGGGGACTACTCAAGAGGATGTCGTTATCAGGAGAAAGAAAACTGGCGTTCTACGGATCGGAGCGTGGAATGTCAGGTCCCTTAATCGGGCAGGTAGGTTAGAAAATTTGAAAAGGGAAATGGATAGGTTAAAGTTAGATATAGTGGGAATTAGTGAAGTTCGGTGGCAGGAGGAACAAGACTTCTGGTCAGGTGACTACAGGGTTATAAACACAAAGTCAAATAGGGGTAATGCAGGAGTAGGTTTAATAATGAACAGGAAAATAGGAACGCGGGTAAGCTACTACAAACAGCTTAGTGAACGCATTATTGTGGCCAAGATAGATACGAAGCCCACACCTACTACAGTAGTACAAGTTTATATGCCAACTAGCTCTGCAGATGACGAAGAAATTGAAGAAATGTATGATGAAATAAAAGAAATTATTCAGATAGTGAAGGGAGACGAAAATTTAATAGTCATGGGTGACTGGAATTCGAGTGTAGGAAAAGGGAGAGAAGGAAACGTAGTAGGTGAATATGGACTGGGGCTAAGAAATGAAAGAGGAAGCCGCCTTGTAGAATTTTGCACAGAGCACAACTTAATCATAGCTAACACTTGGTTTAAGAATCATGATAGAAGGTTGTATACATGGAAGAACCCTGGAGATACTAAAAGGTATCAGATAGATTATATAATGGTAAGAGAGAGATTTAGGAACCAGGTTTTAAATTGTAAGACATTTCCAGGGGCAGATGTGGATTCTGACCACAATCTATTGGTTATGACCTGTAGATTAAAACTGAAGAAACTGCAAAAAGGTGGGAATTTAAGGAGATGGGACCTGGATAAACTGAAAGAACCAGAGGTTGTTCAGAGTTTCAGGGAGAGCATAAGGGAACAATTGACAGGAATGGGAGAAAGAAATACAGTAGAAGAAGAATGGGTAGCTTTGAGGGATGAAGTAGTGAAGGCAGCAGAGGATCAAGTAGGTAAAAAGACGAGGGCTAGTAGAAATCCTTGGGTAACAGAAGAAATATTGAATTTAATTGATGAAAGGAGAAAATATAAAAATGCAGTATATGCAGCAGGCAAAAAGAGATACAAACGTCTCAAAAATGAGATCGACAGGAAGTGCAAAATGGCTAAGCAGGGATGGATAGAGGACAAATGTAAGGATGTAGAGGCTTATCTCACTAGGGGTAAGATAGATACTGCCTACAGGAAAATTAAAGAGACCTATGGAGATAAGAGAACCACTTGTATGAACATCAAGAGCTCAGATGGAAACCCAGTTCTAAGCAAAGAAGGGAAGGCAGAAAGGTGGAAGGAGTATATAGAGGGTCTATACAAAGGCGATGTACTTGAGGACAATATTATGGAAATGGAAGAGGATGTAGATGAAGATGAAATGGGAGATACGATACTGCGCGAAGAGTTTGACAGAGCACTGAAAGACCTGATTCGAAACAAGGCCCCCGGAGTAGACAACATTCCATTGGAACTACTGACGGCCTTGGGAGAGCCAGTCCTGACAAAACTCTACCATCTGGTGAGCAAGATGTATGAAACAGGCGAAATACCCTCAGACTTCAAGAAGAATATAATAATTCCAATCCCAAAGAAAGCAGGTGTTGACCTATGTGAGAATTACCGAACAATCAGTTTAATAAGCCCCAGCTGCAAAATACTAACACGAATTCTTTACAGACGAATGGAAAAACTAGTAGAAGCCGACCTCGGGGAAGATCAGTTTGGATTCCGTAGAAACACTGGAACACGTGAGGCAATACTGACCTTACGACTTATCTTAGAAGAAAGGTTAAGGAAAGGCAAACCTACGTTTCTAGCATTTGTAGACTTAGAGAAAGCTTTTGACAATGTTGACTGGAATACTCTCTTTCAAATTCTAAAGGTGGCAGGGGTAAAATACAGGGAGCGAAAGGCTATTTACAATTTGTACAGAAACCAGATGGCAGTTATAAGAGTCGAGGGACATGAAAGGGAAGCAGTGGTTGGGAAGGGAGTAAGACAGGGTTGTAGCCTCTCCCCGATGTTATTCAATCTGTATATTGAGCAAGCAGTAAAGGAAACAAAAGAAAAATTCGGAGTAGGTATTAAAATCCATGGAGAAGAAATAAAAACTTTGAGGTTCGCCGATGACATTGTAATTCTGTCAGAGACAGCAAAGGACTTGGAAGAGCAGTTGAACGGAATGGATGGTGTCTTGAAGGGAGGATATAAGATGAACATCAACAAAAGCAAAACGAGGATAATGGAATGTAGTCGAATTAAGTCGGGTGATGTTGAGGGTATTAGATTAGGAAATGAGACACTTAAAGTAGTAAAGAAGTTTTGCTAAAATAACTGATGATGGTCGAAGTAGAGAGGATATAAAATGTAGACTGGCAATGGCAAGGAAAGCGTTTCTGAAGAAGAGAAATTTGTTAACATCGAGTATAGATTTAAGTGTCAGGAAGTCATTTCTGAAAGTATTTGTATGGAGTGTAGCCATGTATGGAAGTGAAACATGGACGGTAAATACTTTGGACAAGAAGAGAATAGAAGCTTTCGAAATGTGGTGCTACAGAAGAATGCTGAAGATTAGATGGGGGGTAAAATACACATAACATAAAATCACATAACTAATGAGGAGGTACTGAATAGGATTGGGGAGAAGAGGAGTTTGTGGCACAACTTGACCAGAAGAAGGGATCGGTTGGTAGGACATGTTCTGAGGCATCAAGGGATCACCAATTTAGTATTGGAGGGCAGCGTGGAGGGTAAAAATCTTAGGGGGAGACCAAGAGATGAATACTGTTGTGTCTAGACCATACAGCCTAGACACAATGCTGTAGCCGATAGGGCACGCAAGGCTAACGCAGACGGGCGTGAAGTCTGGAACATGAGAACTTATAAATGAATAAGAAGAAAAGTACGTAGATGCTTGTTACTTAACTTTTAATTAGTCCTTGGAATACATCTCTCTTGAATATTAGTAAGCTATAGGCACTGATACAAATGGCGCCTTGCTAGGTGGTCGCCAGTTAACTTAGCAGAGGGCTATTCTACTGTCTATCTCTCGGCAAATGAGAGCAAGGCTTAGCACGTCCAATCGCTAGCTATGTTGTCCGTACAACTGGGGACGAGGTCTCCTCAGTCTCTCGAGACCTGCCTTGTGGTGGCGCTAGGTTTGCGATCCCACAGTGGCGACACGCGGGTCCGACATGTACTACAGGACCGCGGCCGATTTAAGTTACCACCTAGTAAGTGTGGTGTCTAGCGGTGACACCACATTCCTCCCCCGCAAATCGGCGAACGGTCGTGAGATAAGGCTTCCGCCCGCCGTGGGGAGGACCGCATGTTGACGTATGCGATGAGGTGGGGAGCCTAACAACAGGCGAGGCTGTGCCACCCGCACCCGGCCATTCGGTCCGAGGGGAGCTAGGAAACGCCTGAAAACCTAGTCCAGGGTGCACGTCAACATGCGGTGTATGCGCACGTAATGACAGGAGGGGCCGAAGGGTCGACCTCCATTGCGTCGGGGAATCCGACGCGCGATGACGACATCTGGTCCGGAGCGGGCAAGAGGTCCATGGCGGAGGACGGCTGGTCACGGGAAGCGAGCGGCGGCGCGTGACCCTGGGAGGCGCCGGGCGGTGGCGGCGAAGCGTCCACTGCGGGCGGCGCCGGCGGCGGCTGCGGCGGCGGCGCGACGCCATGAGGCAAAAGGGAAGGCAGCGTCGGTAACACCTGGGGATGAGACGAGCCAGTAGATGGGTCCCCAAGGCGCTGACCGGACGGCTCCGTCGCTGAAAGCAGACGGGGAGCGGCAGAACCCAGGCGACGACAGAGGCGCAGCTGATTGAGATGCCGTCGCACCTCACCAGAGGCCCCCAAAACCAAATACATCGCGCGGCCGAGGTAGCGAAGAATGCGCCCTGCGAGCCAACGCTGTGAACCGCGATAGGTGCGATAATAGACAACGTCGCCAGGAGCAAAAGCAGGAGTCTGCCGCTGCACAGGAACCTGATGTGGCGGATGCAGCAAAGACATCAAGGTGCGATGAGAACGACCATGGAGCAATTCAGCCGGCGAGCGACCATCGCGGGGCTGAGAGCGATACGAAGACAACAAGAGCAACAATGCGTCCTCCCGAGAATGCGACTCTTTCAACTTCAACATCTGTGACTTGAAAGTCCGGACCAATCGTTCCGCGGCACCGTTTGACTGAGGCGAAAACGGCGCGGATGTCAGATGTTGAATACCATTGGCCTTGCAGAATGACTGAAATTCAGCGGACATGAATTGTGGGCCATTGTCGGAAACAATAGTCTGCGGAAGACCTTCAATGCAAAAGATAGCAGACAAGGCCTGGATTGTGGCAGAAGACGTCGTGGAAGACATCCGGACAACAAAAGGAAAATTACTGAAAGCATCGACCACAACCAACCATCGAGCATTCCAAAATGGACCAGCAAAATCGATGTGCAAGCGTTGCCAAGGGGAAGTGGCTTTCGGCCAGGCAAAGAATTGCCGCGGCGGTGCGGATTGCTGTTCGGCACACGCCACTCAAGAGGAGCACATATTCGTAATCGCAGTATCGACTCCGAACCAAGTACAGTGCTGACGAGCAAGTTGTTTCATACGCACTATACCCCAATGTCCTTGGTGGAGAAGCTTTAAGACAGAGGACTGTAACGAACGTGGGACCACGACTCTGGACTGATCATTATCGGAACGCAACAACAAAACACCACGTCGAACAAAAAGTCTCTCCTTGTGAGCAAAAAAACGACGAACCAAAGGATCCTCGATCCGTGACTTGGACAAGGGCCATTGCGTAGCACAAAACGCAAAACAGTAGCAAGGACAGGGTCAGCAGCTGTGGCTGTAGCTACACGACGAAAATCAATCGGAAACGATTCGACCACGTCATCGGTTTCCGAATCAATGAACATGCAAGCAAGTTCGGAAGAATCGAATGCTTTATCCTCAGCAACAGGCAAACGGGACAACGCATCAGCGTTTCCGTGCTGAGCAGTGGACCGATACAAGATATCGTAGCGGTACTGCGAGAGAAAAAGAGACCAGCGAATGAATTTCTGCGCTGTACGTGGAGGTACAGGCTTGTTCGGATGAAAAAGCGATGTCAAAGGTTTGTGGTCCGTGATGATTGTAAAGTGACGACCATACAAGAAATCGTGAAACTTTGTAACACCAAACACGAGAGCTAAAGCTTCTTTCTCTATCTGTGAATAATTTCTTTGCGCAGATGAGAGCAATTTGGACGCAAAGGCAATAGGACGATCATGCGAGCCATCTTTGTGCGCAAGCACAGCACCGATCCCGAAATCCGATGCATCTACCATCAACAAAAGGGGTTTTCGGGGATCGAATGGCGTAAGGCAAGTATTTGAAAGTAACGCCGATTTCAACTGGCGAAAGGCGCGGTCGCATTCCGTCGTCCAGACGAACGGAACACCTTTACGGCGTAAGCGATGAAGCGGAGCTGAAATGGAAGAAGCATTGCGCACAAACTTTGCATAATAATTAATTTTACCCAACACACTCTGTAGTTGTTTAACATCCCGTGGCGAAGGCAACTCCTGTATGGCACGGAGGTGCTCTGGACTCGGATGTATACCTTGGGCATTTATGACATGCCCCAGGTAGGGTAAGTCCCGAGCAAAAAACACACATTTGTCCTTCCTCAAGCGAAGACCATTCTGACGCAAGACCGGAAATAATGTTCGGAGATTTTGCAAATGTTCGGCCTCTGTCTTTCCTGAGATCACAATATCGTCCAGATAGTTCGCAGCAGTAGGGACCGACGCACAAACAGTTTGTAAATATTGCTGAAACAAAGCAGGGGCGGATGCACACCCGAATGGCAGTCTTTTGAAGCGATACAAGCCAAGATGCGTGTTTACCACCAAGACGCGCTGGGATTCTGCGTCCACAGGTATTTGCAAGTACGCATCCAATTTTGAAAAATATTTTGCCGGGCACAGTTTGTCAAAAAGATCTTCCGGGCGGGGCAAAGGAAAAGTAGCAGTCACAAGTTGAGGATTCACAGTTCCCTTGAAGTCCACACAAAGTCTCAATTTTCCGGAAGGTTTTGGTAAAATTACTAAGGGTGAGGCCCAGAGAGAAGCCTGCACACGTTCAATTACACCTTGTGATACTAAATCGTGTAATGTTCTTGCGACCTCATCACGCAATGCGTGGGGAACATTGCGCGCTCTGAAAAATTTCGGTTGTGCGTTTTCTTTCAGTTCCAAATGCGCTTCATAGTCCTTAGCGCAACCAAGGCCCGGTGCAAAAATGTCTGCAAATTCTTCACAAAGACTAGAAACACTGGCGGAAGGCACAGTCTGATTCACTGATAGGACCTGATTTACTATAGACAAATTAAACAATTGAAATAAATCTAAACCAAACAAGTTCACTGCAGTAGAAGAACGAAGAACGTAAAATGAAACAAGTTTCGTTTGTCCCTTGTATGTTGCAAGAAGGCTGCACTGTCCTAACACAGGGATATGCTGTCCTGAGTAACTATGTAACTTAACATATGCGGCACGCAATGGCGGTTTGCCCAGTTGTTTGTACGCGTCGTGATTGAGCAAAGAAACTGCAGCTCCGGTATCGAGCTGGAATGGTATCACTTTGCCTTCAAAGTCTAAGTCCACAAAAAGTTTATTGTCCTGCTGACGACAAGAGCGACTGTCACGTGCAATTTGAACTGATACAGGTACAGAAGCACTTGCGACTTTACGGGATTTTCGGCGACGTCGACGCACTCTGTTTGTGGGACTAACACAGTCACTGTTAGCTAAAGTGTCACTGGACGGGTGGGAATGAACTACATGAATGTCCATGGGCGAAGGTCCACGAGCCTGATTGTCCTGGGTTCGATTCCGGCGCGAAGCAAAGGGCCTGGAATTATTGTGATTGTCTGATCTAAGCCTTTTCTGGCAAACACTTTGAACATGTCCTTTCTTTTGACAGTAAAAGCAAATAGCTTGGCGTGACGGGCAATTTTCACACGAATGTCTAGTTGCACACCGCGGGCATGATTTCACTACAGTTGCTTGCTTACGCGGCGCACGTGTTTGCAAGGTAGGCTGCCGCTGCTGTGACGGGCGCGAGGGCCGCGTAGCGTCCCGTGCAGCGGGCCCGGCGGGCCGGTTAATGTGACACACTGCTGGCGAAGTTTCAAATGAGTCCTGAGCAAAGTCAAGTGTGTCTTGCCTATCCAATATGTCTATCACTTGTTGGAGGGAGGGATTTACTAGTTTCAAAATCTGTTCCCGTATGCGAACATCAGAAACGTTCTGTGCAATTGCATCACGCACCATAGTATCTGAATAAGGGAGGCCACATTCACATTCAAACGCACACTCCCTAGTAAGTCCTTGCAATGTCGCAACCCACTCCCTATAAGTCTGACCGGCCGTACGTTTTGTACGAAAGAATGTATACCGTTTTGCAACTACATTAACTGTTTCCTTGAAATAGGCATCTAAAGCAGACAAAATTTCTTCGTAGGTCAGAGTTGCTACGTCGCGTCGGGGAAACAATTTCACTATCACACGGTAGGTAGACACACCGACACAAGAAAGCAAAAACGGCTGCCGCTCGTTACCTTGAATTCTGTAGGCTGCTAGATGAAAGTGGAACTGGCGAGACCATTCGTGCCAGGTCTCTTTGGTGGCATCGAATGGTCTAAATTGCGGTGCAACAGCATGGTGTGGATGCGGTAGCGATGAAGCGGCGGCTGCCGCATCGTTTTGCAGCGCACGTTGACCCTGGACGAGCTGTCCAAGGGCTTCCAATAACGCCTGCGTCTGCTGATTCTGCAAGCGAAAAAATTCGGACAGTACATCCGGAGATTGTGGCGAAGCCATGACACAAACGAATTAATACAAACTCTTTTTCTCGTCGCCAATAATGTTGTGTCTAGACCATACAGCCTAGACACAATGCTGTAGCCGATAGGGCACGCAAGGCTAACGCAGATGGGCGTGAAGTCTGGAACATGAGAACTTATAAATGAATAAGAAGAAAAGTACGTAGATGCTTGTTACTTAACTTTTAATTAGTCCTTGGAATACATCTCTCTTGAATATTAGTAAGCTATAGGCACTGATACAAATGGCGCCTTGCTAGGTGGTCGCCAGTTAACTTAGCAGAGGGCTATTCTACTGTCTATCTCTCGGCAAATGAGAGCAAGGCTTAGCACGTCCAATCGCTAGCTATGTTGTCCGTACAACTGGGGACGAGGTCTCCTCAGTCTCTCGAGACCTGCCTTGTGGTGGCGCTAGGTTTGCGATCCCACAGTGGCGACACGCGGGTCCGACATGTACTACAGGACCGCGGCCGATTTAAGTTACCACCTAGTAAGTGTGGTGTCTAGCGGTGACACCACAAATACACTAAGCAGATTCAGAAGAATGTAGGTTGCAGTAGGTACTGGGAGATGAAGAAGCTTTCACATGGTAGAGTAGCATGGAGAGCTGCATCAAACCAGTCTCAGGACTGAAGACCACAACAACAACAACAACGCCTATATTAGCGAAATATTTTGAATTGTTGAAGTCCTCTGTTAAAAACATCAAAAAAGACATATCGTATTCCTTTGTAGTATATGTGAGGATCTCTATACGTTTTCATATCTTTTTGCAGCAAAATAAACATTTCTTCTTATTTTCAAATTACTCCATTCATTGAATTGGATACCCCGTTTTACCCAACGCCTGAGGCACAACAGGTTTTTTTTTGTGCTTGACTAGATTAATTATTTATTATGCTGCGGTGGTTTATTTTAAGCCGAAACCGTACTAGCTTCGTGTTGTAGAATATGTAAGAGATCAGAATAACTTTAATTTGGAAATTTATTGCTGCGTGGGGTAGCAGTGCGGTCTAAGGCGTATTGTCACAGTTCGTGCGGCCCCTCCCGCCGGAGGTTCAAGTCCTCCCTTGGGCAGGGGTGTGAGTGTTGGCCTTAGCGTAAGTTAGTTTAAGTTAGATTAATTACTGTGTAAGCCTAGGGACCGATGACCTCAGCAGTTTGGTCTCATAGTGATGTGTCGACAGAAGTGCCGACACAGTGTGGTTTGAGGAGACCGAAATGCACGCTATAAGCTCACGAAGGACTGCGTGAGGTCTGAAACAGGATACGTAATGAATGCTATAAAGAAAAGTACGTAGCTTCTGGAATACTTAACTTTAATCTATCCTTGTTGTACATCGCTCTTGACGATACAAGTGAGACTCTTTAGATACAAGCTATGTAAGGCTAATGGCGCCTTGCTAGGTCGTAGCCATGGACTTAGCTGAAGGCTATTCTAACTATCTGCTCTGCAAATGAGCGAGGCTTCGTCAGTGTGCATCGCTAGCTAAGTCGTCCGTACAACTGGGGCGACTGCTAGTAAGTCTCTCGGAACCTGCCGTGTGGTGGCGCTCGGTCTGCGATCACTGACAGTAGCGACACGCGGGTCCGACATGTACTAATGGACCGCGGCCGATTTAAAGCTACCACCTAGCAAGTGTGGTGTCTGGCGGTGACACCATACATAGTCCTCACCACAAATTTCCATTTTTAGAAATTTATTTATCACTGAAAATAAATGTTTATGAATTGAAAGTTAAGGTACCAAGTTTTACCCTACATTCCCCTACTTTAGAGTATGTGAGAGGAAAGGACTTTATGGATGAACCTCACCAGAGGATGGCATAGGAAGTCGGCTATGGCATCCACGAGCAGCTAACTTGGAGTTGGAAGAAGTACTAGAGGGTAAAATAGTAAGGTAGACGGAGACCTGAGTATGGAAGACATATTATCTGGGAATTGGGTATGGTAATAATACATAAAGAAACTGGCAGAGTATAAGACAGCTTGAAACCATTAGAAAGACTGACGGCCCACAAGACAGATCGTAAAATCCAACGTGCAGACCAGTGGGTGGTTCTTGAGGAAGAGAGCTAACCGCTCCCGGTTTGAGGCCGGTCGCGCAGCTGGGGGTTATTTTCTGCCGCCGGTGTTTTGCTTGGCCGCCGCTCCCAAAGAACAATAGCAGGGCCACACACGGCCGCCGCCGACTGACTGCCACTGCCGCAGCGCGGTCCCTGCTGTGTTCTCACTCGCACCGCTGGCCGACGTATTTATAATGGCAGCGCCAGTATCGTCTTACCACTGCGGAAGCAGCCACCAGCCCCTACCCGCGACACAATCAACAGCTGTGATGGCAGGAAAATACCACGCAGTTCTCCTTGCCGTCCAACGTTCTGCAAACGATTCAGTAAACGTAGATTGCTACCGTGATATTACAAAATAAAATTTAAGGTAAATACACAGGAAATGGGAACTTTTTACCTATGAACACCTTGATCGATTGCTACGAACCTGGTAGTTCAGTAGTTCCCTGTCAGTGGGATATGTTAATTGAAATTAAACCCTTCTATGAACTTATTTTCGTTGTGGAAAGAAGCAAATGGCTCTGAGCACTATGGGACTTAACATCGTTGGTCATCAGTCCCCTAGAACTTAGAACTACTTAAACCTAACCTAAGGACATCACAAACATCCATGCCCGAGGCAGGATTCGAACCTGCGACCGTAGCAGTTCCGCTTTGTGGAAAGAAGCAGTTCCTACTTATGAAGAGTGGTGCGAAAGCTGATGGCTGTTGGCAGTCTCTGACACTACTGAAACTACTCAGATTGAGATCACAATGCAGCATATTCATAGAACATACACATGCAGCGTCATAACGAGAGATCGCACCTGAAGATGGCTGTATTGCGACAGCTGCAGACTGGGTGGTGATCAGACGGATTCAGGAGAAGAGCGTGGCAACAAGAGGGATCTAAGCCCTTCCAGAAGAACTACTCATCGAGAAGATCGTAGGATTGTTCGGTGTGGCGAACACGCGGGTGACAACAGCTGAGTTCCGGTCAGAGATTACGGACACACTGTCACCGTCAGTCGTCGTCAACTGATAACTAGAATCTGGGCTGAGAGCTTGAGTTGCCACGCGTCGGTAATCGCTGACGTCATACCACTGGCAACGGGGACTTGCATGTCTACACCCAGTCAACTGGGCCACTGCGTGGCATTCTGAGGTGTCCAGCGATGAACATCATATCGGTTTGTAGCAGTCAGGCTGACGTCAAGTGTCTGTAGCTGATTCGGTGAAAAGTCGCTCAAAGTAGCGTTTCTCAATATCCAAATCTCTCCAACTGCTGGAGTCATGCTGTAAAGACCTTTTGGATATGGCAGTAGTATTGATTTGGTAATTGTTGAAGAAGGGCTGTTTGCTACCCAGTATAAGGTTCAAATGGCTGTGAGAACTATAGGACTTAACATCTCAGGTCATCAGTGCCCCAGAACTTAGAACTACTTGAACCTAACTAAACTAAGGACATCACACACATCCATGCACGAGGCAGGATTCCAACCTGCGACCGTAGCGGTCGCGCGGTACCAGACTGAAGCGCCTAGAACCGCTCGGCCACACGACCGGCCCAGTATAAGGAAATGAAGGTAAACTATGTTGTCATATCCGTACTTCGTCCGAACAGGTCTCGGAAGACGCAGCGGTACTGACCGACCGCCGTGTCATTCTCAGCCAATAGGAGAAACCGAATGCGGATGTGGAGGGACGTGTGGTCAGCACCCCCCCCCCCCCCACCACACGGTTCCTCAATGAGCCTCACAAGGGTTGAGTGCAGCCCGCTTGCCAACAGCGCTCGGCAGTCGGGACGGTCAACCACCGAAGTGCTAGCCAATCCCGACAACGCTTAACTTCGGCGATCTGACGGGAACCTGTCTTACCACAGCGGCAAGGACGTTGGCGTCGTATCTGTACACTACTGTCAGTTTCACTGTAGCAACGCTAACATCATTAACGTCGTGAATTTCGGCTAAAACTGGTTGATCCATAAAAAAAGTGTTGAGAAAGGAATCACAAAATCTAATAACAGATGCAACTTCAACATTTTTGGTATGGAAACAGTCACAGACATGATTATACACAATGAATCAAATCACACACATTCTCGAAAAATGGCCTCCATCAGACATGCGGTAGACACACTGTGCGAGACGCCAACAAGCAAATCGAACTACCCAGAAGAACTGATGAAGATTGTCAACAGAGTACAAAAGACTGGATACAAAAGCAAGACAGTAAAGCAACTACACAACAACGTTAAAATGAAGAGACAAAGAGGAGATAGCACAGTTAAGAACAGTCCATTTATACAAACCCACGCTACGGTCGCAGGTTCGAATCCTGCCTCGGGCATGGATGTTTGTGATGTCCTTAGGTTAGGTAGGTTTAACTAGTTCTAAGTTCTAGGGGACTAATAACCTCAGCAGTTGAGTCCCATAGTGCTCAGAGCCATATACAAACCCATAATTACTACACGCAAGCCGGCCGAAGTGGCCGTGCGGTTAAAGGCGCTGCAGTCTGGAACCGCAGGACCGCTACGGTCGCAGGTTCGAATCCTGCCTCGGGCATGGATGTATGTGATGTCCTTAGGTTAGTTAGGTTTAACTAGTTCTAAGTTCTAGGGGACTAATGACCTCGGCAGTTGAGTCCCATAGTGCTCAGAGCCATTTGAACCATTTGAACTACACGCAATGCACACTCACACCAGGAAACATATCTGCCAATATGAACATAATTGCCACATTATAACATAAAACAACCAACTCACACACAAAGTTAGTAAAATCTTCATAAAACGTAAAATTAATGTGTTCTTCAAGACAAGTAGTACATTAAAAAAAATTGAAATATGTGACACAAGAGGAAGATAAATACAACAGTTCAGAAATATATGAAACTGTAATAGTTGTAACTGTAAATATGCTGAGATGACAGAAAGAATTAGGTATAAGAATATATAAGGGCGGTGAAGAGTGAATATGCTCACTCAGAACATTTATTAACGGAAAACCACCACCAAACTGGGATAAAAGCAGACATGTCAGTCTTAAGGTATAACAACAAAAGAAAGGGAATGTTCACTCTACTTCCCAGTACTTCATAGAGAAGGCCATAAATAAAAATAAGATATAATAAGTAACAAAAAAAGCAATAGAAGGACAATATTCTCAATAATTCAAAATACAAGAAGCAAAATCACACACACACACACACACAGTGCTTCACCACACACCCATTCCAACACACCATTCTGCACTCACCCTCTACGGATCACATGACCCCTCAATCATCCCCTACAGCACGTCAGCAACGCCAAGTGTTGCGTGCTTGGCTGCCTCGAGTGTCGGCCTGGACTCAGTGGAACACCTTCGGGATAAGTTAGCGTCGACATCGCTCCAAACTCCAGCCTCAAACATCAGTACCTTCTCTGCTTTCGACTCTTGAGGAAGAATGAGCTACCATTCGTTCAGAGACATTCAGCCACCTCAATGGAAATGTCGCCAGCAGAGTTCAGGGCGCAATAAAGGCCAAGTGGGAATACACCCAGTATGAATGATCACTCGTAAGTGTTCGAATATTTTTTATCAGATAATATAGATCTGTCATGTGATTGGTCTACCCCAAAAAAAAAATCTGTGGTATGACGTAATGACATCCGTAATGGCCATTTCATTACCGTTGTTTAGTTGATGTACATTTTGTAACCTCTTTTCGAGACACTATCAATTCTGTTCAACTGGTATTCCAAGTCCTTTGCCATGTCTTTGCCAGAAGTACGTCAATGGGAGACTTCATTTTTTTCTCTTATCCCTATATATTACCACGTTTTCCATATCTCCTGGTCATGTAAGGTACAAAATGGGTAACGTCGGTAACAGATTACAACCCTGTCCCGTTCCCTTTTCAGCTACTGCTTTCCTTTCATGTCTTTCGGCTCTTATAATTACAATCTCATCGCTGGTAACTTGTGAAATCCAAAGATTGTATTTTATTCATGTCAAAACGTTTCTTTGAATCTTCAACCTGTATTCTAAGGAAAATCCTATGTTCGGTATCGTCTCGCGTGGTTGTGGCTTTCTTGGTACTGGCTTGCCAATTAAACTGACATTCACATTGGTGTTATACTTTCGTCCAAAGTTCTTTTTTATTTTTCTATAGGCAGCATCTGTGTTTCCCGTAGTGATGAATTCATGAATAACTTTCGGTTATCCTCTAATCGTTCCGCCTTTATCGTTTTGCTGTTCCCGTCAGCGTCATTTTAGATATGTGTTTTTCCTTTTACCTGCTTACTTTGCTGCATTTTATATTAACTCTTCTCGTTAATTAAACTCAGTATTTCCTATTCATTATTTCTGCCGGGCCTTGACTTTTTGATCCCATGTTGCCTTTACCGTTTCTCCATTCAAAACTACACATTCGTCTTCTAAAATATTCCTTTTCCTTGGTTTAGTCAAACATTACCTTTCAGTTCCTTTGAAACTCCCAGTAACCTCTGGTTCCTTTAATTTACATGTGTCCCAACGTTTTAATTTCCCACATTTCTGCACTTTCATTTTTATTTGCAGTTACAGTATTGTTAATATCACAGATAATTTCGATATTAACGTGCACAGTTACTAAATCATGTAGTCATTGGTGAGGAAGGCTTTCTGCTTTGTCCGTGTAAAAATATTGAGGTCATAAAAGAATGACAATATTAAAAAGGAAAACAGCTTCTCATGTTTTATAAAATTATATTTCTTAGGTCACGAACCGGCTAACAGCTTCTCGGGCCATCTTCAGGTAACAACTAACTATCGCAAACACAGAAAAACATGATGTACTCCTTACACACATATTATTTGTACAGAAAACACAAAAATGTCCAAGTGTCTTCACAGGAAAATATTACTACACTTACATTAACTAAACAAAACAGGGGCGAACAAATTTTTCATATGGAGATACACATAACAAATGATGAGAAATAAAACGAATTTACAGTCTGAATCTAGCATTTGTAACGAAAACTTAATTTAACAATGGGGAAAATAGAAACTGAGTCTCATTATTTAATACTAGGCTGGCATTCCGTGTCATGTGCGTTTTGTTTCCCAATATTTCCAATAGGCTCATCCTTCTGCTCTTTTCGACGGCATGTAAAATCCCAGCATTCACACAGCCACAATAATGCAGCTTTTCCTTCAATGGTTCATCGCTTCATTTCGGCTACATTATCCAAATGAGCCTTTCAAACAGAACTAGAAACCATCAGACAAATGGCTTCCACCAATGGCTATAGCTCTGTCCTGATTGACACTATTCTATGAAAAAAGAAAACGAATAAAATTACACCACTTCCGTACGCTGGCTAACAGCAATCACTCAATGGTTTCAAAGCTGGGTGCAAAATTTTAGACAATCTTGCAAAAAAGTTACAGCCTCGTAACTACAGACGTGCATCTCATAATACCAGTAATATATTTAAAAAAATTTATTCAATAGTAAAGACAAAATGCAACCCTTGGCACAGAGTGGTGTACATAAAATTATTTGCAAGCAGTGTGAAAAAGTGTACATCGGTCAGTCGGGCAGCGCTGTAGCTGTTAGGCTACGTGAACACGAGAGGAGCTGGCGACCAGGGCAGAAAGATTCGACCAATCTTGATCATTTTTTAGCAGACAACCACCCATATGACCGAGCGAGGTGGCGCAGTGGTTAGCACACTGGACTCGCATTCGGGAGGACGACGGTTCAATCCCGTCTCCGGCCATCCTGATTTAGGTTTTCCGTGATTTCCCTCAATCGCTTCAGGCAAATGCCGGGATGGTTCCTTTGAAAGGGCACGGCCGATTTCCTTCCCCATCCTTCCCTCACCCGAGCTTGCGCTCCGTCTCTAATGACCTCGTTGTCGACGGGACGTTAAACACTAACCACCACCACCACCACCACCACCACCACCCATATGATGTAGAATGTGAAGTTTTACTGTCCGTCAAAACAAGCAGCAATATATCTCTACTGGAAATACTGGAAATCAACATACAAATGACACAGAATGCTAGCCTAGTAGTAAATGATCTGACTCGGTTTCCGTTTTCCCCCTCGTTAAATTAAGTTTTCGTTACAAATACTAGATTCAGACTATAAATTCATTTTATTTGTCATCATTTGTTATATGTGTCTTCACATAAAAAATTCGTTTACCCTTTTTTATTTACTTAACGTAATTATAGTAATACTTTCCTATGTAAACACTTCCTCATTTTTGTATCTACTGTACAGATAATATCTCTGTAAGTCGCACATCTTGTTTATCTGTGTTTGCGACAGAAGAAGGGCCGAGAGGTTGTCGTAGTAGATATGGTACATGCTCACCGCCGCAGTCTCTGTCATCGAAGTTTCAAATTATTATTAATTGAATTAGTATAATGTCTTAATCGTCTCTAAAGTCGAAGAAATTTTTTTTTAAAATATTGAGTGTTAATTAAAGAAGTAGTGTGTGAGTCAGCTTCTTGCTATCGTACAACAATACAGCACATTAAAAACCATAAGAATAGTCACATTAAAAAGGTTTTTTATTGTTTACCTGTGTTTTTTATCATTAATAAAGGTTAAGTCGTTATAGACCTTCTGTGTCGGACACCACACTCATTTAATTCCTTGAGAATAGTACATAAGGGATTTTGTTTCCAACATCCGGAATTAACGCAATGACTGAATTCCAATGTGCAAATTATTCTACCAGAAAAAAAAAAGTTGATGAAACTAAGAGAGATGTGGGCTACGTAATGTACGCATCATGGCCTCCCGTTTTATAACTAGGAACGTTAGTGGTTTGCCAAGCTCGCCCAGTGACGAGACGTCAACTGAATGGTTTGAATAATATAAATCTGTCGTACTGGCTGTCGTTTGTCGGATTAATCGTTTTACTTTGTGATTATCATCACCGCGCAGTTTCAGCTGCGTAGCAATTTTCAAGTGTGCATAATACATACGTATAACCCGTCTAACGAACACCCGGTACCCGTCTTGCCGTACGTACGTAGTTCATTCTGCATGCATTTCTTCCGTCCACTCCTAGGCGCCTCGTTGTATTTACTCAAAGTGGTCTCGGTCTAAAGAGCGATTTTGCAAAACAGACGCTAAATGAGTAAAACAATTTTCTTATTATGTGTCTACTATCACGCTACTCGTAAACCGTCACATTCTTCATTCGGCAGATTTCACCAGTATAGTTCCCGAACACATATTGCGACTGAGGTCCAAACCGTTTGTAATGAACTACTAGCACCTCAATTACTCTGACAACACGTAAATGCTTTAATGATTTACACGAAAGTTTGAATGAAGATATCTGTGTGGAAACGTTTTCAGTCCATCTTCAATCTCATGGCAGGCTGTTTCCAAAGTATAGCTGCAGCGTGCCACAAAATTTTTAATCACATTCAGAAATCATAGAATGTTCTCTAATCGTGCTCACTGGCGCGTCATCATCTAGGGGAGAGTGTTCGCTCTTCAGACTTTCGCCTCTAGCCAGCCCTGTAATAGAACTTTAACATATTTCCTTATTCCATTTGTATGTGTTGGAGTCTTTTTCTGAAATTATAATAAATACTAGGGAAAATTGAAGTCTTTCCAAATGTGAAAACATTTTTCATGGAACAACACGGTCGTGTACCTAGGAATATGTATTCAATTGAAATTCAAAGGGTGCTCATTAGTATTGTATTTACAGTCTTCTGTTTGTTACATTGTTACTCTACTTTACACCAATAAATGGTTACACAAACACTTTACACATATAATTTTACTCACCATAAAATTCTGTAAGTGAATAATTATCCATGTATTACAAATACTTGTAATATTTTACACAACACTTGAATGTGTAGAACGCGAAATGTTTACAAATGTTGCACAAACACAAGCGTATGTGTAACAACAACAGAAACTACAGAAAATTGCGGAATCTGCTCATGAATGTCTGTAGTGTGCATTCCTTCTTGTCATTCTAAAAGCAGTCACTAGACGGAAGCACCGATTGAACACATCGTTTATTCCCATGCACTTTGTCCTCTAGATACAACAGTTTCCCCAAGCTTATTTTTGGAGTAAATTTCGAACAGGAACTAGGTTTATGCTTAATGTTGCAATTTTCGAGAATACTGGACATTAACAGTCAGTCAGTTCGTACAAATACCTGAACAATTCGTGTTTACATGACATGGAATATGATCGTATAGCCTCAAACGTACGTAAAGCAGGTGGCAAATTTCGATTCACTGATTGGAAATTGAGATAATGTAGTCAACAAAGAATATTGCTTAATGAACACTCGGTCCGTCATAGAATATTGTTCAAATGGATCTGACTGATATCGAATAAGTCTAACAGGGGAATGAGTCTAACAGGGGATATTGAAGAAATATAAAGAATGGTAGTATGAATGATGACAGGCTTTCTTTACTCAGGAGAGAGTATCATAGAAATTCTAGAAAAAGTTATCTAGCACATGCAGCTGCAGGCAGAAAATCTCCCGGCAGTGTACTTCTGTAGTGCCAAGCACTAGTATTAAGTAAAGCATCTATGCCGTGTGATACATCACATAGTAAGTGAATGTAGGAGGTATGTTCGCAGAACTGGAAATTGCGTTCAGTCAGAACGGATCCAAGTCGGCGACCTCTACATTGGGAGCAATGTCCGAGTACAGTGGGAAGTGGCGTGAGGGCGGCGGACGCTTCATGTTTGTAACAATAGATGCCGAAGTGACAGTGAAATTCACAGCCCCCGAGCAGGGTCAGCCGGAGTGTAACACGAACCTGTCTTTAGGTACGCCGGTATGTCCAATAATAATAATGCAATCTCCATATTCTATAAAAGGTATGTAGTGACCCGCCAGGTTAGTCGAGAGCGCTAATACGCTGCTTCCTGGACTCGGATAGGCGCGCCGGCCCTGGATCGAATCCACCCAGCGTAATACCGACGAGGGCCTGTGTGCCGGCCAGCCTAGATGTGGGTTTTAGGCGGTTTTCCACATCCTGCTAGGTGAATACTGGTCTTGTCTCAACGTCCCACCTCTCTCCCACGACGCGCAGACATTTGCAACACGTCCGCACTATTCCATGATGTATACGAGACGCATATACCCATTGTGAAACAAGACATTCAATGCCTTCATGGAAAAACTTACGGGCCCATATGTCGCCAACATTGTCTCTACTACGCTCCAGAGGTTTCGCTGGGAGGCCCTTACACATCATCCATATAGTCCCGATCTCATCTCCATGGGATTTTAATATTTTTCGATTCCTGTGGAAAAATATTCACGGGCATCAAAAAATGGTTCAAATGGCTCTGAGCACTTAAGGTCATCAGTCCCCTAGAACTTAGAACTAACCTAAGGACATCACACACATCCATGCCCGAGGCAGGATTCGAACCTGCGACCGTAGCGGTCGCCCGGTTCCAGACTGTAGCGCCTAGAACCGCTCGGCCACCCCGGCCGGCTTCACGGGCATCGAATTGTTAGAGATGCGCTAGCGGGTACGGTGACGGTTTCCTAGGCAACAGCAAACATTTTTCCGTGAAGGCATTGAATGTCTTATCTTAACAGTGGGATAAAATTATTAACAGTTGTGGCGATTGGTTTTGTGATAATTTTTTCCGTCTTTCTCGTTTTCATTTAACTGCCCCTTATACATTTCACAATGCGTACAGAATATACCTTTGTTGCCGAGTCATGCCGGACACACATCTCAGAAACCTTTCAACCAGAGCAATACGTCACCCAGCTGGCTGTTGTGATTCTGCCAGTCATCATTACGACGGCCCTTCGGACACTCAAGTGGAACGGCTCTGGGAAGCAATTGAAAGTGTTTAGCTGAATGTCATGTCAGACTCCTAATCGTATGTAGTTATTTCTCTTCTCACGTGTTGAGATGTATTATTACCGAGAAAAAGCACCACAGCTATTTCAATTACCAAGCGATCGTTGCAGTTTTACAAGTCATCGTTACGGTGAAACACTGACCACTTGCTTGTATCACAGAGACGTCATAATATTTCAGCTGTAAAAAGGTAATGCATTAGCGTCTTGTTGTTGCACAAGGACAAACTGTGAAATACAGTACAGAGTTTTTCAGACTGCAGATGGATGACAGCTTCAGATGGAAAACCCACGGATTAGAATTAATGAAACGCCTTTGTTGAGTACATTTGCAGTACGCATGATTACAACTACAGGTGATTTAAAAATGTAGATACCAGTTTATTCCGCATATTTCCATTCACTAATGAAGTACGAATCATTTTTTGGGGTAACTCAACTTAGAGGTACAGTAATTTCAGAATGAAGGAACCTCTTATAAGAACCGCATCCAGCGTTAGTTTTAGAACTTACTGCAGAGACCTGTTCAAAAAACTTTGCAGTCTTTAGATTTCCGAATGCTCTTGTCGTTAGCAATATATCTCTATCATTAAGAAATAATAAGGAATGTAAAATAACCACTAGACAGACTTCAAGGGGTTGACATTGGTATACAGAACTCAGATACAAGGATACACTTGTATTCATGAACTTGCCATAGCACGTTAAGTGCAGGTAACGAAATGAAATTTAACGTTAAATTAAAGAACTCTCTGTTGGAAAACTCCTACTCCATTAAACAGTATCTTGGCAGGTGATTTTCTAATAAACATTAGCACTATAGCAAAACTGTATAATTATAGAAGTACTTGCATTGTACTCAAACAAAATGTACCCATTTGACTTCCTTCCCCCTCCAAGAAACAGCCCTGCGCGTAGTTCACGGAATACGAGTCATGTAGTGGTTTCACGATAAGAATTACAATGTGAGATGTTGTACATCGACCGACCAATGTGGCCGAGCGTTTCTAGGCGCTTCATTCCGGAACCGCGCTGCTGCTACGGTCGCAAGTTCGAATTCTGCCTCGGGCATGGATGCGTGTGATGTCCTTGGGTTAGTTAGGTTTAAGTAGTTCTAAGCCTAGGCGACTGATGACCTCAGATGTTAAGTCTCATAGTCCTTAGAGCCATTTGAACCATTTTGTTGTACATCGGTAGTAGGAAATTCGTCGGACAGTTAACTGTCTGCTAAGCAGTTAGAAATTTCCAGCAGAATTAAGCTGGATCTGACGTAGGAATTGATGAAATGTGTTTGTAGCTGAACGTTACCTGCGTTATTCGTTACAACTACGAATCAGTGACACATGTCACTATACAAAGTTTTGCTGTTGTTTTGTTTAGTGTTTCCTATGTACTTCAGTTCTCAGTTTGCACATGCATAAATCCTCTGTCTGTAAGCAGAGAGACGAAATGTGTAAGGCTATCTTTTGTACTACCACCTTACGTCACTCGAGTGTTTCGGCCACAGTTGCGAAATTCGTTCTTGAGGGTTTCGTCAGCGTACTCCATGGTACTCTTGCGTTTCAACTGTGACACTGGTAACAGTTCATGTTGGACTAACTGTTATTCAGATTCATGAGCATTACTAAGGAGCTAGATGAAGGAGAAATAGAGGAGCCACTTTATGAACTCGGTATTAATGATCGAGAGAATGATGTGGTAACCGTACATCCATCGTGGACATAAAATGTATTCGCAGTTGCGAATATGGACAACCATCAGCTGTACAATGAAATGAAAAAAATTAAAATGTGTACAGGACCGGGATTCGAATCCTGATTTCCCGCTTATCGCACCGGCCGGGGTGGCCGAGCGGTTCTAGGAGCTACAGTCTGGAACTGCGCGACCGCTACGGTCGCAGGTTCGAATCCTGCCTCGGGCATGGATGTGTGTGATGTCGTTAGGTTAGTTAGGTTTAAGTAGTTCTAATTTCTAGGGGACTGATGACCTTAGCAGTAAAGTCCCATAGTGCTCAGAGTCATTTGAACCATTTTTGAAACCGCTTATCCCGAGCGGTTGCTTTACTATTTGACTTTCCGAACACGACTTGCAGCCACACCCAAACCTCCATGTGCCGCCAACACTGAGTCCAGAACCAACACCCGTACATCCTGATTTCAGGTGTGCCGCAGGGGAGTGTCACAGGACCGTTGCTATTCACAATATACATAAATGACCTTGTGGATGACATCGGAAGTTCACTGAGGCTTTTTGCAGATGATGCTGTGGTGTATCAAGAGGTTGTAACAATCGAAAATTGTACTGAAATGGAGGAGGATCTGCTGCGAATTGACGCATGGTGCAGGGAATGGCAATTGAATCTCAATGTAGACAAGAGTAACGTGCTGCGAATACATAGAAAGATAGATCCCTTGTCATTTAGCTACAAAATAGCAGGTCAGCAACTGGGAGCAGTTAATTCCATAAATTATCTGGGAGTAAGCATTAGGAGTGATTTAAAGTGGAATGATCATATAAAGTTGATCGTCGGTAGAGCAGATGCCAGACTGAGATTCATTGGAAGAATCCTAAGGAAATGCAATCCGAAAGCAAAGGAAGTAGGTTACAGTACGCTTGTTCGCCCACTGCTTGAATACTGCTCAGCAGTGTGGGATCCGTACCAGATAGGGTTGATAGAAGAGATAGAGAAGATCCAACGGAGAGCAGCGCGCTTCGTTACAGGATTATTTAGTAATCGCGAAAGCGTTACGGAGATGATAGATAAACTCCAGTGGAAGACTTTGCAGGAGAGACGCTCAGTAGCTCGGTACGGGCTTTTGTTAAAGTTTCGAGAACATAGCTTCACCGAAGAGTCAAGCAGTATATTGCTTCCTCCTACGTATATCTCGCGAAGAGACCATGAGGATAAAATCAGAGAGATTAGAGCCCACACAGAAGCATACCTACAATCCTTTTTTCCACGAACAATACGAGACTGGAATAGAATGGAGAACCGATAGAGGTACTCAGGGTACCCTCCGCCACACACCGTCAGGTGGCTTTCGGAGTATGGATGTAGATGTATATGTAGATGTAGATGTATCTTCCTGTACAGGAGAGACATTTTAATTCAAAGTCGCTTCTCCGGTGTCGGTAGATAAATACGTTATGACAGTGTCTATCCTGTTCAGAAATACGATGCAATATTCCTTCGGACGAGCATGCAAGTCCAAAGCGACGGGCACTGCGGCGACTACAGCCGTTATGAAATATATTCGGAACTGCGAATATTGACAGTCACCAGCTGTATAATAGAATGACAACAGTGAAAATTTGTGCCGTACCGGCACTCGAACCCGGACTTCCTGCTCCACGCTAGCGTTCGCCTTACCATTAGGGTATCCGAGCTCGACTCATGAGCAGACCTAAACCTCCATATTTACAAGTTGCACTCGTACGTCCATTGTGTATATTCTCGTACAGAGGAGACATTTTAATTAAGACTTCCTTGGCCGGTGCCGGCGGATAAATACGCTATTGCAGTGCCTAGACTTCAGAAATGCAAGGTACATTGCGTAATATTTTTGAAAACCACTGGCACTGCAACATCGTATATCTATCGAGTACCATCATCCGATGACTACCTGTGTAAAGCTTGAAACAACGATTGGTCAACGTACTTACCTAATATTACTGTACTGCATTTTCTTCAGGCTCTAAATGGATAAAAATTATTGTTGTAATATCACCCAAGTTTCACTGTAATGGCACAAGCATCATTACTACGATTGAAGCTGTTCCCTCTTCTCATGGAGGATGACTTTCATAATTTTACACTACTCAGTTGTTGCACTATAGCATCAAAGATAATTTTTAAACAAAATGAGATTTTAGATTAATTTCTTTGCCACTTGTGGTAATTTGATGTACTCAAGTGATCTAACGAAGGACACACAAGTATTCACACTCACATGCAATATTCCTCAAACTCTTCTTAGTTCGGAACAGATGATGAAGATACAGGTTCCCTGTGGGGTATGGGTTATTGTAGGCTTGAAAACGTATATATATTATCGAACTCTATTTTCTTTCGCCATTGAAAGAAGATCACAGACGAATTCTTGGCTGCATTTAACCCACCCAAACTAAAACACCTTCCTAATCAGCCCGTCTCCCTGTGTGTGTAAACGTGTTCTGCTACTAACCAGTTCAGATGACTTTTCTTCATTCGTTACCGGTTTCCATTGTCCAGCATCCTATTGACGAGAGATTAGGTTCAAGGTGGATTATCTATTTGTTCTTATCGTTTACGAGACCTGTTTATCAACATGCTTTCTTCTACTGGAAATGTTTGTTATGGCGATCGTTATCAAAATGGTTCAAATGGCTCTAAGCACTTAACATCTGAGGTCATCAGTACCCTAGACTTAGAACTACTTACACCTAACTAACCTAAGGACATCACACACATATATGCCCGAGGCAGGATTCGAACCTGCGACCGTAGCCACAGCCCATGGTTATTCAAGAGTTGAATTCCTAATGGCATGTGTGACACGGCTCTACATGTATCCAAGTTGAAGTTTCTGGATGCTGTTAGTAGCAGCAACACCAAGATTTCCTGAATGAAATTTTCAACCTGCAGCGGAGCGTGCACTGATATGAAACTTCCTGGCAGATTAAAACTGTGTGCTGGACCGAGACTCGAACTCGGGACTTTTCCCTTTGCGGGCAACTGCTCTGCCAACTGAGCTACCCAAGCACGACTCACGACCCGTCCTCACAGCTTTACTTCCACCAGTACCTCGTCTCCTACTTTCCAAACTTCACAGAGACGAGGTACTGTCGAAAGTAAAGCTCTGAGGACACGGCGTTAGTCGTGCTTGGGTAGCTCAGATGGTAGAGCACTTGCCCGCTAAAGGCAAAGGTCCCGAGTTCGAGTCTCAGTCCGACACATAGTTTTACTCTACCAGGAAGTTTCAACACCAAAATTGCCATGTAAAACGTATCGATATTTTTTAAACAGTTCTCTGCTTTTTATAATGAGGGTACCTGACAGAAGCTTTTATAGACTATAGAGAAATATGTCGCTGAACTACGTGCCCCACATGACAGAAGATAATGATAAAGGCAGCGACATGTCAGGAATATTACATTATTCTTTGAATGTGTCAACAGGGTAAACATAATTGGGATCTTTCACAGGTATCACGTGTTGTTAGACTTGCGCTTATTCTGTTCTCAATTTCGGAAAAAGACAAAATCCTACCATCTTCTTGATATTCCTAAGAAATAACCTGATAGATGTCGCCGAACGATGAAGCTAGAACTGTATGAAACAACTTCCAAGCATCCTAGTGATCTATGGCAGAGGATGTTGGTTACCGCTCTGTTACAAAATTAATTTTATTAAAGAACTTTCGAGGGAGGACAGTAGGAGAGGTCGGGGCAAGCTGTTTCACGGACTGGCTATTACAAGGCTCAGTTCCCAGTTACTGCTGCTTCAGAATGGTCTACACTGAAATGACAAAAGTCATGAGACAATTTTATTCACATACGCAGATGGCAGGAGTATCGCGTACGTAGGGAGTAAAAGGGCGGAACATGGGTGGAGCTGTCATTTGCGTTCGGGGATTCTTGGGAAGAAGGTTCCAACTTGATCATGGACGCACGACGGGAAGTAGCAGATTTTAAACGCGGAGTGGTAGTTAGACCTAGACACATGGGACATTCCAATTTGGAAATCGTTGGAGAGTTTAATATTCCGAGATACAGTGTCAAGTGTGTGCTAAGAATGCCAAATTTCAGGCATTACCTCTCACCCAAAGAAACCAGTAGCCGAAGGCCTTCACTTAACGACCGAGAGCAGTGGCGTTAGAGTTGTCAGTGCTAACAAACATGCAACACTGCGTAAAATACCTCAGAAATCGATGTGGGACTTAGGAAGAACATATACGTTAGCACAGTGTGGCGAAATTTGGCGTTAATCGTTTATAGGAGCAAACGACAGCCGCGTGTCCCTTTGCAAACAGCACGACAGCTCCTGCAACTTCTCTACTGGGCTCGTGACCATATCGGTTGGACCCTAGACGATTGGAAGACAGTGCCCTGATCAGATGAGTACCGGTTTCGGAAGGTAAGAGCGGATGGTAGAGACGAGTGTGGAGCAGACCTCAAGAAGACGTAGGTTGAAGTTGTCAACAAGGCACTGTGCAAGCTGGTGGTGGCTTCGTACTGGTGTGGGCCATGTTTACATGGAATGGGCCGGATGCTCTGGTCCAATTAAATCGATCATTGACTGGAAATGGTTATGTGCAGCTTCTTCGAGACCATTTGCATCCATTCATGGACTTCATCTTACCAAAAATGTCATCGGACCACAACCGTTTGCGAGTCATTTAAAGAGCATTCTGGACAGTACGAGAGAATGATTTTGCCATCCCGATCGCTCGACATGAATTCCATCCAACATTTATGGGACATAATTCAGAGATCAGTTCGTGCACAATATCCTACCCCGTCAACCCTTTTGCAAGTGTGATTGTCTATAGAGGCAGCATGACCAATACTTCTGCGGGGGACCTCCAAAGATTTGTGGAGTCTATGTCACGTTGAGTTGCTGCACTACAGCGGGCAAACGGAGGGCCGTCTCTATGTTGACAGGTATTCCATAACTTTGGTCACCTCATAGTATTATGTGTAGGGTGTAAGCATTTTCTAGATCGTGGCGACAGGTATCGGGAGTTCATTGGTGCTTTGTGTTTTTGTAGTTGCAGGTGTTCACTCTCTGTAAGATGAAGCATTATGACAGCTGCACAATGTTATTACACATCATCATTGAGCTTACGTTTATGGTCTGCTTTTCCAGCTCTTTTTTTGTCTACCACATCTCTTCGGGGTTGGTTGTCACAAAAACATCGGCAATGTTTGCTATATGCGACGATCTACCCAGGTGGGCTTATTTATCCCATTCTTTCAGGTAAAGACGGTGATAAATACATACTAAGAAGAAGCTGTTAGAGACATCATACTTGCAGAAGTGGGAAGGTTAAAAAAGGAGCGATTATCAATTCGTATAGCTGCAGCCGATTATCAAATCAAATATCAAACTTTACCAAGATACTGTGAGAAAATTCTTCAAGATGAAATTGACGACGGAAACGTAATTAGGCCTTCCACCACCGTTACTTATATTCGAAATAGAATAGTTTTCTTCTAATGTTAACGAGACGGAATTGAAGCAAAATATTCTTCTAGCTGTCTACACTGAGGTGACAAATATCATGAGGTACCTCCTAATATCATGTCGGACCTCCTTTTGTCCAGCGCAGTGCAGCATCTCCACGTGGCGTGGACTGAACAAATCGGCGGAAGTCCCCTGCAGAAATACTGTGTCATGCTGCCTCTATAGCCTTCAATAACTGCGAAAGAATTTGCGGTTCAGATTTTGCGAACGAACTGACCTCTCGATTATGCACAGTAATTGTTCGATGGCCTACACGTCGGGCGATCTGGATGGCCAAACCATTGGCTCGAATTCTCCAGAATGTTCTACAAACCAATCGCCAACATTCGTGGGTGGATGACAAGCCACATTGTCATCAATAAAATTTCCATCGTTGTTCGTGCACATGAGGTCCACGAATGGCTGCAAACGGCCTTCAAGTACCCAAACATCCAGAGGACACAGTCCAATCCATAAGGTTGTTGAGCCTCCACCAGCTTGCCCAATGCCTTGTTGACAACTTGGCCCCATGGCATCCTGGGGTTTGCTCCACAATCGAACCGTACCATTAGCTCTTACAAACTGAAATAGGGACTCATCTGAGCAGGTCACGGTTTCCCAGTCGTCAAGCGTCCAACCGATGTGGTCACGAGCCCTGGAGAGTTGTTGCAGGAGATATCGTGCTGTTAGCAAAGGCACTCGCGTCGGTCGTCTGCTTCCATAATCCATTAACGTCAGATGTCGTCGCCCTTTCCCAGCGGATACGTTCGTCGTACGGCCTACACTGACTGCTGCGGTTGTTTCACGCTGTGCTGCTTGTCTGTTAGCACTAACTACCCTAACGCCGTTGCTCTCGGTCCTTAAGGCCGCCGGCTACTGTGTTGTCTATGGTGCGAGGTACTGCCTGAAATTTGGTATTCTAGGCACATTCTTGACACTGCGTCTCTCGAAGTATTGAATTCCCTAGCGATTTCCGAAATGCCGGTCGCAGTGGCCGAACGGTTCTAGGTGCGTCAGTCTGGAATCGCGCGACCGCTACGGTGGCAGGTTCGAATCCTGCCTCGGGCATGGATGTGTGTGATGTCCTTAGGTTAGTTAGGTTTAAGTAGTTCTAAGTTCTAGGGGACTGATGACGGAAGTTGAGTCCCATAGTGCTCAGAGCCATTTGAACCATTTTTTGATTTCCAAAATGGATTTCCATGTGTCTAGTTCCAACTAAAATTCCGCGTTCAAAGTTTGTTAGTTACCGCCGTGCGGCCATAATCACATTAGAAACCTTTTCACGTGAATCACCGAGTAAAAATGACAGGTCTGGCTGGCATTGCACCGCTCTTTTATAATTTGCTACCCCCATCTGTATATGTGAATATCGCTGTCCAACGAATTCTTGTCATCTCAGTGTGTATTTACTACGCTTTAACACCAAAGGAAATAAAAACTTTTGGATATTATCTTCGCATGGCAAATAGTATAAACCAGCTTGGGGCACAACTGTCATGTTTGATAACGGCACCACGTGAAACTGTTCTCCTTTTAGTGGACATAAATGTTCAGCTGCAACTAGCAGGCGTTCTTTTGTCATATCATCATCCTTGAAAAGATGCGGAAACTTCGTTAAAAGTAGGGCAATGATCTAGCTAATTTGCTGTTCCTACCTCTTCTTTAGAGACCTTCTTTTTATGTTTTAAAAATTCTTGTACACGCTCGGGTCCTTCAAATTTTTCGTCTTATTGTTCTTTCAAGTGGTAAGACGTTTAGTGAATTTGTAATTTTGTGAATCAATCTTTTTGTGAAAAACTAGAAGATTCCACGCACTGGAGATTAAAACTGTCGGTTTTACACAATGCTAACTACTTAGTGCTGTTATCAGATGGCCTCACCGTTAAAACTGATCATCCCTCCTGAGTTGTCGCAAACACACGGAGCGCCCACATTTCCCCCACTGCGCCGCCTTTGCTCTGCTCGCGAGCACGAGCCAGAGCAGGCGCGAGTGGTCACGCTCAAAATCAGCGAGTTGTTAAGCCCTGGTTTAGAGAATACCGTGCTTACTGTACCGTGACAACACACTGGAACTGAATTCTTTATTTGCACATGGTAGTGTTTCTGCCTTGAAAATAAAAGACTTTCGCAACGTGGTACCAAACATAAGGTCTGCAACTTCGCTTCCTCCGTTTCTTCTCGGAGTTCGAGACTTTATTGTCCGATTCAAAGTATTGGCCATCGCTGGCCACTACTTTCTCCCATCTTTTAGGATAGTACATGAATCCCGCGGCGTAGAAAATGGGCACCTGTTGAGGAGATCCATGAATCTATCCGATTTTGCACTTTTTTGTATGGCCGAAAGTGCTTGTCAGCCAGGCCGCGTGCCGTTGATCGAAGAAGGTGGCAGTCAGAGGGAACAGTATCTGGAAAATACGACTGGTAGGTAGGACTTTCCATTTCAGCGTTTCAAAGAATGTTTCGACGGATCTTGCGACATGAACTTTTCGTGTCTTTCTCAGTGTTTTGACCATTTCTCTTTCTGTGTTCGGCTCAAACACATTTTTGCTTTGGATAACGATCTCCTATAATTGTTTTTGTCGGTTTCTGTAGCTTAGAAACATTCTCCCTTCCACTGATATGCCGCTCTTCAACATAAAAACGACTATTCTTGACGTGTTGAAACCATTATCCGCACGTTATTTCACTAGCAGGTTGTAAGGCGTCCGGATTTTACGGACCTTAGATAAGCTTGATCCATAACGACAGGACGATACAGTACGAGATCCTCATAAAATAATAATTACATTACATCAACAAAAGGCAATTGCAGATAATCTCATGTACCGAAAACTAACAAAACAACCTCTACCAATATGGACAATGATATGGAACAAACAAGTTAAGGCGAAACGCATTTTGGAGACGAACCGAGCAGGTGATTAATGACATCGTAAAACTCCCATTTAGCAAGAGAACGGCGAGCTGCAGCGCATAAAGGGATAAGGCCAGAACAATACATTATTCCTTTTAACGTAAATAAGGCCAAGACCGAGGGTAACTTGTTGCACATCATTAACAGGGCTAGGCTGCGACCCAGCAAGAAAATTAAAAATGTTTATTCACCTCTAGCGAGACAGTGATTGGCTGAAGCCGTACTTGGCGACGCAGACGCGACACAGTGGGAAGATCCCTATTCTATAAAAGCATTTTGAGACCTTAAGGCTCTCTCTCCATCTCATCTTGCAGTGGACCGCATAAGAGAGTGAAAATAAGCGAGGGCGTTGAGAGCTTTGCTTTCTGCGAAGTGAGGTCGATACGCATCACATATCTTCGCGACAGATAGCAAAGCGGTAGTTAATTATTCCTGTGGTAATTTTTGTGGGCAAAGAAATTGTGCACTTCGCTCGAACCCATAGCGGGTGTGCAGTAGCCATTAATTCGATTAGGGAAAGCTTAACACTCTACACAACGCAGGAAAGTTGCGAGTGAGTGAATTCAGTAAAGGCCAGAGTAGGAAATTAGCATTTCAGATCCAGCATGGTGACAACGCCATTGCAGATGCCACTTGGTAAAGTACCATCGTACAACAGTAAATGTTGAGTCTAGATTTTGCTCACTCCAACTTGCGTATGCTTTGACTATTGAATATCAAAAGCTATGATACTAACCTACCCTCACATTGAGTACATGAGAGTTTTTTCATTGGTTCAAAAAGTAATTTCGTTCTCCACCAGCTACAACAACGTAGATTTAAATGAGCTGATGAGGATTTTTAATAATCATTCTTTCCTGTGATAAAAATTTTTTATGTGTAGAGATAACGATTTTAATAATCGTCATTTCAATATGTCCAAGAATTAAATATTTTGTTATAGAGTGTCAAAAATAATTGAACATGATTGTTGCTTATCGCCTGACCCCTGAAAACAAAATTTGATAAATTACATGTAGAATAAATAGGGAATAGCTGTGTTGTCTTTCTAGAATAGACCCCAAACTTTTACTTTTATTAATTCATGCATACGCGATAGCAGCATTTCTAATGACTTTTGTTACAATCTGCACCTTATATTAGCTGCCTTGCAGGGTCAGGGTCATATTTATTTAGAATGTCTGTTTGACACCCTGGGCTTCAGAAGACAGTTCAGATGTTTTGTCCATTTGCGCATTAAGTGGTAAGTTTGCACACGTTAGTACACACACTGTGCAGATACAAAGTTCGGACGTAGGACAAGGTGCATCAACATAGGTCTTATCCAGTTTTGTGTTGAAGCAGAAAATTAAAACTTGCCGCAAATGACGATAATTGGACTCATAAGTTGACATATGCAGTTGAGAATAATTCTATGATGGAATCGCAAATCGACAAATGTTCGACGGAGTAATGTTTATAAATGCCTAAGCTTATTTTATGGTCCTTACAACCTACCACCTGCACCGCTACTAGCTGCTACTGCCATCTACTGCAAACCGGCGGAAGTAACGTTGTATACGTAATGTTCTCCGGGTTAGTAAATATATTAGTGTCATTCAAAATAAAACGAAACGGAGGCCGTAAAAACGCTGAAGCAACCATAATGCCACCATCTACAGAAGAGGGTGTGGCCCCTATAAGAGCGCGGAAGCCGCCATTTCGCCGCTAGAGGGACTTGGATTGACGACCACAAGAGAGCGAGCACATATGTCGACCATCCACTGCACTCAGTAATGTTGAAAAAAAGAGAAATGGGGGCTTCAAAGAAGAGCAAAATGATGCAGTGCGTTTCCTGACAACAGCAGGAATGGGAGGAACGGAAATTCGCAGAAGAATGGCACAAGTGTACGGAGAGCATTGAATGCCCATTGCACTTGCGACGCTCAATCCGACCGATGGGGTGATGGCCGCCACCGTAACTCCCCCATTTTCAGTATTGGAGGCATCCACCCACTTCGCAGTGCTGCCAGTAATGCGGTGTGGCGTTTCAATCTCACGTCATCCGTCAACGACGTCTTCCTTCCTTGAATCTTTTGTCCCTCGCCTTGGCCCTTGCAACGGACATGCAGTGGCATTCGTACGCTTTTTCTATTGATGAATTTCCGTTCCCCGCACTCCTTCAACTGTCAGGACACGCACTACACCTCTTTTTATTTTGAACTCTTCATTTCTCTGTTGTCATCACTACTGAGTGCAGCCGCCTGTTGACGAGTTCACACACTCGCTCTGATGTCACATGGGGGTGCGCCCATGTCCCTCTATCGGCGAGTTTGCAGCCTCAGGGTTGTTACAGGGACCGCACCTTCTTCCGTAGACAATGGCATTACGACCCGTTCACATATTTTCATGTTACAACCTCCAGCACATTTGTTTTTGAATGACCCTAATAGAACCCACACCACAGAACTCCACCAAAGCAGACAACAAATCCGTCTTCGATGAGACAGATTATTGTGGGTAGACTTCGTCAAATATTAAACGCTGCAATAGTAGCGAAAGTAGTTCATGTAGACTGACTGAAAAAATAAATAACACCACCAAGAAATTAATGTAGAATAATAACCGGTGGAACCACCAGAATGTTGTCCCCCCCGTCGGAGGTTCGAATCCTCCGTTGGGCATGAGTGTATGTGTTGTCCTTAGCGTAAGTTAGTTTAAGTTGGATTAAGTCCCATAGAGCCCGCATCTCGTGGTCGTGCGGTAGCGTTCTCGCTTCCCACGCCCGGGTTCCCGGATTCGATTCCCGGCGGGGTCAGGGATTTTCTCTGCCTCGTGATGGCTGGGTGTTGTGTGCTGTCCTTAGGTTAGTTACGTTTAAGTAGCTCTAAGTTCTAGGGGACTGATGACCATAGATGTTAAGTCCCATAGTGCTCAGAGCCATTTGAACCATTTTTTTAAGTCCCATAGAACTTACCACAAAGTTCTGTCAGGATGTTGAAGGCAACAATGAAAACTAGTGTGCCTTGTGTCGTACAGGTGCCCGATTTCACTTTGTGGGATGGAGTACCTTCATTGCTGAACTTGGTCGGTCAACACAGGGAGGGTTAAAGCTGGTTGTGGATTACGCTGCAGTTGTCATCTGATGATGTCCTATACATGCTCGATAGGGGACAGATTTGGTGATGGAGCAAGCCGCTTTTACTCGTACCTCAGTGCCAGTGATGGTCGTGTGTTGGCTAGGAGGAGGCTACGTGATCGCCTGCAAGCAGCCTGTCTGTGACCTAGACACATTGGACTTACATGTGGAGTTATAGTCTGGAGTGCGATTTCTTATGATAGCAGAACACTCGTGGTTATCTCACCCACCATGACTGAAAATTTGTACGTAAGTTTGGTGATTCGACCTATCGTGCTGCATCCGTGATGGCATTTTCCAACAGGATAACGCTCTCTCGAACGCTCGCTGACATACCAAAGCTATAAATTATGCGTTGTCGTATTGGAAGTCAGATCTCGAAGCTAATCTTTCCACCAACGTGTCGTCTTCTAAAGTTGTGTCCCCAGTGCAGAAGACAGCTCGTCGGTCGTGGAATCTCCTTTGGCGGAGGCTGCTATGCTGTCATCTCGAACTTGAACCTGTGATTGCGATTTTTATGGGTGGCCGCTTGCCCAGGTTAGTCTCTGTATCTACAGAGGGCAAGATCTGTAGTACTGACAATGTTGGTAGGTGACACCTCTCATTAATGTATCAAATGGTTCAAATGGCTCTAAGCACTATGGGAATTAACATCTGAGGTCATGGTCATCAGTCACCTAGACTTAGAACTGCTTAAACCTAACTAACCTAAGGACATTATCACACACATCCATCCCCGAGGCAGGATTCGAACCTGCGACAGTAGCAGCAGCAAGGTTCCGGACTGAAGCGCCTAGAACCGCTCTGCCACAGCGGCTGGCCCATTAATGTATCCTGTTTGCTTATATTTTAAAATATCACTTTTTACAATGCCTTCTACAACCCTCTGTAACGTCCCCTCAGAAAAATTATATATGACTGTGCTTAAACTGACACACAATATTTTTTTTAGCGCAATGCAATCTGACTTTCAATAATCCCTACAAAAGAATGGCCCTGACTAACATTAACCTATACCTTTCGCAAATCACTTACCTCACAAAAATCTTCGTTACTCGAACTACTGCAATACAGCAAGCGCAACTACTGCCAGCTAAGTAAAAGATTCAAACTACGGAACGCACTAACCACTGATAGGTATAGTTAGCAAATGAAAGATTTTAATAGAGAACAAACAATGTATTTACCTTAATAGTCATAATATATACAGCAGTTCATGACATCCAGTCTTACAAATTTCAAAACTCCGCCATCTCTCTCCCCACATCCACCACTACTGGCGGCTCACCTCCAACTGCGCAATGCTATGCGCTGTTAACAGCCAACTGCCCAACGCTACGCGCTGTTCACATCCAGCTGCCGCTGCCCAACACTACAATGGCAGACAACAATGCAAAATAGCCACAGACTGCACACAGCACAGCCAGTGAATTTCATACAGAGCGCTACGTAACGTTGCCAATAAGAAAACATAAACAGCCTACTTACATAGCCCCCATGCTCTCCACAAAAAATGTTACAAATTGTTTTGGGCAGTGGACAATAATGATTTCATAACATTTTTCATAATTACAATAACAAGGATATCAAATGCACACACTTATTGATACAATGTTGGTCAAAAGCTAAAATTTTGTCACAGTCCATAAAGACAGTCCTGATCATTCATCACAGTAAAATTGCAGTGTTTTCCTCAAAGTCTGAGCAGTAAAAGAAAATGCACACGGAAGTAGTGGATTTCCATGCAGTCTTGAAGATGAAACATCCCCTTAGAAAATTATACAAGACTGTGCTTAAACTGGCACACAATATTTTTAGCGCAACGCAATCTGACTTTCAAAAATCTCTACAAAAGAATGGCCCTGACTAACATCAACCAATACGTTTCACAAATCACTTACCTCACAAAAATCTTGGTTACTCGAACTACTACAATACAGCGAGCACCACTACTGCCAGCTAAATAAAAGATTCAAACTACGGAAGGCATAGTTAGCAAATGAAAGATTTTAATAGAGAACAAACAATGTATTTACCTTAATAGTCATCAAAAGTCATAATATATATAGCAGTTCATGACATCCAGTCTTACAAATTTCAAAACTCCGCCATCTCTCTCCCCACATCCACCACTGCTGGCGGCTCACCTCCAACTGCGCAATGCTACGCGCTGTTAACAGCCAACTGCCCAACGCTACACGCTGTTCACATCCAGCTGCCTCTGCCCAACACTAAAATGGCAGACAACAATGCAAACTAGCCACAGACTTCACACAGCACAGCCAGTGATTTTCATACAGAGCGCTACGTAACGTTGCCAACAAGAAAACATAAACAGCCTACTTACACCTCGACATAGATTTCTGAATAGTGCGGTAACTTTTTTGACAACTTCCGATATAGAGTACGACATATCCGTCCGAAACAGAGATACATGTCCGGTTCTGAAGAACGCCCGAAACAGTGTTGCGTGACCGGACCTTCAGAACGCCCGAAACAGTCTCACTAGCGTAGCCGAAGTACTTCGCTTTCCAGGCGCACCAAAGCGACCCAAATGTGTCCGAAGCACTTCGGTTGCAATATGATTACTCCTATGTTTCGCCGGCCGGTGTGGCCGTGAGGTTCTAGGCACTTCAGTCTGGAACAGCAGGACCGCTACGGTCGCGGTTTCGAATCCTGCCCAGAGCATGGATGTGTGTAATGTCCTTAGATCAGTTAGGTTTAAGTATTTCTAAGTTCTAGGGGACTGATGACTCCGACGTTAGGTCCCATAGGACTCAGAGCCATTTGATTTTCTTGTGTTTCTCAAAGCTAGTGAAATTTAATAAAAATGGTAGACTCGTAGGGCAACCATGAGAGATTGTCATACTGAAAACTGGGTTAAATACAATGAAAAGCACATAAATAATTAATGAGTGAAGTTAGGAGTTTTGCCGTCTTGCTGACCAATCAGAAACAAGTTCTGTACAATTGCCGGACTCTCCCACGGGAATCATACAACTGTACCATCTGCTGCTTGTACCTCACTTCACTTTTGTACCATACGCTACTTCACGTGTATCAAGCTGCATCAAGGTGAGCTTCTAGCAGGATAAAATACTGGCGTCCACAGCCAGGAACATCACACAGTGTCCAGATACCAGTCGTATTGCGACCATATCTTCCCGTGAGCACCGCTACCACTAGTCATGTACAGTGGCTACATTCCTGCCAAGTCTTTCTGTAGTATTGCTGAAGGGATATATAGCTTCTAGTAGCCCTATTGCACTACTTCGTTTAGACTAAGTGAGCCGTTAATAATGGTAAATGTGTTCTTGCCCTAACATTAACTCACTAGGTGTAATACCGAGCGAGGTGGTGCAGTGATTAGCACACTGGACTCGCATTCGGGAGGACGACGGATCAATCCCGCGTCCTCCCATCTTGATTTAGGTTTTCCGTGATTTCCCTAAATCACTCCAGGCAAATGCCGGGATGGTTCCTTTGAAAGGGCACGGCCGACGTCCTTCTCCGTTCTTCCCTAATCCGATGAGACCGATAACCTCGCTGTTTGGTCTTTTACCCCAAACAACCCATCCCCAACTAGGTGTAATCTCAAAACAAACTTACAACCACGACCGTTACAGCGAGGATTTAGAGCAAACCAGATTTGCGTCCTCATACTTTTATGAGACTGGAGCGAGATCTATCTGAATAGACGTCATCTTTCAGATGTTGGAACACGTCTACCAACTTTCGTTTATCTCGCACAGCTCCTTCTTGGTGCTGACATTTTTTCCCCGTCAGGATATTTGAGTGACACCTTTGGAATGAAAAACAATATATTGGTCAAACAGGTAGAGCTGTGAGGACAAGGTACAAAGCTCTTAGGAAAGTTGTTAGGAAAGAAAGAAGCAAACATACGTAACTCTACGTTTGTTGAATATCTTCTGATTGCCACATTCCGAAAAATTTGGAAGACACAGCTATTCTTCGTAGAGAAGTCAAAGGGCGTGGGATGGACCTTTGGGAAGAATTAGAGAACACCTAGAGCGAAGAGATGGGAAATCACTAAACGATTAGCTGCAGCTGGCGCGTAGATAATTTTTCGATGGCTTCAAACCCATACTATTTACAAAATACATACCACTGCCGGCAGCCTTTGTGAGTGGTTCATTTCTTCAAAATTCTATTATACAATTTTTGTGGATACAGTTTCGCTTGTCAGTTTATGTTGTATTAAGATAACGATGCCACCCACTCTTGGTACGTTTGTTACTGTACAGGGATCTACGAATTTTTGCTTTTTACTGTCATTATGTTTAATAGCGTGCTTATGCACTGGCATTATTTCTTTTCGTACAATGTTACTGGATGTCATATTAATATGTTTACTGTTATTAGATTGTAATAGTGTACTTACGCACGAACATCACTGTTTTCGTACGATAATATACTGATGGTCCTGTGGGTGTCTTATTATTTCCTTTTTTTGTATTTTTCAACATTTTATTCTATACTCGTTTATTAGAATGGTTTATTTCTGTAATTCTGTTAGTAATTTCAATGTTTTTACGCTTATTTTCCGCTTATGACTCCAAGCGTACATGTTTATCGGCGCATGCGCCTCAGGATTTTGTTTTCCTGATATCCACGCTCTCCACCCTCCCTCAGTGGGCATGTAGATCTTACAGGGTGATAATTATTGAATTATATGAGGAAACGTAAATTAGTTACAAACTACGGCATGAGCGCGCTTTATTCAACATGTAAATGTCACTACAGATATTCCTATTTAGGTTACAACATATTCGATACGCCTACCATCATAGCGATGACGTGGCGCAGACGAATAGCGAAATTCTGCGTGACCCGCTGAAGCGTTGCAACGTCGATGCCTCCTGAATGGCTGTTTCAGCTCAGCTATGGTTTTGGAGTTATTGCTGTACACCTTGTCCCACAAAAAAGAGTCGCTTGTGTTCAGGTCCGGAGAATATGGCGGCCAATAGAGGTCCATGCCAGTGGCGTCTGGGTACTCCAGAGCCGGAATGCGGTCCCCAAAGTGCTCCTCTGGAACATCAAACACTCTCTTGCTTGAATGGGGTCGAGCTCCGTTTTTGAATGAATTACATCTTGTCGAAATCAGGGTAAATTTGAATAATGGGGATGAAATAATCTTCCAGAAAATTCACTTCCCTTCGGTAATCACCGACCCATCAAGAAATATCCGTGACTGGACACTGCGCACCCAACAGTGACCCATTGAGAGGGAAGAGACTTCTCGATCGCGAAATGCGGATTCTCAATCCCCCAAGTGCGCCAGTTTTGCTTATCGACAAACCCATCCAAATGAAAGAGGGCTTAGTCGTTAAAGCAAGCCACGTTCGCATCAATGTCCTGTTCGTTAATTCTGTGGACAATAGTGTAGGCGAAACAAAAAAAAAATTGTTCAAATGGCCCTGAGCACTATGGGACTTAACATCTGTGGTCATCAGTCCCCTAGGACATCACACAAATCCATGCCCGAGGCAGGATTCGAACTTGCGACCGTAGTGGTCACGCGGTTCCAGACTGAAGCGCCTAGAACCGCACGGCCACTCCGGCCGGCTAGGCGAAACACAACCGCTGTTCCGTGGCCCTGGGGCCTAATGGCTGATGCGCTTGAATTTTGTATGAGAAGAGATGCAGGTCTTCAATAACAGTTTGTCACAGTGTTTCCCGGTTGATTCCCACCTATTGTGCAGCTCTTCTGATAGATTTCCTAGGACTGGTATGGAACACAGTGCGTGTCTTCTCGACGTTTTCAGGCGTTTTCACCCTGTTCAGACGACCGATATTGCCAACACGGCCACCACGAACTCTGCCCGTTCTCTGAAACTTACGTATCAAATTCTTGATTGTTAGTACACTTGGACCAGTTGTCTTCCGTTTGAACTCGGTCACAAACTTTATTTGAACCGCAGCTGGGCTGTTATTGATACGCTCAGGTACCGTGATATTTTCACGTGCAAATGGCCGAAAACAACAAGCCATCTGCGCATACGCATACTAATTCCCATCATGCCCTGCGGCCAACTGTGCAGTTTGAATCTCCTAACGCAAGCCGGTAAGAGGTTTTGACGATTTTATTTCATATAGTTCAATAACTGTCGACCTACAACATGAATTGGCATTTTATATGACTGATTTTACTGATGTGACAAGCTCTTGATTTTAGGGGTCTTAACTTTTGCAAATTGACACATGTTATGCAGAGATGTTAGATCGCTGTATGTTAGATCGCTGTACTACCTCACGATTTGCTAATGCTACGTCTCTAAATACAACTTTTCGTATGTTATTTTATATCATTTTGTTTCTGTGATATGCCTGTACTTGTTGTTGGTAGTAATATCTGTATGAGTTGTAATATGGGTCCTTGATGATTAGATTGTAGTTTATGTTGTACTGTATGCAAGTTTCTTTTCCCTCACAAGAAGATGGGTTTAAACCTGTTAAACCACAGTCAGAGTTAGTTGAAAACCACCGTTTATTGCAATTGGTTGGCTGTTCTATTCACCTGCAATTCTTTAACGGTTGCTGAAGTGCTGCCATGTTCAAAATATTGGAATGGGAAAGATGAGGGCTTGGTGCCCCGTCCCCTCTGAGTCCATTAGGCTCAATGCGCATGAGCAAGTAATAGCTAAACTAGCTCACAGTGTTACATGTAATTTCAGAACACACACAATGACATTGCAGCGATAATTCCAAATCAGTAGTGGGATAAGGGCAGAACGAGTGCAATTTTCATATCAAATTGATATGCAAATCGATTAAATTGATCAATTAATTACAGCCTCTGCAATCATGCCCACCCCATCTCTACCCACCCTGACCCCCAGGTGACGTTATGTGTTTTCCTCAGCCTGCATAGGAGTCCCTGCACACTCCCCCTTCCCAATTACCCTCTTGCTGGGAATTTCGAATTTTGGTAGGAATTTCGAATTTTGGCGGGAATTACGAATTTTGGGGGGAATGTCTTGTCCCAGGGCTGAGCTGACGTCCCACCCCATATTGGGGGGAACTTAAAAATGACGCTGCACTTTCTGGAACTCGTACCCTGGTCCTCCTAGACAGAAAACACAAATTTAAACTCCCCCCAATAGAATTATACCACCAGAGACGCTTTGAATTGGCGAGAATTTAAAATTGGCGGTGCCCTTTCGAGGACTCAAACGCTGATCCTTCTGGATGGTAAGCTAAAGTGTACCCCGCAACATCGAAACTGCCAAAATGCCGAAGAGGAAGTTTAGGTTAGCGTACTTTATTTATTTTTGTTGGGAAGCTAAAAAGATCGGTCCTAATTACGTAATTAATCACAAACATTGGGCCTACTTGCACAAGTATATGCACAGAGCTACACGAGGACTGCATACAATCGCAATATAGCTCAAAAATGGATGATATCATACAACTGGTGTTTTCCTGCTGGGAGAAATTTCACAATACGACTAGGAACTAGTGGCAGATGCATGAAAACTCTACCCTACACCTATAAGGTGCCAAGAGAAAGACTGGGGTGTAACGTACAACCTTTATTTTTTTTTTTTTTTTTTTTTGCAGGAAATGTATTGACCTGACGACCTGTGTTGGACACAGATGAATTTACTTGTAAGCATACAGCTGAGGGCTGCATCTATCACTGTTTCATGCTGGGGTTTGCTACAGACGCCTACTCGACTTTGCAGCTCAGGTAATCAAAGTCAATACACGCTACTGACACTGATGAAAAATGCATCACTGTTCTAATTACACATCGAAATTGTCATTGAAAAAACAACACTTGTAATGAGTGGGTCATAACGGAGCACATGTCCTGGAGAAAATTGTCATCTCAAAAGATTGCTGAGGGGGGTGATAGTTGAACATGCATTCTCCTCAGTGTGTGCTCGTGAACTAATTAACTTGGAGGTAATCTTACCCCCCACCCTCTCCCTCCCTCCCTCACTCTCTCCATCTCCTCGCTGTAGGTAGGAACAGAGGCCTGTTCTGCCTTGCCGCTGGTGGTCCATAAAGAGATCCTTCTGGTGGCATTGACATATTGCCTCCAGTCTGTGAAAATCAGTCACAGATAGACCAAAGGCAAGAAGACAAGGCTTCTTGCAGTCTGTTAGCCGTATTTCTCGGGAAGACTGGACCCCTCTGGAACAACAAAGAAATTCACAGAACTCTCCTGATCGCTTTTTCAAAAGTCACCTGCTTGGAGGACAGACAGACTGTCACCGCTGCCTCTGCCAACCACGGACCTTTCGTATCTGAGATCAGGGTCTTCCCCAACTGTGGCCCCAGGGCGGACACGTGGCTGGATAGTGAGTTCATCGGTTCTTTGCTAACACAAAAGGGAAATTTAGTGATACTGCCACATCATAGACACCACCTTCCAGGTCGGGCGGAGCTGCGTAGTGCGACCACCCACCAACCCCCCCCCCCCCCACCAAAATAAGGTTCAAATGGCTCTGAGCACTATGGGACTTAACATCTGTGGGCATCAGTCCCCTATAACTTAGAACTACTTAATCCTAAGAACATCACATACATCCATGCCCGAGGCAGAATTCGAACCTGCGACCGTAGCGGTCACACGGTTCCAGACTGTAGCGCCTAGAACCGCACGGCCACACTGGCCGGCTGCCACCAACCCAACCACGTAACACACACACACACACACTCACAAACGCGATCGCCCACACCTCCATCGTAAGCGACCTCCAGACTGTGATGGAGAACACTTTTGTTTAATGTCAACACATCTCTTATAATCGAGCATCTATTTTAAGGAAGAACACATCACGATAATAAAGGTGCTCTTTCCACAGTAAGAGATGCAGATAATTTTCTTTTACACTACTGGCCATTGAAATTGCTACACCACGAATACAACGTGCTACATACGCGAAATTTAACCAACAGGAGGAAGATGCTGTGATATGCAAATGATTAACTTTTCGGAGCATTCACACAAGGTTGGCGCCGGTGGCGACACCTACAACGTGCTGACATGAGGAAAAAATGGCTCTGAGCACTATGGGACTTAACATCTGTGGTCATCAGTCCCCTAGAACTTAGAACTACTTAAACCTAACTAACCTAAGGACATCACACACATCCATGCCCGAGGCAGGATTCGAACCTGCGACGGTAGCAGTCGCGCGGTGACATGAGGAAAGTTTCCAACCGATTTCTCAAACAGCAGTTGGCCGGCGTTGCCTGGTGAAACGTTGTTGTGATGCCTCGTGAAAGGAGGAGAAATGCGTACCATCACGTTTACGACCCTGATAAAGGTCGGATTGTAGCCTATCGCGATTGCGGTTTATCGCGAGATTGCTGCTCGCGTTGGTCGAGATCCAATGACTGTTAGCAGAGTATGGAATCGGTGGGTTCAGGAAGGTAATACGGAACGCCGTGTTGGATCCCAACGGCCTCACATCACTAGCAGTCGAGATGACAGGCATCTTATCCGCCTGGCTGTAACAGATCGTGCAGCCACGTCTCGATCCCTGAGTCAACAGATGGGGACGTTTGCAAGACAACAACCATCTGCACGAACAGTTCTATGACGTTTACAGCAGCATGGACTATCAGCTCGGAGACCATAGCTGCGGTTACCCTTGACGCTGCATCACAGGCAGGAGCGCCTGCGATGACGTACTCAACGACGAACCTGGGTGCACGAATGGCAAAACGTCATTTTTCCGGATGAATCCAGGTTCTGTTTACAGCATCGTGATGGTCGCATCCGTATTTGGCGACATCGCGGTGAACGCACATTGGAAGCGTGTATTCGTCATCGCCACACTAGCGTATCACCCGGCGTGATGGTGTGGGATGCCAATGGTTACACGTCTCGGTCACCTCTTGTTCGCATTGACGGCACTTTGAACATTGGACGTCACATTTCAGATGTGTTATACCCTTCATTCTATAGCTGCGAAACCCTACATTTCAGCAGGATAATGCACGACCGCATGTTGCAGGTCCTGTACGGGCCTTTCTCGATACAGAAAATGTTTGACTGCTGCCATGGCCAGCACATTCTCCAGATCTCTCACCAATTGAAAACACCTGGTCAACGGTGGCCGAGCAACTGGCTCGTCACAATACGCCAGTCACTACTCTTGATGAGCTGTGGTATCGTGTTGAAGCTGCATGGGCAGCTGTACCTGTACACGCCATCCTAGCTCTGACTCAATGCCCAGGCGTATCAAGGCCGTTATTACGGCCAGAGTTGGTTGTTCTGGGTACTGATTTCTCAGGATCTATGCACCCAAATCGTGTGAAAATGTAATCCCACGCCAGTTCTAGTACAATATATTTGTCCAATGAATATCCGTTTACCATCTGCATTTCTTCTTGGTGTAGCAATTTTAATGTCCAATAGTGTAGTTTATAAGCAAATTCGGTATAGTTTTTACACAGGATACAATTCTTAACTCATTATTTTGCGACATCTCGTAAAGTGCACCACCTCCAATTACATATGACAAAAATTCAGAAACGTATACACGTCCACCCTGCGTAAAATTGCGAAACTGTCATTGGAGTAAAGAAAACGTGAGAATTTAAACTCTGTAAAAAAATCTATGTTAAGGGGCTCCGGAATGGCTCAAAACCATGAAAAGTTCAATTTTAACTTTTTTGCGTTTTCTGAATCTGGAGACTTTTACCTTTTAATAGATATATAATTTATTCAATTCCGAAGACTACAACTATTTTTAAATTTTTTTTGAAATGTGTTCTACATGGGCGTGACCCACTGTGGCGCTGTTAAACTGCTGTCAAATGGTGTTATTATTAACGTCCGTGTTCATCAGGTACATTTTAGTGATGTGAGATAAAGTATGTGTTGTGGCTAACCTGTGATGGTTCAATATATATCGCTGGTGTGATTGTCGATTGTTTGATGTTTATTTACTCTGTCGTTATCTCGAAAATATTCGTAATTAATTCTGTTTCTTGAGTCTCTGTTTTGTTGAAGTATAATAATGAGTAAAAGTAAAGTTATTAGAAATTCTCTGAAGGCTTTTAAGAAAAGGAGAAATGTTGGAAAGCCAAAGGTATTTAGAAATATGGGAATGAAGATAGGTTCTAACATGGTACGAGCGATGCTTGCTTTAGACAAGGAACGCCTTCGGGCTGCAGACAGGGCTGTAAAGAGTCTAGAAAAACAAGCAAGAGTAAACAGGAGGAGGAAAAAGAGGAAGCTGGAGGAGGAGTTTGCAGAGGATGAAGATAATCCATCCTATGGACCTGGAATGCACTAAAAAGTTAATCCAATCTTTGTCGCTCGATTTCCAAAACTTTTATTTTCTCGTACTAATTACATGTTTTCTAAGGATCTTCCAAACATATTTGTTTCAAACTTTCAGTAAATGTTACACAGTACCTTCTGCATAATTTAACACAGCCTTTTTCCAAAAAACTGTATATTTTTGAATATATAAATAAAAAATTGCAAAAAAATTGTGAATTTTCATTAAAATTGAAAAAAAATCATCTTTAATAACTGAACTAAAGTTTTGTAAAATCCCTGTGTTAAGTTGTAGCCCATATTCCAATAAATAATCTGTAAAAAGTTCAACTTCCTACCTCAAATACTTTGTGAGGAAAGATGTAATTTATAAGCGTTATTTTAACATTGCAAGTATAGGGCGTTCCGGAGCGCCTTAAACAATTTCTTTCACCTTGGTGGACAGATGGACAAACTACAAGAGCTAAGAGCATCTCTCTCGTTCAAGTAAGGGTCTGTAAACGAACTGTCACGCAAGTGTGTATCACAAACATTTGAGACATGTGGAGTAACGCTGGAGAATGAAATCTTTCAAGCCATTCGCTCACATGTCGGAAGAAATACAATTATTTTACGTTTGATAACACGAAGCTGTACTATGGTAGGTCTCATTATACCAAAGCAAAGCTATATCACACCTGATTTTATGAAACAAATCGTGAAAGCCTGTCTTGTAATAGAATTTTCTATAATATTTACCGCATCTCTCTCTGTCTCTCTCTGTCCCCGTGCGGAGAAATTCCCCGACCCAGCTGGGACTCGAACCACCGTGATCCAGAGACTGCAGCGCTAGTCTCTAGACCACGAGCTGCGATCGCAAAATAATTGAAGACGTAGGTTGCATCCGCTGTTCAGAGATGAATAGGTTGGCACAGGAGAGGAATTCGTGACGGGCCGCATCAAACCAGTCAGTAGACTGGTCACCCACAAAACATTAGAGAGTATTACAAGCTAGAAAGCTTGATGCGACATGTGCTTCAGTACTCGGAGCCCAATAACGAAGCATTTTCTGTACTCTTAGAAACGCTGTAGGTGTCCCACCGTATTATCGGTATGAGAAAACAAGTTCATATTATGTAAGAGTTAATCTGTATTATATTAAGTAGAAGGCGGCAGAACGGAAAAGAAAAACGTAGGTAGCTGATTACGTTCTAGTGTTTGTTTCAGTGATACCACTCGCGATAGTTCGTGCCTCATGGAGACGAAGTTCAACGTATGCAAATGACCTTAGGAGTTTTTCTGTCTTACAAAAACTTCGACACGTGCTAGGTGGTTCCGTAGCAACGACACGCGAAGGTCTCGAACCATTAAGCTACACGTAAGTATTACCTGTTCTTCACAGGTAGGAGACTTATCCCGACGTCCTGTTTCCAATGAGTTCGCTCCATGTACTAACCGAAGCGCAGTTCTCTCATTTAATATTCGATAAAGTTGGGGGAATATTGGACAACTTCGATAGTAACAAATAGAGTTGTACATTGTTATATACGTATAATCTCATCGGCTGGAACGGAATTATCTTCAGTGATGAGTCCCGTTTCGGAGCCCCGATGACCAGCCATTTTATAACTAACCGCCGCTTATAAAACTTGTTCAGTATGGGCACCGTAGGCGTCGACGAGATGCTGTATAACGTTAGATTTGCACCTTGTGGCCAAAATTGGACCTAATTTTTCCACCAGTGCAAATCGGTTCTGCATTAAGGCATTAGTATATATCTCAAATTTCACTGCCAAACGATAATTATAGTCGACACTGAACGTTAGTGAATAGCTGCACTTTCATTGTAACTATCCGGCATAAAACGCAGCTGATTTTACTCCTACTTATTTTATGCAGACCATGTTTTTGTCTTCCCGTCAATTTGAACTGAATCTGGAACCTTGCTTTTTACGTTCACTGTTCTACAAGAATTATATTTTGTCAGCAGTAACAGAAGGTAGGTAGCAAGTGCGGAAAATGCTACAGTTATTGACAATATTTTATTTTAAGTTTCGGAAATAGTGAAGAGTTCTATTCAGAAACGGAGGGATGAAAGTTGGCTGTGATTCATGCCTGAAGAGCTGTCAATAACGGCACTGCCCACAAGAAGCAAGTTTTCCGGTACGGTAAAACAGGGGTAAATAGCTTTACGGGGGAGATTACAAACGGCTGTTGTTCTCCAACTATACGCTTTACAGCGCTGCTAGTCAACTGATTGTGAATTAATTAACTTTTTACACCTGGGGTTCACAGTCATGTAGAACTTTATAAAAGACATCATATTTACGCCAGTGACCGTAACACTTCCTTTATTTCACGATTGCAATATCGGCCTTAGGACTTGTCAGCTCATTTTAGGTTGACATGGTCTAATAGCTATAACATCTTCACTTGATAATGGCCTAAGGCCGAAATTGCAGTCGTGAAATAAATAAAGTGTTACAGTCACTGGCGTAGATATTTTTTATAAAGTTGATGCTTTCCTTGACTCTTTATTTAAACGAAAAGTAACTATTTTTCACGGTTTTAGTTATTAATGCACCTTCATATTACACAGTATACCAATACTTTTATTTTTTTCCGTAGGTTTCACTGTGAGTAGTTACGGAAACTTACTTTTTAGGTCTAGATAGGTCTAACCGCACACGGCCATGTTGTTTCTCTTTGCAGTCTCTACCACCACATCGCGCTATGGCCATTTCTCCCTGCCGATTGGGAAAGATGGTCATACCATCGTTGGTCTAGTTAGCCACCCTTAAAACTATGTTTATCTTTTCGTTTTGACGGGAATTCATATTGTTATAATTGCCAACTAAGTGGTTTCCCAAGACTGGTGCTACTAAAGGCAGATGGAGAGAGGAAGACTTCAAATGGCTATTACTAAAGTAAAAAAGATACTTATTCAGTCAGAAAAGTTCCATAGAGTCTATGTTCCAAGTAAAATCATAGAGCGAAATACAAAAACCGGTTGTGATTCAAAAACTGGGAATGGATACAAGTTCCTGCATTGATTTAGTCAGTAAGGAACGACTTGTGTGATTTCCTGTAATTTTCTCTACAAAAGTTACCTGTAAAGAGAAAAACATGTTAGGATTATTTGATGTTCTCTTAACATGGTTTCGTTGATGTTTTTAAAGTGTTTTGCTGGCTGGCCATCTATCCATTGCGTGTCTGCCCACACCATAGTCTTGATACACAGATGAGATGGTCAAACGCATTCACAGTTTGAAACTTGGTCTAACCTAATTTTTTACGAATATAGAAAGCAATATATATAAAATTCCCTGTGCTTTTTGTGTATCAGGATTCGACATTGGTGTTAGAAAAAATTATGGACATCTGTCATTGTTTTACCCTACGATTAAAAGTACAAGGCACAGTTTTAACCAGTGCGGGTGTTTCAGAATAGCACGTTCTGTACTGTAGATTTAAAATGCAATATTCAAAGGTTATTATGGTTACTCAGTGGCACAGCCCTAGTTATGCTAACTTTATTGCAATTTTATAATAATCTCTCATAATACAATATTTTTTAAAACTGTTGTAGTTTTATTTCTAATCTCATCATAACTATTCCTAGTTTTTGAATCTGTACAACTTTGAGATAAACTTGCGTCATTGGCAGTAAGCTTCCATAGTTGGCTCAACGGTGTGCTTTAGTATCTGTCAGGAGACAGTGAATGCAGCAGTGTAGAGCATATGGCTTCTGTAAAGAATGTGCTTCTTGTCTCCAGCAGCCAGGTTAGTGCAAGGTGCTTCTTGTGTGACATCTGCTGCCTCTACCTAGCTAACACCCCTCTCTTCAGCATTCACAAATAAAGGCTTGAACAAAGTCTAGCATTATCTTTCATCCACATATCTACAATAGAAATGCCATCACAGAAGTCATTAGCTAGGGGTCTGTCGCAAAAGTATCTGGCCCTCTTGTAGGTTACGAAAACCTTACACCAGGCCAATCGTATAGTTCCATGTCTAGTTTGTGTTTTCAGATCTGCCAGCCTCCGCCGAAGGTTCGAGTCTTCCCTCGGGCATGGGTGGGTGTGTTGTTCATCGCATAAGTTAGTTTAAGTAGTGTGTAAGTCTAGGAACCGATGACCTCAGCGGTTTGGTCCCTTAGGAATTTACACACACACACACACACAGACACACACACACACACACACACACACACACACAGACCTGCTAACAGAATTATTTTATAAATGCAACTTCCTCTATTCCTTCTAAAAGCATTCTAGGTGGTACTCCATTACACTAATATCTTTTTCCAGTATTACTGGCATATGCCTTGGCATCCAGAAGTTTACGAGGTGCGGCTAGAAAAAAACCGGACTGATGCTGGAAAAAACATTTATTTACAATTATTTACAATTTCATGTTATCTCCTTCAATGTACTCTCCTCCTCGGTCTCTACACCGCTCCATACGAATTTTCCACTGTTCATAGCAATGCTGCAGATCATTTTCGGTAAGTCCATACATTACTTCCGTCGCTTTTTCTTTTACTGCTTCAACAGTCTCAAATCTAGTTCCTTTCAAAGCTGACTTGACTTTAGGGAAAAGAAAAAAATCACAGGGGGCCAAATCAGGTGAGTAGGGTGGATGATCTAAGATGGGAATGTTGTGTTTTGCCAAAAACGTCTTCACTGACAACGCACTGTGAGCTGGGGCAATTGTCTTGGTGGAGGATCCATGACTTTTTTCTCCACAAATCGTTCCGTTTTCTCCGTACTCGCTCACGTAGGGTAGCCAGGACGCTAATGTAGTAATGCTGATTCACTGTTTGTCCCTCTGGTACCCAATCAATGTGCACAATCCCTTTGATGTCAAAAAAAAAAAAACAATCATCATTGCCTTGAATTTCGATTTTGACATTCGTGCTTTTTTTTGTCGTGGAGAACCAGGAGTTTTCCAATGCATCGATTGGCGTTTAGTTTCGGGATCGTAAGTAAAAAACCACGATTCATCGCAAGTAATAACATTTTGTAAGAAGGTGGGATCACTTTCAATGTTTTCCAGGATGTCAGAACAAATCATTCTTCGGCGTTCCTTCTGTTCAATTGTGAGACACTTTGGAACCATTTTTGAACACAGTTTGTTCATGTTGAAACTTTCATGAAGAATCTGCCTAACACTTTCCTTGTCAACTACTGTTAACTCAGACACTGCTCTGATTGTTAAATGGCGATCTTGTCGAACAAGTTTACCGATTTTTTCAATGTTTGCATCAGTTTTTGCTGACAATGGTCTGCCAGTGCGAGTGTCATCACTGGTGTCTTCGCGGCCATCTTTAAATCGTTTAAACCACTCAAACACTTGTGTTCGCGATAAACAATCATCGCCGTACACTTGTTGTAACATTACAAACGTTTCACTTGCAGATTTTCCTAGTTTGAAACAAAATTTGATGTTAACACGCTGTTCTTTCTGTACACTCAACATTTTCCGACGCACAGACAAAACGTCAACTACTTAAAACAGACGCCACGGGCAGACTGAGTGCAGGAGGCAGATGAAACTCGAGCAGTAGGCGGAGCGAGAGTCACGTGACAGGCCACGCGACTTTCAGCCTTATTGCATTCGTTTTATTGTTTCACCAGTACTAGTCCGGTTTTTTTCTAGCCACAGCTCGTATATCACAGACTTTACCGCTCGAAACTCTCGTGACTGTTTTTCTTCGTATCACCATCTATGACATCTAAGCGTATAAAGTGCACACGGTATCTTATTCTGCGGAGAATCACACCATCTGTCCACTCCGCCCCCGCCCCAGTACATCCTCTCGCCTCGACCGATATAGAAGAGGATGATGTTTGGTTTGTGGGGCGCTCAACTGCGCGTTTATCAGCGCCCGTACAAAGCCCCAATATTTACACAGTCTAATCTCACCGCGTTCACGAATGATGATGAAATGATGAGGACAACACAATCACCCAGTCTCCAGACAGAGAAAATTCCCAACGCGGCGGAAATCGAACCCGAGACCCAGTGATCCAGAGGTAGCAATGCTAGCCACTAGAACAGGAGCTGCGGACCGACCGATATATAGAGAGATTGCAGTTAATCGAGTAGGACCATCACTGATTTCCCCTCCCCTCCCCCAACTCACGTCAGAGAATGCATTACTGGCTTTGATTGCAGTTAATCGAGTAGGACCATCACTGATTTCCCCTCCCCTCCCCCAACTCACGTCAGAGAATGCATTAATGGCTTTGGTTGCAGTTAATCGAGTAGGACCATCACTGATTTCCCCTCCCCTCCCCCAACTCAAGTCAGAGAATGCATTAATGGCTTTGGTTGCAGTTAATCGAGTAGGACCATCACTGATTTCCCCTCCCCTCCCCCAACTCACGTCAGAGAATACATTAATGGCTTTGGTTGCAGTTAATCGAGTAGGACCATCACTGATTTCCCCTCCCCTCCCCCAACTCACGTCAAAGAATGCATTAATGGCTTTGGTTGAAGTTAATCGAGTAGGACCATCACTGATTTCCCCTCCCCTCCCCCAACTCACGTCAGAGAATGCATTAATGGCTTTGGTTGCAGTTAATCGAGTAGGACCATCACTGATTTCCCCTCCCCACACCCAACTCACGTCAGAGAATGCATTAATGGCTTTGGTTGCAGTTAATCGAGTAGGACCATCACTGATTTCCCCTCCCCTCCCCCAACTCACGTCAGAGAATGCATTAATGGCTTTGGTTGCAGTTAATCGAGTAGGACCATCACTGATTTCCCCTCCCCTCCCCCAACTCACGTCAGAGAATGCATTACTGGCTTTGATTGCAGTTAATCGAGTAGTACCATCACTGATTTCCCCTCCCCTCCCCCAACTCACGTCAGAGAATGCATTAATGGCTTTGGTTGCAGTTAATCGAGTAGGACCATCACTGATTTCCCCTCCCCTCCCCCAACTCAAGTCAGAGAATGCATTAATGGCTTTGGTTGCAGTTAATCGAGTAGGACCATCACTGATTTCCCCTCCCCTCCCCCAACTCACGTCAGAGAATACATTAATGGCTTTGGTTGCAGTTAATCGAGTAGGACCATCACTGATTTCCCCTCCCCTCCCCCAACTCACGTCAAAGAATGCATTAATGGCTTTGGTTGAAGTTAATCGAGTAGGACCATCACTGATTTCCCCTCCCCTCCCCCAACTCACGCAGAGAATGCATTAATGGCTTTGGTTGCAGTTAATCGAGTAGGACCATCACTGATTTCCCCTCCTCACCCCCAACTCACGTCAGAGAATGCATTAATGGCTTTGGTTGCAGTTAATCGAGTAGGACCATCACTGATTTCCCCTCCCCTCCCCCAACTCACGTCAGAGAATGCATTAATGGCTTTGGTTGCAGTTAATCGAGTAGGACCATCACTGATTTGCCCTCCCCTCCCCCAACTCACGTCAGAGAATGCATTAATGGCTTTGGTTGCAGTTAATCGAGTAGGACCATCACTGATTTCCCCTCCCCTCCCCCAACTCACGTCAGAGAATGCATTAATGGCTTTGGTTGCAGTTAATCGAGTAGGACCATCACTGATTTCCCCTCCCCTCCCCCAACTCACGTCAGAGAATGCATTAATGGCTTTGATTGCAGTTAATCGAGAAGGATCATCACTGATTTCCCCTCCCCTCCCCCAACTCACGTCAGAGAATGCATTAATGGCTTTGGTTGCAGTTAATCGAGTAGGACCATCACTGATTTCCCCTCCCCTCCCCCAACTCACGTCAGAGAATGCATTAATGGCTTTGGTTGCAGTTAATCGAGTAGGACCATCACTGATTTCCCCTCCCCACCCCCAACTCACGTCAGAGAATGCATTAATGGCTTTGGTTGCAGTTAATCGAGTAGGACCATCACTGATTTCCCCTCCCCTCCCCCAACTCACGTCAGAGAATGCATTAATGACTTTGGTTGCAGTTAATCGAGTAGGACCATCACTGATTTCCCCTCCCCTCCCCCAACTCAAGTCAGAGAATGCATTAATAACTTTGGTTGCAGTTAATCGGCTAGGACCATCACTGATTTCCCTTCCCATCCCCCAACTCACGTCAGAGAATGCATTAATGGCTTTGGTTGCAGTTAATCGAGTAGGACCATCACTGATTTCCCCTCCCCTCCCCCAACTCACGTCAGAGAATGCATTAATGGCTTTGGTTGCAGTTAATCGAGTAGGACCATCACTGATTTCCCCTCCCCTCCCCCAACTCACGTCAGAGAATGCATTAATGGCTTTGGTTGCAGTTAATCGAGTAGGACCATCACTGATTTCCCCTCCCCTCCCCCAACTCACGTCAGAGAATGCATTAATGGCTTTGGTTGCAGTTAATCGAGTAGGACCATCACTGATTTCCCCTCCCCTCCCCCAACTCACGTCAGAGAATGCATTAATGGCTTTGGCTGCAGTTAATCGAGTAGGACCATCACTGATTTGCCCTCCCCTCCACAACTCACGTCAGAGAATGCATTAATGGCTTTGGTTGCAGTTAATCGAGTAGGACCATCACTGATTTCCCCTCCCGTCCCCCAACTTACGTCAGAGAATGCATTAATGGCTTTGGTTGCAGTTAATCGAGTAGGACCATCACTGATTCCCCCTCCCCTCCCCCAACTCACGTCAGAGAATGCATTAATGGCTTTGGTTGCAGTTAATCGAGTAGGACCATCACTGATTTCCCCTCCCCCAACTCACGTCAGAGAATGCATTAATAACTTTGGTTGCAGTTAATCGAGTAGGACCATCACTGATTTCCCCTCCCCTCCCCCAACTCACGTCAGAGAATGCATTAATGGCTTTGGTTGCAGTTAATCGAGAAGGATCATCACTGATTTCCCCTCCCCTCCCCCAACTCACGTCAGAGAATGCATTAATGGCTTTGGTTGCAGTTAATCGAGTAGGACCATCACTGATTTCCCCTCCCCTCCCCCAACTCACGTCAGAGAATGCATTAATGGCTTTGGTTGCAGTTAATCTAGTAGGACCATCACTGATTTCCCCTCCCCTCCCCCAACTCAAGTCAGAGAATGCATTAATGGCGTTGGTTGCAGTTAATCGAGTAGGACCATCACTGATTTCCCCTCCCATCGCCCAACTCACGTCAGAGAATGCATTAATGGCTTTGGTTGCAGTTAATCGAGTAGGACCATCACTGACTTCCCCTCCCCTCCCCCAACTCACGTCAGAGAATGCATTAATGGCTTTGGTTGCAGTTAATCGAGTAGGACCATCACTGATTTCCCCTCCCCTCCCCCAACTCACGTCAGAGAATGCATTAATGGCTTTGGTTGCAGTTAATCGAGTAGGACCATCACTGATTTCCCCTCCCCTCCCCCAACTCACGTCAGAGAATGCATTAATGGCTTTGGTTGCAGTTAATCGAGTAGGACCATCACTGATTTCCCCTCCCCTCCCCCAACTCACGTCAGAGAATGCATTAATGGCTTTGGTTGCAGTTAATCGAGTAGGACCATCACTGATTTCCCCTCCCCTCCCCCAACTCACGTCAGAGAATGCATTAATGGCTTTGGCTGCAGTTAATCGAGTAGGACCATCACTGATTTGCCCTCCCCTCCACAACTCACGTCAGAGAATGCATTAATGGCTTTGGTTGCAGTTAATCGAGTAGGACCATCAGTGATTTCCCCTCCCGTCCCCCAACTTACGTCAGAGAATGCATTAATGGCTTTGGTTGCAGTTAATCGAGTAGGACCATCACTGATTTCCCCTCCCCTCCCCCAACTCACGTCAGAGAATGCATTAATGGCTTTGGTTGCAGTTAATCGAGTAGGACCATCACTGATTTCCCCTCCCCTCCCCCAACTCACGTCAGAGAATGCATTAATGGCTTTGGTTGCAGTTAATCAAGTAGGACCATCACTGATTTGCCCTCCCCTCCACAACTCACGTCAGAGAATGCATTAATGGCTTTGGTTGCAGTTAATCGAGTAGGACCATCACTGATTTCCCCTCCCGTCCCCCAACTTACGTCAGAGAATGCATTAATGGCTTTGGTTGCAGTTAATCGAGTAGGACCATCACTGATTCCCCCTCCCCTCCCCCAACTCACGTCAGAGAATGCATTAATGGCTTTGGTTGCAGTTAATCGAGTAGGACCATCACTGATTTCCCCTTCCCCAACTCACGTCAGAGAATGCATTAATAACTTTGGTTGCAGTTAATCGAGTAGGACCATCACTGATTTCCCCTCCCCTCCCCCAACTCACGTCAGAGAATGCATTAATGGCTTTGGTTGCAGTTAATCGAGAAGGATCATCACTGATTTCCCCTCCCCTCCCCCAACTCACGTCAGAGAATGCATTAATGGCTTTGGTTGCAGTTAATCGAGTAGGACCATCACTGATTTCCCCTCCCCTCCCCCAACTCACGTCAGAGAATGCATTAATGGCTTTGGTTGCAGTTAATCTAGTAGGACCATCACTGATTTCCCCTCCCCTCCCCCAACTCAAGTCAGAGAATGCATTAATGGCGTTGGTTGCAGTTAATCGAGTAGGACCATCACTGATTTCCCCTCCCATCGCCCAACTCACGTCAGAGAATGCATTAATGGCTTTGGTTGCAGTTAATCGAGTAGGACCATCACTGACTTCCCCTCCCCTCCCCCAACTCACGTCAGAGAATGCATTAATGGCTTTGGTTGCAGTTAATCGAGTAGGACCATCACTGATTTCCCCTCCCCTCCCCCAACTCACGTCAGAGAATGCATTAATGGCTTTGGTTGCAGTTAATCGAGTAGGACCATCACTGATTTCCCCTCCCCTCCCCCAACTCACGTCAGAGAATGCATTAATGGCTTTGGTTGCAGTTAATCGAGTAGGACCATCACTGATTTCCCCTCCCCTCCCCCAACTCACGTCAGAGAATGCATTAATGGCTTTGGTTGCAGTTAATCGAGTAGGACCATCACTGATTTCCCCTCCCCTCCCCCAACTCACGTCAGAGAATGCATTAATGGCTTTGGCTGCAGTTAATCGAGTAGGACCATCACTGATTTGCCCTCCCCTCCACAACTCACGTCAGAGAATGCATTAATGGCTTTGGTTGCAGTTAATCGAGTAGGACCATCACTGATTTCCCCTCCCGTCCCCCAACTTACGTCAGAGAATGCATTAATGGCTTTGGTTGCAGTTAATCGAGTAGGACCATCACTGATTTCCCCTCCCCTCCCCCAACTCACGTCAGAGAATGCATTAATGGCTTTGGTTGCAGTTAATCGAGTAGGACCATCACTAATTTCCCCTCCCATCCCCCAAGTCATGTCAGAGAATGCATTAATGGCTTTGGTTGCAGTTAATCGAGTAGGACCGTCACTGATTTCCCCTCCCCTCCCCCAACTCACGTCAGAGAATGCATTAATGGCTTTGGTTGCAGTTAATCGAGTAGGACCGTCACTAATTTCCCCTCCCCTCCCCCAACTCACGTCAGAGAATGCATTAATGGCTTTGGTTGCAGTTAATCGAGTAGGACCATCACTGATTTCCCCTCCCCTCCCCCAACTCACGTCAGAGAATGCATTAATGGCTTTGGTTGCAGTTAATCGAGTAAGACCATCACTGATTTCTCCTCCCGTCCCCCAACTCACGTCAGAGAATGCATTAATGGCTTTGGTTGCAGTTAATCGAGTAGGACCATCACTGATTTCCCCTCCCCTCCCCCAACTCACGTCAGAGAATGCATTAATGGCTTTGGTTGCAGTTAATCGAGTAGGACCATCACTGATTTCCCCTCCCGTCCCCCAACTCACGTCAGAGAATGCATTAATGGCTTTGGTTGCAGTTAATCGAGTAGGACCATCACTGATTTCCCCTCCCCTCCCCCAACTCACGTCAGAGAATGCATTAATGGCTTTGGTTGCAGTTAATCGAGTAGGACCATCACTGATTTCCCCTCCCCTCCCCCAACTCACGTCAGAGAATGCATTAATGGCTTTGGTTGCAGTTAATCGAGTAGGACCATCACTGATTTCCCCTCCCCTCCCCCAACTCACGTCAGAGAATGCATTAATGGCTTTGGTTGCAGTAAATCGAGAAGGACCATCACTGATTTCCCCGCCCCTCCCCCAACTTACGTCAGAGAATGCATTAATGGCTTTGGTTGCAGTTAATCGAGTAGGACCATCACTGATTTTCCCTCCCGTCCCCCAACTCACGCCAGAGAATGCATTAATGGCTTTGGTTGCAGTTAATCGAGTGGGACCATCACTGATTTCCCCTCCCGTCCCCCAACTCACATCAGAGAATGCATTAATGGCTTTGGTTGCAGTTAATCGAGTAAGACCATCACTGATTTCCCCTCCCCTCCCCCAACTCACGTCAGAGAATGTATTAATGGCTTTGGTTGCAGTTAATCGAGTAGGACCATCACTGATTTCCCCTCCCCTCCCCCAACTCACGTCAGAGAATGCATTAATGGCTTTGGTTGCAGTTAATCGAGTAGGACCATCATTGATTTCCCCTCCCCTCCCCCAACTCACGTCAGAGAATGCATTAATGGCTTTGGTTGCAGTTAATCGAGTAGGACCATCACTGATTTCCCCTCCCCTCCCCCAACTCACGTCAGAGAATGCATTAATGGCTTTGGTTGCAGTTAATCGAGTAGGACCATCACTAATTTCCCCTCCCATCCCCCAAGTCATGTCAGAGAATGCATTAATGGCTTTGGTTGCAGTTAATCGAGTAGGACCGTCACTGATTTCCCCTCCCCTCCCCCAACTCACGTCAGAGAATGCATTAATGGCTTTGGTTGCAGTTAATCGAGTAGGACCGTCACTAATTTCCCCCCCCCTTCCCCAACTCACGTCAGAGAATGCATTAATGGCTTTGGTTGCAGTTAATCGAGTAGGACCATCACTGATTTCCCCTCCCCTCCCCCAACTCACGTCAGAGAATGCATTAATGGCTTTGGTTGCAGTTAATCGAGTAAGACCATCACTGATTTCTCCTCCCGTCCCCCAACTCACGTCAGAGAATGCATTAATGGCTTTGGTTGCAGTTAATCGAGTAGGACCATCACTGATTTCCCCTCCCCTCCCCCAACTCACGTCAGAGAATGCATTAATGGCTTTGGTTGCAGTTAATCGAGTAGGACCATCACTGATTTCCCCTCCCGTCCCCCAACTCACGTCAGAGAATGCATTAATGGCTTTGGTTGCAGTTAATCGAGTAGGACCATCACTGATTTCCCCTCCCCTCCCCCAACTCACGTCAGAGAATGCATTAATGGCTTTGGTTGCAGTTAATCGAGTAGGACCATCACTGATTTCCCCTCCCCTCCCCCAACTCACGTCAGAGAATGCATTAATGGCTTTGGTTGCAGTTAATCGAGTAGGACCATCACTGATTTCCCCTCCCCTCCCCCAACTCACGTCAGAGAATGCATTAATGGCTTTGGTTGCAGTAAATCGAGAAGGACCATCACTGATTTCCCCTCCCCTCCCCCAACTTACGTCAGAGAATGCATTAATGGCTTTGGTTGCAGTTAATCGAGTAGGACCATCACTGATTTTCCCTCCCGTCCCCCAACTCACGCCAGAGAATGCATTAATGGCTTTGGTTGCAGTTAATCGAGTAGGACCATCACTGATTTCCCCTCCCGTCCCCCAACTCACATCAGAGAATGCATTAATGGCTTTGGTTGCAGTTAATCGAGTAAGACCATCACTGATTTCCCCTCCCCTCCCCCAACTCACGTCAGAGAATGTATTAATGGCTTTGGTTGCAGTTAATCGAGTAGGACCATCACTGATTTCCCCTCCCCTCCCCCAACTCACGTCAGAGAATGCATTAATGGCTTTGGTTGCAGTTAATCGAGTAGGACCATCATTGATTTCCCCTCCCCTCCCCCAACTCACGTCAGAGAATGCATTAATGGCTTTGGTTGCAGTTAATCGAGTAGGACCATCACTGATTTCCCCTCCCCTCCCCCAACTCACGTCAGAGAATGCATTAATGGCTTTGGTTGCAGTTAATCGAGTAGGACCATCACTGATTTCCCCTCCCCTCCCCCAACTCAAGTCAGAGAATGCATTAATGGCTTTGGTTGCAGTTAATCGAGTAGGACCACCACTGATTTCCCCTCCCCTCCCCCAACTCACGTCAGAGAATGCATTAATGGCTTTGGTTGCAGTTAATCGAGTAGGACAATCACTGATTTCCCCCCCCCCCCATCACCCAACTCACGTCAGAGAATGCATTAATGGCTTTGGTTGCAGTTAATCGAGTAGGACCATCACTGATTTCCCCTCCCCTCCCCCAATTCACGTCAGAGGATGCATTAATGGCTTTGGTTGCAGTTAATCGAATAGGACAAATCACTGATTTCCCCTCCCGTCCCCCAACTCACGTCAGAGAATGCATTAATGGCTTTGGTTGCAGTTAATCGAGTAGGACCATCACTGATTTGCCCTCGCCTCCCCCAACTCACGTCAGAGAATGCATTAATGGCTGTGGTTGCAGTTAATCGAGTAGGACCATCACTGATTTGCCCTCGCCTCCCCCAACTCACGTCAGAGAATGCATTTATGGCTTTGGTTGCAGTTAATCGAGTAGGACCACCACTGATTTCCCCTCCCCTCCCCCAACTCACGTCAGAGAATGCATTAATGGCTTTGGTTGCAGTTAATCGAGTAGGACCATCACTGATTTCCCCTCCCGTCGCCCAACTCACGTCAGAGAATGCATTAATGGCTTTGGTTGCAGTTAATCGAGTAGGACCATCACTGATTTCCCCTCCCCTCCCCCAACTCACGTCAGAGAATGCATTAATGGCTTTGGTTGCAGTTAATCGAGTAGGACCATCACTGATTTCCCCTCCCGTCCCCCAACTTACGTCAGAGAATGCATTAATGGCTTTGGTTGCAGTTAATCGAGTAGGACCATTACTGATTTCCCCTCCCCTCCCCCAACTCACGTCAGAGAATGCATTAATGGCTTTGGTTGCAGTTAATCGAGTAGGACCATCACTGATTTCCCCTCCCCTTCCCCAACTCACGTCAGAGAATGTATTAATAACTTTGGTTGCAGTTAATCGAGTAGGACCATCACTGATTTCCCCTCCCCTCCCCCAACTCACGTCAGAGAATGCATTAATGGCTTTGGTTGCAGTTTATCGAGTAGGACCATCACTGATTTGCCCTCCCCTCCCCCAACTCACGTCGGAGAATGCATTAATGGCTTTGGTTGCAGTTAATCGAGTAGGACCATCACTGATTTCCCCTCCCGTCCCCCAACTTACGTCAGAGAATGCATTAATGGCTTTGGTTGCAGTTAATCGAGTAGGACCATCACTGATTTCCCCTCCCGTCCCCCAACTCACGTCAGAGAATGCATTAATTGCTTTGGTTGCAGTTAATCGAGTAGGACCATCACTGATTTCCCCTCCCGTCCCCCAACTCACGTCAGAGAATGCATTAATGGCTTTGGTTGCAGTAAATCGAGTAGGACCATCACTGATTTCCCCTCCTGTCCCTCAACTCACGTCAGAGAATGCATTAATGGCTTTGGTTGAAGTTAATCGAGTAGGACCATCACTGATTTCCCCTACCCTCCCCCAACTCAAGTCAGAGAATGCATTAATGGCTTTGGTTGCAGTAAATCGAGAAGGACCATCACTGATTTCCCCTCCCCTCCCCCAACTTACGTCAGAGAATGCATTAATGGCTTTGGTTGCAGTTAATCGAGTAGGACCATCACTGATTTCCCCTCCCGTCCCCCAACTCACGTCAGAGAATGCATTAATGGCTTTGGTTGCAGTTAATCGAGTAGGACCATCACTGATTTCCCCTCCCGTCCCCCAACTCACGTCAGAGAATGCATTAATGGCTTTGGTTGCAGTTAATCGAGTAAGACCATCACTGATTTCCCCTCCCCTCCCCCAACTCACGTCAGAGAATGTATTAATGGCTTTGGTTGCAGTTAATCGAGTAGGACCATCACTGATTTCCCCTCCCCTCCCCCAACTCACGTCAGAGAATGCATTAATGGCTTTGGTTGCAGTTAATCGAGTAGGACCATCAGTGATTTCCCCTCCCGTCCCCCAACTCACGTCAGAGAATGCATTAATGGCTTTGGTTGCAGTTAATCGAGTAGGACCATCACTGATTTCCCCTCCCCTCTCCCAACTCACGTCAGAGAATGCGTTAATGGCTTTGGTTGCAGTTAATCGAGTAGGACCATCACTGATTTCCCCTCCCCTCCCCCAACTCACGTCAGAGAATGCATTAATGGCTTTGGTTGCAGTTAATCGAGTAGGACCATCACTGATTTCCCCTCCCCTCCCCCAACTCACGTCGGAGAATGCATTAATGGCTTTGGTTGCAGTTAATCGAGTAGGACCATCACTGACTTCCCCTCCCCTCCCCCAACTCACATCAGAGAATGCATTAATGGCTTTGGTTGCAGTTAATCGAGAAGGACCATCACTGATTTCCCCTCCCGAACCCCAACTCACGTCAGAGAATGCATTAATGGCTTTGGTTGCAGTTAATCGAGTAGCACCATCACTGATTTCCCCTCCCGTCCCCCAACTCACGTCAGAGAATGCATTAATGGCTTTGGTTGCAGATAATCGAGTAGGACCATCACTGATTTCCCCACCCCTCCCCCAACTCACGTCAGAGAATGCATTAATGGCTTTGGTTGCAGTTAATCGGGTAGGACCATCACTGATTTCCCCTCCCCTCCCCCAACTCACGTCAGAGAATGCATTAATGGCTTTGGTTGCAGTTAATCGAGTAGGACCATCACTGATTTCCCCTCCCCTCCCCCAACTCACGTCAGAGAATGCATTAATGGCTTTGGTTGCAGTTAATCGAGTAGGACCATCACTGATTTCCCCTCCCATCCCCCAACTCACGTCAGAGAATGCATTAATGGCTTTGGTTGCAGTTAATCGAGTAGGACCATCACTGATTTCCCCTCCCCTCCCCCAACTCAAGTCAGAGAATGCATTAATGGTTTTGGTTGCAGTTAATCGAGTAGGACCACCACTGATTTCCCCTCCCGTCCCCCAACTCACGTCAGAGAATGCATTAATGGCTTTGGTTGCAGTTAATCGAGTAGGACAATCACTGATTTCCCCCCCCCCATCGCCCAACTCACGTCAGAGAATGCATTAATGGCTTTGGTTGCAGTTAATCGAGTAGGACCATCACTGATTTCCCCTCCCCTCCCCCAACTCACGTCAGAGAATGCATTAATGGCTTTGGTTGCAGTTAATCGAATAGGACCATCACTGATTTCCCCTCCCGTCTCCCAACTCACGTCAGAGAATGCATTAATGGCTTTGCTTGCAGTTAATCGAGTAGGACCATCACTGATTTCACCTCCCCTCCCCCAACTCACGTCAGAGAATGCATTAATGGCTTTGGTTGCAGTTAATCGAGTAGGACCATCACTGATTTCCCCTCCCGTCGCCCAACTCACGTCAGAGAATGCATTAATGGCTTTGGTTGCAGTTAATCGAGTAGGACCATCACTGATTTCCCCTCCCCTCCCCCAACTCACGTCAGAGAATGCATTAATGGCTTTGGTTGCATTTAATCGAGTAGGACCATCAGTGATTTCCCCTCCCGTCCCCCAACTCACGTCAGAGAATGCATTAATGGCTTTGGTTGCAGTTAATCGAGTAGGACCATCACTGATTTCCCCTCCCCTCCCCCAACTCACGTCAGAGAATGCATTAATGGCTTTGGTTGCAGTTAAACGAGTAGGACCATCACTGATTTCCCCGCCCCTCCCCCAACTCACGTCAGAGAATGTATTAATAACTTTGGTTGCAGTTAATCGAGTAGGACCATCACTGATTTCCCCTCCCCTCCCCCAACTCACGTCAGAGAATGCATTAATGGCTTTGGTTGCAGTTTATCGAGTAGGACCATCACTGATTTGTCCTCCCCTCCCCCAACTCACGTCAGAGAATGCATTAATGGCTTTGGTTGCAGTTAATCGAGTAGGACCATCACTGATTTCCCCTCCCGTCCCCCAACTTACGTCAGAGAATGCATTAATGGCTTTGGTTGCAGTTAATCGAGTAGGACCATCACTGATTTCCCCTCCCCACCCCCAACTCACGTCAGAGAATGCATTAATGGCTTTGGTTGCAGTTAATCGAGTAGGACCATCACTGATTTCCCCTCCCCTCCCCCAACTCACGTCAGAGAATGCATTAATGGCTTTGGTTGCAGTTAATCGAGTAGGACCAATACTGATTTCCCCTCCCGTCCCCCAACTCACGTCAGAGAATGCATTAATGGCTTTGGTTGCAGTTAATCGAGTAGGACCATCACTGATTTCCCCTCCCGTCCCCCAACTCACGTCAGAGAATGCATTAATTGCTTTGGTTGCAGTTAATCGAGTAGGACCATCACTGATTTCCTCTCCCATCCCCAACTCACGTCAGAGAATGCATTAATGGCTTTGGTTGCAGTTAATCGAGTAGGACCATCACTGATTTCCCCTCCTGTCCCCCAACTCACGTCAGAGAATGCATTAATGGCATTGGTTGCAGTTAATCGAGTAGGACCATCACTGATTTCCCCTCCCCTCCCCCAACTCACGTCAGAGAATGCTTTAATGGCTTTGGTTGCAGTTAATCGAGTAAGACCATCACTGATTTCCCTTCCCCTCCCCCAACTCACGTCAGAGAATGCATTAATGGCTTTGGTTGCAGTTAATCGAGTAGGACCATCACTGATTCCCCCTCCCCTCCCCCAACTCACGTCAGAGAATGCATTAATGGCTTTGGTTGCAGTTAATCGAGTAGGACCATCACTGATTTGCCCTCCCCTCCCCCAACTCACGTCAGAGAATGCATTAATTGCTTTGGTTGCAGTTAATCGAGTAGGACCATCACTGATTTCCCCTCCCATCCCCCAACTTACGTCAGAGAATGCAGTAATGGCTTTGGTTGCAGTTAATCGAGTAGGACCATCACTGATTTCCCCTCCCCTCCCCCAACTCACGTCAGAGAATGCATAAATGTCTTTGGTTGCAGTTAATCGAGTAGGACCATCACTGATTTCCCCTCCCATCCCCCAACTCACGTCAGAGAATGCATTAATGGCTTTGGTTGCAGTTAATCGAGTAGGACCATCACTGATTTCCCCTCCCGTCCCCCAACTCACGTCAGAGAATGCATTAATGGCTTTGGTTGCAGTTAATCGAGTAGGACCGTCACTGATTTCCCCTCCCCTCCCCCAACTCACGTCAGAGAATGCATTAACGGCTTTGGTTGCAGTTAATCGAGTAGGACCATCACTGATTTCCCCTCCCCTCCCTCAACTCACGTCAGAGAATGCATTAATGGCTTTGGTTGCAGTTAATCGAGTAGGACCATCACTGATTTCCCCTCCCCTCCCCCAACTCACGTCAGAGAATGCATTAATGGCTTTGGTTGCAGTTAATCGAGTAGGACCATCACTGATTTCCCCTCCCGTCCCCCAACTCACGTCAGAGAATGCATTAATGGCTTTGGTTGCAGTTAATCGAGTAGGACCATCACTGATTTCCCCTCCCCTCCCCCAACTCACGTCAGAGAATGCATTAATTGCTTTGGTTGCAGTTAATCGAGTAGGACCATCACTGATTTCCCCTCCCATCCCCAACTCACGTTAGAGAATGCATTAATGGCTTTGGTTGCAGTTAATCGAGTAGGACCATCACTGATTTCCCCTCCTGTCCCCCAACTCACGTCAGAGAATGCATTAATGGCTTTGGTTGCAGTTAATCGAGTAGCACCATCACTGATTTCCCCTCCCCTCCCCCAACTCACGTCAGAGAATGCATTAATGGCTTTGGTTGCAGTTAATCGAGTAAGACCATCACTGATTTCCCCTCCCCTCCCCCAACTCACGTCAGAGAATGTATTAATGGCTTTGGTTGCAGTTAATCGAGTAGGACCATCACTGATTTCCCCTCCCCTCCCCCAACTCACGTCAGAGAATGCATTAATGGCTTTGGTTGCAGTTAATCGAGTAGGACCATCACTGATTTCCCCTCCTGTCCCCCAACTCGCGTCAGAGAATGCATTAATGGCTTTCGTTGCAGTTAATCGAGTAGGACCATCACTGATTTCCCCTCCCCTCTCCCAACTCACGTCAGAGAGTGCGTTAATGGCTTTGGTTGCAGTTAATCGAGTAGGACCATCACTGATTTCCCCTCCCCACCCCCAACTCACGTCGGAGAATGCATTAATGTCTTTGGCTGCAGTTAATCGAGTAGGACCATCACTGATTTGCCCTCCCCTCCCCCAACTCACGTCAGAGAATGCATTAATGGCTTTGGTTGCAGTTAATCGAGTAGGACCATCACTGATTTCCACTCCCCTCCCCCAACTCACGTCAGAGAATGCATTAATGGCTTTGGTTGCAGTTAATCGAGTAGGACCACCACTGATTTCCCCTCCCCTCCCCCAACTCACGTCAGAGAATGCATTAATGGCTTTGGTTGCAGTTAATCGAGTAGGACCATCACTGATTTCCCCTCCCGTCGCCCAACTCACGTCAGAGAATGCATTAATGGCTTTGGTTGCAGTTAATCGAGTAGGACCATCACTGATTTCCCCTCCCGTCCCCCAACTCACGTCAGAGAATGCATTAATGGCTTTGGTTGCAGTTAATCGAGTAGGACCATCACTGATTTCCCCTCCCCTCCCCCAACTCACGTCAGAGAATGCATTAATGGCTTTGGTTGCAGTTAAACGAGTAGGACCATCACTGATTTCCCCTCCCCTCCCCCAACTCACATCAGAGAATGTATTAATAACTTTGGTTGCAGTTAATCGAGTAGGACCATCACTGATTTCCCCTCCCCTCCCCCAACTCACGTCAGAGAATGCATTAATGGCTTTAGTTGCAGTTTATCGAGTAGGACCATCACTGATTTCCCCTCCCCTCCCCCAACTCACGTCAGAGAATGCATTAATGGCTTTGGTTGCAGTTGATCGAGTAGGACCATCACTGATTTCCCCTCCCGTCCCCCAAATTACGTCAGAGAATGCATTAATGGCTTTGGTTGCAGTTAATCGAGTAGGACCATCACTGATTTCCCCTCCCCTCCCCCAACTCACGTCAGAGAATGCATTAATGGCTTTGGTTGCAGTTAATCGAGTAGGACCATCACTGATTTCCCCTCCCCTCCCCCAACTCACGTCAGAGAATGCATTAATGGCTTTGGTTGCAGTTAATCGAGTAGGACCATCACTGATTCCCCCTCCCCTCCCCCAACTCACGTCAGAGAATGCATTAATGGCTTTGGTTGCAGTTAATCGAGTAGGACCATCACTGATTTCCCCTCCCGTCGCCCAACTCACGTCAGAGAATGCATTAATGGCTTTGGTTGCAGTTAATCGAGTAGGACCATCACTGATTTCCCCTCCCCTCCCCCAACTCACGTCAGAGAATGCATTAATGGCTTTGGGTGCAGTTAATCGAGTAGGACCATCACTGATTTCCCCTCCCAACTCACGTCAGAGAATGCATAAATGTCTTTGGTTGCAGTTAATCGAGTAGGACCATCACTGATTTCCCCTCCCATCCCCCAACTCACGTCAGAGAATGCATTAATGGCTTTGGTTGCAGTTAATCGAGTAGGACCATCACTGATTTCCCCTCCCCTCCCCCAACTCACGTCAGAGAATGCATTAATGGCTTTGGTTGCAGTTAATCGAGTAGGACCGTCACTGATTTCCCCTCCCCTCCCCCAACTCACGTCAGAGAATGCATTAACGGCTTTGGTTGCAGTTAATCGAGTAGGACCATCACTGATTTCCCCTCCCCTCCCTCAACTCACGTCATAGAATGCATTAATGGCTTTGGTTGCAGTTAATCGAGTAGGACCATCACTGATTTCCCCTCCCCTCCCCCAACTCACGTCAGAGAATGCATTAATGGCTTTGGTTGCAGTTAATCGAGTAGGACCATCACTGATTTCCCCTCCCGTCCCCCAACTCACGTCAGAGAATGCATTAATGGCTTTGGTTGCAGTTAATCGAGTAGGACCATCACTGATTTCCCCTCCCCTCCCCCAACTCACGTCAGAGAATGCATTAATTGCTTTGGTTGCAGTTAATCGAGTAGGACTATCACTGATTTCCTCTCCCATCCCCAACTCACGTCAGAGAATGCATTAATGGCTTTGGTTGCAGTTAATCGAGTAGGACCATCACTGATTTCCCCTCCTGTCCCCCAACTCACGTCAGAGAATGCATTAATGGCATTGGTTACAGTTAATCGAGTAGGACCATCACTGATTTCCCCTCCCCTCCAACAACTCACGTCAGAGAATGCATTAATGGCTTTGGTTGCAGTTAATCGAGTAAGACCATCACTGATTTCCCCTCCCCTCCCCCAACTCACGTCAGAGAATGCATTAATGGCTTTGGTTGCAGTTAATCGAGTAGGACCATCACTGATTCCCCCTCCCCTCCCCCAACTCACGTCAGAGAATGCATTAATGGCTTTGGTTGCAGTTAATCGAGTAGGACCATCACTGATTTGCCCTCTCCTCCCCCAACTCACGTCAGAGAATGCATTAATTGCTTTGGTTGCAGTTAATCGAGTAGGACCATCACTGATTTCCCCTCCGTCCCCCAACTTACGTCAGAGAATGCAGTAATGGCTTTGGTTGCAGTTAATCGAGTAGGACCATCACTGATTTCCCCTCCCCTCCCCCAACTCACGTCAGAGAATGCATAAATGTCTTTGGTTGCAGTTAATCGAGTAGGACCATCACTGATTTCCCCTCCCATCCCCCAACTCACGTCAGAGATTGCATTAATGGCTTTGGTTGCAGTTAATCGAGTAGGACCATCACTGATTTCCCGTCCCGTCCCCCAACTCACGTCAGAGAATGCATTAATGGCTTTGGTTGCAGTTAATCGAGTAGGACCGTCACTGATTTCCCCTCCCCTCTCCCAACTCACGTCAGAGAATGCATTAACGGCTTTGGTTGCAGTTAATCGAGTAGGACCATCACTGATTTCCCCTCCCCTCCCCCAACTCACGTCAGAGAATGCATTAATGGCTTTGGTTGCAGTTAATCGAGTAGGACCATCACTGATTTCTCCTCCCCTCCCCCAACTCGCGTCAGAGAATGCATTAATGGCTTTGGTTGCAGTTAATCGAGTAGGACCATCACTGATTTCCCCTCCCCTCTCCCAACTCACGTCAGAGAATGCGTTAATGGCTTTGGTTGCAGTTAATCGAGTAGGACCATCACTGATTTCCCCTCCCCTCCTCCAACTCACGTCAGAGAATGCATTAATGGCTTTGGTTGCAGTTAATCGAGTAGGACCATCACTGATTTCCCCTCCCCTCCCCCAACTCACGTCGGAGAATGCATTAATGGCTTTGGTTGCAGTTAATCGAGTAGGACCATCACTGACTTCCCCTCCCCTCCCCCAACTCACATCAGAGAATGCATTAATGGCTTTGGTTGCAGTTAATCGAGTAGGACCATCACTGATTTCCGCTCCCGTCCCCCAACTCACGTCAGAGAATGTATTAATGGCTTTGGTTGCAGTTAATCGAGTAGGACCATCACTGATTTCCCCTCCCCTCCCCCAACTCACGTCAGAGAATGCATTAATGGCTTTGGTTGCAGTTAATCGAGTAGCACCATCACTGATTTCCCCTCCCGTCCCCCAGCTCACGTCAGAGAATGCATTAATGGCTTTGGTTGCAGATAATCGAGTAGGACCATCACTGATTTCCCCTCCCCTCCCCCAACTCACGTCAGAGAATGCATTAATGGCTTTGGTTGCAGTTAATCGGGTAGGACCATCACTGATTTCCCCTCCCCTCCCCCAACTCACGTCAGAGAATGCATTAATGGCTTTGGTTGCAGTTAATCGAGTAGGACCATCACTGATTTCCCCTCCCCTCCCCCAACTCACGTCAGAGAATGCATTAATGGCTTTGGTTGCAGTTAATCGAGTAGGACCATCACTGATTTCCCCTCCCATCCCCCAAATCACGTCAGAGAATGCATTAATGGCTTTGGTTGCAGTTAATCGAGTAGGACCATCACTGATTTCCCCTCCCCTCCCCCAACTCAAGTCAGAGAATGCATTAATGGTTTTGGTTGCAGTTAATCGAGTAGGACCACCACTGATTTCCCCTCCCCTCCCCCAACTCACGTCAGAGAATGCATTAATGGCTTTGGTTGCAGTTAATCGAGTAGGACAATCACTGATTTTCCCCCCCCCCATCGCCCAACTCACGTCAGAGAATGCATTAATGGCTTTGGTTGCAGTTAATCGAGTAGGACCATCACTGATTTCCCCTCCCCTCCCCCAACTCACGTCAGAGAATGCATTAATGGCTTTGGTTGCAGTTAATCGAGTAGGACCATCACTGATTTCCCCTCCCGTCCCCCAACTCACGTCAGAGAATGCATTAATGGCTTTGGTTGCAGTTAATCGAGTAGGACCATCACTGATTTCCCCTCCCCTCCCCCAACTCACGTCAGAGAATGCATTAATGGCTTTGGTTGCAGTTAATCGAGTAGGACCATCACTGATTTCCCCTCCCCTCCCCCAACTCACGTCAGAGAATGAATTAATAACTTTGGTTGCAGTTAATCGAGTAGGACCATCACTGATTTCCCCTCCCCTCCCCCAATTCACGTCAGAGAATGCATTAATGGCTTTGGTTGCAGTTAATCGAGTAGGACCATCACTGATTTGCCCTCCCCTCCCCCAACTCACGTCAGAGAATGCATTAATGGCTTTGGTTGCAGTTAATCGAGTAGGACCATCACTGATTTCCCCTCCCCTCCCCCAACTCACGTCAGAGAATGCATTAATGGCTTTGGTTGCAGTTAATCGAGTAGGACCACCACTGATTTCCCCTCCCCTCCCCCAACTCACGTCAGAGAATGCATTAATGGCTTTGGTTGCAGTTAATCGAGTAGGACCATCACTGATTTCCCCTCCCGTCGCCCAACTCACGTCAGAGAATGCATTAATGGCTTTGGTTGCAGTTAATCGAGTAGGACCATCACTGATTTCCCCTCCCCTCCCCCAACTCACGTCAGAGAATGCATTAATGGCTTTGGTTGCAGTTAATCGAGTAGGACCATCACTGATTTCCCCTCCCGTCCCCCAACTCACGTCAGAGAATGCATTAATGGCTTTGGTTGCAGTTAATCGAGTAGGACCATCACTGATTTCCCCTCCCCTCCCCCAACTCACGTCAGAGAATGCATTAATGGCTTTGGTTGCAGTTAAACGAGTAGGACCATCACCGATTTCCCCTCCCCTCCCCCAACTCACGTCAGAGAATGTATTAATAACTTTGGTTGCAGTTAATCGAGTAGGACCATCACTGATTTCCCCTCCCCTCCCCCAACTCACGTCAGAGAATGCATTAATAGCTTTGGTTGCAGTTTATCGAGTAGGACCATCACTGATTTGCCCTCCCCTCCCCAAACTCACGTCAGAGAATGCATTAATGGCTTTGGTTGCAGTTAATCGAGTAGGACCATCACTGATTTCCCCTCCCGTCCCCCAACTTACGTCAGAGAATGCAATCATGGCTTTGGTTGCAGTTAATCGAGAAGGACCATCACTGATTTCCCCTCCCCTCCCCCAACTCACGTCAGAGAATGCATTAATGGCTTTGGTTGCAGTTAATCGAGTAGGACCATCACTGATTTCCCCTCCCCTCCCCCAACTCACGTCAGAGAATGCATTAATGGCTTTGGTTGCAGTTAATCGAGTAGGACCATCACTGATTCCCACTCCCCTCCCCCAACTCACGTCAGAGAATGCATTAATGGCTTTGGTTGCAGATAATCGAGTAGGACCATCACTGATTTGCCCTCCCCTCCCCCAACTCACGTCAGAGAATGCATTAATTGCTTTGGTTGCAGTTAATCGAGTAGGACCATCACTGATTTCCCCTCCCGTCCCCCCACTTACGTCAGAGAATGCAGTAATGGCTTTGGTTGCAGTTAATCGAGTAGGACCATCACTGATTTCCCCTCCCCTCCCCCAACTCACGTCAGAGAATGCATAAATGTCTTTGGTTGCAGTTAATCGAGTAGGACCATCACTGATTTCCCCTCCCATCCCCCAACTCACGTCAGAGAATGCATTAATGGCTTTGGTTGCAGTTAATCGAGTAGGACCATCACTGATTTCCCCTCCCGTCCCCCAACTCACGTCAGAGAATGTATTAATGGCTTTGGTTGCAGTTAATCGAGTAGGACCATCACTGATTTCCCCTCCCCTCCCCCAACTCACGTCAGAGAATGCATTAATGGCTTTGGTTGCAGTTAATCGGGTAGGACCATCACTGATTTCCCCTCCCATCCCCCAAATCACGTCAGAGAATGCATTAATGGCTTTGGTTGCAGTTAATCGAGTAGGACCATCACTGATTTCCCCTCCCCTCCCCCAACTCAAGTCAGAGAATGCATTAATGGTTTTGGTTGCAGTTAATCGAGTAGGACCACCACTGATTTCCCCTCCCCTCCCCCAACTCACGTCAGAGAATGCATTAATGGCTTTGGTTGCAGTTAATCGAGTATGACAATCACTGATTTCCCCCCCCATCGCCCAACTCACGTCAGAGAATGCATTAATGCCTTTGGTTGCAGTTAATCGAGTAGGACCATAACTGATTTCCCCTCCCGTCCCCCAACTCACGTCAGAGAATGCATTAATGGCTTTGGTTGCAGTTAATCGAGTAGGACCATCACTGATTTGCCCTCCCCTCCCCCAACTCACGTCAGAGAATGCATTAATGGCTTTGGTTGCAGTTAATCGAGTAGGACCATCACTGATTTCCCCTCCCCTCCCCCAACTCACGTCAGAGAATGCATTAATGGCTTTGGTTGCAGTTAATCGAGTAGGACCACCACTGATTTCCCCTCCCCTCTCCCAACTCACGTCAGAGAATGCATTAATGGCTTTGGTTGCAGTTAATCGAGTAGGACCATCACTGATTTCCCCTCCCGTCGCCCAACTCACGTCAGAGAATGCATTAATGGCTTTGGTTGCAGTTAATCGAGTAGGACCATCACTGATTTCCCCTCCCCTCCCCCAACTCACGTCAGAGAATGCATTAATGGCTTTGGTTGCAGTTAATCGAGTAGGACCATCACTGATTTCCCCTCCCGTCCCCCAACTCACGTCAGAGAATGCATTAATGGCTTTGGTTGCAGTTAATCGAGTAGGACCATCACTGATTTCCCCTCCCCTCCCCCAACTCACGTCAGAGAATGCATTAATGGCTTTGGTTGCAGTTAAACGAGTAGGACCATCACTGATTTCCCCTCCCCTCCCCAAACTCACGTCAGAGAATGTATTAATAACTTTGGTTGCAGTTAATCGAGTAGGACCATCACTGATTTCCCCTCCCCTCCCCCAACTCACGTCAGAGAATGCATTAATGGCTTTGGTTGCAGTTTATCGAGTAGGACCATCACTGATTTGCCCTCCCCTCCCCCAACTCACGTCAGAGAATGCATTAATGGCTTTGGTTGCAGTTTATCGAGTAGGACCATCACTGATTTCCCCTCCCGTCCCCCAACTTACGTCAGAGAATGCATTAATGGCTTTGGTTGCTGTTAATCGAGTAGGACCATCACTGATTTCCCCTCCCGTCCCCCAACTCACGTCAGAGAATGCATTAATGGCTTTGGTTGCAGTTAATCGAGTAGGACCATCACTGATTTGCCCTCCCCTCCCCCAACTCACGTCAGAGAATGCATTAATGGCTTTGGTTGCTGTTAATCGAGTAGGACCATCACTGATTCCCACTCCCCTCCCCCAACTCACGTCAGAGAATGCATTAATGGCTTTGGTTGCAGTTAATCGAGTAGGACCATCACTGATTTGCCCTCCCCTCCCCCAACTCACGTCAGAGAATGCATTAATTGCTTTGGTTGCAGTTAATCGAGTAGGACCATCACTGATTTCCCCTCCCGTCCCCCCACTTACGTCAGAGAATGCAGTAATCGCTTTGGTTGCAGTTAATCGAGTAGGACCATCACTGATTTCCCCTCCCGTCCCCCAACTCACGTCAGAGAATGCATAAATGTCTTTGGTTGCAGTTAATCGAGTAGGACCATCACTGATTTCCCCTCCCATCCCCCAACTCACGTCAGAGAATGCATTAATGGCTTTGGTTGCAGTTAATCGAGTAGGACCATCACTGATTTCCCCTCCCGTCCCCCAACTCACGTCAGAGAATGCATTAATGGCTTTGGTTGCAGTTAATCGAGTAGGACGGTCACTGATTTCCCCTCCCCTCCCCCAACTCACGTCAGAGAATGCATTAACGGCTTTGGTTGCAGTTAATCGAGTAGGACCATCACTGATTTCCCCTCCCCTCCCTCAACTCACGTCAGAGAATGCATTAATGGCTTTGGTTGCAGTTAATCGAGTAGGACCATCACTGATTTCCCCTCCACTCCCCCAACTCACGTCAGAGAATGCATTAATGGCTTTGGTTGCAGTTAATCGGGTAGGACCATCACTGATTTCCCCTCCCATCCCCCAAATCACGTCAGAGAATGCATTAATGGCTTTGGTTGCAGTTAATCGAGTAGGACCATCACTGATTTCCCCTCCCCTCCCCCAACTCACGTCAGAGAATGCATTAATTGCTTTGGTTGCAGTTAATCGAGTAGGACCATCACTGATTTCCCCTCCCATCCCCAACTCACGTCAGAGAATGCATTAATGGCTTTGGTTGCAGTTAATCGAGTAGGACCATCACTGATTTCCCCTCCTGTCCCCCAACTCATGTCAGAGAATGCATTAATGGCTTTGGTTGCAGTTAATCGAGTAGGACCATCACTGATTTCCCCTCCCCTCCCCCAACTTACGTCAGAGAATGCATTAATGGCTTTGGTTGCAGTGAATCGAGAAGGACCATCACTGAATTCCCCTCGCCTCCCCCAACTTACGTCAGAGAATGCATTAATGGCTTTGGTTGCAGTTAATCGAGTAGGACCATCACTGATTTCCCCTGTCGTCCCCCAACTCACGTCAGAGAATGCATTAATGGCTTTGGTTGCAGTTAATCGAGTAGGACCATCACTGATTTCCCTCCCCTCCCCCAACTCACGTCAGAGAATGCATTAATGGCTTTGGTTGCAGTTAATCGAGTAGGACCATCACTGATTTCCCCTTCCCTCCCCCAACTCACGTCAGAGAATGCATGAATGGCTTTGGTTGCAGTTAATCGAGTAGGACCATCACTGATTTCCCCTCCCCTCCCCCAACTCATGTCAGAGAATGCATTAATGGCTTTGGTTGCAGTTAATCGAGTAGAACCATCACTGATTTCACCTCCCGTCACCCAACTCACGTCAGAGAATGCATTAATGGCTTTGGTTGCAGTTAATCGAGTAGGACCATCACTGATTTCCCCTCCCCTCCCCCAACTCACGTCAGAGAATGCATTAATGGCTTTGGTTGCAGTTAATCGAGTTGGACCATCACTGATTTCCCCTACCCTCCCCCAACTCACGTCAGAGAATGCATTAATGGCTTTGGTTGCAGTTAATCGAGTAGGACCATCACTGATTTCCCCTCCCGTCCCCCAAACTCACGTCAGAGAATGCATTAATGGCTTTGGATGCAGTTAATCGAGTAGGACCATCACTGATTTCCCCTCCCCTCTCCCAACTCACGTCAGAGATGCGTTAATGGCATTGGTTGCAGTTAATCGAGTAGGACCATCACTGATTTCCCCTCCCCTCCCCCAACTCACGTCAGAGAATGCATTAAAGGCTTTGGTTGCAGTTAATCGAGTAGGACCATCACTGATTTCCCCTCCCCTCCCCCAACTCACGTCGGAGAATGCATTAATGGCTTTGGTTTCAGTTAATCGAGTAGGACCATCACTGATTTCCCCTCCCCTCCCCCAACTCACATGAGAGAATGCATTAATGGCTTTGGTTGCAGTTAATCGAGTAGGACCATCACTGATTTCCCCTCCCGTCCCACAACTCACGTCAGAGAATGCATTAATGGCTTTGGTTGCAGTTAATCGAGTAGGACCATCACTGATTTCCCCTCCCCTCCCCGAACTCACATCAGAGAATGCATTAATGGCTTTGGTTGCAGTTAATCGAGTAGTACCATCACTGATTTCCCCTCCCGTCCCCCAAGTCACGTCAGAGAATGCATTAATGGCTTCGGTTGCAGTTAATCGAGTAGGACCATCACTGACTTCCCCTCCCCTCCCCCAACTCACGTCAGAGAATGCATTAACGGCTTTGGTTGCAGTTAATCGAGTAGGACCATCACTGATTTCCCCTCCCCTCCCCCAACTCACGTCAGTGAATGCATTACATCTACATCTACATCTACATCTATACTCCGCGAGCCACCTTACGGTGTGTGGCGGAGGGTACTTATTGTACCACTATCTGATCCCCCCTTCCCTGTTCCATTCACGAATTGTGCGTGGGAAGAACGACTGCTTGTAAGTCTCCGTATTTGCTCTAATTTCTCGGATCTTTTCGTTGTGATCATTACGCGAGATATATGTGGGCGGTAGTAATATGTTGCCCATCTCTTCCCGGAATGTGCTCTCTCGTAATTTCGATAATAAACCTCTCCGTATTGCGTAACGCCTTTCTTGAAGTGTCCGCCACTGGAGCTTGTTCAGCATCTCCGTAACGCTCTCGCGCTGACTAAATATCCCCATGACGAATCGCGCTGCTTTTCGCTGGATCATGTCTATCTCTTCTATTAATCCAACCTGGTAAGGGTCCCATACTGATGAGCAATACTCAAGAATCGGACGAACAAGCGTTTTGTAAGCTACTTCTTTCGTCGATGAGTCACATTTTCTTAGAATTCTTCCTATGAATCTCAACCTGGCGCCAGCTTTTCCCACTATTTGTTTTATGTGATCATTCCACTTCAGATCGCTCCGGATAGTAACTCCTAAGTATTTTACGGTCGTTACCGCTTCCAATGATTTACCACCTATAGCATAATCGTACTGGAATGGATTTCTGCCCCTATGTATGCGCATTATATTACATTTATCTACGTTTAGGGAAAGCTGCCAGCTGTCGCACCATTCATTAATCCTCTGCAGGTCTTCCTGGAGTACGTACGAGTCTTCTGATGTTGCTACTTTCTTGTAGACAACCGTGTCATCTGCAAATAGCCTCACGGAGCTACCGATGTTGTCAACTAAGTCATTTATGTATATTGTAAACAATAAAGGTCCTATCACGCTTCCTTGCGGTACTCCCGAAATTACCTCTACATCTGCAGATTTTGAACCGTTAAGAATGACATGTTGTGTTCTTTCTTCTAGGAAATCCTGAATCCAATCACAAACCTGGTCCGATATTCCGTAAGCTCGTATTTTTTTCACTAAACGTAAGTGCGGAACCGTATCAAATGCCTTCCTGAAGTCCAGGAATACGGCATCAATCTGCTCGCCAGTGTCTACGGCACTGTGAATTTCTTGGACAAATAGGGCGAGCTGAGTTTCACATGATCTCTGTTTGCGGAATCCATGTTGGTTATGATGAAGGAGATTTGTATTATCTAAGAACGTCATAATACGAGAACATAAAACATGTTCCATTATTCTACAACAGATTGACGTAAGCGAAATAGGCCTATAATTATTCGCATCTGATTTATGACCCTTCTTGAAAATGGGAACGACCTGCGCTTTCTTCCAGTCGCTAGGTACTTTACGTTCTTCCAGAGATCTACGATAAATTGCTGATAGAAAGGGGGCAAGTTCTTTAGCATAATCACTGTAGAATCTTACGGGTATCTCGTCTGGTCCGGATGCTTTTCCGCTACTAAGTGATAGCAGTTGTTTTTCAATTCCGATATCGTTTATTTCAATAGTTTCCATTTTGGCGTCCGTGCGACGGCTGAAGTCAGGGACCGTGTTACGATTTTCCGCAGTGAAACAGTTTCGGAACACTGAATTCAGTATTTCTGCCTTTCTTCGGTCGTCCTCTGTTTCGGTGCCATCGTGGTCAACGAGTGACTGAATAGGGGATTTAGATCCGCTTACCGATTTTACATATGACCAAAACTTTTTAGGGTTCTTGTTTAGATTGTTTGCCAATGTTTTATGTTCGAATTCGTTGAATGCTTCTCTCATTGCTCTCTTTACGCTGTTTTTCGCTTCGTTCAGCTTTTCCTTATCAGCTATGATTCGACTACTCTTAAACCTATGATGAAGCTTTCTTTGTTTCCGTAGTACCTTTCGTACATGATTGTTATACCACGGTGGATCTTTCCCCTCGCTTTGGACCTTAGTCGGTACGAACTTATCTAAGGCGTACTGGACGATGTTTCTGAATTTTTTCCATTTTTGTTCCACATCCTCTTCCTCAGAAATGAACGTTTGATGGTGGTCACTCAGATATTCTGCGATTTGTGCCCTATCACTCTTGTTAAGCAAATATATTTTCCTTCCTTTCTTGGCATTTCTTATTACACTTGTAGTCATTGATGCAACCACTGACTTATGATCACCGATACCCTCTTCTACATTCACGGAATCGAAAAGTTCCGGTCTATTTGTTGCTATGAGGTCTAAAACGTTAGCTTCACGAGTTGGTTCTCTAACTATCTGCTCGAAGTAATTCTCGGACAAGGCAGTCAGGATAATGTCACAAGAGTCTCTGTCCCTGGCTCCAGTTCTGATTGTGTGACTATCCCATTCTATACCTGGTAGATTGAAGTCTCCCCCTATTACAATAGTATGATCACGAAACTTCTTCACGACGTTCTGCAGGTTCTCTCTGAGGCGCTCAACTACTACGGTTGCTGATGCAGGTGGTCTATAGAAGCATCCGACTATCATATCTGACCCACCTTTGATACTTAACTTAACCCAGATTATTTCACATTCGCATTCGCTAATAACTTCACTGGATATTATTGAATTCTTTACTGCTATAAATACTCCTCCACCATTGGCGTTTATCCTATCCTTGCGGTATATATTCCATTCTGTGTCTAGGATTTCGTTACTGTTCACTTCCGGTTTTAACCAACTTTCCGTTCCTAATACTATATGCGCACTATTTCCTTAAATAAGCGATACTAATTCAGGAACCTTGCCCTGGATACTCCTGCAGTTTACCAATATTACGTTAACTTTTCCTGTTTTTGGTCTCTGAGGACGGACGTTCTTTATCAACGATGCTGATGTTCTCTCTGCTTAATGGCTTTGGTTGCAGTTAATCGAGTAGGACCATCACTGATATCCCCTCCCCTCCCCCAACTCACGTCAGAGAATGCATTAATGGCTTTGGTTGCAGTTAATCGAGTAGGACCATCACTGATTTCCCCTCCCCTCCCCCAACTCACGTCAGAGAATGCATTAATGGCTTTGGTTGCAGTTAATCGAGTAGGACCATCACTGATTTCCCCTCCCCTCCCCCAACTCACGTCAGAGAATGCATTAATGGCTTTGGTTGCAGTTAATCTAGTAGGACCATCACTGATTTCCCCTCCCCACACCCAACTCACGTCAGAGAATGCATTAATGGCTTTGGTTGCAGTTAATCGAGTAGGACCATCACTGATTTCCCCTCCCATCCCCCAACTCACGTCAGAGAATGCATTAATGGCTTTGGTTGCAGTTAATCGAGTAGGACCATCACTGATTTCCCCTCCCCTCCCCCAACTCACGTCAGAGAATGCATTAATGGCTTTGGTTGCAGTTAATCGAGTAGGACCACCACTGATTTCCCCTCCCCTCCCCCAACTCACGTCAGAGAATGCATTAATGGCTTTGGTTGCAGTTAATCGAGTAGGACCATCACTGATTTCCCCTCCCGTCGCCCAACTCACGTCAGAGAATGCATTAATGGCTTTGGTTGCAGTTAATCGAGTAGGACCATCACTGATTTCCCCTCCACTCCCCCAACTCACGTCAGAGAATGCATTAATGGCTTTGGTTGCAGTTAATCGAGTAGGACCATCACTGATTTCCCCTCCCGTCCCCCAACTCACGTCAGAGAATGCATTAATGGCTTTGGTTGCAGTTAATCGAGTAGGACCATCACTGATTTCCCCTCCCGTCCCCCAACTCACGTCAGAGAATGCATTAATGGCTTTGGTTGCAGTTAATCGAGTAGGACCATCACTGATTTCCCCTCCCCTCCCCCAACTCACGTCAGAGAATGCATTAATAACTTTGGTTGCAGTTAATCGAGTAGGACCATCACTGATTTCCCCTCCCGTCCCCCAACTCACGTCAGAGATTGCATTAATGGCTTTGGTTGCAGTTAATCGAGTAGTACCATCACTGATTTCCCCTCCCCTCCCCCAACTCACGTCAGAGAATGCATTAATGGCTTTGGTTGCAGTTAAACGAGTAGGACCATCACTGATTTCCCCTCCCCTCCCCCAACTCACGTCAGAGAATGTATTAATAACTTTGGTTGCAGTTAATCGAGTAGGACCATCACTGATTTCCCCTCCCCTCCCCCAACTCACGTCAGAGAATGCATTATTGGCTTTGGTTGCAGTTAATCGAGTAAGACCATCACTGATTTCTCCTCCCGTCCCCCAACTCACGTCAGAGAATGCATTAATGGCTTTGGTTGCAGTTAATCGAGTAGGACCATCACTGATTTCCCCTCCCCTCCCCCAACTCACGTCAGAGAATGCATTAATGGCTTTGGTTGCAGTTAATCGAGTAGGACCATCACTGATTTCCCCTCCCGTCCCCCAACTCACGTCAGAGAATGCATTAATGGCTTTGGTTGCAGTTAATCGAGTAGGACCATCACTGATTTCCCCTCCCGTCCCCCAACTCACGTCAGAGAATGCATTAATGGCTTTGGTTGCAGTTAATCGAGTAGGACCATCACTGATTTCCCTTCCCCTCCCCCAACTCACGTCAGAGAATGCATTAATGGCTTTGGTTGCAGTTAATCGAGTAGGACCATCACTGATTTCCCCTCCCGTCCCCCAACTCACGTCAGAGAATGCATTAATGGCTTTGGTTGCAGTTAATCGAGTAGGACCATCACTGATTTCCCCTCCCCTCCCCCAACTCACGTCAGAGAATGCATTAATGGCTTTGGTTGCAGTTTATCGAGTAGGACCATCACTGATTTGCCCTCCCCTCCCCCAACTCACGTCAGAGAATGCATTAATGGCTTTGGTTGCAGTTAATCGAGTAGGACCATCACTGATTTCCCCTCCCGTCCCCCAACTTACGTCAGAGAATGCATTAATGGCTTTGGTTGCAGTTAATCGAGTAGGACCATCACTGATTTCCCCTCCCCTCCCCCAACTCACGTCAGAGAATGCATTAATGGCTTTGGTTGCAGTTAATCGAGTAGGACCATCACTGATTTCCCCTCCCCTCCCCCAACTCACGTCAGAGAATGCATTAATGGCTTTGGTTGCAGTTAATCGAGTAGGACCATCACTGATTCCCACTCCCCTCCCCAACTCACGTCAGAGAATGCATTAATGGCTTTGGTTGCAGTTAATCGAGTAGGACCATCACTGATTTGCCCTCCCCTCCCCCAACTCACGTCAGAGAATGCATTAATTGCTTTGGTTGCAGTTAATCGAGTAGGACCATCACTGATTTCCCCTCCCGTCCCCCCACTTACGTCAGAGAATGCAGTAATGGCTTTGGTTGCAGTTAATCGAGTAGGATCATCACTAATTTCCCCTCCCCTCCCCCAACTCACGTCAGAGAATGCATAAATGTCTTTGGTTGCAGTTAATCGAGTAGGACCATCACTGATTTCCCCTCCCATCCCCCAACTCACGTCAGAGAATGCATTAATGGCTTTGGTTGCAGTTAATCGAGTAGGACCTTCACTGATTTCCCCTCCCGTCCCCCAACTCACGTCAGAGAATGCATTAATGGCTTTGGTTGCAGTTAATCGAGTAGGACGGTCACTGATTTCCCCTCCCCTCCCCCAACTCACGTCAGAGAATGCATTAACGGCTTTGGTTGCAGTTAATCGAGTAGGACCATCACTGATTTCCCCTCCCCTCCCTCAACTCACGTCAGAGAATGCATTAATGGCTTTGGTTGCAGTTAATCGAGTAGGACCATCACTGATTTCCCCTCCCCTCCCCCAACTCACGTCAGAGAATGCATTAATGGCTTTGGTTGCAGTTAATCGAGTAGGACCATCACTGATTTCCCCTCCTGTCCCCCAACTCATGTCAGAGAATGCATTAATGGCTTTGGTTGCAGTTAATCGAGTAGGACCATCACTGATTTCCCCTCCCCTCCCCCAACTTACGTCAGAGAATGCATTAATGGCTTTGGTTGCAGTGAATCGAGAAGGACCATCACTGAATTCCCCTCGCCTCCCCCAACTTACGTCAGAGAATGCATTAATGGCTTTGGTTGCAGTTAATCGAGTAGGACCATCACTGATTTCCCCTCCCGTCCCCCAACTCCCGTCAGAGAATGCATTAATGGCTTTGGTTGCAGTTAATCGAGTAGGACCATCACTGATTTCCCCTCCCGTCCCCCAACTCACGTCAGAGAATGCATTAATGGCTTTGGTTGCAGTTAATCGAGTAGGACCATCACTGATTTCCCCTCCCCTCCCCCAACTCACGTCAGAGAATGCATTAATTGCTTTGGTTGCAGTTAATCGAGTAGGACCATCACTGATTTCCCCTCCCATCCCCAACTCACGTCAGAGAATGCATTAATGGCTTTGGTTGCAGTTAATCGAGTAGGACCATCACTGATTTCCCCTCCTGTCCCCCAACTCATGTCAGAGAATGCATTAATGGCTTTGGTAGCAGTTAATCGAGTAGGACCATCACTGATTTCCCCTCCCCTCCCCCAACTTACGTCAGAGAATGCATTAATGGCTTTGGTTGCAGTGAATCGAGAAGGACCATCACTGAATTCCCCTCGCCTCCCCCAACTTACGTCAGAGAATGCATTAATGGCTTTGGTTGCAGTTAATCGAGTAGGACCATCACTGATTTCCCCTCCCGTCCCCCAACTCACGTCAGAGAATGCATTAATGGCTTTGGTTGCAGTTAATCGAGTAGGACCATCACTGATTTCCCTCCCCTCCCCCAACTCACGTCAGAGAATGCATTAATGGCTTTGGTAGCAGTTAATCGAGTAGGACCATCACTGATTTCCCCTCCCCTCCCCAACTCACGTCAGAGAATGCATTAATGGCTTTGGTTGCAGTTAATCGAGTAGGACCATCACTGATTTCCCCTCCCCTCCCCCAACTCATGTCAGAGAATGCATTAATGGCTTTGGTTGCAGTTAATCGAGTAGAACCATCACTGATTTCACCTCCCCTCCCCCAACTCACGTCAGAGAATGCATTAATGGCTTTGGTTGCAGTTAATCGAGTAGGACCATCACTGATTTCCCCTCCCCTCTCCCAACTCACGTCAGAGAATGCGTTAATAGCATTGGTTGCAGTTAATCGAGTAGGACCATCACTGATTTCCCCTCCCCTCCCCCAACTCATGTCAGAGAATGCATTAAAGGCTTTGGTTGCAGTTAATCGAGTAGGACCATCACTGATTTCCCCTCCCCTCCCCCAACTCACATCAGAGAATGCATTAATGGCTTTGGTTGCAGTTAATCGAGTAGGACCATCACTGATTTCCCCTCCCGTCCCCAACTCACGTCAGAGAATGCATTAATGGCTTTGGTTGCAGTTAATCGAGTAGGACCATCACTGATTTCCCCTCCCCTCCCCCAACTCACGTCAGAGAATGCATTAATGGCTTTGGTTGCAGTTAATCTAGTAGGACCATCACTGATTTCCCCTCCCCACACCCAACTCACGTCAGAGAATGCATTAATTGCTTTGGTTGCAGTTAATCGAGTAGGACCATCACTGATTTCCCCTCCCATCCCCCAACTGACGTCAGAGAATGCATTAATGGCTTTGGTTGCAGTTAATCGAGTAGGACCATCACTGATTTCCCCTCCCCTCCCCCAACTCACGTCAGAGAATGCATTAATGGCTTTGGTTGCAGTTAATCGAGTAGGACCATCACAGATTTCCCCTCCCGTCGCCCAACTCACGTCAGAGAATGCATTAATGGCTTTGGTTGCAGTTAATCGAGTAGGACCATCACTGATTTCCCCTCCCCTCCCCCAACTCACGTCAGAGAATGCATTAATGGCTTTGGTTGCAGTTAATCGAGTAGGACCATCACTGATTTCCCCTCCCGTCACCCAACTCACGTCAGAGAATGCATTAATGGCTTTGGTTGCAGTTAATCGAGTAGGACCATCACTGATTTCCCCTCCCGTCCCCCAACTCACGTCAGAGAATGCATTAATGGCTTTGGTTGCAGTTAATCGAGTAGGACCATCACTGATTTCCCCTCCCCTCCCCCAACTCACGTCAGAGAATGCATTAATAACTTTGGTTGCAGTTAATCGAGTAGGACCATCACTGATTTCCACTCCCCTCCCCCAACTCACGTCAGAGAATGCATTAATGGCTTTGGTTGCAGTTAATCGAGTAGTACCATCACTGATTTCCCCTCCCCTCCCCCAACTCACGTCAGAGAATGCATTAATGGCTTTGGATGCAGTTAAACGAGTAGGACCATCACTGATTTCCCCTCCCCTCCCCCAACTCACGTCAGAGAGTGTATTAATAACTTTGGTTGCAGTTAATCGAGTAGGACCATCACTGATTTCCCCTCCCCTCCCCCAACTCACGTCAGAGAATGCATTAATGGCTTTGGTTGCAGTTTATCGAGTAGGACCATCACTGATTTGCCCTCCCCTCCCCCAACTCACGTCAGAGAATGCATTAATGGCTTTGGTTGCAGTTAATCGAGTAGGACCATCACTGATTTCCCCTCCCGTCCCCCAACTTACGTCAGAGAATGCATTAATGGCTTTGGTTGCAGTTAATCGAGTGGGACCATCACTGATTTCCCCTCCCCTCCCCCAACTCACGTCAGAGAATGCATTAATGGCTTTGGTTGCAGTTAATCGAGTAGGACCATCACTGATTTCCCCTCCCCTCCCCCAACTCACGTCAGAGAATGCATTAATGGCTTTGGTTGCAGTTAATCGAGTAGGACCATCACTGATTCCCACTCCCCTCCCCCAACTCACGTCAGAGAATGCATTAATGGCTTTGGTTGCAGTTAATCGAGTAGGACCATCACTGATTTGCCCTCCCCTCCCCCAACTCACGTCAGAGAATGCATTAATTGCTTTGGTTGCAGTTAATCGAGTAGGACCATCACTGATTTCCCCTCCCGTCCCCCCACTTACGTCAGAGAATGCAGTAATGGCTTTGGTTGCAGTTAATCGAGTAGGACCATCACTGATTTCCCCTCCCCTCCCCCAACTCACGTCAGAGAATGCATAAATGTCTTTGGTTGCAGTTAATCGAGTAGGACCATCACTGATTTCCCCTCCCATCCCCCAACTCACGTCAGAGAATGCATTAATGGCTTTGGTTGCAGTTAATCGAGTAGGACCTTCACTGATTTCCCCTCCCGTCCCCCAACTCACGTCAGAGAATGCATTAATGGCTTTGGTAGCAGTTAATCGAGTAGGACGGTCACTGATTTCCCCTCCCCTCCCCCAACTCACGTCAGAGAAAGCATTAACGGCTTTGGTTGCAGTTAATCGAGTAGGACCATCACTGATTTCCCCTCCCCTCCCTCAACTCACGTCAGAGAATGCATTAATGGCTTTGGTTGCAGTTAATCGAGTAGGACCATCACTGATTTCCCCTCCCCTCCCCCAACTCACGTCAGAGAATGCATTAATGGCTTTGGTTGCAGTTAATCGAGTAGGACCATCACTGATTTCCCCTCCCGTCCCCCAACTCACGTCAGAGAATGCATTAATGGCTTTGGTTGCAGTTAATCGAGTAGGACCATCACTGATTTCCCCTCCCCTCCCCCAACTCACGTCAGAGAATGCATTAATTGCTTTGGTTGCAGTTAATCGAGTAGGACGATCACTGATTTCCCCTCCCATCCCCAACTCACGTCAGAGAATGCATTAATGGCTTTGGTTGCAGTTAATCGAGTAGGACCATCACTGATTTCCCCTCCTGTCCCCCAACTCATGTCAGAGAATGCATTAATGGCTTTGGTTGCAGTTAATCGAGTAGGACCATCACTGATTTCCCCTCCCCTCCCCCAACTTACGTCAGAGAATGCATTAATGGCTTTGGTTGCAGTGAATCGAGAAGGACCATCACTGAATTCCCCTCGCCTCCCCCAACTTACGTCAGAGAATGCATTATTGGCTTTGGTTGCAGTTAATCGAGTAGGACCATCACTGATTTCCCCTCCCGTCCCCCAACTCACGTCAGAGAATGCATTAATGGCTTTGGTTGCAGTTAATCGAGTAGGACCATCACTGATTTCCCCTCCCGTCCCCCAACTCACGTCAGAGAATGCATTAATGGCTTTGGTTGCAGTTAATCGAGTAGGACCATCACTGATTTCCCCTCCCCTCCCCCAACTCACGTCAGAGAATGCATTAATTGCTTTGGTTGCAGTTAATCGAGTAGGACCATCACTGATTTCCCCTCCCATCCCCAACTCACGTCAGAGAATGCATTAATGGCTTTGGTTGCAGTTAATCGAGTAGGACCATCACTGATTTCCCCTCCTGTCCCCCAACTCATGTCAGAGAATGCATTAATGGCTTTGGTTGCAGTTAATCGAGTAGGACCATCACTGATTTCCCCTCCCCTCCCCCAACTTACGTCAGAGAATGCATTAATGGCTTTGGTTGCAGTGAATCGAGAAGGACCATCCCTGAATTCCCCTCGCCTCCCCCAACTTACGTCAGAGAATGCATTAATGGCTTTGGTTGCAGTTAATCGAGTAGGACCATCACTGATTTCCCCTCCCGTCCCCCAACTCACGTCAGAGAATGCATTAATGGCTTTGGTTGCAGTTAATCGAGTAGGACCATCACTGATTTCCCTCCCCTCCCCCAACTCACGTCAGAGAATGCATTAATGGCTTTGGTTGCAGTTAATCGAGTAGGACCATCACTGATTTCCCCTCCCCTCCCCCAACTCACGTCAGAGAATGCATTAATGGCTTTGGTTGCAGTTAATCGAGTAGGACCATCACTGATTTCCCCTCCCCTCTCCCAACTCACGTCAGAGAATGCGTTAATGGCATTGGTTGCAGTTAATCGAGTAGGACCATCACAGATTTCCCCTCCCGTCGCCCAACTCACGTCAGAGAATGCATTAATGGCTTTGGTTGCAGTTAATCGAGTAGGACCATCACTGATTTCCCCTCCCCTCCCCCAACTCACGTCAGAGAATGCATTAATGGCTTTGGTTGCAGTTAATCGAGTAGGACCATCACTGATTTCCCCTCCCGTCCCCCAACTCACGTCAGAGAATGCATTAATGGCTTTGCTTGCAGTTAATCGAGTAGGACCATCACTGATTTCCCCTCCCGTCCCCCAAGTCACGTCAGAGAATGCATTAATGGCTTTGGTTGCAGTTAATCGAGTAGGATCATCACTGATTTCCCCTCCCCTCCCCCAACTCACGTCAGAGAATGCATTAATAACTTTGGTTGCAGTTAATCGAGTAGGACCATCACTGATTTCCACTCCCCTCCCCCAACTCACGTCAGAGAATGCATTAATGGCTTTGGTTGCAGTTAATCGAGTAGTACCATCACTGATTTCCCCTCCCCTCCCCCAACTCACGTCAGAGAATGCATTAATGGCTTTGGTTGCAGTTAAACGAGTAGGACCATCACTGATTTCCCCTCCCCTCCCCCAACTCACGTCAGAGAATGTATTAATAACTTTGGTTGCAGTTAATCGAGTAGGACCATCACTGATTTCCCCTCCCCTCCCCCAACTCACGTCAGAGAATGCATTAATGGCTTTGGTTGCAGTTTATCGAGTAGGACCATCACTGATTTGCCCTCCCCTCCCCCAACTCACGTCAGAGAATGCATTAATGGCTTTGGTTGCAGTTAATCGAGTAGGACCATCACTGATTTCCCCTCCCGTCCCCCAACTTACGTCAGAGAATGCATTAATGGCTTTGGTTGCAGTTAATCGAGTAGGACCATCACTGATTTCCCCTCCCCTCCCCCAACTCACGTCAGAGAATGCATTAATGGCTTTGGTTGCAGTTAATCGAGTAGGACCATCACTGATTTCCCCTCCCCTCCCCCAACTCACGTCAGAGAATGCATTAATGGCTTTGGTTGCAGTTAATCGAGTAGGACCATCACTGATTCCCACTCCCCTCCCCCAACTCACGTCAGAGAATGCATTAATGGCTTTGGTTGCAGTTAATCGAGTAGGACCATCACTGATTTGCCCTCCCCTCCCCCAACTCACGTCAGAGAATGCATTAATTGCTTTGGTTGCAGTTAATCGAGTAGGACCATCACTGATTTCCCCTCCCGTCCCCCCACTTACGTCAGAGAATGCAGTAATGGCTTTGGTTGCAGTTAATCGAGTAGGACCATCACTGATTTCCCCTCCCTTCCCCCAACTCACGTGAGAGAATGCATAAATGTCTTTGGTTGCAGTTAATCGAGTAGGACCATCACTGATTTCCCCTCCCATCCCCCAACTCACGTCAGAGAATGCATTAATGGCTTTGGTTGCAGTTAATCGAGTAGGACCTTCACTGATTTCCCCTCCCGTCCCCCAACTCACGTCAGAGAATGCATTAATGGCTTTGGTTGCAGTTAATCGAGTAGGACCATCACTGATTTCCCCTCCCCTCCCCCAACTCACGTCAGAGAAAGCATTAACGGCTTTGGTTGCAGTTAATCGAGTAACACCATCACTGATTTCCCCTCCCCTCCCTCAACTCACGTCAGAGAATGCATTAATGGCTTTGGTTGCAGTTAATCGAGTAGGACCATCACTGATTTCCCCTCCCCTCCCCCAACTCACGTCAGAGAATGCATTAATGGCTTTGGTTGCAGTTAATCGAGAAGGACCATCACTGATTTCCCCTCCCGTCCCCCAACTCACGTCAGAGAATGCATTAATGGCTTTGGTTGCAGTTAATCGAGTAGGACCATCACTGATTTCCCCTCCCCTCCCCCAACTCACGTCAGAGAATGCATTAATTGCTTTGGTTGCAGTTAATCGAGTAGGACGATTACTGATTTCCCCTCCCATCCCCAACTCACGTCAGAGAATGCATTAATGGCTTTGGTTGCAGTTAATCGAGTAGGACCATCACTGATTTCCCCTCCTGTCCCCCAACTCATGTCAGAGAATGCATTAATGGCTTTGGTTGCAGTTAATCGAGTAGGACCATCACTGATTTCCCCTCCCCTCCCCCAACTTACGTCAGAGAATGCATTAATGGCTTTGGTTGCAGTGAATCGAGAAGGACCATCACTGAATTCCCCTCGCCTCCCCCAACTTACGTCAGAGAATGCATTAATGGCTTTGGTTGCAGTTAATCGAGTAGGACCATCACTGATTTCCCCTCCCCTCCCCCAACTCACGTCAGAGAATGCATTAATGGCTTTGGTTGCAGTTAATCGAGTAGGACCATCACTGATTTCCCCTCCCGTCCCCCAACTCACGTCAGAGAATGCATTAATGGCTTTGGTTGCAGTTAATCGAGTAGGACCATCACTGATTTCCCCTCCCCTCCCCCAACTCACGTCAGAGAATGCATTAATTGCTTTGGTTGCAGTTAATCGAGTAGGACCATCACTGATTTCCCCTCCCATCCCCAACTCACGTCAGAGAATGCATTAATGGCTTTGGTTGCAGTTAATCGAGTAGGACCATCACTGATTTCCCCTCCTGTCCCCCAACTCATGTCAGAGAATGCATTAATGGCTTTGGTTGCAGTTAATCGAGTAGGACCATCACTGATTTCCCCTCCCCTCCCCCAACTTACGTCAGAGAATGCATTAATGGCTTTGGTTGCAGTGAATCGAGAAGGACCATCACTGAATTCCCCTCGCCTCCCCCAACTTACGTCAGAGAATGCATTAATGGCTTTGGTTGCAGTTAATCGAGTAGGACCATCACTGATTTCCCCTCCCGTCCCCCAACTCACGTCAGAGAATGCATTAATGGCTTTGGTTGCAGTTAATCGAGTAGGACCATCACTGATTTCCCTCCCCTCCCCCAACTCACGTCAGAGAATGCATTAATGGCTTTGGTTGCAGTTAATCGAGTAGGACCATCACTGATTTCCCCTCCCCTCCCCCAACTCACGTCAGAGAATGCATTAATGGCTTTGGTTGCAGTTAATCGAGTAGGACCATCACTGATTTCCCCTCCCCTCCCCCAACTCATGTCAGAGAATGCATTAATGGCTTTGGTTGCAGTTAATCGAGTAGAACCATCACTGATTTCACCTCCCGTCACCCAACTCACGTCAGAGAATGCATTAATGGCTTTGGTTGCAGTTAATCGAGTAGGACCATCACTGATTTCCCCTCCCCTCCCCCAACTCACGTCAGAGAATGCATTAATGGCTTTGGTTGCAGTTAATCGAGTTGGACCATCACTGATTTCCCCTACCCTCCCCCAACTCACGTCAGAGAATGCATTAATGGCTTTGGTTGCAGTTAATCGAGTAGGACCATCACTGATTTCCCCTCCCGTCCCCCAACTCACGTCAGAGAATGCATTAATGGCTTTGGTTGCAGTTAATCGAGTAGGACAATCACTGATTTCCCCTCCCCTCTCCCAACTCACGTCAGAGAATGCGTTAATGGCATTGGTTGCAGTTAATCGAGTAGGACCATCACTGATTTCCCCTCCCCTCCCCCAACTCACGTCAGAGAATGCATTAAAGGCTTTGGTTGCAGTTAATCGAGTAGGACCATCACTGATTTCCCCTCCCCTCCCCCAACTCACGTCGGAGAATGCATTAATGGCTTTGGTTTCAGTTAATCGAGTAGGACCATCACTGATTTCCCGTCCCCTCCCCCAACTCACATCAGAGAATGCATTAATGGCTTTGGTTGCAGTTAATCGAGTAGGACCATCACTGATTTCCCCTCCCGTCCCACAACTCACGTCAGAGAATGCATTAATGGCTTTGGTTGCAGTTAATCGAGTAGGACCATCACTGATTTCCCCTCCCCCCACCGAACTCACGTCAGAGAATGCATTAATGGCTTTGGTTGCAGTTAATCGAGTAGGACCATCACTGATTTCCCCTCCCGTCCCCCAAGTCACGTCAGAGAATGCATTAATGGCTTGGGTTGCAGTTAATCGAGTAGGACCATCACTGACTTCCCCTCCCCTCCCCCAACTCACGTCAGAGAATGCATTAACGGCTTTGGTTGCAGTTAATCGAGTAGGACCATCACTGATTTCCCCTCCCCTCCCCCAACTCACGTCAGAGAATGCATTAATGGCTTTGGTTGCAGTTAATCGAGTAGGACCATCACTGATATCCCCTCCCCTTCCCCAACTCACGTCAGAGAATGCATTAATGGCTTTGGTTGCAGTTAATCGAGTAGGACCATCACTGATTTCCCCTCCCCTCCCCCAACTCACGTCAGAGAATGCATTAATGGCTTTGGTTGCAGTTAATCGAGTAGGACCATCACTGATTTCCCCTCCCCACACCCAACTCACGTCAGAGAATACATTAATGGCTTTGGTTGCAGTTAATCGAGTAGGACCATCACTGATTTCCCCTCCCATCCCCCAACTGACGTCAGAGAATGCATTAATGGCTTTGGTTGCAGTTAATCGAGTAGGACCATCACTGATTTCCCCTCCCCTCCCCCAACTCACGTCAGAGAATGCATTAATGGCTTTGGTTGCAGTTAATCGAGTAGGACCACCACTGATTTCCCCTCCCCTCCCCCAACTCACGTCAGAGAATGCATTAATGGCTTTGGTTGCAGTTAATCGAGTAGGACCATCACTGATTTCCCCTCCCGTCGCCCAACTCACGTCAGAGAATGCATTAATGGCTTTGGTTGCAGTTAATCGAGTAGGACCATCACTGATTTCCCCTCCCGACCCCCAACTCACGTCAGAGAATGCATTAATGGCTTTGGTTGCAGTTAATCGAGTAGGACCATCACTGATTTCCCCTCCCCTCCCCCAACTCACGTCAGAGAATGCATTAATGGCTTTGGTTGCAGTTAATCGAGTAGGACCATCACTGATTTCCCCTCCCCTCCCCCATCTCACGTCAGAGAATGCATTAATAACTTTGGTTGCAGTTAATCGAGTAGGACCATCACTAATTTCCCCTCCCCTCCCCCAACTCACGTCAGAGAATGCATTAATGGCTTTGGTTGCAGTTAATCGAGTAGTACCATCACTGATTTCCCCTCCCCTCCCCCAACTCACGTCAGAGAATGCATTAATGGCTTTGGTTGCAGTTAATCGAGTAGGACCATCACTGATTTCCCCTCCCCTCCCCCAACTCACGTCAGAGAATGCATTAATGGCATTGGTTGCAGTTAATCAAGTAGGACCATCACTGATTTCCCCTCCCCTCCCCGAAATCACGTCAGAGAATGCATTAACGGCTTTGGTTGCAGTTAATCGAGTAGGACCATCACTGATTTCCCCTCCCCTCCCCCAACTCACGTCAGAGAATGCATTAATGGCTTTGGTTGCAGTTAATCGAGCAGGACCATCACTGATTTCCCCTCCCCCAACTCACGTCAGAGAATGCATTAACGGCTTTGGTTGCAGTTAATCGAGTAGGACCATCACTGATTTCCCCTCCCCCAACTCACGTCAGAGAATGCATTAATTGCTTTGGTTGCAGTTAATCGAGTAGGACCATCACTGATTTCCCCTCCCGTCCCCCAACTTACGTCAGAGAATGCAGTAATGGCTTTGGTTGCAGTTAATCGAGTAGGACCATCACTGATTTCCCCTCCCCTCCCCCAACTCACGTCAGAGAATGCATAAATGTCTTTGGTTGCAGTTAATCGAGTAGGACCATCACTGATTTCCCCTCCCATCCCCCAACTCACGTCAGAGAATGCATTAATGGCTTTGGTTGCAGTTAATCGAGTAGGACCATCACTGATTTCCCCTCCCGTCCCCAAACTCACGTCAGAGAATGCATTAATGGCTTTGGTTGCAGTTAATCGAGTAGGACCATCACTGATTTCCCCTCCCCTCCCCCAACTCACGTCAGAGAATGCATTAATTGCTTTGGTTGCAGTTAATCGAGTAGGACCATCACTGATTTCCCCTCCCATCCCCAACTCACGTCAGAGAATGCATTAATGGCTTTGGTTGCAGTTAATGGAGTAGGACCATTACTGATTTCACCTCCTGTCCCCCAACTCACGTCAGAGAATGCATTAATGGCTTTGGTTGCAGTTAATCGAGTAGGACCATCACTGATTTCCCCTCCCCTCCCCCAACTCACGTCAGAGAATGCATTAATGGCTTTGGTTGCAGTAAATCGAGAAGGACCATCACTGA